>NC_138779.1:95829663-96429663 GCF_965119305.1 Pelophylax lessonae
TTTTTTTTTAACGCTAAAAATCAGGTGTTCAAATACCATCAAAAAGCTCTGTTTGTGAGAAAAAAGGACATCGTTTTTATTTAGCTACAGTGTCGCACGGCCGTGTGCAATTGTCAGTTCAAATCAGCACGGGTTTACAAATGGGCGTTCTTGTCAAACCAATCTCTTAGCATTCTACGAGGAGGTAAGCTGTGAGCTAGATAGGGGGAGACCAGTGGATGTGGTGTACCTGGATTTCGCTAAGGCGTTTGATACAGTTCCCCACAAGCGCTTAATTTATAAAATAAGGTCTGCAGGTATCGACAGCAGAGTTTGCTCTTGGATACGGAATTGGCTTAAAGGGCGTGTCCAAAGGGTGGTAATAAACAGCGCATACTCAGACTGGTCTGAGGTGGTAAGCGGGGTCCCCCAAGGCTCAGTCCTGGGACCAACCTTGTTCAATTTATTCATAAACAGCATTGAGGACGGGATCAGTAGTGCGTTATCAGTTTTTGCAGATGACACAAAATTGGCCAGGGCAATAACTGCACAGCATGAAGCAGATATCCTACAGAATGACCTGGACAAAATTTACAGACCGCATCTGGAGTATTCTGTCCAGTTCTGGTCGTCAGTCCTCAGGAGGGATGTGTTGGAGCTGGAGAGAGTCCAGAGAAGGGCAACTAAACTAATTGGGGGATTGGAGGACCTTGACTATGAAGAGCGTCTACAATCGCTCGATTTATTCTCCCTGGAGAAGAGACGTCTGAGGGGGGACATGATAGCGATTTATAAATATCTTAATGGGGATCCCAGCTTAGAAAAAAAGCTGTTCATTCGAAGGGATTGCATGAGGACTCGAGGGCATACAATGCGATTAGAGGAGAAGCGTTTTAACCACAGGCAACGTGGGGGGTTCTTTACTGTTAGGGCTACAAGATTGTGGAATTCTCTACCACAAGAGGTGGTTTCTGCGGGTAGTATGGTGGCTTTCAAAAGACTCTTAGACTTGCATCTCAAGGATCAGAACATTCAGGGGTATGTGAGATGAGTACAGCCACACACACCTACACAGGTTGAACTGGATGGACTATTGTCTTTATTCAACCTCACCTACTATGTATGTAACTATGTAAATACCGCATTGCTGTTATTGCAAAAAATGGCCTGTTCATGAAGGGGGGTAAAGCCCCGTACACACGTACCGATCGTCGGCCGAACGATCGGCCGTCTTTTGTCCGAGGGCTGTTGTGTCTGTTGAAAACTGCAAAAGACTGCACACGAATTTTGTCGGCCAACAAGAGCCGACTGCAGAAGTGATGTCATGTGATGGTTAACTTTCCTTGTCTTTTTTTTCTTTTCTGAGCATGCCCAGTCTTGCAAATCTGATTGTCGGCCGAAATCTGTACTGACTGGCGAACAATCGGCCATTCTGGTGTCGGCATACAAAAATCTTAATGCTTGCACAACAGATTCTGTTTGGCCGAAAGTGCGCTGTCTGCTGTCGGAAGCATCATACTAACAAGCTGAAAATCGACCGATCGTTCGGCGGCCGAACATTTTCGGCCAACAATCGGTACATGTACGGGCCTTTAATCTTACAGAGGTCAGGTGG
This sequence comes from Pelophylax lessonae, assembly GCF_965119305.1. Taxonomy (NCBI): domain Eukaryota; kingdom Metazoa; phylum Chordata; class Amphibia; order Anura; family Ranidae; genus Pelophylax; species Pelophylax lessonae. The sequence goes on from NC_138779.1 coordinate 95,831,258, forward strand.
TTAAAGTTGAATTGTGATCTAACCAATTTACACTCCAAATATATATTCACAGTGATTTACAAATGTTAGAAAAGCTGTGATAACAGATTGAAATAATCTATTTTTTTTGCACCTTAATAATGACTTAACCTGATCACACTGAAACTCAAAATGTTGCTGTATTCTATTTTTGGTCTGTTTAAATCTTTCCAAATTTTACCAGTGCTGTAAAGCTTGGATATTTGAAAGATTGAATTATTTTAGGTGGTAAATATATACAGTATGTGTGTTGTAGGATGCTTTAACTGTCCAACTTTACTCTGTTTTTTTTCGCATAGGGTTATAATTGATCTCATTCTCATGTTTTTTTCTTTACTAGGCATGTATAGATGAGAACCTAGAGGTGGTGGAGTTCCTAGTAAATCACGGTGCCAATGTGAATCAGGCTGATAATGAGGGATGGACGCCTCTACATGTTGCCGCCTCTTGTGGTTATATGGAAATAGCAGAGTGAGTAAATGGACTAAATATTCTGTATATCCTCATTAGATTGAGAACTTAAAGTGTTACTAAATCCACAACAGTAAAATCATTTTGTATTTGCAGTAAAGCATGCTTGTGATACTCGCTGTGGAACCTAAGGGGTTAATCCTCTGTTTTGTGTAAAGGCTGTTTGATCCTGTCTTCCCTGATTCTCCCCCTTCTATCAGCAGTTGGATTGGGGACAGCAAAAGAACAGAGCCTTGGGGACACTGCCCATGCTCAGTTTGGTTTGTATTTTGTATTGCTAGTGTGTGTGTGTTCCATGTTCTGTGTACTGTGGGAAACCAGATATAGTGAATGCAGGTTCTGGGTTTAGTAACACTTTAAGGCACTGATCGCCCCATTTTTTTTATTTTTATTTTTTTGCATTAGGAAGGTTTAAAATGCCAATCATGGTGTTAACTATTTTACACATGACTATTGTATTTGCCTAAGCAGATGTTGTGGGACTTGTTACCTAGAATTTTTTTTTCACGGCTTCCCGACCTGTGTGTGTGTGTGTGTATGTGTGTGTGTGTGTGTATGTGTGTGTGTGTATATATATATACTCATACTGTATATCCTCAAAGTGGTGGAGATATCTGGATAGAGGTTGCAGCTACAGTCATCATCCAGATACCATTCTTTAGATCTGGCAATGGACAGCCTATCAATCACTTTTACAAGTGGGCGAAGGGGCCCACTGGTCTTGGAGAATGGGACAAAATGTTGATAGCCCAAGGTGGAGAGTAGGAGGGAGAATTGCGGCAGCTGTGTAGTGAATATGACCGACTGATATTTGGGACTGATGAAAAAGTCCCTGCAGAGGTGATGAAGTTTGATGCCAGATTGGGATATGGTTTTACAGACGTTGCAATATACAAAAATGGCATTCACTTTTTGGAAAAAACAAAAATGGCATTCAGAATTAGGGAGGTATAAGCAGGTGTTAGATAAACACAACTTTGGGATACTGTGTACATCTAAATTGGGGATCCCCAAACAATGGCTCTCCAGCTGTTGCGGAACTACACATCCCATTAGGCATTGTAAAACTGACATTCACAGACATGACTAGGCATAACTGGAATTGTAGTTCCTGAACAACTGGAGGTCCATAGTTTGGAGACCCCTGGTCTAAATTATCAATAGCGTTTGTTGGTTAAAGTTCTCTGAAAAGAGTGGAAAATGAAGTATATCTTTATAGAAGTATATTCAGAGGTAAAACCCTAGTGAATTCAACAAGGTAAAAAAGAATAGTGCGAATGCAGTAATACAGAATGAAATACCCATTAAATTGATACAGTTACAGTTGACACAATTTTTTTGTATCGGGGAGATTGTGGATGGGCTGGGGGAAAGGAAAAAAGAAAGTTTTTATTGTTTTAGGGCAGAGTGTCCGTAGTTTTGCTTAAACCATATGGTATCAGTTTTAGGTTTTTAAGCCTTTCTACTTGGCATCATTTTTTTGAAGCGACTATGTTGGATCGAAGGTAGCATTTGTTCAATGACTGTAGCTGTAACCAGGTTGAAATCTCTGTTGTGTTGGCGAAATGACAAGGTAGAGCGTGACCTTAGCTGGATCTTCATGTTGTGAAGATGCTTGTTCAGCCTACTCCTGAAGGTTTGAATTGTTCGCCACACATATTGTAGTTTGCATGTGCAAGTACATGGATATTAAAGATATACGTAAGGGAAATCTTTCCGGGACTTAACTGGCCATGATATAATGTCCTTGTTTGAGTTCACTGTGTGGGCTTGTCTTCTGTTTTTTGCACAAGACTTTTTCCTGTGCTCACGTTTAAAGTTTCCAGGTATTTTGAGATGATCTTGGGAATGCTTAGATGAGATTTGGAGCTACCAGAAGGTTCCTGAGGGTCCCTGCAGAAAATAAACCAGAGTCTGTGTTGACGGACTAAGAGGGGGTTGGCCAGTATTATATGCCTGGTGTTTTGTTCAGTGCTCTCTGGGTAGCCCTGTGGTTGCTTTTATTCGATCATGTGATGAATGCCACTGATATGGTGGTATGGTGAGTAAAATTGTCCCCCCCCAAACACCCTTGGCAGTCACGGGGCTGGTGTGGGCCCCTCTCTGGAAAGCCGCATTCAGCTCTGATGGGGTCTCCATGCAAAAACCTGGAAGTGATGTCATGACATCACTTCCGGGTACTGGCGCCAGTTTAAAAAAATTACAGCATTCAAAACAGCCAAACGTGGCGTTTTCAATGCTTTTAAGTGCAGAGGAGGGGTTTGTGGTCTTTTATCCCTCCACAACAGTACAGTAAAGTTTTTTTTGAATGTCCGAAAAATATCGGTATTGGTATTAAGAAAAAACTATATCGGTTGATCACAACTTTGGATGCCTATTGTTCTGGGACCCCTTTGAGGGGGTCCCAGAAGTCTGCATGGCGCGTGCCGTGGGGGCCGCCATTTTGCTGTGGTTCATGATCTCTATGTTCCCATTAGTTTGCATGGGCAGCAAACCCCTGGGGTCTCCCTGTGGGTTTTTTCCTCTTCTGCTCTATGATTGCATTATAATCAGGGATTGTGAATCCGCAGTAATGGCAGTGGGACCGCGTTTTTCGCGGTCTTAAAGGGACATTACACAATTTTTTTTTTTATTTGAGCAATGGTGTCCCAGGTTAAAAATTCACCAGTAGACCCTCTGAAAGCGACTGCGGGACCCTACAGTTCACAGTTGCAGCTGAAAATTGCATTTTTGTTTGCAAAGCCTGATGTCAAGTGGATTTTGTCATTTCTGGTGCTGCCAGCCTCAAACGCCCTCCGCCTTCACCTCCATCGGCATTCGGATTCTGAGACGGATATGGTTGCCGCAGACCACCTTTAGGGGTCGGTGTCTTCACATTCTGATGGTGAAGAGGACCTGTTCTAATCAGCCGCCTTGCGGGAATGCGCTTTGGTGGAAGCCCTGATAGTTTGTGCGGGAAAACCCTAAAATTGGCTGATTAACCTACAGCATCAGATACGCAGATGTCTTTTGGCTCCCGCAAATCCCGTAAATCGGGCAAGGTATTCCCTTGTCCAGAATTGTTTCATACTATTGTGGATAAACAATGACGACGCATTGAGCACATGTTGGTGGTGCCTAAGTGTTTTGCATGCCGTTATCCTTTTGCGGAGGCAGTGTCCAATAGGTGGACTGTACCACTGAAAGTGGATTCTCTGTTGACCAGGTTAAATAAAGCAACTCTGGTACCAGTGCCGAGTCTCCAACCTTTCCGGATCCCGTGGATAGAGGGTTGGAATCCTTGTCCCGCCATTTACATGTGGTAGCAGGTCACATGTTAAAAGGCTACCTTTGTGAATGTTTTCGTAGCGCAGACCTCTACATAATGGGTGAACTTACTAAAAAGTAACTTGGAAATGGCGCGGCGTCCCCCTGCGGTATTGGAACGAATAGACCAGTTGACCCAAGCCCTGGTGTTCGTGTGATACGCCCCTGGACTCAGCTTTGTTGGTGGCCAGGACGTCAGCAGTGGGGATTGCGATTAGGCGCATTGTATGGCTAAAATGCTGGTCCGCTGACCAGGCTTCTAAGAAGGCCGTGACTGATCTTCCTTTTACAGGGGAGAGACTGTTTGGATCCTCCCTGGATGAGTTGATCAAAGGTATGACGGGGGTAAGGGCAAGGCGCCGCTTACTAGGCGGGGGCCTTCCTTTACTGCTCGCAAACGTCTTTTTCGTGCCTCCGTGTCGCAGGAAAAAGGCAAACAGTTTAGGTCTTCTGAGGGTTCCAAGAAGCCATGGTCGGGTAAATCTAAGTCCTGCCAATCTGGACCTGTAGACCAGTCCTCGGCTGCATGAAGGGGCGCCCTCAGCCGAGTCTGGAGTGGGGGGGGGGGACAACTTTGATTCTTTCAGAAACCCTGGACCTCCTTGATTCAGGACAAATGGGTTCACTAACTGATCCAATTAGGATACAAGATCAAATCCCAGGGTCGTCCATCGGACAGGTTCTTCCCGTCCAATCTTCAATTATCCCCAGTCCGATTAAGGGACTTGTGGTGGGCAGTACACGACTTGCTGTCGCAAGGAGTGATTGTGCCGGTTCCCTCTTCAGGAACGTTTTCAGGGGTTTTTTTCGAACCTATTCACTGTGCCCAGAAATGGCCAGGTGCGGTTCATCCTGGATATCAAGGCCCTAAACTGCTTTTGTGTGGGTACAGAGGTTTCAGGAGTCCATCAGCACGGTAATAGTGTCTCTGCATCAGGGAGATTTCTTAGCCTCCATAGATATCAAGGACGCATATCTACACATCCCTTTCTACGCTGGACACCAGCGGTTTCTCCGCTTTGCGGTAGCAGAGGAGCATTATCAATTTGTGGTGTTACCCTTTGGTCTTGCCTCCGCTCCCAGAGTGTTTACCAAGGTACTAGCACCGGTATTGGCACTGCTGCGTCGGCAGGGGATTGCAGTATTATTAAAATTGGAGGAGGCGATTCAGTTGTTCTGAGACTTCCTCTCAGCGAAGATCTGCGGTCTCAAGGTCCGATCTTCCATCCTGCTTTACAGTCACTGGCTTTAACAGCATTGCTGTTGAAGATCCGGTGTTGAGAGATGAAAGTCTTTCTGACTCTGTGATTCCTACACTCTTGAAGGCTATGAAGTCAACTTCCAGGGACATCTACCATCGTACGTGGAAATCGTACATTTCATGGCGTGAATCTCTGAAGGTGCACCTTCGGTTGTTTTTGGATCGCTAGGGTTTTGGCCTTTTTTTGCAGAAAGGGGAAAAGGAACAGCATTTGGCTTTGGGGTACTTTCAAAGGCCAAGTTTCGGCTTTGGCTATATATTTTTAACATCCGTTAGCCACGCATGTCCTAATCCAGACTTTTATCCAGAAAGTGCGCCATATGGCTCCTCTGAGGTGATTCCCGTTACCTATTTGGGATCTAAATCTGTTGTTTTCTGTTCTTCAAAAGCCTCCTTTTAAAAAAATTCAGGAGATTTCGCTGCTTTATCTCAAAGGTTGCCTCCTTGGTGGCAATCACTTCTGCCTGCAGGGTATCTGAATTGGTGGAATTGTCTTGCCTGTCTTGCCGCTCACCCTATCTGGTGGTACAAAGGGATAAGGTTGTACTTCGACCTAATCATTCGTTCCTTCCTAAGGTGGGTTCTGTTTTTCATCTGAATGAAGACATTGTGTTGCCTTCACTATGCCCTAAACCTCAGCATTCTAAGGAGCATGCCTTGCATTCTTTGGATGTGGTTCGGGCGGTCAGGGTTTATTTAGAGACCACGGAGTCCTTTAGAAAACCAGGCGCTCTTTTTGTCCTTGCTGATGGACCTCATAAGGTATTGGCTGCGTCTACTCTGCTGCGACCATTTCCAGATGGCTCAGGCAGACTGTGCTACAGGCCTATTCACTAAGGGGTCAGGTTCCTCCTTTCCCAGTGAAGGCTCATTCTACAAGAGCGCTGAGTGCCTCTTGGGCTTTTCGCCATCAGGGGTTGGTGCTATAGGTTTGCAAGGCGGCAACTTGGTCGTCTGTGCATACGTTCACAAAATTCTACAAGGTAGATGTGTTGGCATCCATGGATGCTTCTTTTGGCTGCAAGGTTTTGCAGGCTGCAGTTTTAAAAAAAGAACTATTTAGTTTTTCATTTTGAGGGTTACATTTTTTCCAGGTGAGCTCCATGTTACCTGGTAGGCTAAGCTTGGCCATTGGGGACTTGTGTGTTTTTGTTTCTGCGATGTTTCCAACCCCTCATGATTATACTGCTTTGGGACATCCCTATGAGACATGAAGATAAGGAGCTGCGTCTGTCAATGAATGATAGAGAATATTGGATTTTTGGAAGAACTTACCGTAAAATCCTTTTCTCTGAAGTCCATCGACAGACGCAGCACCCGCCCCTTTACTTCTGGGGTATGGGGTTTTTTTTTTTTCTTTTAAACTACTGCTTGCAACTAAACTGTTTGATGATGCAGAGTCTGAGGGGTTATGCCTGCAGGGACAGCCCTCAAAGGCGTGGTTGAGTTTTTTTTTTTTTTTTTCGCCTAGTGCCTATTACTAGAAGGGGGAGCATAACCCCTGAGTCATGAAGATAAGGAGCTGCGCCTGTCGAACTTTAGAGAAAAGGATTTTACGGTAAGTTCTTACAAAAATCTAGTTTTCCAATAAGGACATTACTGATTGTCATTCCCACGTTGCTGAAAGTGAGAAATTCCACTTTTGGTTTGATCTGCTATCGAAGTTAGAAGCCTTATTTTAGCAGATGCTAAAGCGTTTAGGATTTTTCTTTTTCACCCGAATCCTGACCTTCCTCCAGTCTAGTCTTAAACCAGCATTTGGCTCTTAGTACTCTAGGACAGTGTTTTTCAACCTTCCTTGTGCAAAGGCACACTTTTTTTCATTAAAAAAATCACGAGGCACACCACCATTAGAAAATGTTAAAAAAATTAACTCTGTGCCTATATTGACTATATATAAAGTAATTCTCTTGAATAGGAATCAAACACAAAAATTATTTTATAATTACTTTATTATGAAATAATAAAGTATTTTATAATTTTTCATATTTCGGTTTACTTAGTGCGAAACCTGGGCCTGTTTGGCTGAACACAAAGCTGATATTCTGGCTGGAATTGAAGAAAGACACACACGTAGCTCTTCGTCAACAGCTCTGTCTCTCTCTGTCTTTGTTTTGAAGCGAAGGTTGTTTCGTTTGGAGATGGCGTTTAAGTTTACTTGGGACCATAGCAATGTTAGATAGCTTTTCACCACACACCACGCACAGTGGAGTTGGTTTGTTTGCATCTCCGGTGAAAGTAAATCCAAATGAAATGTAGCTTTCGCTATATTGCCTTGTGCCAGAGAATTTGCTTGAGCTAACCATCTTTGCTTTTTGATCCCCACTCATACTTGGGCTCTCATCTGGCTCCGAATTTTGTTCAGAGTCCAGTTCTTTCCTTTTCAAAAACTTGTCCATCACTGCAGTATCTCACTGTCACTCAGTACTTACTGCGCTTGTCTCCTCCAGATAGCCGCTGTCCGTCACACTCGGCACTCTTCTGCGCATGTCTCCATCCAGATCCATCAGTCAGCGCTCTTCTGCTCATGTCTTCTCCAGATCCATCGGCACTATTCTGCTCATCGGCGATCTACTGCGATGTCTCCTCCTGTCCTCCTCCTGTCAGTGTAACAGTGACACAGAGCTATTTATAGTCCTTAACATGCGCTTCTGATGAAATTGGAATTTTTCCCACGGCACACTAGTGTGCCGCGGCACAGTGGTTGAAAAACACTGCTCTAGGACTCAATTTGCATCTAAGCATGTTGCTTATGAGCGTTTCTGCAGTGCTTTTTGCTGTGCTTTCCTTGTTGTTGGTTTTTTTTTTTTTTTTGAAAATTTGTTGTTGGGCAGATTTAAAAATTCGAATTTTTTACGGTAAAAACACACTACTTGCTTTTCTGCCGCTTCTTCATTGAAAAAAGCAGTTTAAAAAAAAAAAAAAAAAAGTCCCCGACCCTTTACAAAAAAACGACACAAAAAATGCGTTGTCAGTGTGTTCAAGGGGAATCCATGTTTTAAAAAAGAGGAAAGTCCTGCATTTCTGCAAAAATCATGAAAAAACGCATTGATGTGAATGGGAGCCTAAAGGGGCAGAATCTGCCCTATCTACTCTATTCTGTTCCAAAGATCTTTTTGGTGTCCACTTTCATACAAATGTTAATGTTAATCACCCACTTATGCTTCCTGTGACTCACTGGAGACCTAAATCTGGTACTTATGGTTCTTCATAGACCTCCCTTTGAACGCCCCCCCCCCACAAATAGGGCTTTCTTTTTTGGTATTTGATCACCTCTGCGGTTTTCTATTTTTTGCACTAAACAAAGCCACAATTTTTTGGAAAAAATAAACTTTTTTTTTTTTTTTTTTTTGCTATAAAACCTACCCAATAACCTTTTTTTTTTTTATTTTTTTTTAAAAAAAATAAAATTTAGGCCAATATGTATTCTGCTACGAATTTTTGGTAAAAAAAACCCCTAATTCTATATTGATTTGGTTTGCGCAAAAGTTATAGTGCCCACAAACTGTGATAGATTTAAGGAATTTATTTTGTATTGCTTTTACTAGTTTTGGCAGCGATAAGCTTTTTTTTTTTTTTTTTTGCGGTGTCCAAATCTTTACACTAATACACTAAGTGACACTTTTTGGGGACCAGCGATACCAATACTGTGATCAGTGCTAAAAAAAAAATGCACTTTTCCTGTATAAATGACACTGGCAGGGAAGGGGTTAACACCAGGGGAGATCAAGGGGTTAAGTGTGTGCTCCTAGGGAGTGCTTTCTAACTGTAGGGGGAGTGGGTGCACTAGAGGAAAAGAGATCTGTTTCAGCTTACACAAGATCTCTTTTCCTCTGTAACAAAATGGCGGTCTGATCTGCTGATTGGCTACCGCCAATCCCGCGCCCCCCCCTGACATCTCCTGCACAAAATCGCATACATGTACGTGATTTTGCACAGCTGGGCCGCCCCACCATAGTATATATGCGGCATGTGGTCCGGAAGTGGTTAAGATAATGGGAAATTGGTCTTCTCCGTGTAAGTTCCATATTTTAGTGTACCATACAGGACACCGGATCCTCTGTTTCTCAGTGTTGCTTGCTACAAAACTGGAGTGCCACAGAGTGTGCATGGTTATGACGGGGGCACTGTTGAGGTGTTCCCAGCTAAGCTTTTGCCAATGTCCATATACCTAAAGGTAGGGGCATAAAACCCAAGATTTATGATTGCAGATCCTGTGGCCTATACTGTACTCCAAGATATGGAATTTACAGGTAAGTCATAGATTAGGAAGTGTGGTCACCCCTATCCTTCCTCTTTCTTTTTTCCTTTGCCATCTGTGTTTTTATATCGCAAACATTTTGGTTCACTTTCTGCCCTACAGCCCAAACCAGATATGAGAAGAAATTCCACCAAAGTGAGGGAGCCATTGAATGTTTCCAGAACTAGCGTCCCCATTGGAAGATATCCAACTATTCCTGTTCTGTTGAGGACCCAAAATTTGGAATTTTATTTCACTTTATCTCTCAATGGTAATGGTAAATGGGACAAATAGAGGGTTTATCTCAATCTCCTTAAAGCGGAGTTCCACCCTGGATTTTTTTTTTTTTAATACCCCCGGGACAGTCAGGGCTAGTGCATTCCACAATGGCTAGCCTCTGATCTGTCCCGGGTTGCACTTACCTGCAAGACGAAATACTTACCTTGCAAACGTCTTGTCCAGCGCTGCCATCTCAGATGTGGGCAGCTTGAAGCCAGCGCGTCCTCTTCGGCGTCTTCTTCCGCCTTCTGTGGTCCCACGATGCTCTGCGCCGGCTCCGACGTCACTTCCGGGTCGCGCGCGTCACCCCTCCACAGCTTCTGGGCATGCCCAGAAGCTGTTTAGAAGGGGATGACGCGCGCAACCCGGAACTGACGTCGGGGCCTGTGCAGGCGCAATGATTCCTGGGAGCTATGACGTCCAGCTCCCAGGAATCATTGTAGAGCCAGGAAGTGACGACGGGCCGCGGCCGAGGAAGGAGGAAGAAGGAAGTAAGGTAAGTATATTTTCTTCGCTACGAGGTAAGTAAAAAAAAAAAAAAATATGTGATTATCCATTTCTTTTTCAGGTGACCCGGAGCGAGAAGATGGAGGTAAGTATAAAAATAGGGTGGAACTCCACTTTAAAGGAGGCACAGACCTGCAGGTGTTGTAATCCATCTCCACTCATAAAACAAAACCAGTTTCTCCTTCAGTAATACTTAAAGACCCTGGCCTTTCAGTATGTAAAGGGAGGGAGACTCCATTCTTTGGCATGTTTTTGAATGTTTTATCATTAGGCTTCTTTTTGCAATGTATAAATTGTCACTTTATCTGAAGATTATATTTTTTTACCATTATGGTGTAGCTTTCCCTTTGTTTGACTTTAGTGCAAGTTCACACTACCGCGGCACGACTTCAGGGCGACCTGTGAAGTCGCGTGCACGGACTTCATATAATGAATGTCAATGCAAGTCGCTCCGATGTCGCCCCGAAGTAGTACAGGAACTACTTTCTAAGTCGGAGCGACTTGAGTCGCTCCTATTAGAACGGTTCCCGTAGCACTGCATGGACCGCGACTTGTCAGGCTGACAAGTTGCAGTAGTGTGAATGGGCACTTATTGCTCTGTTTCATCTACTGTGTTGTGACATTTGTAACATTTGGGATTTCCCATTACTTACTTTCCTAGTGACATTGGGGAATGGGTTGGGACCTTGGTGACCAAAGTTTTGCTTTAAATAGGTTTTCATTTTTATAGCGATAAGTGTAGATTGCTGTAAAGCTGATGTACAATTTATGCTGCAACAATTTTATTTAATATTTGGTTTCCCACCTGTTCCCAGGTATCTGCTGAAACACTCTGCAAACATTGCTGCTGTGAACAGTGATGGTGATGTTCCCCTGGACATAGCTGAAGATGACTGCATGGAGACTCTGCTTCGTGCTGAAACTGAAAAAAGAGGTAAGATTCATTGCGGTCTCTACTCCTCCCACATAAGGAAACAATGAATTCATAACAGGAAATCTATTTCATGCTGGAAAATGTAGGTCTATTGCAGAGATGACCCTATTGCAGAGATGTCCTGCAGTACTTGTCAACAACATTAATAGCACTTGACTCATTTTTATTCCAGAGAACATTTTTAAGGTAGTATAACTTGTTTGGTTCACACGTAGCCGGTATTTTTCACAGAGCATGTACTGATATAACCCCACCTACTCCTTGAGGCTCCAGTTTGTTGTGTCTTTGGGTGATGGACCTGTTCACTTTGTTAATCTGAATTTTCTATAGATATCTGACTGCTTATTGCCTTGCACTACCTATAATTTTTCCAGGTCATTCACCCTTGGTGTTTACCTTGGGACCATACCCAGACCCCAATTTGTGGGGTTATGCTAACCGTGATGTGCAAAACCTGGACCTTTTTTAGGCCCAGCATCGTGGATATGGTAAGACAGGGTTTCCCTGCAATTGGTATCCAGTTCCTAGCTTTAAACACTGTAATGGCACACTACACAGTTTAGTGGGTGTTCACTTTATTGTAGCATCCTCTCCTGTTTTGTCTAAAGCCCCGTACACACTTACCGATTTGTCGGCCGTAAATATTTGGCCGACGACCGATCGGCCGATTGTAGGCTTGTTAGTATGATGCTGCCAACAGCGCATTATCGGCCGAACAGAATCTGTTGTGCAGGCATTAAAATTTTTGTTGGCCAACACCAGAACGGCCGATTGTTCGCCAGTCAGTACAGAATTTGTCCGACAAACAGCCGATTAGCAAGACTGGGCATGCTCAGAAAAGAAAAAACACACGGAAAGTTAATCATCACATGACCTCACTTCTGCAGTCGGCTGTTGTTTGCCAACAAAATTCATGTGCAGTCTTTTGCAGTTTTCAGCCGACACGACAGCCCTGGACAAAAGACGGCCGATCGTTCGGCCGACGTTCACTACGTGTGTACGTGGCTTAACTCTTCATTAAACGTTTTTGAATTTGGCAGTTTCTCTAACTGGATATGGTCTCAAGCTTGAGATGACTCCCAGATGACATTTTGCCACCTGCATGTTCCACAGAGAACTCACACGGTACATTGCTGCATTCCCACAGCCATCTTCTACAGACACAGCCACAGGGACAGCACCTGGTTTATAGCGGCTTCTCCTCCATGAGTAACAGGAGTACCCCACTGGGGATTCCTCACTAACCATGACGGCTCACACAGGTTCAAGGGACCTTGGGACAAAATCTGACTCCGACTCCCTCTCTTCCCATACCATGTAGCCTGTCTGACAAAAGTCGGTTTCTCTGCATCTATGAAATCTTTGGAAAACTTTTAGAATGTCAAGATCCTTTGGTGTCCCAGGATCACCAGAAGCAGAATCTCCTTTACTTGGAAGATATGGAGGGAAGTATTGAGGACAGTGATTTTGTGGCAAAGAATTTTTCCCTCCCCTAAAACTTGAGGCAGAAGGTAGAGCTTTGGGCAAAATGCTTTCTTCTCTAGGTACACAAATTGATGCAGTGCACACTATTGTGCACTTATGAGGGTTGACTATGCCCAGAAAATGTTTATGCTCGTCCTAGGGTTTTTGCTGATATGTTTTCTATGGAAAAGGATGAAGTGGTCCTGCCAATTCTACTCTCCATAAACATCTTACAGTTCTGTTGAGAAAGTTCCTCCTGCAAGAATTCAGCTAATAGAGGCTTTGAAGCCTTCCTAAATACCTTTTTATTTTTTGCAGGTCCAGCCTTACAGCTAGCGATTGCTGTCAAAACTGTCTGCAGGACTGTTGCCAACTGGTTGAGCTACTTGAGTAGAAATCAGGAACTTGTCTTCAAAGACTCTGCTACCAGAACAATTAGATCGAATTGCTTCAGCCCATTGGTTTTCTTTGATGGTCTTGAGAGTGTAATTTGCTAAATCCCAAGATGCGCAGAATTTTTTGGCTAAAAGCTTGATCTGCTGATCATGATTGGAAGATATGTCTTACGCATTGTCTTTGATGTTGAATGCCTTTTTTGGGAAATCCCTTGACAAATTCATTATGAAAGTAACGGGGAAAGGCAAGAGTCTTCTACCTAAAAAGGAATCCTTCCGTTCTTCCCAGGCGTCAACCTCAAAACCAAGGCTGAACACTTCCTTTCATTGTAATCCCTGGCCTGCTATACTTTGCCGATACCCACCTAACACTGAAGGTGTAACCACACCAGCCCAGGACCTCCATATCCAGCATCTTCACCTCCCAAGATCGTCTGAGACCAGAACCATCTGGTTCAGAAAACTGTCAGAAACCGTCTCAGGGAAGCTCATCGGCATGCTTGTCGTCCTCATCGGGGTCTCGACCTGACTGCAGTTCGTCGTCCTTAACGACTTGAGTGGGCAAATGCTTACATTCAGTAGAGTCTGGCACTTTAGAGAGGTGTTCTCTTCATGAATAAATCCCGGTTTTCTTAGATCTTTGTATTCAGCTCATGAAAAAATGGGGGCAAAAACGAGCGTTTAATTTTTGTTCAGTATAGTTTCTGGTACTCTTTTTGGATTTGTCAGCTTATCACTGAAGCCTATGGTTTGAAAGGGAAGATCTAGCATTCTTTAGTGACGGCTCAGTCTGCCATAGGCACTTGTACCTCCTCGGCTATCCGTTTTCAGGCTTCAGTGGCTCAGGGTTGCAGGGACACAGCCTGGTCTTTGATTCACCTTTTAAAGCGGAGTTCCGGCCTCAAACGTTTTTGAAATAAAAATACCCCCGGGACAGTCAGGGCTAGTGCATTTCAGAATGGATAGCCTCTGAACTGTCCCAGGTTGCACTTTTCTTTTAGAAGAAATACTTACCTTGAAAATGTATTGTCCAGCGCTGCCATCTCAAGTGTGGGCAGCTGAAGCCAGGGTGTCCTCTTCGGTCCCAGAATGCGCTGCACCGGCCCCGTTCCTCAGTTCGGGGACAGACGCGTCATCCCTGCACAGCTTCTGGGCATGCCCAGAAGCTGTTTAGCAGGGAATGATGTGCCTGCACCGGAACTGACGAGTGGGGCCGGTGTAGGCGCATTGACTCCCAGGAGTCAATGCGAGGAGGAAGTGACGGCAGCGGCCATGTCCGCAGAGGGAGGAAGTAAGGTAAGTATATTTTCTTTAAAAACAAAGTAAGTGAATTAAAAAAAAAATAATTATCCATTTCTTTTTCAGGTAATTTAGAGCAAGAAGAAGGGGAAAAGTGCATTTTTAGGTGGAACTCCGCTTTAAGAGTTTGCATTAGATGGGTCAATATGCTGCTGAGGGCTCTGTCTTAGTCGCAGTGTATTGTAGGATGCTGTGTAGTTTTTACCGGGCAGGTCAGTGGTTGCTTTCTTCTTCCCCCTCGTGCATTGCTTTGGGATATCCCAGGTAGTTGTGATTTAAAGCCTACTCTGTCTCCCATGATGTGCGAAAAAGAAAATTTGATTTTTGTACTTGACTGTAAAATCCATTTCTTGAAGTACATAATGGGACACATGGGTTCCTCCCCTCTTTGAGGGTTCATTGCTTGCTTCTAAACTGAAGTTCTTCCTGAGTAGTAGGGGTTATATATAAGGACTTTGTGATCAGCTATTGGTGGCGCATTACCCAGGTATTCATGATTTAGGTCTCGTTTGTATCCTGTGATGTAATCTCAAAATAGATTTTACAGTAAGTGTAAAAATCAACTTTTCTCCTCTCACCTTCCAGGACGGCAACACATGAGGGATGAGAGGCTCCACCCTACCGAAAACACAATCAGTTCACAGCTGTTAAAAGGCCCCACCCTTCCCCTTATCCCTCCAGTATGGATTGTTTCTCCTACAGCAAAACATTTGTTTTTGTCTCTGACCAGAAGACCTAGAGAGTCGGATAGTACTCCTTTGAGGCAGGTTCAGGAACGCCAGTGAGGGTCGCACTCTACCTGCACGCCTTTGGGCTTCTCACAGATCGTTTCTTGTGGCACAGGCAAGTCGGACACAGCGTGGTGGTCCCTGCGCTTGTTGTCCCACTCAGCAGCTCGGGTCTCCTCAGTCCTCCCCTGCAAACAGTGAGTGCCATGCTGTAAAAGGCCAGCTGCATAACAGCAGCAGCGATGAGGAAGGACCCAGTACAGTCCAAGCCGTGTTCTGAAACCAGAACTTCCCGTCTGAACAAGAAAGATGCTGAGCATGCACAGTGCAACCCAGGAGTGGGTGTAAGGCGCAGAGGAGACTCCGTACCCGCATAGCGGCGTGAAAGGAAAAGGCTCTTCAGCTACTAAGAGCCAGAAGGCTGCTAAGAGTGTGAACCCCCGTCTGGACCCACCTCATGAAGGAGTAGGGAAAGACGGCACAATTGGCTGCAGGCAAAGCAAATCAGGGGCCAGGTAAGTGCCTTTTCTGAGGTGAGTCCAGAAAATGGCAGAATGCCTTAGGACAGCAGAAGAGGAGAAAGGCTATCTGCTAGTCTCTCCCACCCCCTTTTTCAAATAAGGTGGAATACCAGAAGATGTGTGTTTGCTGCTGCTGCAATGTGAAGCACACAACCTAACTTTGCAGCTCCCCAGTCGGGACAGCAACTTGCGAACGGGGGATTTTTGCCATCATGTGATCATGAGGATGGAAAAGCAAGGCCTGTGGCTGTGGTAAAGGGGGGGGGGGGGGGAGAAACAGTGGTGAGTACTTCCCTTTCCCTTTGGGAGCTTAGCAGCAGTATCCCTCATAGCAGCCAGGTGGTTTCTATATGACTATACCTTGTTGCTAATTAGAAACGCACAACATTGACGTTGTTAGTGTCTTTCTGTTATGACTGTACCTTGTTGACAATCAGAAATGCACAACATGGAAGTCTAGTTTCTTTGACATATAACTATATACCTTGTTGCTTATCAGAAATGCACAAACTTTGGAATTGTATCTTTTCTGTTTCATTTTTTGTTATATGATGGTACCTTGTCAGGCATCAGCAATGCACAGCAAGGGAGTTCGTGTCCCTTCTGTCTTTTTTATATTGGTTTTATTGCTGATCTTGCTACACTTCAGAAATGCACAACATGGATGTTTTTTGTCTTTCTGTCTTTACATTTGGCTGCACATCTGAATACTCAACAGTGAAGACGATTTGTGTCTTCCTATTTATATTATATAGCCCAAGCTTATTGCACTTTTAAAATGTGCAACATTGAAGTTTGTGTCTTTTCTGGTTTGGTCTATCTAGCTACACTTCAGAAATACACAACATTGTTGTCTATGCTGATGTGCTGTGCATCAGTAACACACAATCCTGGATCTTCTATATTTGTTATATTAGTTATACATGTATCACTTTTATTGCAGACCTTATATTCCCAGGGACATGGAAGGGTCAGGAGTTCTGGCTGCAGAAACGTCAGATGTCAGAATACGCAGTGCCTCCCATTCGGGCATACCAGAGGCATTTCCTCTGCTTAAAACCTAGTAAGGTTGTAGGACACTAGAAGGTTATAAAATATCCTCCTCTTCCGTTTAAGAACTTTGTTCATAGAGGTATTGTGGTCTAAAGATGCAGTATCAGAACTTATCTGACCCGTACACCCATTTCAGTATGTTTGCAATTCTATATGTGTCCCTCATATCAATCTTGGCATAACTGGTTGCAGTAAACCAGTGTGAGAGTGCTGCTTCTGCTAGGGACTTACTCTGAAGTAGGGATCTCCTTAATGTACCCCTCATCAGTACCAAAAGGCACCCAATTATATTGAAGTGGATTACGGTTCAAGACATCAGGTAGGACACCTGATCTCTTCGATATGGTTAAAAGCAGTGTTTTACCTAGCTCCTTTCCACTTAATTATATTATATTTGCGGACAGGTCTATAGGGAGTGGATTAGGGTTCCAGGCATCAGGTAGGACACCTGATCACTAAGATATGGTTAAAAGCATTATTTTTAACAAACTCCTTTCTGCTTAATTTTATTGCATTTGCGGGCAGGTGTATAATGGCGTTTTTCTGGTATATAGAGCGTTTTTCACAACTGACATGCCAGATGTGAGGGATGTTATAGGTTTTGGGTACATGCCAGTCCAGCTTCTGAGCCCAGGTAATAGCTCTATCTTAATCAATTTCCCTTAAGCGGGCTTCCTTTTACCCATCACTATGAAAGATAAATAGTTATTTAAAGAAGACCTGTAAAGGGTGTTTGTCAGGAAGCCTCCTGTTAAATCATGCTCCTGAACAGAGTAGTCTTTAGGCCACATCCGCTTTATTAATCAAAGTAGTGTCTGTTTCACAGAACAGGTCTTGGATTAGTCCTAACAGTGGCCCTAAGTAGTGGTACAGACAGGATAGAGTACGATTGCTAGATTTAGACAGTCAGTCTTGCTAACCTACTGATTTCACAGGTTTGTCTGATTTCATCTTTAAGTTCCACTCCAGATAGGTCCTGCATCCGAAGCAGAGACTTCGGAGGGACAAACCTGCTATTCAGCCCCTTGATCCAAGATATCTGCATCACTCCTAATAGAGTGGAGGTAAAACATGCTGCGAGCCTGGCATTTGGCAGGAAGATCTTGCAGGCAGCTGTCCCACCCTAAGGTAGGCCTATGGTTACTTTATTATCCTCTCGTGTTGCTGTCCTGGAAGGCGAGAGGAGAAAACTGTCCGTTAGACTTACCGGTAACAGTGTTTCTATGAACCTTCTAGGACAGCAGGCCTACTTCCCGTCCTTTTAAAAGGGTGAGGAAAGAATGTGAACAATAGGTGGTAAGTACCTAAGTGATTATTTATCCCTTGTGAATCGGTTAGAGAATTACTTTTTTTTTTACAACTGAGGGACAAGGGGAAAGGTGGGGCCTTTTAACAGCTGTGAACTGATTGTTTCCTGTAGGGTGGAGCCTCTCATCTCTCATGTGTTGCCATCCTGGAAGGTTCGTAGAAACACCGTTACTGGTAAGTGTAACGGACGTGTTTTTTTTTTTTTTTATAATATCCCTGCTCTTCCCATTTAACCCATCTTAATGGTCTCCCCTCACCTGTTTTAAGTAGATCTACTTACCCAAGTCCTCTATCCAGGTCCCTCACTGCTTCTGGTTCCAGAATGGGGGACTGCTGATCTAGAGCTGCAATAGCTCCCTGAGAACACCATTCCCTTGCCTTTTCCCTATGATGTTCTCTTTTTCTTTCCGAGACATCCCACTGGCGACCATCCAATCAGAAGTATCCATGTCTCACAGGCAGTGACACGGACACCCGGTGAAGGACCTCTTCAGGAAGTAAGAAGAAGAGTTGGGCCAGCAGTTTTACTAGATCATGACTTCAATTAGCAGGGTTCATAGCTAGCTGATGTATTTGTGGTCACTAGAACCCGTGTATCTTACCTTGCACTGTATCCAAAACTAAGTAAAATAATAAAAAAAATTAAGTTACACTTTAAAGGCAAAAATTTCCTTTAACTTGTGCACTTTGTTGGGTTCTCATTTTTTCTTTAATTTCAGACGCTTTCAGAGAACTTTTGCTCTTAAAGTATGTGTACTAGTTACTGCAAGGCAGCTTGAAGCTTTGCTGGTGGAATCAAATGCGCTAAAAACAAGGATGTTTAGTATGTAGTGTTCCAGTTAATGCTGGCATGGTGTCAGGGGATCTGGGCTTCAGGGTTTTTTCTCTAATTATAGACCGTGCTAATGATGAAAGGAATCCTATATAAATATATTTTTTTTCACCTCTGAATATAATTTCTGGGGAGAAATAGAAGATGCAAGTAATGTTTCAGCGGCTAAGGTCTTAATTGTTGACAGTGGAACAGTGTATGCCTTCTGCCTCTGAAAGTGTTGGCTTCTGCTTGCTCATCGATGAGCAAATCTAGAGGTGAAAGACCACTGGATGGGAAAGAGCATAACAAAATGTTCATGCATTAGTTAAACCTTTTCTTGGTTTTTAAAAGATTTGAAGTTTCTGCTTCCAGTATAATTTTTCAATGCAGCTGTTTTCTATTAATGTTTTGGTTGATGTACTGAGAGATCTTTCTATTGCAGGCATAGACCTAGAAGCAGCCAAGAGGGAAGAGGAGGAAGTGATGCTGCAGGATGCCCGTCAGTGGTTAAACGCAGGCAAGATAGAAGATATCCGGCATCCAAAGACTGGAGCTAGTGCTCTTCATGTGGCTGCAGCCAAAGGCTATATAGAAGTTATGAGGTATTCTTGTTGTTGTGTACATTGCTGATACTTGATATGTTTTGAGTTTGCCCATTTAATTTGTCTATACTTTCTGACCAGGCTTCTGCTTCAGGCCAATTTTGACCCCAACGTAAAAGATAAAGATGGCTGGACTCCTCTCCATGCTGCTGCTCACTGGGGGGTGGAAGAGGCTTGTCGACTGCTTGTTGAACACTTCTGTGACATGAACGCGCTCAATAACGTGGTAAGGCAGAAGAGAAATACATTTTAGTTTTCAGCTTCTGAACTCCATCAGGCATCCTATTACTGAGACATGTTTTTAGATCTTTTTAAATTAGTAGGGATAAGTCTTTGGAGATTACAGTAACTATATTTTGATCAGTAGCTCCTTAAAAGAATCCGCACAGAGAAAATAGATCTAGCTTGTCCTTACTGAAATCTTTTTAAAAATGGCAGTTGCATTGATCCCAAAATCTTTAAAGCAAAACTCTTCATCTGGATAGAGTAAGGGAGGGTTATAACCCCTCTCTGATTTTTTTTCTTTTTATTACTATCCGTGTCCCATTGGGTTGATTTTACCTTTGCTTCCTGTCCATAGTCAAACAGGAATGGAGAGAAAATCCTTGCAAATTAGGGGAATTCCTTGGGAACCCCTAGGTCACCATAACCTCTCCTCATTGGAAGATTTCCCCTCTTACTTTTCTGGGGACTTTAGCGTTCACTGATAATGGTAAATGTCCTCCTTTTTTTCTATTACAAGGAATATTTACAGGAATTGACGTGATATAAAATAATAAAATGTAAAATAAGGGGAAAAAAAAAAATGTAAAGTGCCCCCACTCGTAACTCGCTAACACATATGTAAACTGTATTCGCACCACACATATGGTATCACCTATGGTATCACCGCAAAAAAGCGAAGGCAATAGTTCTAGCACTAGATCTCCTCTAACTCTAAGTAACCTGTAAAAAAAAAATAACATTTTTAAAGCGTCATCCATGGATATTTTTAAGTACCTTTTATTGCCATTCTACGAGTGTGCGCAATTTAACCACTTAAGCCCCGGAAGATTTTACCCCCTTCCTGACCAGGGGGTTTTTTGCGTTTTTTTTTTTTTGTTTTTTTCACTGCGTGACTTTAACGGACAATTGCGCAGTGGTGCGACGATGTACCTAAACGAGTTTCACGTCCTTTTTTTCCCACAAACAGAGCTTTCTTTTGGTGGTATTTGATCACCTGTGCGATTTTTTGATCATGTGCTATAAACAAAAAAAGAGCGTAATTTTTGCAAAAATATTTTTCACTTTTTTTTTTATATGAAATTCCCCCCCAAAAAAATGTAAAAATCAAAATTTTTTAACATTTTCGGCCAAATTGTTTTATGCTACATATGTTTGGTAAAATAAATCGCAAAAAGCGTATTTTGATTGGTTTGCGCAAAAGTTATCGCGTTTTACTAACAAAGGGAAATATTTTTGTCATTTTTGGTGTTTTTTTTTTTTTTTTTTTAACGAGTAATGGTGGCGATCTGCGATTTTTTTTTTTTTTTTTTTTTTTTTTTTTTTTTTTTTTGCGGTAATGCGGCGGACAGATCGGACCCTTGACTGACATTTTTGACACTTTTGGGGGTACCAGTGACATTACTGCAGTAATCAGTGCTATATAATATATATATGCACTGTTACTGCAAAAATGACACTGGCAGGGAAGGGGTTAACTGTATTGGACAGGGAGGGGTTAAGTGTGTCCTAGGGGCGTGATTCTAACTGTAGTGGGACATGGCTATTGGTGTAAAAACAAAGATCAACGGTTCTACATAGTAGAACCGACTGATATCCATTTTTACACAGGGGAGAATGACAGGCGGCTTGTTTACATAAGCCGCTCTGCCTTTCTCCCACTGTACCGACGATCGGCGAGTGACCAGCGGACATCGGGTCCCCCGGTCACACGCCCGCACTCCTCCCTGAACGAGCCGAGGCGGGCGCGCGCTCGCCCGCTATTGGCTCTAATCCCAGTGACAGGCGAGCGACGTAGACCTACGTCACTCTGCCTGGCCGGGGCTGACTGCCGCAGTAAATATACTGTGCGCAGTCGGCAACCGGTTAAAGCGTGACATATTGGGTATCTATTTATTTACTCAGCATATTGGGGTATAATTCTTTTAAACTTCGGTAAAGTGTATTTTTTCCTTAAAAAAAAATTGTGTTTGTAACATCGCTGCATAAAAAATTCCAAAATATATATTTTATTCCCTAGGGTCACTGCTAAAAAAAATGGTATGATGTTTTGGGGGTTCAAAGTAATTTTCTAGCAAAAAAAATACAGATTTTTGTATTCCGTGGCAGCATGGATGGATTTGTGCTATCTTGTGATCATCCGTAAAAAAAAATAAAAAAAAAAAATTCATTGGAGCTGAATGGGCCATTACAGTCCCCTTCTGGTCGTCTTATTTTACTTGCTCTTCGTAAATAATATAGTTTGGTTTTTGTATGCTGTGTATTTTCAGCAACATTTGCATTGTTCATACAGATACTATGCTTTCAGGGTCAGAGGCCTTGTGATGTGGCTGATGAAGAGATTGTTGGTCTTTTAGAGGAGCTACAGAAGAAGCAGGAAGATGTAAGTAATTCCAGACGATTTTCCTTTTTATCTCCCCATACTCACTTAGCCCTAGTTCACACATCAGTGTGATTTTATATTCTCTTATGTATAGTATGTTGGCATTATCTTTATTCCTTCCTATTTGGGGTAATGTTAGAGAAAGTGGTTTATTTGCATTTGGTAGTTTGATTTTCTGTTTTAATCTGTGCTATTTATTCTATGTTGTATTTAAATTGTACGGATGGTTTTATTCGTAGTGTAGTTTTAATTTGTTTTATTGGTAATTTTGTTCTGTTCATTGTGATCTTGTGTTGTCTTTAAAGCGGAACTCCACCCAAACAGGGAAGTTCAGCTGGGTTTTTTTTTTTTTTTGTCAACAGCTACACTTTTTGTAGCTGCGACTTGTCATGCAATTTGGAACTGTCAAATCGCATGGCAGGTCGCACCGGTGTAAACGGGGACATCATTTTTAGAACCCAAATCAGAGTTTGCTTGTGAACTGACCACAAACTTTTAACACAGATTCAAAAGCAAAAAAACGCTTCCAGCAAAAATTGCTTGGTCTATTTACATTTTTACATTTCACAAAGAAAAAAAACGCTTTTAAGTGCATTTTTAAATCAGTGTGGTTTAACTCCCTTTTTTGTGTCATTTTGCGTGCTTATAAAGTTATTCGATGGGAAAGAATTGCTCGCAGCAGTCGTTTTGCACAGAACAGCCCCAATCCTCCTTCTTTTTTTTTTTTTTTTTTTGGAGTCCCCTGGCAGTCCTAGCTCCACTTCCCTGCTAAGTGCCCCTAGTAGAAAGCCTCTTACTAAAGCGGGCTCACTCCCGTGTTGCACTTTGTGTCCATTCATTCACAAGGCACGGCTCCCAACCCCCCCCCCCCCCGCTCTCTCCCCTTATTGCCTCACTGACTGTGATTGACATCAGCAAATGGCTTCCGCTGCTGTGTGAGCCAATGAGAAGAGAGACCCGGGAGAGCGGATGCTGTCATGCACAGCACTGGATCCAGGTGGGGCTCAGATAAGTATAAGAGGGGCTGGGGGGACAGCTGCACCCAGGTTTTTTTTTCTTTAACCTTAATGCGTAGAATGCATTAAGCTAAAAAAAACACTTGAGCCTTTAGAACCACTTTTATAAACCTAGGTATATGTACCATAGCATGCCAAAACGGCTCAAGACATTTTTAAAAAACACTACTTCTTATTCGTTAACTATCCGTAAATTAATATTGGACACTGAAGAGCAAAGCTTTAAGACAGCCTAGCTTGACTCCTCCCATTCTGAGCATGGCCAGACCAACAGGTGACGATAAAGGAAACATTTCTGGGGGGAAAAAAAAGGAATAGTTATGCAGCCACCTTATCTAAGAATTGCTAATGCCTCGTACACACGCAACGATTGTTGGCCGTGAATTTTCGACCAACGTCCGATCGGCCGATTGTTGGCTTGTTAGTATGATGCTTCCCGACAACTGACTGCGACTTTTCGGCCGAACAAAATCTGGTGTGCATGCTATAAAATTTTTGTTGGCCGTCAACAGAACAGCCGATTTTCCGCAAGTCAGTACAGATTTCGGCAGACAAAATTCAGATGAGCAAGACTGGGCATGCTCAGAGAAGAAAAAACACACGGAAAGTAAACCAGCACATGACATCACTTCTGAAGTTGGTTTTTGTTGGCCTAGAAAATTTGTGTGCAGTCTAGAGCACATTCCAACCAACACAACAACACTGGACAAAAGATGGCCAATTGGTCGGCCGATAATCGTTGCGTGTGTACGAGGCATAAGTTTCAAAATTTTGGTTTTTTGGCTTAAAGGATAGTTCCCCTTTAGTAACATGGTACACCCAGTTAGATTGTAACATGTTACTAATGAGTAGTTGATCACACTCCCCGATGCCTCCCCTGTGACAGCGGGCAGGGTATCTTCTCCCCAAAGCTGCTATAACAATTTAAAAACTGTGTGTGGTTGTGCGGGGCAAACTACAAGTCACATCTGCCACTGCGTCAGACAGACTTTAGTTCCCAGTGACCTGCGGTAGTGCTAGTGAGCACGTTCCTAGTTCATTAACACTTCTTTTCAGCTTTCAAATACAAAGACCAACATGTTAAGCCTCTTGCCCAACCTTTTAAGGCTGCCACCTTCTTTGTTCATATTTTTTTAAAAGTTCTACTAAGTAGGTGTCCAGTTGTTCATAGATTTTTCCCAATATTTGTTTCATATTATGTTAATTTAATTGTGTTGAGCTACCCTATTTACAAAATGTGGTTTTCATTTTTTCAGTTACGAAGTGAAAAAGAAGCCAGTTTGAAGCGAGCAATTATTGACACTAGCAGCGAACAACCTCTAGTAAATACAAGCAAACATAGGAGGTGAGCTGTAAGGGCCAAGATGTGATAAATTCTGCAGTTACTGAACTGTATGGAATGTAGGTGGTCGGTTTCAATGATACAATTTTGATAGATCAGCCTTTTTATGAACGTTTTCCTAATGTAAATATTCAGTGCATATCCCTTTTGACATTGATACCATAGCATTACAAATATCCATTCCTATCTGGCTTTTCTCTTGCAGAGTATTGCTATATAGTTAAGACAGAATTATCTTAAAATTCTTCCAAAGTTCATTTGCATACAGATGCGTATGATAAAACAGGATTTTATTGTATGAATATTGGTCTGTAAAGGGTTTTCTTGTTGGAACACCTTTAGAAGTCCCATATTTAGCCTTATATAATGATTGTAAATCTTGGACTTGTGTATACTGTTTAAAATGTTTTTGTATTTTTTTTTTTTTTTTAGTTTTTGGTAGGGTAGACTGATTTTTGTGATGTTCAGGTCCCATTAGTAACATTTCCTTCACTTCCTCGTCGTACAAGTGGAAGTGAAAATGTTTCCAGAATGTGAGGAAACCCATTCCAAACAGTTGACATTGCAACAGAGAGTAAATGAAAACCTGACTGATGTAAAAACCCTTCCTCACGGTATCCAAAATGGTTTAGACTTTAACTATTTACTTCCTCTTTGGAGAATACTGAAATCCCAATTTTTCATTTTTTGGTTTTATATATTTTTTTGTTTAACCCCTGTAAGCATTGAATTTTAAAACGTGAATCCAGTGAATATCCTGCACAAAGAAAAGCAATAAAGACTGTGGTGGTTCTAAAACCTTTTCTGTTTTAGAGGGCAGTTTAGGCCTCATGCACACACTTTTAACCACTTCAGCCCTGGAAGGTTTTACCCCCTTCATGACCAGGCCATTTTTTTGCTAAATGGCACTGCATTACTCTAACTCAGTGTTCCTCAACCCTGGCCTACAGGGCCCACTAACAGGCCAGATTTTCAAGATAACTGAAATACATCCCAGGTGATATCATTTGCTGCTCAGTGATTGCAGTACTATAGTCTGCATCTCCCCAAGGTAATACCTAAAATCTGGCCTGTTAGTGGGCCCTGTAGGCCAGGGTTGAGGACCACTGCTCTAACTGACAATTGCAGGATCGTGCAAAGCTGTACTCAAATAAAATGTATGTCCTTTTTTCCCTACAAATATAGCTTTTCTTTTTGGCAATTTTGGGGAAAAAAAATGTTTCTCTGTCGCTCATTGACAGACGCAGTCCTCTTGATTGATAACGCATTGGGTTATACTGCCCTCTACAGGAGTTTGTGTGAAAAAAAAGAGCAGGAGGCTTGGTTTGGGAGCTGACTATCTAAAGTCACTGTATAGTGGGCACTATTAAGGGACTATGACTAAAGGTCAGTGGCAATACTGTGATGATGGTCATATACAAAGAGCATCCTACCTGATAAGATTGCAGGACAGGCCGATGCCTGTGCCTGGACTACCGCCATCCTCCCGCAGGCCGCATAGGCCGATAGCTCTTTCGCAGGCCGCCGCCATTTTCTCGCAGGTCGCGCGGGGCCGCCATCTTGGCGTAGCCTCGTGTCTCCAGCATGGGGGCGGCCATTTTGGAGATGACCAGCCACCTCGTGGAGAAACATAGGAGGTGCCGGAAGGCGTCAAGGGGCGGAGCCGCCTCCTTTTCCAGGGAAAAAGGGCCAAAGACTTCCTGTCTGTAACAGGACAGCGCTGAAACAGGTTGATAGAAAACTTTTGTGCATCAGGTGGTGAGCCTTGGGGTCTCTCTCTCTCTCTCTCTCTCTCTCTCTCTCTCTCTCTCTCTCTCTCTCTCTCTCTCTCTCTCTCTCTCTCTCTCTGTGGGGTCCAAAAAAGCAGGTAACACTGAGGGGTGCTGTTGCGCTGCGAGATTACGAAAAAAAAAAAAAGTTTTTTTTTTTTTACTTTACAATTTTTTTGTCGCTGGCAAGTGTCTTGTATAATCATGGACCCTGCCACACATGTATCCCCACCTGATCCCCTCGAGGTGGCCGCAGGACCCTCCAGTGCCCCACTTGTAATTGATGCATTATCAGCAGTTTTGGAGTCTTTTGGTATCCCGGGTGGAGGTGGCCGGTCAGGGACGTGGGTCAAGAAAGCGACCCCCGCCTACCCCTATTTCATCTGATATTTCAGATACGGATTCTGAGCTTGTCACTGCAGCTGCAGGTCCCTCTTCTGGGGCTGCTGTCTCAGGTACGGTCTCCTCAGACAGTGAGGAGGACGTTTTTGCCTCCACCATAGCACAAGAAGAAGCGTTGGTGGATGTACTAGTTGTGCCTGTCCGGGAAACCTTAAGTCTTGAGGTTATACCGGCAGAGGTAGCTGAGACTAAAATTCCTTTTTTGATACTAGTTGGCTACCAAAATGGCGAAGGATTTTCCTTTCCCCAAATGGGGTCCTCTGAAACGTACCCCTGCTATTTCCAAACGCATGGCTAGGCGCTATCCGTTTGAGGAATCCCTCCTTAAAAGATGGACGGTACCACCAGTGGTGGACTCACCGATTTCCAGATAAAGCCACTGTTATCCCGTTGGAGGACGCTCCGTCCTTTAGGGATCCGGTGGATCGAAGAGTAAAAGCGGAATCCCGCTTCATTTTTTCCCTGATAGGGTCAACCTTTAGGCCAGTGGTTGCTATTGGTTTAGTTTCAAGATGGGTTGGCTAATCTCCCCTTTCAAGGGGATCGCCTGTTTGGGTGAGATTATAAGGATCTCACTGGGGGGCAAGAGCACTCTCTTGCTAAGACAGCCTGATGCGCCCCCACCCATCTCTGGGGTGGGGGGACGTCTACACCGGTTTCCAGATCCATGGTTTTCCTGAATCCCGGACAAAGGGGTTCAAAAGGCACAAGATCGAGTATTCAATCACTTCTACCGGTGCGATTCTTCCCTCCCAACATTCGTATGCCACAGGGATCGGTAGTTCCCGTTCCTTGGATAGAACGTTTTCAGGGGTTCTATTCGAACCTGTTTACAATGCCCAGGAAACAGGGCAAGGTGCGTCCAAATTCTGGACTTGGGAAAGAGGGAGTCCATCCGAACAGTGGTGGCCTCCCTGCATCAGGGGGATTTCCTGGCGTCCATAGACATTTAGGATGCCTATCTTTATATCCCCATCTTCGCAGGACATCAGCGTTTTCTTCGCTTTTCCCAAATATCATTCCTGGTTCCCACCAGGAGACTGAACTATCTGGGAGATCCTTGGCAAGAGTGTTTTTTCCTTGCGGAGAAACTCCAGAAGGTTCAGTCAACGAGTCCGATGTTGCTGTCCGTCAACTGGCTGAGACTGATGGTGGCCGCCTCAGAGGCAGTACCGTTCGCCCAGTCTCATACCCGAATTCTCCAAGAGGAGATTCTTCTCAAATGGAATCGGAATCTCGATTCTCTGGACAATCGGATCCGGTTGAGCGAGCGGACCAGGGAGTCTCTGGTCTGGTGGCTTCGGTCTCCGATGCTCAGCCAGGGGAAGTCATTCCTTCCGATAGTATCCAGGTTACCAATAAGGGTATCGGAACTGAGAGCGATCAGACTTTGTCTGATTTACTGGACCGAGCAGCTCTAGGGCAGCCCGGTTCGGATCCAATCGTGGCTTATGTCATTCACCAAAGGGGCACCTAGAGTGTCCTGGCGGCCATCGAAAGGACCAGCATCTTTCGTTGGACGGAACGGTTTGCTCTGGCTCACTCCGCAGTATTCACTCCGGGGGTGGGAAATCGGCAGGCAGATTATCTCAGCCGTCAGATTCTGGATCAAGGGGTATGGCCTCTTCATCCAGAGGTATTTCACTAGCTGTCCCTTCATTGGGGCACCCCAGATGTGGATCTGTTGGCGTCTCGGCGCAACAGGAAAGTGCAGAGGTTTGTAGCTCGCGCCCGTGATCCTCTAGCGGATGCAGCAGACGCGCTGATCACCCCGTGGGGGCAGTATCAGCTACGGTATGCCTTCCATCCTCTCAAGTTACTGCGGGAACTTCTTCGCAGGATAGAGGTGAAGGGAATTCCAGTTATCCTGGTAATTCCGGACTAGCCTCGTCGAGCCTGGTACGCCGACTTGGTGAGGCTAGTCGCGGACGCTCCTTTGAGACTTTCTCTCAGGGAGGATCTGCGGTCTCGGGGACTGATCTTCCATCTTGCTTTACAATCGCGGGCTTTAAAGGCCTGGCCATTGAGACTCAGGTACTGAAGGACAAGAGTTTGTCAGCTTCAGTTATTCCTACTCTAATCAAAGCAAGGAAGGCGACTTCCAGCAAAGTCTATTATCGCATGGAGGTCTTCTATTGTGTGGTGTGAATCGCTTGGATTTCCCCCACGTACCTATTCGGTGACCCGAATTTTGGCCTTTCTGCAACAGGGGGTTGAGCAGAAGCTGTCCTTTAGCACTATCAAGGGTCAGGTTTCAGCGTTAGCAATCTTCTTTCAGAAACCTTTGGCTACTCATTCCTTGGTGCGGAATTCCATCCAGGGGGTGCGACACCTGGCTCCGCCAGTGCGCGCACCCTTACCGCCCTGGGATCTTAATTTAGTGTTGTCGGTTCTTCAGAAACCTCCCTTTGAAGATATTAGGGAGATTCCCTTGCTTACATTATCCCAGAAGGTGGCCTTCTTGGATTACTTCTGCACGCAGGGTGCCAGAATTGGCCGCATTATCTTGTCGTTCCCCATATCTGGTGGTTCATAGGGATAAGGTGGTTCTTCGTCCGAATCCATCCTTCCTTCCTAAAGTGGTTTCAGAGTTTCATCTGAATAAGAATATTGTGTTACCTTCCCTGTGTCCTAAGCCTAGCCATCCTTGGGAGGTTGCATTACACTCCTTGGATGGGGCTCGGACAATCAGGGTACACTTGACTACTACGAACTCGTTTCATAAAACGGATTCACTTTTGTGATCACGGATAGCCCTAGAAAGGGGTTGCCTGCCGCGACCATCTCTAGATGGATCAGACAGACGGGGGTACTGGCTTATTCTATTAATGGTCGAAATCCCCCGTTCCCTGTTAAGGCGCACTCTATTCGGGCGCTTAGTGTTTCCTGGGCCTTCCGCCATCAGGCGTCAGTGGTCCATGTTTTCAAGACGACTACTTGGTCGTCGGTTCATACCTTTACAAAATTATATAAGGTTGATGTGATGGCATCGTCGGATGCCTCTTTTTGGCCGCAAGGTTCCTGCAGGCCGCTGTGTGAGGAGACTGTTGGTCTACCTCGAGGGTTTGTGAGGTTTTTCACTTAGGTCTCATCCTTTTGCTCGATGAGTCCTTGATGCTTCTGGTTGGCTCCAGTTGGGCCTTCTGGATTTTGATTTCTGTTATCCCATCCCTCATTTGTGGCACTGCTTTGGGACGTCCCAATGTGTTATTAATCAAGAGGACTGCGTCTGTCAATGAGCGACAGAGAAAAATGGATTTTTGTAAAATCTTACCGTAAAATCGTTTTCTCTTAAGCTCATTGACAGACGCAGTACCCGCCCCTCTACTTTTGAGTGGGGTTTGGTTAAATTCTCTGACACTGCTTTGTGACATAACTGACATCCTGTAGCAGGAAGTGAGAGGATATACCCTCTGGGACTGCCCCTAAGGTGTGGCCAGAACGTTTTCCTTCTGTTTAGTTTCCTACTCCTGTAGAGGGCAGTATAACCCAATGTGTTATTAATCAAGAGGACTGCGTCTGTCAATGAGCTTAAGAGAAAAGGATTTTACGGTAAGATTTTACAGAAATCCATTTTTTTGTTTTACTTTCTGCTATAAAAAATATCCGACAAAATGTAAAAAAAATCTAATTTATTTATCTTTTTAGGCCAATATGTAGTCAGCTACATGTTTCTGGTTAAAAAAAAAAAATCCCAATATGATTTTTGCTTTATACTAGTAATGGCGGTGATCAGCGACACAAATCAGGCACCTAACTGACTTTTTTTTTTTTGGGGACCAGTGATAAGTGCTGAAAATATGCACTGTTAATGTACTAATGACACTGGCAGGGAAGGGGGTTAACACCAGGGGCTATCAAAGGGTTAAATGTGTTCTTCGGGAGTGCTTTCTTATTGTGTGGGGGAAATGCTCTGACTGGGGGAAGACTGATATTGGTGTTCCTGTTTGGCAGAAACAAGATATCCATCTTCTCCCCTGTCAGAATGGCGATCTGCCTTGTTTACATAGGCAGACCGCCATTCTGTTTATCTCAGGATCACTCGCAGGTGGCCGGCGGATCTGCCGATTAGCTCCCCCTCTAGCCAATCAGCACGCGATCATGCCTCTGGCGGCGCATGCCTGCCCCTGGAGTCCCTGCAGTCAATGACGTACAGGTATGTGATTTTGCGTAGGGGAGCCGACTTGCCGCAGTAAAAGTACGTTAGGCGGTCAGCAAATGGTTTTAAAGGCATTTGGTGTGTTTTTTTTTTTTTTTTTTTTTTTTGCTCTAAATGCACCGCCAGCACATTCAGGCTTGCTCAAGCCCTGAAGGGAAGGCTTTCCCCCTGAAACATGTTGGCAGTATTTGATGCTATTTAAACAGTGCATGTTTCAGAAAGACCCTGGCACTCCTCAATACCCCCATCCCACAGTAAAGCATTTGAATGGCAGTGTATAATGTATGCAAAATGTCAACCGTTTATTGTAGGGGACCCTAATATGCAACACAAGGTGAATTTTCCAATTATTTTATTCAGGCTATTGTGGTCAGCGCTTACTAGATATTCTCTAAATAGAAGCTAAGCCCTAGGAAGAAAAAATGTTTGATAAACACGGTTTAATGCAACTATTGATTTATTGATAAAGCATTGTTTGTTTTGAAATATACCTGTATAAGTACTTGAATATAAACTGGATATGTCTTTTGCAAACCCTTGTACAGCAGCAAGGTTTTGAGGGTCCATACTAGCAGCCAATAGAGAAGGTTGCATGCAGGTATGGTAACAAGGAACAATTTACATAGTTACATAGTAGGTGAGGTTGAATAAAGACAATAGTCCATCCAGTTCAACCTGTGTAGGTGTGTGTGGCTGTAATCATCTAACATTGCCCTTAATGTCCTGATCCTTGAGATGTAAGTCTAAGAGTCTTTTGAAAGCCACCATACTACCCGCAGAAACCACCTCTTGTGGTAGAGAATTCCACAATCTTGTAGCCCTAACAGTAAAGAACCCTCCTCGTTGCCTGAGGTTAAAACGCTTCTCCTCTAATCGCATTGTATGTCCTCAATCTGACAGGAAGATCAGTGTCCATAGATGGCCTTCTAGGTCAGCAAGCTAGAGGCAGAGAAGTATTGCCACTTCATTCCTTAAAAAGCCACCGTCCCCTTGCCCATGCAGGGTAAAATTACAGTTTATGCAGAACATAACCCTACTCCAATACCTCCCTATACTCTGCTTACCGGCACTCCATTGTTCCTTTCTCCCTAACAGCTGGCACTGACCATGGGAGTGGGGATGTTGCTCTCTCTGTTTGATTGCTAGACCCAAGCCCTGCCACACAGGAGGAGGTCACATGCTCCTCCATACCTGAAAGTGCTGAGTGTTGTTGGCTAGCTCGAATGGGTGAGTCTAGGATGGAAAAAGACTTGGGGGTACTGGTAGACAACAGGCTTGGCAGTGGCATGCAATGCCAAGCCGCTGCAAGCAAAGCCAACAGAATACTGGGATGTATAAAAAAGGGGATTCACTCCAGAAATAGATTATTCTTCCACTCTACAAGACTCTGGTCCGGCCACATCTGGAGTATGCTGTCCAGTTCTGGGCACCGGTCCTCAGGAAGGATGTGCTGGAACTGGAGAGAGTCCAGAGAAGGGCAACAAAAATAATTAGGGGAATGGAGGACATCAGCTATGAGGAAAGACTACAAGCACTGAACTTATTCTCTCTGGAGAAGAGACGATTGAGGGGGGATATGATATCAATGTACAAATACTGTACTGGTGACCCTAGCATAAGGAACAAACTATTCAGAGTAAGGGAATACAATAAGACACATAGCCACTCACTAAAACTAGAGGAAAGGCGGTTTAACCTTAAAATGCGTAAGGGGTTCTTCACTGTAAGAGCGGTAAGGATGTGGAATTCTCTTCCACAAGCAGTCGTATCAGCAGGAAGCATTGATAGTTTCAAAAAACTATTAGATTGGCACTTTAGAGACCACAACATACAGGGGTATACAATGTACGGTTAACAGCAAACACAAGCGCGCATCATAGGTTGAACTGGATGGACTGATGTCTTTTTTTCAACCTCACTAACTATGTAACTATGAATGGAAGAACAAGTAGCAGAGGAGCGCTAGCAAGAAGAGTATGCTGGCATCTGGGGAGTGCCCTTTGGAGCGGCAGTATAACTTTGCTCTTCATGAGCAATATAACTGTCTCTTTAAATTAAACAGAGAAAATAAGATAACATTTTGGTGCTGAGGGTTGTAATGTGCCGATTCATACCTCCTCACATGCACACTCTCTCCCCTGTCTCAGTAGCTCTGAGCTCACTAATGCTGAAACTGAACAGATTTAGGTCCATACATGTGCAGGGGTTTGAGAGTTCGCTCCTGTGATGGTGAAGGTGAGTAATAACGGCTGGGCGTGTCTTGGCAGCACCCTAACTATAAGAGATGAGATGATGCCATCTCTGGGAGTTTTTCACACAGGATTACATAAATGGCCTACAACTCTAGCAAGGGCATTCTCCTGCATTGGTCAAATCTGCTCAATTTTTCATCTACAGGCACCCTTTACCTGTAGTGGCAGTTTTTTTGGTAAAGGTGAACAAACCCTTTTAATCAAGACTGTAATCTTAAAATTATTTATGGCCAGAACAGTCTCCAGACTAAAACCCCATAGAGCTGGTCTGGACAGAAGGGTGAAAGCAAAACAACTTGACGGAAAGCACTTTGCAAGGAATAATGGTTTCCATTGTCACAATGCTATAAGTATTTATTTTTTAGTAGTCAAACCATTTAGATTGGTATGATAAAGAAAACCATTCTATGCTCTTATTTTTATCCCTTTTTTCTTTTTAAATTTTAGTCAAACGTCTCGATTTACTCAATTTTTATTTGTACTCCATATAGAAAGAAAGGCAGCAGACCTGGTGACATAAGTGATCCTGGTGGTAGTTCTTAGCCTTTTTTTTCAGTGTCTTTTTTTTCCCCCCTCTGCACTAGAGAGAGAGAGAGAGATAAAATAGACGAGGACACTTGTACTGGGGCTAACTACAAAACTGCAGACACAACTGCTTGGGTGCAACTTTAATTTCTCTTTCGTTCATTGACTAACACAGCACTCCATAAATCATAACTAGTGGGTTATATTGCCTCCTCCAGAAGTAGGACTAGGCAGAACAAAAAACACCTGGCTACGCCCATGGGCTGTCCTCAGCTGGTATATAACCCCCCCCCCCCTCTCTGCTCTAGGTAATCAGTTTTTCTGTCTAGTCAGGAGTAAGGACCAAGGCTCCCGGCTGGGACCTCTGGTCCTAGCCATTTTCTCGTACATATTTTTTGTTTTTGTCTCTCGGGAGAGGTACATTCCAACTGCCAGGCTGGGCGACGGGCTGGATAATCCACATCTAGTTTCTGGGCTATATTGAGAGAAGGATGGAATGGGGGTTGCTGGATTAGTGCTTCATTGCGTGAATGGCCGCCTGGAGCTACCAACTCGAGGCCCCTCCGGGCCCTATTCGTAGGCTTCTCCCCATCAGAGGCCGGCTTCAGTATGCTAGCGTCCACATTTAGGGCACGTTCCCCGGGACTGGGTCCAGACCCTGCAATTGTCTGCATTTCTGTAGATCATGTATTTGAAATCTTTGCAATTTTACTTTGAGTAGTAATCTGAAATTGTTGACCTACCTTTACAGTTTGGTGAACCTCTGCCCATGTATCTAATTAAACCTAATTAGTTTCGAAATGTTCTTCCAGCTATATGTTAATACCACGTTGCCAGCTTTTTGTTTGTTTTACCTTTTTAAAGTTGTGTTGCTGCCATAAATTTAAAAATTACCCTGTTATTTTATTTATTTTTTTATTGTATATTTTTTTCCGTTTAAACATTTGATATGTCCTCTATTTACTATTGTGAAATGTTTGAGATTTGTGGATCATTGCATTCTGTCCTTTATGTAGATTTTACAGTACCAATGTTTTTGGGGTTGTAGACTGCCTGATGTGTGACCAGGAGATGCTGTAGGATGAAGCCCACTTCCTGCTACAGTTTCCCCAAGTACTCTGCAGTGAAAAACACTCCATTTCAAAAACTCTGCACTCTCATCCTGGACTTCACTTTATAGAAGTTATGAAAAGTCACATTCTACTGGGAAAAAGAAGCTAATGGTAATAATAGCTGCACAATACTTTTCAGCATGGCTTCGGTATTGTTCAAATATATTTGCCCCTGTTTGAATTTGAGAGTGGGAGAGATTCTTTTTTAACCCTTTTCAAAAAGTTAAATTGTCAGATCTGGTGGAACAAATGTGATCCTGGAAGCCTTATTTTAGTCACATTTGCCAGTGACTCGTATCTTCTTGACAGGATTTCCTCCCTTTTATATCTACCCTGTAAGTAATGTGCTATTATTTAAAGATCTTTATAGTCTTATACCTAGAGCTCATGCAGTGGCCTGGTATAAATGTTTACTCATCGTAGGCAAAGTATGTGATTGTAAAATGGAAATGGAGATTTTGTTACTATCAGGCTTTTTTTTATTGCCCTTTCAGGAGTTCTGTATGTCGTATGAGCAGCAAAGAAAAGATCTCTGTACAAGACCAATCAAAGGAGAGGAAGACATTGGGCACTATAACGGTTGGTGATGAAGAGGGCTCTTGCAGCTCAGAAGAGGAAACCGAATCAACCAATGGTGAGAGAGTGCTTCCCTTAAATCTCTGTCCTGAAATTTAATTAGAAAAGGTGTTGCTTTCATCAGACCTTATTTGAACGGGTGGTTTGGTCTAACAGAGTGCTTATAATAATTTTTCTATTTTCTTCAGTTTTAAGACTTTTCCATTGTCTTTTATATACATAAAAATAGGAAAATCTGTTTTATTTTGTTGATTAGTGGACCAATAATATAAGTTGGTTCTGTGTGAAAGGTGTACTAATACTATTTATGAATATACATTTGTAGCAGTCCCTTTCTCTGTGCGACCTTTTATTAGTTCTAACATTATTTGCCATATTCAGTAACCTTGCAAGCAGCAAGTGCAGAGATCAGGATGTGAACCCTAACCTTCTAAAACAACCCATTCTGTTTCAAATTTAAATAGAAGGCAAAAAACGTATGTACTTATAAAAAATGTTCTCTTTTTAGGGAGCACATACTCTGTTCTCAGCTACTATAGGGACGCTCGGAGAGCTTAGGTAGGAGAAACTGCAGCACACTGGTCTTCTCAGTGATTGGCCATTGGGGTGGGGGTTAGCAGAAGTCTAATCATTGGAAGAGAGATTGCAAAGTTCCCAGCACAGCCAGAAAACTGACCATACTGGGCTCTCGTGGCTAGCAGCCAGTTTTCAATAGGAAAGCACAGGGACTAGCAGGAGCATCAGGGATTTCACACAAAGGAACCAATACAAAGAGAATAGATAAAATGGTCTCGTACTGTCCAATGTAAACACCTCCATCCCGAATCAATACAAGAAAAAGAGGGGGTGCACTTTGGGTGGGACTTTATGAGGTATTTACAATAAGTAACCATAGCTGGATAATGGCAATAGAATGGCAGATTTTATTGATGCAGTCGTACATGGAATGTAACAACAATATTAGAATAAAAAATAAATATACAGCGCAATGGGCATAAAACATAGTAACATCAATGGTACAAATAAATATCATATCTGGAACTCATATACTGTAGAAACTCAATGCGTTTTGTGAGTCTTTAATATGCTCACTCATCAGGAGTATATATGAGATAAAATGTATCTAAAAGTAAAACAGTATGTTAATAGATGATTAAACCAGTAAGTGTGAAATTTCAGCATCTGTATGTGAAAACCAAAATAGGAAAATCACACTCACATGTGGCCCAAAAAGTAATGGATTCATGCTCCCATGAGGTGGGGGCTGCCATAGTCTAACCCGGGAGCTGACAAGACTAGAAAAAATGGCGAACACAATGGGAAGCCAGGTGAGGAAGCAAGGGTTGTAGAATACAAAGCTTCGCCATTTTTTCTAGTCTTGTCAGCTTCCGGGTTAGACTATGGCAGCCCCCACCTTATGGGAGCATGAATCCATTTCTTTTTGGGCCACATGTGAGTGTGATTTTCCTATTTTTCAATTAAGAAAGTGTAATCGCGCTCTTTAACATGCTGTTACCTCCCAGACATGCATGTCTTCAGCATGAAACAAATCTTTTAGCGTGTGTGGTCGCCTTGGAGTTGGTGAACAAACAGTCAAGGTAAAAGCCCCACAAATCAATAACCTCCCATACTTTTCCTGAGCAAAAGGCTTGAAGAGTCTCTGCAGAAATCGTAGTTCGTGGGAGTTCGGAGCATAAACTGATACTAAAGTGTAGGGTACCTTTTTTAAGTCCTCTGTGACTATGATTTAGCGGCCTTCCTCATCTAGGTAGGAGTTTTTCAGCTGAAAGTTGACTGATTTTTCCAATGGCCACCAGAACTCCGCGTTTCTGCGCTGGCCAGAAATATGTGAGGGTAGCCCCTGTGGAAGCATTTGGGTGTTGCAGCTTTGGATAAGTGTGTTTCTTGTGTGCATACAATATCCGCTTTTGATCTTGATGCCTCTTTCCAGAATGAAAAGTGCTTAGCGGTATGGTTTAGTCCCTTTACATCAATGGAGATGCACTTCAATGTCATACTAATAGTTGTGGAGGATGTAGACTGTGGGGGATGTGGGTATCAAGATATGCATTCAAGATGGTGTCATCCTGTTGGTCCT
Source organism: Pelophylax lessonae (assembly GCF_965119305.1). NCBI lineage: Eukaryota > Metazoa > Chordata > Amphibia > Anura > Ranidae > Pelophylax > Pelophylax lessonae. The sequence continues at coordinate 95,868,314 of NC_138779.1, forward strand.
CAAAGTGAGCTCATGGGTAGAAGGTTGTAGTTAGGTTATAGGCGCAAAAGGTAGGGCTTTGTGTATAGAATCACATAAGTGCTCTGAATAAAAGTCCATATCCAAAGGAAACCCTTTGGAAAACCCGGATTTCCTTTTGCATATGGACTTTTATTCAGAGCCCTTTTTGCTGTTGTTTATGAATGAACTTACAAACTTGTGTTTTTTTAATTTATACCTTTGGATATGGACTTTTACTCCGAGCACTTTTTTGCGGTCTTTTTGATGAACTTATCCACTTTTATCAATTTATATATTTATGAAGTGTGATTATTGTTTGTGTATGTATATATATATATTTTTGCACATATGCTTTTTGCACTATAATTATTTTGCTTTGTGCACATCATACAGATTTGTTTGTTTGAATGATTACACATTTGCTACATTGCACTTCAGTTTTTTACACTGATAGTTGCTTTTTATATTGAATATATAGTATAGCCCTTCAGTGGGCATTTCTAATCGGTTAGATTTAGCACAGCACTTTTCAGTGTGTTCATCTTCATACAACATTGTTGTGTTGCAATGCTTGTGGCTCATTTAGATGACATTGGTGCAGTCATTGTTTACATTTAGCTGTACAATAACCAGTCTTGGAAGGAACACCCCTGTGAAACATTATTTGAAAAATATTGCACTGCACAATGTAGTAGATTGCTCTAAAAACTTAAGGAAAAGACCAAATTAACAAAGGAAAACAGGCGACCATTCCCATTTACTTGTGTAGCTCCTCCCTTTTGCAGTCAGATGTGTGTGTCAGTACAGTTTCTTACACCATCAAAGGTCACTTAGAAACACATCTTCTAGTTTTGTTGTGGTTTTGGGTCTCCGGTCTTTTCCTGTGCATGTTTCAGAAAGTCAACAGCTAGTGTGATAGGAATCTTGCAGGACAACAGCCTTAAACATAGGCTATCAGTCCTTGAAGTAAGCAAGTCTTTTAGCTGTGAAGAGAAGACTTTAAGCTGCAGGTTTGATCGGTTGAGTGAACAGAATAAAGCCAATGCTAAAATTAAAAACAAAGCCTTTTCCAGGCAAGCAGCTGCTGCCTGGGGACTTGTAAAGCTAAAGACTGGAAGAAATGCTTATGGATCTTCATCTTTGAGTAGACAAAAACGATTCCTCTGTGTGTGTCAAACTGACAAACACAGAATGAAGTAAGGTGATCTGGGGCTGCTTTAGTTGAATCCAGAGAGTGCAACTTTAAGCGGAACTAAACCCTTCTATCCTTTACAGAAAAAGAAGCTGCCATCTTAATCTCTATTTGATCTGTGATTGCCATGGTGCTGCACATGTGATGATTTAAGACCCCAGCTATTTGATGGCTTGATAGTTTGGTTGAGAGCAGGAGCAGCTGTGACAGTTCTCATTCATGGCATGCCTTGTATATAACGATTTTGGGAAACAAGTAAATTGATTAGTTTTTTTTTTTAGTTCTGCTGTAAAGCGGAACTAAACCCACAGATTTAGATGTCTCTAAAAACCGTTGCATTTATGGCATGCTGTTAATAAGTTATTGTTACTGGGGAGTTATTAATCTCTCAACTGATCTGTCAAGCCATCATATATGGGTAGTGTCACATCTGAACACATGTGGAGCACTATGGCAACTGCAGAACAAACAGAGGCTAAGATGGACGTTGTTCTTTGGGGGTTTCAAACATAATTTTAAGATGGCAGCTGTCTTGGTTTTAAAGGATAGGAGGATTTTTTTCTGCTTTTAACAGAATGACTGGCATTCTGAACTAAATGGCCTTCCACAGCTTTTTCCAGTGTCATGCAGTACCCTATGATCTGTGCCTAGTTGGTCAGGGGTTCATCCCACAGCAAAATATTTACCTACAACATACTTAAAAGCTAAGTCATAACTACTTGAGAAGACTGTAACAGGACGGTTGATATCAAATCATGGAATAGCTAGAAGAGTGAAGGCAAAACCACTTACAAATGCCACAGATTGTGGGACCTTCTGCAACACTGTTGGAACCTTTCCAAATATTCTATTTCCACAGTAGAAGGAATGCCATTAGTGTGTTCAACTGTTGTCTGTAAATGGTTGCTACTTAGAATAAAAAAAACTAGATTACATTTTATGAAATCTAATTTTGTACAGGACACAGACTGGGTTATATGCTACTGTCTTCAAGTAATTGGACACTGGTAAGGCTTTGCTAGGCATATGTATAACTCTTTCCCACTCCATGAGTCCTCAGTTTTTTGCTAGTGTCCTTAGGTGATTGACCTCTTCTCCCTTGTGGAGAAGGTGTATGTCTAACTAGTTTAGTTTTATTATTTTTCTTCAATTCTTCACTGCCTTTTAATGAGAGAACAGTGCACTTGGATTAGTGTAAACCTTGGTAACCTTACCCGGACCCTACACTGTGGGATGGCTTTTAATCTTGCTTTGGATACTGGGTCATGCTTGGGCGCTCACCTTGGCACTGAGCACAAGAAGTGTAGTTGGAGGGCTGTAAGAGTCCAGGACTTTTGGCCGTTCCTATGGGTATCAGACCCTGAAAACCACTCTGGGAAGATGTATGCCCATCATGATGTATGCCCTCACTGATCGCAATGGAGGAAGCCAAGCACAAGGGAGGCATGCCAAAAACTCAAAACTTAAACTGCTCAAAAGGACAGTTTCTTATGCATTAGAGCAGGACCCTATTTTAACACCAGTGTCTGCACCCGATTCTAGCTCTAACTCAGGCAAAAACATGTGGCTTTAATACAGCTATCACTGTACCTTTTTACGTTCTAAAGTGTTGTATGGAATCTGCAAGGTTGGTTAGTGCCCCTCTGAGACCAGGGAAATATCAGTATACATTCAAGATGCCTACCTACATATTCCCATTTACCCACCTTATCAGTGCTAGCTGCGCTTTGCAGTAGGAGGCCAATACCTCCAATTTGTTGCAGTTCCATTTGAACTGTCCTTGTCACCCAGAGGGTTCACAAAGGTGTTTGTGCCCCTATTCTCACTCTTTAGAACTCAGGGCATCAAGGTCACAGGTCCCCAGACAACCATCTTTTGAAGGATTCATCTTCCTCAATATCTGCAAACCTCCAAAGGACAGTTTAAATCCTTTGTTCTTTCGGTTGGGTAATTTAATTTCAAATGTTTGTCATTCAGTCTTCTTTGTCTAGAATACTTGGTACTCATTCTAGACACAGCCCAGGAATGTTTTCTTTCCAGGGAAAAAAAAAGAAACTTGTTCCAGAGATCTCATACACGCACCTTTTAAAAAGTTTTAGTTCACCTTTTTTTTTCCCCTCAAAATTCCAGCTCCCCTGTGTACCATTATACCTTAATGTACCTCTGTTGCAAAATATTTCTTAGATTTTTAGAACAAGGCCTTACCTTAGCTCTGGTTTGTTCCATAGAAACGTTCAGTATTTCTGGTATATAGATTTGGGACGTGAAAACCAGTAAGGCACAGAAAACTCTTCAGCTGACCTCTTTGGCTCACACACACCCTGCACCCCCATCAACCATGTTTGCAAGGCATCCCTGGCATCTTTCCAGGCATGCATTTGCCCAGCTTGTCAATGTAGGCTGCCACGGCATCTCTCCAGGCGAACTCAGGCTGCATGCTAAACTTTCTAGGGCCACTGGTGGACACCCCTGGTGCAGTGCAAAGAGCCTGCTGACTGGATACAGAGTGAATGGATAGATAGGTGGAGTCCTATTTCATAGCTTTGGTAAATTTTAAAGAAAATTGTACAATGTATTGAGTGAATTGAAAAAGGCATTTTTTTTTCTTCTGTTATGCTTTTGGATATAGGAGGTAAGGGCAGTCCTGTGTGCTTGCTGAGAAAGTTCAGCTCTTTTCGTTACTGAAACAAAGTGTCATGAGAGTGAGAATGTGTCAACTATTACATATCGTGTGCATTTTAAGGTCTCCAAAAACACTTTTAGAACAATAGAAACTAATTTAAACACATAAAAGATACTGAGAGACATAGCAAGAGCTATAGAGAACACAAAAATATTTAATTTTTAATGAATTATATAGTAGAATAACATTACAGAACAAACTGCAATATACGGGGACCGCAAAAACTGAACCGCGATGGAGCGGGAGTTTACTGTACTGAGGAACTGTACTCTGGAGTGATGAAACCAAGATGCATGTTTTTGGAACTGATGGCTTCAAAACTGTATGGCCTCGCAAAGGTGGGGAGTACAAAGAAAAATGCATGGTACCTACAGTGAATCATGGTGGTGGCAGTGTCTTTCTGTGGGGCTGCATGAGTGCTGTTGGTGTCGGGGAGCTGCATTCCATTGATGGTATCATGATTTCCATTGACGGTATCATGAATTCATAGAGGTACTGCTCTATATTGAAGGAGAAGATGCTACCATCACTCTGTGCTCTTGGTCTTCATGCACTTTTCCAACATGAGAATAATCTAAAACACACATCTAAGGCCACTGTTGAATTTCTGAAGAACAGGGTGAAAGTGATTTAGTGGCAAAGTAAGTCTCCTGATCTGAACCCAATCAAACACCTATGGAGAATTCTGAAGAGACAAGTTGAGAATCGCTCTCCATTCAGCATCCAAACTCTAAAATAGGTTGTTCTTGAAGAATGGAAAAATAAAAGATTTTGCAATTGTTCATTCCATGCCTAGAAGACTTGGTGTTGTCCTTACAAATCATGGAGGTCATAGAAAATACTAGATGTAGTAGTCTTTGTTTTGAGGTGTATTCCTTTTTGCATTAACTAATTTGAGTAAAACTGAATTTTGTAATCTAAGTTATATTATTAACCCTACTTTCATTTAATGGAGCTAACAAATGTTCTATAAAACTATTTTGTCAAAATGTTGGAAATTGTTCTTGTGTTCATTGAGATCTTGATTAAAATCTTTTTAAAATGTGTTTATGTACAGTACAGACCAAAAGGTTGGACACACCTTCTCATTCAAAGAGTTTTCTTTATTTTCAGGACTATGAAAATTGTCACACTTCAAGAGGTAGTCACCTGAAATGGTTTTCACTTCACAGGTGTGCCCTGTCCGGTTTAATAAGTGTGATTTCTTGCCTTATAAATGGGGCTGGACCATCAGTTGTGTTGTGCAGAAGTCAGGTGCATACACAATTGAATAGACGGTTAGCAGCTTTTTTCTTGCCATAATACAAATGCTAAGTACGGGAAAAGGAGTGGCAATCATTACTTTAAGAAATGAAGGTCAGTCAGTCTGAAAAATTGGGAAAACTTTGAAAGTGTCCCCAAGTGCAGTCACAAAAACCATTAAGCACTACAAAGAAACTGGCTCACATGCGGACTGCCCCAGGAAAGGAAGACCAAGAGTCACCTCTGCTGCGGAGGCTAAGTTCATCCGAGTCACTGGCCTCAGAAATCGCAGGTTAACAGCAGCTCAGATTAGAGACCAGGTCAATGGCACACGGGAGTTCTAGCAGCAGACACCTCTCTAGAACAACTGTTAAGAGGAGACTGTGTGAATCAGGCCTTCATGGTAGAATATCTGCTAGGAAACCACTTCTAAAAGGCAACAAGCAGAAGAGACTTGTTTGGGCTAAAGAACACAAGGAATGGACATTAGACCAGTGGAAATCTGTGATTTGGTCTGATGAGTCCAAATTTGAGATCTTTGGTTCCAAACACTGTGTCTTTGTGCGACGCAGAAAAGGTGAACGGATGGACTCTACATGCCTGGTTCCCACCGTGAAGCATGGAGGAGGAGGAGGTGTGATGGTGCTTTGCTGGTGACGCTGTTGGGGATTTATTCAAAATTGAAGGCATACTGAACCAGCATGGCTACCACAGCATCTTGCAGCGGCATGCTACTCCATCCGGTTTGCGTTTTTAGTTGTACCACCATTTATTTTTCAACAGGTCAATGACCCCAAACACACCTCCAGGCTGTGTAAGGGCTATTTGACCAAGAAGGAGAGTGATGGGGTGCTGCGCCAGATGACCTGGCCTCCAGTCACCGGACCTGAACCCAATTGAGATGGTTAGGGGTGAGCTGGACTGCAGAGTGAAGTCAAAAGGGCCAACAAGTGCTAAGCATCTCTGGGAACTCCTTCAAGACTGTTTGGAAGACCATTTCAGGTGACTACCTCTTGAAGTGTGACAATTTTCATAGTCATGAAAATAAAGAAAACTTTTGGTCTGTACTGTATGTGTGTACAGTGGGTACGGAAAGTATTCAGACCCCCTTAAATTTTTCACTCTTTGTTATATTGCAGCCATTTGCTAAAATCATTTAGGTTCATTCTTCTTCCTCATGAATGTACACATAGCACCCCATACTGACAGAAAAACACAGAATTGTTGACATTGTTGCAGATTTATTAAAAAAGAAAAACTGAAATATCACATGGTCCTAAGTATTCAGACCCACTTAAATGATTTTAGCAAATGGCTGCAATATAACAGAGTGAAAAATTTAAGGGGGTCTGAATACTTTCCGTACCCACTGTATATATAATTAGAGTATGTGTATAGATGGGTATGTATGTAGAAAGGAAGTTTGGAACTGGTTTCCTGAGGTTGTGGAAATTTATGGCTGCAAGAGCCATATAGATTTATATTTGTATGGGAAAGAATATGTTCTTTCTTTCCTGATTGCCTCGTTTTTTGGCAGTTATACTCCTATCATTCCTGAAATATTAATGCAGCTTTTGTACATTTTAATTTACAGATAGTAAAGTGAATATGCAAGTAAACGAGAATGGACTGTTGCCAGAACCAAAAAACAACACTTTCAACTCTATCTCCCATGATGAGAAGGTAAGCTATCTGGACTTTAATAGCGATATAAACCTATTTTCTTGCTTGTAGCTTTTGTCTGCATTTTTTTTTCTTTTATATCTGTCTGTCCAGCATTTATCCTAATCCAAAGTGTTGCTTCCAAAGTCATTGTTAATCATTAAAACATGGGATTCTATTGTGACTTTAAATTAAAAAAAAAAAAAAAAAAAAAAACTGTTTTAGTGAATTCTATTTCAAGCCTTATTCCAAATCATAAATCCAGCTCCACTGTCCGCTTGAGTATTTTAATGTATTGAATTGCATGGACAGTACTAAAGAATTGCTAAAGCCAAGCACAAATGTAATATGTTGCAGCTTACATGTCCTTGGATTTGGCAGCTGTATTCATTTTCTTTTTCCAGACTTTAAGAATTTTCTATCAAAAGCTTGTTGCTCTTTATAAAAACGGTATCTGTGTTACTGTTCTTTCTTTTGTAAACCACTAATCCCATCCGCCCCTGTGTATTGGAGCTGAATAAAGGCAGACACAATGGCACACTGGTCTGGGAAGCAACCAAGGCTTTCTTCATTTGATACAGTTGGAAGAGTGAACATAGTGATCCAGGCACAGGAAATATTTTTTTTTTGCAGGATTACTAAGGTAAAAAATTAGGGAAAAACCTGTCTGAAGAAATAAAACTAATGGATCTACCACATCAAGGGGCTGGTAAGCTGCAATATATTGCAGTTTTGTGGTTTAGATACACTTTAAAAGCAACTTAATTTTGTTAGATGTATTTGCCATCCCAATAAGCTTACATTGTGTGTCAGCACTTCTAGCTCATAAATAGCCTTTACTTTGGGGAATATTGGTACATCACACATTGGATATATGCTTACTGCGATCCGTTTTTGCAGTCCCCTCAACCTATACATGGCTGTGTTGAGTAACTGCAAGATGTAGGAGTGTAGAACTATCCTCCCTGCCTCTCCAACCATGTGTGTTTTTGTGGATATCCTGTTTTGAACACAAATTTATTTTTCACATATAGTCTGTGAAGTGGTATTAATCACCCTATGCTGTATAAAAACACATGCCCTTGTTGATCAAGCTGTTTACCATGAGCTACTAAGCAGTTCTGGAGCTGTTACTGTACTTGCAACTGCTTAGTGTTTTCCTTTGTATTTTAGGATTGGCTAGTTGCTCCTGTGTTGAAATTAGGATACCTCTCAGGTTTTTATTGCTATCTGGGCCTCTGTTAGAGATATTTGTCCTCTGTAGTAATAAGGTTATATATTAAAAACAAAGGGCAAAGCCACACATCGATGAAGTCTCACCATGAAATTTTAACAAAGAAGTTGGCTTATGACATGGTCCCCATCCTAAGCCACACCTTTTGACATGTTTCACCCCTATCAGGCTTTTTCATAGGTGACCTCTATGAATAAACCCAATTAGGGTGAAACCCATCAGTATGGGGTAGGGCAGAAACTGTTGGAAAGGCTAGAAAGAGGGATGGCGCATAGCAGTGTGATCAGAAACCGATATTCCTTGATGAAAGATAACTGGTAAACATTAATAACAGGAAAGTTCATTTTGACAAGTAATGTTAAAAACCACCAACCGGTCCTAGAGTCTTCGGTGTCGCCCAAGGACACTGTGGGGGTCCCGCTCTTTGTATTCAGAAAACAATGATCCAAATCCGGGGGACGGATGGAGATGGGATCCGGAGGGTCTTGGAAACAAATGGGGGAAGACCGCACAACGCGTGTGTCCGGCCGTAACCCACAGGCAAGGCGCCGGACCGCTCACTTCCGGGATCCTCCCACCATACAGCGTCACTGGGAGTGAGCAGCCGAGGACAAGATGGACGGACCGGCGTGGAACTCAAGCTTCGGGTTGCCGTGACATGTTTCGCGCACATGCGCTTTGTCAAGTCCTTCATCCTGTGTCAGGGATTGGCAGCACTGTGTGGTTGTTTACAGAAACTGTTGGAAGTCAACTGCTTTTATTAAACCTCACGGTGAGACTTATGAAGCGTGGCTTCATATTTACTTTGTGCTGTGCGGAATGAGCTTCTAAAGCTTGCGCCCAGTGTGAATGGAGACTGTAGGTGTGTTCTATGACAGTCTCCAAGGAAGTAAGAACTTACACAAATTAGATATAAAAGATATATCTTTACTGAAATAGACCAAAAACAAAGTATGGTAACAAAGGAGAAACTGTCTACATTCAATCCAAGCCCCCTACAACCTGCTTTAGGTCTTTAACAAAGTAGTTTCTTAGTCATACAGTACAGAGCACAGGGTTTTTATTTATGAAGTCTTCTGATACCGTCAGTTGATTGAACACGGTTTGAAAAGAAAAAAAAACTGCTGGGACATTTTCCTATATAACTCCTCCCACCTCAGCTAGCCTAATTTTATTGCTATTGTCCTTACCTCCTAATGGAGTTTTCTCTTTCTGTAAATTATGATAATCCACCTGGATATTTTTTCGATCAAGAGTCCTGCTGCACCATACCCACTGCAGCATCTTATGTTTCTGAATTGGTTGACTCTTCAGCAGAGCCTTAAATTGTAGCCAGAACATGTCGGATGAAAGATGCCTGACTGGCCTGTAAAGTTGCTTTCATGCCCTGGATCCTTCTGTAGATACTTGGAACTGTAGTGCAACACTTGGAGTTAGCCACAGAGTTCTTTACCGGTCCAGAGCTATAGTCAGCTTTTGGTCGATCCCTGTGGGGGTATGCCATTTGTGGAGGGTAAAGCCAAAAACCCAGGATATTCCAGATTTAGCCCTGCCTACTGATTTTCTTCTGGTTAGTACACGGCCGTAGCCCCTTAAACATTTATCCTAGGATGCCCTAATTCTGTAAACCCTTCTTGTGGTTGTAGTGGGTAGCCAGAAGTGCCAGGGTTAATTAAAATTTTGGCATAGTTTTTACTTGGCACGCTTGTGGCAGCACTACTGCCCCCACACTCATTCCCCCTCCACTTGAGTGGCACCTATTGTGCCTGCATGGCTTAGCTGCTGCAGAGAATAGGAGTACTCCTCAGGGGGGAAATATTCACTATCGTGGCAGATCTTAACTTGCTAGCTTAGACTTGGCTTTTATCTCTATTGGAGGTGGTAGTGTATCCATTTGGGTCCTTAGTTTACTCTTAAGGTTGCCTCCACTCAGACTCCTTGCCATCTTCTGGCGAATCTCTTGGTTAGTCAGCCCCCACCAGCTTCCTCCTCTCTATTTAGAGAACAGTTCTCTGCCACAATGTCAGACTGCTTGGATAGAATTTCCATGCTATCCGGTAACAGTGTGTATTTTAAATTGGTGCATGCACTACTTTTTTGCAGTACTATTATAGTCCATTTAAATTAATGGCTTGAAAACTCAATGTTCGTAAATTGCGTTTTTCTGATCTGAACCAGCCCTCAAGGTTAATGGTCATAATAGCATTTTCTGATGCTTAGAACACGTGATACAGAACCCACTTTCCTCCCAGGAAGCCATCAGACTGTCCTACCTAATATATGTAATCAGCCTTTCAATAGGTTAGCCCAGGAAAACTTCGGCTCGGTTTACATATATGCGAATTGGATGCTTTTTGAACCACATCGATTGCATAACGTGTAAACCATATCGGCTTTCAATGGAGCCGGTTCACACATGTGGGCCAGATGTGATGCGAATATTAAACGGGTCCTGTGCACTTTTCAGTCCAGTTCAGATGCGATTTCAGTGTCAAATTTTGCCCCTTTACCGCTGAATGGAAACCACACTGGACTCTGCACCAGAACCGGATCTGCATATATGTGAACCCAGCCTTACATGGCAGTAGAAGCTCCGTTAGTATTTGAATACGGTGTAAACTTGGCTTTACTAAAACTTAAAGATGTACAGCCAAAGCTAGTTTGGCTGTACATATCCTGTGGATCACAGGAGTGCAGTTCGTTCTGCACTCCCATGACCAGTTTTTAGCGGAGAGCGGGTTGGAGTCCGCTCTCTGCTGACATCATAGAAGCCGGTCCAGGCACCGTATCGTCACGATAATGGAAGCCTTGATCCGCTAGCTGCCTGGATCGACACCTGGCTCAGCCTCTCAGGAAGCCGCTGAGAGCCAGAGCCGGCCGCTCCCCTCCCTCCACAGCCCAGCACGCCTGTGAGCGAGGAGGGGGCAGAGCAGAGAGCTGCTGTCAGTCAGCAACTCTCTGCTCGGGTAGCTGGCTGAACCAAGCGATCAGGGGTTTTTGATCGCTCGGTTCTCAGTGCAGAGGCGCCAGGGGGCCGATGCAAAATCGGACCCATGCAGCATCCACCTAGGTAAGTATAAATTTAAAAAGGAAACCCAAACTTCTCATTTGAGCACTTAACTCAGAAGTGAAAGCTACCGAGTCTCCCATATTTTAAATAAAAATAAATTAAAAAAAAAAAAAAGTTTAAAAAAATATGGACATAGCCCTACACCCCTTCTCTCTCCGTTAAAAAAAAAAATCATGATGAAATTGAAGTGATGAAAAAAAACAGCAACACACCCTGTTGCAGATTTTCCCTCAGTTCCTGTCTTGATAAATGGTGGTCTACATGACTGTAAAACATAAGGACATTTTTAACATAGGCCCTGGTAGTTATAGAATCCTAATAGATGTTTGTTTTTTTTTTTTTTTTTAACATTTTTCATTCAAAAATTGAGATGTATTGGTACAAAACATAGCCTTTGGCCTTTCCCCGGCTAATACATAAACATGGAACTTACTACTAATACCTCCTATCATAGAACCCAAAAAAACGGGGGGGGGGGGGGGGAGAAAGAAACCACACCTTCCATACACCTCGCGCTGTCATTCTCTTATAAAATCACTTCATGGGTTGATGAATTATAAGGAGATTCCTGTTCCCTCTCAACCATCAGAATAATGTATCAGAAGAATATTGACTCTTATTTAGAATCCTATCTGAACAAATATAATGCGAGTCCCTTCAGAGGAATAAATTTGTTCATATCATAAACTAAACCTTATCAGGGGGGAATTAATTCAGTCTGTGGAGTCCTGATCATCTGTTGTACACTCCGAATCTGTCCAAGTGCCAGACCTCAAATTTCCTAGGGCAACCCCCGGACAAATAAGTAGCTTCGTATAGGGGTACAACCTTATGAAACGCTTCCAGAAGGCAGATTAGGGTCTCTCTCTGATTTCCACTTGAGCACGATCGCCTTCTTGGCATACAATAAGAGACCCAAGAGTACACATCGCCCTACTAACAGTCAGAGAGTCAACTAACTCCAGGAGGCAAACACCAACTTTTACAGGGACCTGTATAGTAGTTAGGGTAGATTTAAACTGGGTCACTTCCTGCTAGTAGCTACAAATCTGAGGGCACTCCCAAAAGATATAGGCAACTCCAGCAGGGTCACTAGAGCATTTCCAACAGCAAGAGGAAAAAAAGAAAGGCGCCACTGAATGTAGCAAGGTAACTTTATTGTACAATTGATGCATAAACTCACATGGAATTACATGAAATCCTGTGCGTGTCCTCCGGGCTCTTCAGTCACTTCCTGGTGTGTTGCACTTCCATTCTTCGGCTGACCAGCAGCCGGGAGAGGATGCGATGGAAAAGGAACCAATGGAAGGAACGAGGTGGAACCGAAGGCACGGTGAACCACAGGCCTCACGAATGGACCGCACAGACGTGATGACGTAACGTGTTTTGGAGCATGCGTAGAACGCTCCTTCATCAGACGAGTGAAGAAGCCGACATAACACCGGAAATTTAAAGACCAGTGGTGGAAGTGGCCAGGAAAGCTGAGGGGGCAGAGCGCTAAACACCAGGAAGGGATAAAGTTTTGGAGAAGTTTAAAGCAGGGTTAGGTTATAAAAAAAATATCCCAAGCTTTGAACATTTCACAGAGCACTGTTCAATTCATCATCCGAAAATGGAAAGATGTATGGCACAACTGCAAACCTACCAGGACATGGCTGTTCACCTAAACCAGGGGTCCTCAAACTTTTTAAACTGGGCCAGTTCACGTCCCTCAAACACTGTTGGGGGCCGGACTATAGTTTGAAAAAAAATATAAACTAATTCCAATGCGCATATTTTGTATTGTTTTATTTATATAGTGGCGGCTGGGGCTCAATTTTTTTTTTGGGGGGGGGACGCAAACCGAAAAATGTAATGGGCATTGCTTTGAGGCAAAAAATGCTGTAAAAAATTGCTTGACTTTGAGGTCACAAGTGTAAAAGGGGCCTTTAGTAATCAAGGTACAGCGTGCCCCCATCAATGCAGAGTGACCACAGCGTGCCCCCATCAATGCAGAGTGACCACAGCGTGCCCCCATTTCAATGCAGAGTGACCACAGCGTGGCCCCATTTCAATGCAGAGTGACCACAGCGTGGCCCCATTTCAATGCGGAGTGACCACAGCGTGGCCCCATTTCAGTGCGGAGTGACCACAGCGTGGCCCCATTTCAGTGCGGAGTGACCACAGCGTGGCCCCATTTCAGTGCGGAGTGACCACAGCGTTCTCCCTTTTCAGTGCAGAGTGACCACAGCGTTCTCCCTTTTCAGTGCAGAGTGACCACAGCGTTCTCCCTTTTCAGTGCAGAGTGACCACAGCGTTCTCCCTTTTCAGTGCAGAGTGACCACAGCGTTCTCCCTTTTCAGTGCAGAGTGACCACAGCGTTCTCCCTTTTCAGTGCGGAGTGACCACAGCGTTCTCCCTTTTCAGTGCGGAGTGACCACAGCGTTCTCCCTTTTCAGTGCGGAGTGACCACAGCGTTCTCCCTTTTCAGTGCGGAGTGACCACAGCGTTCTCCCTTTTCAGTGCGGAGTGACCACAGCGTTCTCCCTTTTCAGTGCAGAGTGACCACAGCGTTCTCCCTTTTCAGTGCAGAGTGACCACAGCGTTCTCCCTTTTCAGTGCAGAGTGACCACAGCGTTCTCCCTTTTCAGTGCAGAGTGACCACAGCGTTCTCCCTTTTCAGTGCAGAGTGACCACAGCGTGCCCCCTTTTCAGTGCAGAGTGACCACAGCGTGCCCCCTTTTCAGTGCAGAGACCATTTTCATTCCCTATTGTCACACAAATGGGTGGGCTAGGGCGCAGTGCTCTTCGCCCCGGGTCCACCCTTTTCTGAAGCCTATTAAAGCCTCTGGCTCTAATTAGGTGATTCATGAAAAAAAAAAAAAAACATGAAACATCCCGGCCAGCGGGCCGGGTTCAGGACCCTGGCGGGCCGTAGTTTTAGGACCCCTGACCTAAACTGACTGGCCAGGCATGGGTAGCATTAATCAGAGAAGCAGCCAAGAGGCCCATGGTAACTCTGGGGGAGCTGCAGAGATCCACAACTCGGGTTGGAGAATCTGTCCACAGGATAAGTCGTGCGCTCCACAAATCTGACCTTTTTATGGAAGAGTGGCAAAAAAAAGCCATAAGAAGTCATGTTTGCAAGAAGCTATGTGGGGGACACAGCAAACATGCAGAAGAAGGTGCTGTGGTCAGATGAGACCAAAATTTAGTTTTTTGGTCTAAAAGCATAACGCAATGTGTGGCGGAAAAGGAACACTGCACATCACCCTGAACACATCATCCCCACTGTGAAACATAGTGGTGGCAGCATCATGTTGTGGGGATGCTTTTCTTCAGGAGGGACTGGGATTCTGGTCAGAGTTGATAGGAAGATGGATGGAGCCAAATAAAGGGTAATCTTAAAAGAAAACTTGAGTCTGCAAAAGACTTGAGACTGGGGCAGAGGTTCATCTTCCAGTAGGACAATGACCCTAAACCTACAACCAGAGCTACAATGGATTGGTTTAAATCAAAGTATATTCATGTGTTAGAATGTTCCAAAGTCCAGACCCTAAATCCAGTGGAGAATCTGTGGCAAGACTTGAAAATTGCTTGTTGAGACACTCTCCATCCAATCTGACAGAGCTTGAGATGTTTTGCAAAAGGAGGAGCAAAAATGTCACTCTGGATGTGCAAAGCTGGTAGACATACCTAAAAAGACTTGCAGTTGGTATTTCAGCGAAAGGTGGTTCTACAATGTATTGACTAGGGGGCTGAATACAAATGCACACCACACTTTTCAGATATTTATTTGTAAAAACGAATTTTGAAAACCATTTATTTTCCTTTCACTTCATAATTATGTGCCACTTTGTGTTGGTCTTTCGCATCCCATAAAATCCCAATTAAACACATTTTTGGTTGTAACATAACAAAATGTGGAAACTTTTGAGGGGTGTGAATACTTTTTCAAAGCAATGTAGCTTGTTCTGTGGAAATTGAAAAATAAGACTTGCTGGCCAGATCAGCACATAAGGGGGGGGGGGGCTAAAAAAAAAGCAATGCAGCCACCACATCTAAGAATTGGTCAGCTGCTTGGGTCTAATACCACTTTAGGTTGCTTAGTGGCTCATTCTAAATAGTGAATTGGCTGGGCAATGAGTTTCCTGATCCTGCGCTATTGTTACAGCATAGGTAATGAAGTACTTTTCCATAGTTGTGGGAAGCTCTTTTAATTAATGATTGCATTTCCTTATTCTAATAACCTTAGAATAAGTATGACCTGTACATGCAAATCGAGTGAGTTATGATTGATATCTTGGTTACCATAGATTTAGATTTTGATAGACCTTGTTTAGTATTCTGGAGACACCTAAAACAAGCTTCAGCATCTGTTTTAGTGTTCTATTAAATTCTGTGTAGAGGCGAGGGCATCCACTACCGTTGATGCTGCTATACTAGTCATTTTGTGTTCTTTGCTAATTTTAATAAACCTTAGGGACTTTTCTAAAACTGGGACCGGCTGAACCATCTTCCATGCTTTTCCATAAAGTGTATGTAAACCCTAACAAATGTTTCTCATTAACATGCAAAATTAAAACCTGTGTAATCTGCCACAAATGTGATCTGATAAGTCTGAGCACTTGAAGGTATTGGTTAGCATTGTCCCAACTCGCTCTGGATTATGGGGACCCCCTTTTGATATTGAGGACAAGGGAACGCCCTATTCTAGGGTGACAACACTGCTCCTCTAGATCCACTACAGTGTGTTAGTATTGTGACCCTTAGTCAGAAGATTTTTTTTTTTCTGGCCGGATCACCAGGGAAAAATTAAAGGAAAAAAAAACTAAAGGAAGCTAATGCAGACACAAAATAAGGAATGGGAACTGCAAAATATATAGTGTGTGTTTGGTCTAGATGTTAAATGTGGCATGGCCATGGTTGAAAGCAAAGCCAGGGTCCACCCATAGCAGTGTGTGGTTTTTTTTTTTTTTTTTAATCTTTCCATTTCAATGTTGGGCCTCATTTCTAAGTGTGTCTGAAGGAATAGTTTTTGTTGCCATAGCAAGCAGATGGATACTTCTTGCTGTCACACTTTAACAAGTGTGTGTATATATATAGCAGTCTCCCCATAGAATACCCCTGTGTCACAATAATTACTATGGGCACTGGCAACCAAAAAGACAGGAATTCCACTTCTATATAACCCCTCCCATACAGTACCTCAAGTTTTCTTGTCTGGAGCAGTGTCTTCCTGGAAAAGGGGTGGGGGAGGGGTTACAACGGAAGGGACACGAGTATTAACCACCCATGAGGGGCCAGGGGCGACTGGCCAATCTGGTTTTTGGGCATAGTAGACACATCTAGTGCTATCTCAGCCTATGTCACGAAGGACGATTTGGCATCAGCTTTAGCCAGCCTTGAAGGAAATTGCTGGCATGAGTGCTTCAGTGTCACAAGGAAGGAGGAAACGTGATAGATCCCCCCTCACCTGAGCCTGTTTAAGTTCAGGATTGCGCAGAGGATGTGGAAGAAATGGCTGTAAATGGCTTAGAAGAAGGCCAACCAGAGGATTCCATGCCTGAGGAGCTATTCTTGGCCTCTCAATCCCAAAGATTGTTAATTCAGTCTCACTGAAATGGTCCGATCTGTATTTAAATTACCCCTTTTAGAGCTTTGTCTTTTTCCTCATTGGGCTTATGCCCTCCTCAAAATTCTCAGGTCTTTCCCTTACATCCGCTTTTAGAGCAGATAGTATATGCTAATAGGATTTTTATTCCTCCCAAAAGGTTTTCTTGTATCCTATGGAGGAAAAATTCACAAGAAAAAGGAGTATGCCTACACTGGATGCTGCTATTTCTTCTGTAAACAGAAATTGAACCTGTCCTGTAGCTACTGGCCAGGTTTCCAGATCCAGCTGATAAAAAATTGGAATCTTTACTAAAGGCTTCCTTTACTATTGCAGGGTCTTCAATACAACCAGCAGTGGCGGCTATAGGAGTTTGAAAGACCGTATTTAACGGGTGTCCAGGAGTGTTCCTTCTCAGGGAGAGTCTGCTGAAGATTTAGCATATTTTCTTCTGGATTTGTTTTTTGTAGTAGATGCTCTTAAGGACTCCATACAGCAAATGTCTAGGTTTGCTCTTGGTCAGTTCATATGCGCAGAATCCTGTGGCTAAAAAGTTTGTTTGCAGAATAACCGTGTAAAAAAAAAAATTGCTAGCTGGCTTTCCCTTTCATGGGTAGCGCCTATTTGGTGATTATCTCGACAAATGTATCCAAAAGATTTCATGGGGGAAGAGTGTGCTTCTACCTGTTAAGAAAAGAAGTAAACACCCTTTTAAGAAAAGAAGTAAACACCCTTTTAAGGTGTCGAACGCTCAGGTTCCCAGTACTTCTAATCCCAGGCAGTTTCAACGGCCTCAGCTGTCTGGATCTAGAGCCAAGTCCTACCCAAGCCTAGCTGTAAGTCTACCTTGTGAAGGAATGCTCCCACCCAGTCGGGTGGTGGGAAGGCTGCTACAGTTCTTGGAGGCCTGGGTGGAAATGATTCAGGACAACTGGGTTATTTCCAGTGTCTCGCAGGGGTACAAATTAGAATTTCGGGTATTGCCTCCTCCTTGGTTTTTAAGGTCAAACATACCTGCAGATCCTCTAAAAAGAAGATCCTCCTTTCTGGTTCTGGACCACCTGAGGTCTCAAGCAGTGATTACAGAAGTTCCAGACGACGAGAAATTCAGGGGTTTTTACTCAAACCTTTTCGTAGTCCCCAAGCCAAATGGAGATGAGACCTATTCTAGATCTCAAAGCTCTGAACCAATTCTTAAACATTCGCACATTCCAGTGGAGTCAATTTACTCAGTCATGGCCTCTCTGGAAGGAGGAGAATTTCTAGCATCCATAAGCCTCAAGGATGCATGCCATTTTTTTAGGCCCATCAAAGGTTTTTGCGCTTTGCGGTGGAAGACCGTCATTTTTAATTTGTGGCCTTGCCCTCCAGGCTAGCCACGGCTTTGTGTGTTCACAAAAACCCTAGCTCCACTATTGGCTATTCTAAGCTCTCAAGGGATAGCAGCAATAGGATACTTGGATGATCTATTACTTGTACACTTCTATTCTAAGCCAGAATGTGTTCCGGGCAGTTCAGTTCTTAGAAAGTCTTGGTTGAATTCTGAATTTGGCAAAGTCAGCATTGCAGCCGGTTCAGAGTGTAGAGTATCCTTGTGGACACAGTACATGCAAAGGTGTTTTTGCTGCCAAGAAAGGTCCTAGCCCTGAAGGATCTAGTTCAGATTGTAAGAGGGGAAAAAGTATCCTTCTGTACATTTTTGTATGAGGTTGCTAAGGAAGATGGTGTCCTCATTTGAAGCAGTTCCTTATGCCCAATTCGATGCCAGACCTTTACAGAACATCATTCTGTCAGCCTGGAGGAAAAAGATCCAGGCCCTAGATTGTCACATGTCTCTAGTACCAAGGGGTACGTCAAGAGTCTAGGTTGGTAGCCAGGAATTTGGGGAGCAGGAAATCCTTTCTTCCAGTAGTCTGGAAGGTGGTGACTACAGATGCCAGTCTTCCTGGCTGTGGGGCAGTTCTGGAGGAAGCCACTGTCCAAGGGAAATGGTCCTCCCCATGAATATCCTGGAAATCCGAGCAGTTTGTCGGGCATCAAGGTACTGGACTCTGACTTCGGGGTTGCCCCGTCAGGGTGCAATCTGACAATGCCACGACTGTGGCATATATTAACCATCAGGGGGCACCAAGAGTCAGTCAGCCCAGAAGGAGGTGGGTCACTTCCTTTCCTGGGCAGAGAAATTTTGTTCCATGCCTGTCCGTTTTCCAGGAATAGAGAACTGAAGGCAGACTAAGTTGCCAGCAGATGTTTCCAGGGGAATGGTCCTTGCATCCCAAGATCTTTGTATTAATTTGTCAATGATGGGGGATCCTGGACACATGTTGGCATCCAGGTTCAACAACAAGTTTGACAAATTTGTGTCCAGGACCAGGGATCTTCTTGAAGTCGAAATGGATGCCTTGGTGACTCCCTGATTTATGCCTTTCCCCCAGTTCAGCTGCCACGACTTCTGCGCAGGATTTGGGAAAAAGGGAAGTCAGTAATCCTGGTGGCTCCACCTTGGCCCAGGAGGATTTGGTACGTGCAAATTCTAAGGTTGGCAGTGGGAAGGCCATGGGTTCTCCCACTGCGTCCAGATCTTAGGGTCCGATATTTCACCCTGCTTTACAATCTCTAAATTTGACAGTTTGGCTATTGAAGCCTTGATTTTGAGGGATCGCAGTATATCTGGTCCTGCAGTTTTTATTGTGATAAATGCTAGGAAACCAGTCTCTAGGGACATTAGTCTGAAAGTCTTACATTTCTTGGTGTGAGGCCAGGTAGTGGCAATATATAATCGGAGAATTGTAGCCTTCTTGCAAGTAGGGGTAGATATGAAGCTATCCTTAGGCACTATTGAAGGTCAAATTTAAGCCTGGTCAGTCTTTTTTTCAAAGATCGATCATTTTGCATTCCTTGGTCCGAGCCTTTATTCAAGGGGTGCTACATATGCTTCCGCCAGTTAGGCCACTGTTGTGTCCTTGGTATTTAAATTTGGTGGTGACAATCAAAAAGGACAGATCCTGCACATGCTGATATACAACAAGTACAAAGAGGAGTACTTCACTAGCCCATGGCGCTGTCCATGTGTTCACCTCCTTTGTATGTTTTTTTGGTCCGTAGCAACAGCAGAGGCAGTGCACCCGTGTCTTGAATCCCCCACCTTGCAGCTCCGTACTACTTGTGGCTCCGGCTTTGGCTGAGGCTTTCCTGAGGCGCCGTAGATCACGTTGGTATAGTGTGCAGGCGCACTAGAACCGGCATCCGGTGACCAGGCAACACAGGAAGTGAAGGAGAGCGGGGATACAGTGGCGGCAGCCGCGGATGAGGAGACCGCAGAGTCACCATCTGGAGGGACGGGAGGAGCGAGTAGCTCCTGTTGGAATGCTGTAAAGCGATTGCCTTAAAGAAAAAGTGTGAGTGCAATTTCAATGTACTGTGTTATTGTCCTTTATTAAAGCTTTATTGCCCGAGGTTGCGTGTGCTTTTCTTTACAGATTTGAAATTTGGTGGTGGCAGTTCTACAGAAACAGCCTTTTGAGCCCATTTGGCATATTCATCTGGTTCTTTTGACCAGAAAGTTAGTCTTTTTGGTTTCAGCAACTTCAGCTAGAAGAGTATCAGTTAGCGGCCCTTTCTTGTAAGGAGCCATTTTTGACCTTGCATCAAGATAAGGTGATTCTATGTCCACACCCAGGATTTTTTGCCCAAGGTGGTGTCCGCTTTTTATCTGAATCAAGACATTATACGGCCTTCCTTCTTTCCAAATCCTCAAACAGCAGAGGAAAAGTTGTTACATTCTCTCGATGTAGTACGTGCATTTAAGGTCTGTTTGAAGATGTCAGCTCTGATTCGGAAGACCAACCCTTTTTGTTCATGCTGCCAGAAGGGCCCAGGAAAGGGCAGGCAGCATCTAGGTTTACAATTTCTCAGTGGATTCGCCAGGTTATTATCCAGGCATAAAGGTTTAAAGGGGAAGGTTCCACCTTTTTTCTGGTAAAGGCACATTCCCCTAGAAGTGTAGGTTCTTCTTGGGCAGTTCGCCATTAAGCTTCTATGGCTCAGATTTGCAGGGCCGCTACTTGGTTCTTTAGTGCATATGTTCACTAGATTCTATCAGGTGGATGTTCTGACCCAGGAAGATTCTGCATTTGGCCAGTGTGCTTGAGGCAGCTATATAGATCTTTTTGGCCTGATGGTGGTTTTTTCGTATTTAGTGTCGCCCCCCCCCCCCCCCCTCCCCTCAAGTGCATTGCTTTGGGACATCCCAGATAGTAAATATTATGGCTGCTCTGTGTTACGTGATGTACTATAAAGAAAATTGGATTTTTCCTACAGCTTACCTGTAAAATCCTTTTTCTTGGAGTACATCACAGGACACCCAGGTTCCCTTCCCTCTTGTCTGGGATGTTTATTGCTTGCTACAAAACCGGGGTACTTCCTGTATGGGAGGAGTTATATAGAGGGGGACTTCCTGTCTTTGGTTGCCAGTGTCAATTCACCTATTGGTGGCGTATAACCCAGATAGTAATTATTATGGCTGCTCTGTGTCCCGTGATTGTACTCCAAGAAAAGGATTTTTTTCAGGTAAGCTGTGGGGAAAATTAATTTGTGGATGTGCAAGAGCATTGTTTATGGGAAGTTTGGGTAGAGAGTGGCTTCACTTCACAGTTTTGGCCTTTAACCACGTGTAGCTGTATTCTTTGCCTTCTCGTGAAATTGCCAGATATGTTTTTTTTAACCACAAGCAAAATATTACCTCAGATGAAGAGTATGTTTGCTCAGAGCATTACTGTGGCAAAATTGTATTCATGGCAGATGATTGCACACACCACTCTTCTTTTGGTGCAGAGGATGAGCATTCTGGCACTCATGCAGTGAAAAGATCACGTTTTCTACTACACCCCCCCCTTCTCCCCTTGTCCATTTGCAAATTTATTTGTATTTTGTTCACAGAATACAAGGGCAGAAAGGGGTGGGGGGGTAATGTGATCTCCCTTACCCATATGTAATGCATTCTGAGAATAGAAGACATTTTGTGAATGGATGCTGGGAGAGTAAACTACGCAGTCCCTGCGCTATGTTGTAGCGCCGGAAGAGGAGAGCTATGTGTAATATCTGGCATGAATGAAACGGTTTGTACAGTAGCCAACAGCTCTGGACCTAGCATAAGAGGTAAATTATTTCACTTGTGGTCTTTTAAAAAAACGACTTCAGTTTCTACACAATGCAGTGGAAATAGAAAAGGGGATGTCTGGTAGATATATATGACTTGGATTAAGTCTTTCCTCAGACACATTGATAACTGAGGCCTAGTGTATTTTCTTGGACAGTGGAAGCTAAAATGTTGGAATACTGATTTTAAAAAAGCTGTTTAAGTTTCTTTGCAGCTTGTATCTTAATTTCACCTTATAACATTTCTAGTTCTAGACCGATTTTCTTCTCTTTATCCTTCCCTTTCTGTTTTAACCACTTTTCATTATTCCTCTTCCCTTCCATCTGAGGTGACTGGTTTTGTTTTTTCTTTATTGCACGTTTGCTGATGTCCTACTTTTTTTTTTTTCCTTCCATTGCCCTATTACCCCTATTTGCGCTTCCTTTTTTTTTTTTGTCTTGCGTGATTGTGCACATGCACCTGCTTGTGTCCTCCATCCCACCAGCCCCTTCTTACCTTTGTCACTCCCATCTTACCCCTTGCTGGACCAATAGGTCCCTCCATGTGGCGTCAGAGCTTGCGCAAAACCGGCATCATTCTGGTGCCCCAGAGAGGCCAAAAGGCGGCGGTGAGCATCATTTGTCTTGTTTGTAGTGTGTGTGCTTTTTGTGCTTTTTTGTTCTTTGTGCTTTTTATTATTTTTTTCTGTCATTTGCCCATTTACCTTCTTTATTTCTCCTATTCTTTTGTGAAAACTAAAACATTTCTAAGTTTCTACACCCGTTCACACAATGTGCAATGACTGGTGTTTTCCTGCACCTTATCCAGACCGGTCATCTCAAGGGCACCATCAAAAACATTTTCTGTGTGCCCCATTTTAACCGCAATCCTGGTGCCCTGTGCGGTCACATGACACTGAAATTTACCACAGAACAGTGCACGGAGAGTGAGTGCAGCTTTCTACGCTCAGTAAAGTAGAAAAATGTTTGCAATGCACTGAAACTGCACATTGTACTGCTCGGAAAAATGGACACCAGCCAGCAATTCTAAAATCTAGCATGCAGCTAGTGTGAATGAGCCATAACTCTGTGTTGCAGAAAACTCAGTTTCACAGAGGAATGTCAAAGCAATTGTACCCTGAGATTTGGCATTTTCACATTGTAGTATATTGATCCGCCATCCTTGTGAGGCTTTAATTATAAAGCAGTTAAATTGTCAGTCTTTCTAATCACTCACTGTATTAGTTATGACTTAAATGAATTTTGGAAATCTGTGCGGGTGTAGGTCTTGCGCTTGCTACCCATAAAAGAAGCTTTATCAACTAAAGAATGTGTGTTCACATAATGCAGTGAAATAAGTAATCATACTTTCTTGGTGCAGCCCAGAAATATGTGATCTGGCCAATCCGCCTATCTGTTGAATTCCATGAGAGCTGTCTGGTATGATAGCCTGTAAAACACCTTACCTTCTGACCCTTCAGTGTGCTGGCGTTGCAGTGTGATGTTAAGGTTTCATGCACAGTGTGGTCCATTTGGATGTCTTTTTTTTTTTTAAATCTTTTATAGGAGAAAAGCTGCTTAAAAGACACTGGGAAGGCCATTTTTTTTCACAAGTGTTCATAGGCATTTGGCGATAATGCATTCTATTGGCCAGAAAAAAATAATTTATTCTGGCTAGTAGAATATATCAACGTGCATAAACACGCATGTTTTTGCACTTTTTTTTTTCTGCCCAAATGCGTGCCTCTGATTGCTTAAGTGATGGGTTTTTTTCCCTGCCTCAAAATACTCCTGTCTATTAGGCTGGGTTCACATTTTAATCAGATACAGCTAACATCAGGTGGTCCGGTGCATCCCTGTTCTATGTTTCAGGGACAAATCAGGCCCAAATTCTGCCTGAATTCGGACCTGAAATGGTGCCAAAGACTCACCGGGCTCCTGTGCAATCTGCTCTGCAGCCGCCACAGATGTGTGAACCGGCTCCAATGAGAGCCTGGCACACTCTTCTGTCATGCGAAGTTAATGCATCAATTCCCCCGCATCCAATTCGCGTTAGTGTGAACCCAGCCTAAACGTTTATGCGTGCATGGACACATAGGTTAACATGGAGGGGTGTTTAGCGGCAGAAAAAAAGTCCAATGCCTGTAAAACTGGCATTAGCAAAAGTGGGGGTACCAGTGGAGAGCAAGGACCAGAACATACCTTTTTTAGCATAGGCCAACCAGCTGCCTCTTGCACACTTTCAAACATCTTATATAACCCAAGTGCTCACTCTTGGGTATTGTTGGCATGCTGCTCTCCATGAGTGGGGAAACTCCAAAACACTGAAAACCGACAAAAAAACAAGGAGCAAACGTCTATTGAATTACCTTCGACACCTTAAAAAAAAATGCTCTGATGAAGGGAGCATGTCTCCTGAAACGCTTTAGAGTTGATTTTGACATGCGATTTTACTCTTCATGTTTGAGTGTTTTTTAACCACTTGCCGACCGCCGCACGACTATCTACATCGGCGGTCGGCTGTTACAGTAACAGTGCATATGTATAGCACTGATTACTGTAGAAATGTCACTGGTAACCCCAAAAGTGGCAAAAATGTCAGTCAAGGGTCCGATCTGTCCGCCGCAATGTCACAGTACCGCAAAAAAAATCGCAGATCGCCGCCATTACGCGTTAAAAAAAACAACAAAAATGACAAAAATCTTTCCCTTTGTTAGTAAACGCGATAACTTTTGCGCAAACCAATCAAAATACGCTTTTTGCGATTTTTTATTTTTTTTTTTTTTTTACCAAACATAGGTAGCATAAAACAAATTGGCCGAAAATGTTAAAAAATTTAGATTTTTAAATTTTTTTTGGGGGGGGGGAATTTCATATAAAAAAATGAAAAATATTGCTATTTTTGCTAAATTTACGCTCTTTTTGTTTATAGCGCGTGATCAAAAAATTGCACAGGTGATCAAATACCACCAAAAGAAAGCTCTGTTTGTGGGGAAAAAAAGGACGCCAAATTCGTTTAGATACAGCGTCGCACAACCGCGCAATTGTCAAAGTCACGCAGTGCCGAATCGCAAAATACCCCCTGGTCAGGAAGGGGGTAAAATCTTCCGGGGCTTAAGTGGTTAAATAAATTGAAGGTGTCCAAGGTAATGCACTAGGCGTTTGCGACTCTTTTTGTCTGCACACTTTCAAGGCTGTTTGGTAAAACACCTGAATATGAATATCCCTTACCCCTTCCCACCTAAGGGTAAAACAAATGTTACTGCCCGAGCACAGTTTTGCAACTTTGACATATATATGTTAGTAAAACTTTACAACATAACTTAGTGTATCCAGGTGGATTATAACTTTTTTTTATTTTATTTTTTTCAGGACAAATTGAGTTTTCTTTGGTGATGGTAACCTATATCTCCCGCTCTGCTTTTTTTTTTTTTTTTTTATAATCAAGAGAACTTGCCCAAAATAGCAATATAAAATTTATATATATATATATATATATATATATATAACCATAATTTACCTACAAAGAACGAACAACCTAAAATAAATTCTCCTGCTCCTGACAATCGCAGCCATGCCACCACATATTTTGTTTGTACCCATAATAGAGCCCAGAAACAATGGTGTGCATTTTGCATTTTTTTTATCCCAACTAAAACACACTGATACTAACCTAAAAATTTTTTTTTTCCAAAAACATTCTTCCCAAAATATGCTGACCTTGACCTTTGACCACCAACCTTGACCCTAACACTTACTGGCAAAACCTTTTGATCTTGTGTTTTTTTTTTTTTTTTTTTTACACCTTTAGCTCCTGCAAAGAGAGTAAGAGACCATGTATCTTCCTCTCCATTCAGGAGAGGAAGTAAACACAGGAGCAGGCTTACAGTGACTGATCACTGTGATGGCCAGTCAGAGGTTATCACAGCGATCAGGTGACCCGGGAACTGGGGGAGTCCCGGGTCCTGATCATTGGTATGAGACTGTTGAGTCTGTGCTGAAAAATCCAGGGGTGTTTTTCTCTAGATAAAATGTTGATTCAGTTTCTTTTTCCTGAATTATGCCACTCTGCTAGGGTTCTAATAATAGTATTCGTGATAAGAATAATAGTTATAATCTTTAAAGAAGCAAAGGTGTTTTTTATTTACAAGGAAAGATGATCACTAATGCATATAAAAATCTAAAGGAATATTACAGTAATAAAAAAAAAAAAAAAAAAATCTAACTCAATTATGTTCCAAAGTTCATGCGTTATGACTGGACTCCAAGAATGAGCAAGAAAAGTGGCCTACCTTCGCATTTTGAACGCACAAACACACCATCCACATCTACTCCCCTGATTTGCTTAAGTTTCCTCTGTCCAATCTGCAATTTTTTTTGGATTCTACTGTGATTGATATCCCCCAACAGATAGCGTTGGGGGATGTCAATCACAGTAGAATCCAAAGCAACATACCCCCAGAAACCACTGCAGAACACTGTGCAAGAATTTTCCCAGGAGATGGGTCTCCGCTCTTGTTTCTCAGCTTTTAAAGTTGTGTTCTGCTGTATCCACAGATGTCTTCACAGATGTCTAAATTGTACAAATTTGAATTGCTTACAATTTACCCTAAATGTGTGACTGCTGTGATCAGGAACTTTATGGGTTGGAACAGTGCAACCATCTGCGCATTTACACACTACCTTCCCAGCAATATTTTCAATTTTCAAAAACGCACTGGGGTGCATTTCTAAATTGCGGCCAACAGCTCCCCCTACTTCAGTGGCGAAAGTTCTTTCTGGAGCGTTACCCGTACCATGGAATTGTAAGTAGAGTCCCCCCTCTCCCCTTTTTGGTGGTTTTCTTTGGGGTGGAAGGTGGGTAACCTCCTGGGACTGGCGTACCTGCCTGCAGTTCCCTCCTCCCATCCTTAAATCCCTCACTGAGCTGGGCTTCCCCCACTCCCCCCCCCTTTCTGGACATAGTCTGGTGGGGGTCCCAGGGCAGAGAATGCAGCAGAGACCCCTGAGGTTTACCCCACTATCCCAGCTTTTCCTACTATCCGCCCCCACCAGGTTCTGGGATAGTGTTTCCTGCCCTGGTAGTCTGGAGGGGTCCCAGTTTAGCAGACAAGACAGACTTCTTCAGCATGAAGGTCTGCCCCCACCCATTATTTGGGGGGGGGGGTTGTCTTCGCTGGTTTCCGGCTCCCGTGGACTTCTTTGTGCATCAAGGAAATCCACAAAATGTTTATTTTGAGGGTACCCAGAAAGGGGGACAAAGCTTGTCCTTTTCAGGTTTGGGTCCTGAGTTTCCTTTGTGCGGATTTAATTCCTGCAAAGGTTCAGATGATGTCTGGCTTACCTAAGGTCCCCCCCCCCCTCTAGCCCTGTCCAGGGAATTGATTTACCTAGGTCTGATTCTATTTCTGACCTGGGTGGTCCTTCCTCTAAACAAACTTCAGGGACCACAGGCCGTGATTCACCGGCTGCTGTCACAAGTTCGTGATGAGGTCACGGGGGCCTCTGACAGACACCGCAGGCGTCCAAGGGCCACGGTAAGGCCAGTATCATCCTCGGCTAAGACTTCTTCCACAGTTCCTGTGAGTAATCAAGAGCGAGGATCTTCCAAACATCCTGGTGGGTGTAAATGTCCCTTGGGGCTTCCTCTCAGAGAAGACCACTTGTCCCAAGGGCTGATCTACCATCCTGCTTTTACAGTTGCTGTTTTTTATGGCTTGGCTATTGAAAGCCAGCTACTGAGGGATAGAGGTCTGTCTGGATCAGTGATTCCTACTATGGTGAAGGCAAGGAAGTCTTTCAGCGAGCGGCTGTTCCCTCTTGAGGGGTGTGTTTTTTTTTTTTTTTGTTTTTTTTTTTTTTTGTTTTTTTTTTTTTTAAACCTTTTTCTCCTGTGACCCGGTTAAGGCTCCTATGACCCGGTTAAGGCTCCTTTTCGTCCTGGTTATGTTTAGCCTTGGGTTATTTTTCCCCACCCCTCGTTTCCTTTTGGCACTGCTTTTGGATGTCCCACTAGATATGTTTTTTGGAGCGCTGTGTCTGTTGATGAAAGAGAGAAAATTAGTTTTTGGTTTTTTTTTTTTTTGTACTAAAATCCATTTCTCGGAGTTCGACGGACAGAGCACCCACCCCTCTATGGAGTTCTGATACTTCTAATACTGCTTGCTACTAAACTGATTACCTAGAGCAGAGAGGGGGTTGTATACCAGCTGAGGACGGCCCATGGGCATAGCCAGGTTTTTTTGTTCTGCCTAGTCCTACTCCTGGAGGAGGCAATATAACCCACTAGTTATGATTTATAGAGCGCTGTGTCCATCGAACTCGGAGAAATGGATTTTACGGTAAGTACAAAAATCCAATTTTTCCTCTGCCTAGTCAGGAGTAAGGACCTAGTTCCTTGCTGGTATCTCCTGGTCCTGGCAATTTTTTCCCTGTTAATGGATTTTTTCCTATCTTTATTTTTTTTCCTGTGAGAATTTACTATTGCTGACTGGGCGACGGACTTGATAATCTAGATCCAGAGGGTCCCCCCCCTCCTCCAACGGGGGTTGAGAAGTGCCCGGCCTTGAGTACCATCAAGGGCCAGGTTTCGGCCTTGGTGGTTTTCTTTCAACATCCATAGGCTACACATTCCTTGTTGCGTAGCTTTTATCCAGGGAGCTTGACATTTGTCCTGCAGTTCAGTCCTAGCTGGCGGCCTTTTCTTGTCATTCACCTTAACCTGTGGGTTTACTGAGCTAAGATGATACTTCTCCCTGTCCGTTGTTCCTTCCAAAGGTCGTCTCTGATTTCCATTTGAATGAAGACATTGTGTTGCCTTCCCTATGTCCCAGGCCTAAACCACCTAAGGACATTGCTCTGCATTCCCTGGAAGTGATTCAGGCAGTCAGGGTGTTCCTTGCAGCTACGGAGTCTTTTAGGAAGTCGGACTGGTACTCACGGTTGGACCTCAAAAGGGGTTGGCCGCTTCTGCTGCGACAATTTCCGGATGAATTTGACAGTGAGTCAGGCCTATTCCATTAGGGGTCAGGTTCCTCCTTTCCCTGTTAAGGCACACTCTACTAGGGCGCTTAGTGCCTCCTTGACCTTCCGTTAAGTGATGCAGGTTTGCAAGGCGGCCATCTTGTCTGTGCACACTTTTACAAAGTTTTTATAAAGTAGATGTGTTGGCCCACCTCTGTAGAGTTGGCTTTCTCCTTACACTGATTGTAACAAAACGGAGTGCCTATAGCGGAGTTTGAGTGCATACCCCCTGGGACTGCCCATAGGTGTAGTCAAGCTTTTTCTTGCCTTATGTCCTACTCATGTAGAGGGCAGTATAACCCAATGGCTAAGAATCAGGAGTCTGTCAATGAAAATCAGAGAAATGGATTTTACAGAAAGTCAAAAATCAATTTTTCGGACAAGAGACAAGGGGGTGTCAAAGGGTCTGCTGTGTATTTTGGGGGAGCCTTTAAAGGGGTCAGTTTGCTGTTTTTACCCTTGTAGATGTCACACTTGCTATAGCACTCCTAGAGCAAGAATGAAAAAATAAATATGTACCAGCACATACCCCCCATCTTTCTGGAACTGTACTAGGCCACATGCCCTCATTGTAAACCAACCGTTGCTCACAATGCCTACTGACTCGGGGAGTGGGGGGAACCTAGCTGACCCAAATGACCCAGTGTACACGACTGATCCTGATGGCACCACTAGTCTGACGGCTCCTGAGCTGTCATCGGCTTTATAAAGGAAGGGGTGAGGATAGGGGGGTTATCGTTGCCCAAATATGGCCATGACCTAGTTTAGGCAATGATGTAATACCACCAGTCGGCATCTATTTGCTTACTTGTTTAGGGATTACCAGCCATGTAAGTGAATCGCCTGTGTGACATCGGTAGTTAAGCACGTACGATTTGCAAGCACCAACTGCTTCCTTTGCAGCCATTGACAGCTGAAATCTGTCACACTAGTCCATGCCAAACGCTATAAAAAGAACAAGCAACACAAGTAGACAGCTAGTTGTGCCGATGTGCTAATGTAGAACACGGGAAATGCTGATAGGAGGAGAGGGCAGTCACTGTGCAGTTACAGGATAGGGGAGGGACAACACCTATACCCTTTTTTTCAAACTGTAGCAGCAAAAAATAAGTTCACTTGCCCTACTAGAAAAGACTACTCTGTGTGATAGGGCTGAGTAAAACTCCTATATGGATGGTCATGAGAACAAACCTTTTGCCGGCGTTTGTTTTTAGCATCATGTTCAGCTTTAGGTACTATTCATGACTCCCTAATATTGCAGATTGGGGACTGGGGGGGTCCTTTGTGCCTCAGTACCTCAGAATATGAAAACTAATGGGGTGACAAAGTGATTTCTTTGTTGGACATGAGTTAGAATGCCGGCTAAATGATACCAGCTGTTGAGTGCCACAGAGATCAGCAACGCAAAAGTGTATGCGGAAGTTGGATTCCAACCCAACAATGGTAACGCTTATTAAACTAACTCCAACCGAAAAATAGGCAGTTTACTACATGTCTTATAAATGATATGCAATATTCCTAGTCTTTTACCTTACAAAATGAGCAGTTATTTTCTATATAATATGATTGTTTTATGAAATACACACTCCAGTATATTATATGCACAGTCCCCACACACAAAAGGATTGATAACGTGTGCATTTTATCTTATTTTTTTTATGTCTCACCCCAATTTCTCACAACATTTATTATGTTCACTCATTGTTCCGCTGAAATAAGTGACTGCATTGATTCATCGTCATTTTTTTTTTTTTTTTTTTTCTTTTTTTAACTCTGCTTTATTTTTTGATGGCATACTAGGTGTGCTTGTTTTCTTAACTGTTAAGCAGTCATGATTTTTTTCCCCCCTACAACTTGAAAAATCCCCCAAACTTCGTTCTTCCATGTCTATAGTTCACTGGGGCATCAAGCAGCTTCACAGAAAAATGCCAGCTTTCCCTTTCCAACTTGAGGGCAGGCTTACGCAAAACTGGCAGCTTCGGGGCTCTGCAAGATGCCAAAGTAGAGGACAGTAGTGCCAAAGAACCTGGGATCAAACGCTCTGCTTCCAGTCCCCGCCTGGACACCCAAGAAAGGGTGAGCAGTTCTTTCCTTTTTAACCCTGTTCAAAAAACTAAGAGTTTGGTGATTGAGGTTGGGCTTTCAGTTGTGTTTTTTTTTTTTTTTTCTTTTTTTAATAGCTGGCATGTCACTAGTCAAATCCCTTAATCTATACATGGCATAACATTGTGCACTATAATAGAGTACATCTTCCAACTATTTAAAAAAAAAACTTCTTCTATAGTCTGTTAATGAGCAGTTAAAATGCAGGTTTGTGTGAAACCACAAAGCTCCCAGAGTACATAATCTATCAACTTGGTGAATAAACCTATACCTGCCTCCAAGTGCAATGTTCCCTAGTTAATTGCCTTCTTTGGCTACTTTTACTGCTGTCTGTCAACGTCCGTTGCAGTTCTGGCCTTTGGTTAGGTCAAAAGCATTTATTTGACGTTGGATTTTACACTTCTTCTTGGGACTCATTCACAAACTGCACATAACTGCGTGTTTTTGACTAAATGTTTACACGCATTTGAAGCGCGTTTGAAAGGCGCTTGACGCGTGCTTGAGTGCATTTTGGGCTGCGTTTGCAGTGCATTTTTCTATACTTTTTTTGGGCTTTGCTTTCTTGGCTTAAAGGGGCGCAGCGCATTTGATGGACTTTTTTTTTTTTTCTTACCCTGCAAGGTAATGTTATAATGTGCTAGTATGCTTGCCACATACTAGCACATTGTGTAAAACTTGCCTTAAAACGAAATGCCAGTGCTGCAGGGGCTCCCATCTTCACCCGTCTTGCTTCCGGGTTCACGGACTCCGGAGCTGTGACTGGCCAGGAGCTGCTGATTATGGCACAGGGCTCTAAAGGAATGGCATGGGTGGGTGAGGTGACTGGCTGCATGTAATGTAAATATCTCCTAAACGGTGCCCATTTTACAAGATATTTATACTACCTATAGGTAAGCCTTAAGATAGGCTTACCTATAGGTAAAAGTTACTGATCGAACTTTGCTTCCACTTAAGTTTAAGGTTGTTGCGCTCTCGACCCCAGTGATCGTTGGAGTGATTCTTCGATACTCAGAACTCCCCAGAAGACAGCCCTGTTATCAGAAATCCTCTAAAGGCATAACAAAAATGTTAAGTTGTGCTGTGCAATAGAAAATCCCTTAAATATATAACTAAAGGCAAAACTTTAAAGTTTTAGATAGTAGAGTGGGATTAAAACCTGTCAGGTTGTTGTCTGTGTCCACTCTAGGGAGATATGCCCTCTCGGTTTGTCTGGTTTACTGTTAAAGTTGGGGATTTTATTTTCCTTTTTACTCAAATTTTGAGTTGTCACCAGAGCATATACAGGTCCTTTTCAAAAAATTAGCATATTGTGATAAAGTTCATTATTTTCTGTAATGTACTGATAAACATTAGACTTTCATATATTTTAGATTCAATACACACAACTGAACTAGTGCAAGACTTTTATTGTTTTAATATTGATGATTTTGGCATACAGCTCATGAAAACCCAAAATTCTTATTTAAAAAAATTAGCATATTTCATCCGACCAATAAAAGAAAAGTGTTTTTAATGCAAAAAAAGTCAACCTTCAAATAATGATGTTCAGTTATGCACTCAATACTTGGTCGGGAATCCTTTTGCAGAAATGACTGCTTCAATGCGGCGTGGCATGGAGGCAATTAGCCTTTGGCACTGCTGAGGTGTTATGGAGGCCCAGGATGCTTCGATAGCAGCCTTGAGCTCATCCAGAGTGTTGGGTCTTGCGTCTTTCAACTTTCTCTTCACAACATCCCACAGATTCTCTATGGGGTTCAGGTCAGGAGAGTTGGCAGGCCAATTGAGCACAGTAATACCATGGTCAGTAAACCATTTACCAGTGGTTTTGGCACTGTGAGCAGGTGCCAGGTCGTGCTGAAAAATGAAATCTTCATCTCCATAAAGCTTTTCAGCAGATGGAAGCATGAAGTGCTCCCAAATCTCCTGATAGCTAGCTGCATTAACCCTGCCCTTGATAAAACACAGTGGACCAACACCAGCAGCTGACATGGCACCCCAGACCATCACTGACTGTGGGTACTTGACACTGGACTTCAGGCATTTTGGCATTTCCCTCTCCCCAGTCTTCCTCCAGACTCTGGCACCTTGATTTCCGAATGACATGCAAAATTTGCGTTGATCCGAAAAAAGTACTTTGGACCACTGAGCAACAGTCCAGTGCTGCTTCTCTGTAGCCCAGGTCAGGCGCTTCTGCCGCTGTTTCTGGTTCAAAAGTGGCTTGACCTGGGGAATGCGGCACCTGTAGCCCATTTTCTACACACGCCTGTACAAGGTGGCTCTAGATGTTTCTACTCCAGACTCAGTCCACTGCTTCCGCAGGTCCCCCAAGGTCTGGAATTTTTCCTTCTCCACAATCTTCCTCAGGGTCCGGTCACCTCTTCTCGTTGTGCAGCGGTTTCTGCCACACTTTTTCCTTCCCACAGACTTCCCACTGAGGTGCCTTGATACAGCACTCTGGGAACAGCCTATTAGTTCAGAAATTTCTTTGTGTCTTACCCTCTTGCTTGAGGGTGTCAATGATGGCCTTCTTGACAGCAGTCAGGTCGGCAGTCTTACCCATGATTGCGGTTTTGAGTAATGAACCAGGCTGGGAGTTTTTAAAAGCCTCAGGAATCTTTTGCAGGTGTTTAGAGTTAATTGGTGGATTCAGATGATTAGGTTAATAGCTCGTTTAGAAAACCTTTTCATGATATGCTAATTTTTTGAGATAGGAATTTTGGGTTTTCATGAGCTGTATGCCAAAATCATCAATATTAAAACAATAAAAGGCTTGCACTACTTCAGTTGTGTGTAATGAATCTAAAATATATGAAAGTCTAATGTTTATCAGTACATTACAGAAAATAATGAACTTTATCAAAATATGCTAATTTTTTTAAAAGGACCTGTATAGATGTAACCTCTTCCAATGAGGCCACTAGTTCTAATGACCCTGGTGACACAGTGATTCCCTCACTTTGGAGGTATTTCTTCTCTCTTCCTGTTTTGGCTGTGACAGGAAGGGAAATCTCCCCAATGGAGCAGAGATTGCAAAACACCCTCCATTGCTCTTTCCTAAATGGGGAGTAAAAGTTTTTTTGCCTTTAGTTCCATGTTTATGTGACTTTAAATACAGTACTTAAAAGATTTTGGTCTTTCAACCAGTAAACTGAAACCGCTTACAATTTTTAGTTTGTCAAAATGTAATTTTATCGTTATATGCTATTGGCGAATAAAGAACACATGATGTACACTAGCACGGTGTGCCCATTTCCCAAATGGATTATTCAGAATAGTGAATTTTATTCAAATATGTCAGTGGTTATATAGTTTACTTAATGCTTTGGAATATGTTTCAACCCTCTTGATTACAGTATATAAGCTTCAATAATATGGCCATATTGGCACACAGCTTATCAAACATGTCTGCATGCAGAAGCTTTTGTGTTGCATTGTCTTTCCCCATGTTGTTAAAGCATCCCTTTCAAAACTCCATATTCTTGTGTATGACTTGATCCCATCTTCATGTAGCCCTTTGCATGTTGTTGATGCAAAGTGTGACCTCTGCTTATAACTGCCTCTATATTCATATAGACTGACTGTTGCTATGTTGTATACTTAACTATGAACTGAGAAACTGAGCAATTCATGGTGCAATTGTCATCCTCTCCTGTGTTCACCATGTGATTGTGCAAATGAAGCTAACATTATCCCAGTCACCATCTTGCTGGCATATAAGGAAACTTCCCACATATGTCATACTTGTATCATGTAGTATTTGTGAGCCCCCATTCACAGTCATTGTGTGAGACTGACTTGAGTGATATCTGTCTGTCTGCTGTGACTCCATGTTTATTCTCTGATTGCCTTTCCACTGACAGGGAGTCTGCTTTGACTGTATGTGTCCACTCCATTGGCTGCCCTGTTGTCAGGATACATTTAGCAGCAGCTGCAGCCACTGATCAAGAAAAATTCTGAAACACCCCTGTTCAACAAGTTAATCAATCCACTTCTGGTTGGCAGGGGTTGGCTATACATGGATTGAAATTTGCCAGATCACTGTTGAACCAGCTAAATTTTGATCTATTTATGGCTTGGCAATACACTGTTTGCTAGTTTTTTTGTCCAACCCACTAGCTGAAAAAAAAGCTGATTCCTCCACCCACACAAAAAAGGTGGATAGACGAATTCTCCTTGCCAGTACTTTAAGAATACAAAGTCACACTCACTAATGACAGAATACACTGATCAGCCGGCTTCAGCCGCTGATCAAGGAACAAAAATTTCAGCATGTTCAACAGATGTTATAACCTTGTATTCTCTCGAGCGAGACTGCCACACACTGAAATTCATCTGGTACTGGCTGAACCGACCGACCGATCAGTGTATGGGCAACTTAAGGCTCTAAAGTTATATGGGCATGTTAATCCTCCAGTGCATTTCACGAGAAACACACACACATATATATATATATATATATATATATATATATATATATATATATATATATATATATATATATATATATATATTACACACTACTTTGCAACAGTCTTAGGCGTGCTTGAAAAACATGCTGTAAATTAGGAATGCTTTCAAAAATAGAAGTGTTTATAGTATTTTTGGCAATTAACAAAATTAAATGTAAATAAGAGAAAATCAAATCAATATTTTGTGTGACCACCCTTTCTGTCTTCAAACTAGAATCAATTCTTCTAGATGCACTTGCACATAAATTTTAAACAAACTCGGCCCGTAGATTGTTCCAAACATCTTGAAGAACTAACCACAAATCTTCTGTGGATGTAGGCTGCCTCAAATCCTTCTGTCTCTTCATGTAATCCCAGACAGACTCTGTTGGGTAGCCAAACCATCACTTCTAGGAGTCCTTGCTCTTCTTTACACTAAAAGTTCTTAATGACATTGGCTGTTGGTTTGGGGTTGTTGTCCTGCTACAGAATAAATGTGGTGCCAGTCGCACACCACCTTGATGGTATGGCATAATGGACAAGTATTTTGCTCCTATTTCTCAGCATTGAGGACACCATTGATCCTGACCAAATCTCTAACTCCATTTGCAGAAATGCAGCGCCAAAATTGCTCCTCCACCATGCTTCACTGTTGCTTGCAGACACTTATTGTACCGCTTTCCAGTCCTTCGCCAACAAACTGCCTCCTTTTACAGCCAAATGTTTCAATTTTTGACTCCCCTGGTCCAGAGCACATGCTGCTAGTTTTCTGCACTCCAGTTCCTATGTTTTCATGCATAGTTGAATCCCTTAGCCTGGTTTTTATGCCCTGTGTTAAGTGGCTTATCCAGCAAATACTTGCTCCCACTTCCTCATTCCATGCCTAGGCTAAGATGACGTCCCCTTGTTCTGCCCCAACCACCCCTGGCCTGCAGCTTTCAAGGCTTCCTGTGTCCTTCAGTCTGGTGCATGCATGCAAGGTAGTGCTCATAATGCACCCACCCACTACACAGTGGGTGTTGATAACTGAGCATTGCCACTGCTCAACAGTTGACATGCCCACAAATCAGGCTTGGATGATGGTAGGACCATAGAAGCAGGAGGACAGTGATTAAAAGGAGTTTTCGTTGTAAAACACTAGCAGACCATTGCAGACACTAAGGTGGGTTATTGTACCATAGTTTTTTCACCGTATTGAAAGTAATAAATGGATATAAATCTGTATTGTTGTGGCATGCTTGTTAGAGTGCTTTTTTCCCGGCTGAGGGCTAATTCGGCCTGTTGTGCGCCTTTTTCTGCTTATTACATTATACAGGTTATCTTAGTTTATTTTTATTTTTTTTTCCTTCTATCTTTCATAGAACAAAGAGCCATGTCTGGCTCGTATTCCGCCAACTCCAGCCAGAAGGATTTTTAGCCTTCAAGACTCAGATTCTTTATCAGATGCTAAGGAGGGGTAAGTAATTGTACTTATTAGTCCACCTAGACATTACACAATTCTTTCTTGAACCCCACTCCTTTTTAACCCTTTATAGTCTTATACCCCCACAATCTGGTTTGTCACTGATTTTTTTTGCTTGGAAATGCTTTTGGAAACATACCCTTTTCACTCACTAAAATTACTTCTTTACACTTCAGCGCTCTATGCTGATATAAGTTAGTACCAGCCACAACCTATTAGCACGTTGTCCTCACAGCACCCGCATTTTATATTTGAATTGGAGAACTGGATGTCATCCTTTGTTTGCATACCTAATCACCTCTATGCAGAGATTATCTGCACGGAAGATGCTTGAGGTGATTGTAGCCGTATTAGTGCATTTGCAACAAAAACAGAGTATTGTTCGTGATACTAAAGAAGTATCATAGACAGTGCTCATTTTTTTAT
Source organism: Pelophylax lessonae (assembly GCF_965119305.1). Classification (NCBI taxonomy): domain Eukaryota; kingdom Metazoa; phylum Chordata; class Amphibia; order Anura; family Ranidae; genus Pelophylax; species Pelophylax lessonae. The sequence continues at coordinate 95,905,588 of NC_138779.1, forward strand.
GCACTGAAGACCAACCCTTTATTTAAAAAAAATAAAAAAAATTATAATGCTGTGAATACCTGATTTAAGTGTGCTGCTTCAATCACGTGACCGGCCTTTCACTGTCTGACAGCTGCAGGGGGTGGGGCGGAGATTTCTCTGCTGACGTCACTCGGGAGGAGGGGAGAGAGCGAGCCGACCGGTCACGTGATCGCAGAGCAGCATACACATAAGGGAACAGGTTGTAAAAAAAAAAAAAATAAAAAATTTGTGTGTGTATATATATATATATATATGTATATGTATATGTATATATATATATATATATATATATATATATATATATATATATATATGTGTGTATATATATATATATGTGTGTGTATATATATATATGTATATATATATATGTGTGTATATATATATATATATATATAATGTATATGTGTGTATATATATATATGTATATGTGTATATATATATATATATGTATATATATATATAGTGGTATCATTTTTCATAGGGTAACAAACGCTTTAAGGCTGAATGCTGTGACCTAAACAGGGATTACTGGGTAGAAAGTTTGCCCCCACAACTGCATCTTTGTTCTCCAAGATCTATATAACTGCAAAAGTTATCAGCTATAATTCACTATTTGTTTCTCGTTTTGTGATCTGTTTTTTGGTCTGTTAAACACCCACACCACTTGTCACCAGTTGCGCTTTAGTTCTGTGTATGCTGTAGATCAGGGATCCTCAAACGACGGCCCTCCAGCTTTTGCGGAACTACACATCCCACGAGGCATTGTAAAACTCTGACATTCACAGACCTGACTGAACATGATGGGAATTGTAGTTCCTGAACAACTGGAGGGCCATAGTTTGAAGACCCCTGCTGTAGATCATATTGATAAACTCAATATGATTTTTCTTCAACCTGTAGATCATGTTGGTAAGCTCAAAATGACTTTTCTTCAACCACTAGAATAATAACCTATGAATATTAAAAGTGGTTTGTGAAGCCTCAAACCTGAGGTATGATTAATGGTACATAAAGAAAAACCAATGTCTCCTTCGGTCAACTTAATAGAGACACAGAATGTGGGCTGCAAATGAAACTTGACATGGTTCCTACCACACAATTGCACACAAATGCCTTGACCAGCATGACTGCCACCACCTCCACATCGTCCTCCAGCACAAGCTCCACTGTTGACCCCAAAGACATACGAAGGTAGGACACTTTTTTTTTACCTGCAAGTCAACCTACTGCTTGAACCTTTCTGCTGACTTTATTTTCTGGGCATGTGTTCTGCTGTCCTCCACATATACACCAGTTCAGTGTTAAATTTTCAGAAGACATTTTAAGTTTTATTGTCAAATTTCATTTGGGTTTTGACAGGGTACAACTCTAGTATAGTGTGACAAAATAAAGCATGTTATGTGCTCCTTTTGTCAACTTTATAAAGTGCCTGAATTTATGGATACTCTTGGGTAAGTGCAGGTTTAAAAAAGTGTAGTGGTGTGACCTATTCAGTACACACAAATAACTTGAAGCTGAAACCCAGGCAAAAAACAAAATACACTATTGAAATGCATATATGCGATTTGTTTTACCTGCCCAAAGAATTTGTATTTCTCTCTGTCCAGCTTGGAGATTTACATAGCTCTCAGCTGGTATTATGCAATGCCCTGTACAGCGGAGCTCAAACTGGGAGAGTGAGATACCTCACTACAAGCCAGTCAGTTGTGCTATAGTGCAGTGGTCCTCAACCCTGGTCCTCAGGGCCCACTAACAGGCCAGGTTTGCAAGATAACTGAAATACATCACAGGTGATATCATTTGCTGCTCAGTGATTGCTGTACTCTAGTCCGCATCTCCCCAAGGTAATACTTAAAATCTGGCCTGTTAGTTGGCCCTGAGGACTGGAGTTGAGGACCACTGCTATAGTGCACCATGTGCCCAACAAGTAAATCTGATAGGAAATGGGAGTAAAGTAAGAGACAGGGTTATCAATATGCTTTTTTTTTCTGTCCCATCACAGGTCAGGGTAGGTACGATACCTCTAAGGGCCCTTTCACATGGCTGTTGAGTCTGGATGAGTTTCAGTTTTTCAGATCAATCCAGACTGAACCACAATGTATGATTACGGGCAGGTGGATGTTAATGAATGATCATCCTTTTACATCCTGCCTACGTCCGGGTTTGTTTAGGTCCATGGTATTTTATTTTTTTTTTTTTTGAACGAGACTGCTTCTGTTTAGAAGGATGTAAACGGATGCCATGACTGTTTTCAGGCAAGGAACTTTTTTGTTAACTCTTGTCAGCTATCTTTGCTTTGTGCATCAAAAAAAAGATCAAAAACTGATGTAAAATGAACGGTAAACTGAACTGCAAACCTGAAGTAAATTGAACTGAACACATCAGCAAAAAACATGACTGAACTGATTATTTGAAAAGGAGAACCATAGTGTTAAAGTAGTTAAGTCAATTCTGAAAAAATTAAGCCAGCAGCTTCAAAAACTGTAGCTGCTAACTTTAAATAAACACACTCCCCTGTCCAAGGATCAAGTGCCGCATTCACCCTGGGCGATTCTTCACCGGTCTTTGGGTCCTCGGCACTGGCGTGTATACTGTGGGCAGCTGACTGTGATACTTGTGGCTTCACAGCTGGCTTCCCTCTGTGCATTATGAATGCTCTCGTAGCCTTCTAGGACATGCAATGTGTCCCAGGAGGCTGCAAGCAGGAAGAGAAGAACTTGTGCTTGGATTGTTTAGACCCGTAAAAACTTTGTCCTCATTAATACAAGTTCTTTGTCCAGTAAAACTGCTTTTAAGTAAATATTTCTTCTGTGTTTTTTACCTCTTATGCTGGCCATACACGTATAGATTTTCATATGGAAGTTTTTGTTTTTAAGAAAATTCATTTGATTTTCTAATCGTTAGTGCGGTGATGGGAAAGTTCGAAGGGGCAGGAAGGAAAACTTTTTTCTTGGTCAACGAAATTTCAGGCAGTATGTGGTTATCGCTCATAAATGACATCCATTTTAAAATTGAATGTTTAAAGCAAAAGACAATTTTCGAACAACATTTGTCCATTCATCGAATGTTCAAAGAATTTTCTTACGATTGTTCTACGAACATTCGCGGCCAAAAAACTATACGTGTATGGTCAGCATTAGCCTGGAGTTTAGTCATCTGCTTTAACATCACAATTATTAAATGTTTGAAACTTCAGGTCTTACCAAACACCGGTCCGGGATGAAGAATCGGAGTCTCAGAGAAAAGCACGGTCTCGACTTATGAGGCAGTCAAGGCGATCTACTCAGGTAAAAGACTTTTGTACTGTAGGAAAAAAAAAAAAAAAGACGAGGATAATCTTGGATGATTGGGTTATACTCTTCTCCCTTCAGGTGATTGGAAACTGGCACAACTAAATGGACCTCCATAAAATCCCACCCTTTCCCAGCTTTCCCACCGTTAGTGTTGAGTAATGGAAGTTCCCTGTTGAGGGAAATGACTGGCTTCTACTGAAAGATTCCTACTCCCAAGTACTGAGCTGTGCACCACCCACCCAGGCTAATGGCACAGATTCTGGATCAGTACCTTGGGCACACCAGTGGAACCATACCCAGACCCTGCTGCAGAGAAAAGACTCAGACCAGCTTGTAACTTCAGACATTGGACTCCTCCATAGCCCAAGTAGCACCCATGACGATTTTCTTTTATTGGGACCATGGGCGGTTTTCACCACAACAGAGTCTTTGTTTTGAACCCATGCAGCTGGAGTGGGCTTGGGTGCCATTTTAGACTCCGGCTTCTGGGCTCCCTGCATTGTGCAGCACAGGCTTAGCGTCATTGTTGGACACCAGGAGCGTGATGGTATTTTAAAAATAGCGGTTAACCCTGTCCTCCACAGTGTACCATAAGTAACCTGTCCACCCCCCCCCCCCCCTTCTGCATGAGGGTTCACATGGGGCGTGACTTCCATGTACTCTTTCAGCATGTGGGTCCCCTTTGGACGTTATCCTAGTTAGCCAGGGGTCCATCCCATCCTCCGTTTCTTCCCCAAGCTCCGAAGTCCAACCCCCATTGCCACCCACAGTGGCAAGTGGAAGTGCAGTGGAATCTCAGCCTGGTCCTTTCGGTCCTCCAGGTGCCTACCTTTTGGGCCTATACCCTTGGATATACCCTATACCTTTTGGCCAATTTTACCAGTATGGTAGTTTTCCTGGTCATACACTGCTCAAAATAATTAAAGGAACTCTTTTTAATTAGAGTATAGCATGAAGTCAAACTCCTGGGATATTGATCTGGTCAGTTAAGTAGCAGAGAGGGTCGTTAATCAGTTACAGATGTTTCAGTGTAAATTAAATTAACAGGTGCACTAGATTGGCAACAATGAGACAACCCCCAAACTGGAATGGTTTTACAGGTAGAGGCCACTGACTTTTTTTTTTTTTCCCCCCTACTCATATTTTCTGACTGTTTTTCACTAGTTTTGCATTTGGTTAGGGTCAGTGTCACTATATGTAGCATGAGGTAATAACCCTTTAGAGGTTGCACAGGCAGTCCAACTCCTCCAGGTTGGCACATCAATAGGTGCCATTGCCAGAAGGTCTGTTGTGTCTCCCAGCACAGTCTCAAGGGCATGGATGAGATTCCAGGAGAGAGGCAGTTATTCTAGGAGAGCTGGATAGGGCTGTAGAAGGTCCTTAACCCATCAGCAGGACAGGTATCTGCTCCTTTGTGCAAGGAGGAACAGGATGAGCACTGCCAGAGCCCTAAAAAATGACCTCAGCAAGGCCACTAGTGTGAATTTTTCTAAACACACTTCATGGGGATGGCCTGAGGGCCCAATATCATCTAGTGCGCCCTGTGTTCACTGCCCGGCACCGTGGAGCTCAATATTGGCTTTTGCCATTGAACACCAGAATTGGCAGGTTCACTACTGGCACCATGTGCTTTTCAGATGAGAGCAGCTTCACCCTGGGCACATGGGACAGACATGAAAGGGTCTGGAGAACCTGTGAAGAACGTTATGCTGTCTGTAATATTGTTCAGCATGACAGGTTTGGTGGTGGATCAGTGATAGTCTAGGAAGGCATATCCATGGAAGGACGCACATACCTCTACAGGCTAGACAGTGGCACCCTGACTGCCATTGGGTATCGGGGTGAAATCCTTGGACCCATTGTCAGACCTTACACTGGTGCAGTGGGTCCTGAGTTCCTCCTGGTACACAACAATGCCCGGCCCCATGTGGTGAGAGTATGCAGTCATTTCCTGGAGGATGAAGGAATTGATACCACTGACTGGCCCCCATGCTCGCCTGACTTAAATCCAATAGAACACCTCTGGGACATTCTGTTTCAGTCCATCCGACGACGCCAGGTTGCACCTTGGTCTGTTCAGGAGCTCAGTGATGCCCTGGTCCAGATCTGGAAGGAAATACCCCAGGACACCATCCGTCTCATTAGGGGCATGCCCCGACGTTTAAGTTTTTTGAGCAGTGTAGTTGCCTCCATTCAGAGTGTCGGAGCTGGCAGCCTTGTTGTGTGCAGAACCATCTTTGGTGTTACACAACAAGGTCATTTTAAAGCTGAAGCTGCCTTTTTGCTACAGTGGTCTATCCCTTCTGCCTTAGCCAGGACATCGTCCTGCTGCCTTTTTTTTTTTTTTTTAGCTCCCAAAAGCCCCAAATGGGTTTTCGCTCTATCATTTGGATGTAAACTGTACGAGTTTATATTTCAGTGGCAGCCTCTTTTAGGAAGTCTGTTTGACTTTTGGTTCTTCCTGGGGGTGCTTGCAGGGGATTTCCTGTTTCTCATGACACAATTTCTAGGCGTATTAGGCAGGTTCTGGTTCGTCTTTTCTCTGTGGATAAGTAAACTCATTATCCTGTTATAGCACACTACTAGATCTGGGTCTTTATACCTTCAGGCATGTGTTCTGCAGATTTGCAACGCTTCTACCTTGTCCACAGTTTACACTTTTGTGAATGATTATTAGGTGAATGTTCTTGCCTTTGCTGACACTAGCTTTAGCCACAAAGTGGTTCAGGCTGCCGTTTTCAGTTGGGTTCCATGACCCTTCATTATGTGGGTCTAACTGCAACTGTGTTGTCCGCTATTTGTTTTTTGTTTTTTTTGTATAGTTTTTAATTTTACATTCCAGTTATCTAGAACTTTGCCTGTGTTCTGTACAGAACGAGAAAGAAAAATAATTTTTGACTTGCATGTAAAATCCTTTTTCTTTCGTTCACTGACACACAGCTCCATGTCTTCCAGACCATTGGGCTTATGCTGCTCTCTTCAGGTATAGGACTAGGGGGAAACAGTTTTGGGTATGCCTCTTAGGTAGTCCCAGAAGGTATACCATCACTTCCTGCTATTAGATTCCAGTTTTTTTCTGCCTAGTCAGGAGTAAGGACCTGGCTCTCTGCTGGGATCTGCGGTCCTGGCATTCTTTCCTTTTTTAAATGAAATTTTTTAAGTTTTTTTTTTTTTTTTTCTTGTTCCTGTGTGAACTACAATCAACCGCTGGACTGAGTGACGCACTAGATATCCTAGATCCTTATGGTCTTCCCAGTCTGGCCTGCGAGCGCAACCAAACTATTAGCTCCATGGTAGGTTGGCCACAACATAGCCCCACTGGACAGGGGCTGGCCGGCAAGTGAAACACCTCGCGAGGTCGCAAAGCCCTGGTCCTAACAGAAGTAACAATCTGAGTCGCAGTGTACCACGGGCCGCAGCACCCCCCTTCCAAGATGGTGCAGTGGACTGCTGGGAGTAGTGTCCCCGCTTCTTTCTTTTTGAATTGCTGGGGTGGTCACAGACTTTTCTGGTGTTGGGCTGGAGAGTGGTGGATGGGTGTCGCGGTCAGCCCCCTTTTTGGGGGTGCCTGTACCTTGGTGCTGCCAGGGGGGTCCATGGGAGGGTCCCCACCTGGTGGATGCCTTCTTCCCTGGGGTCCCATGCAGCGCTGCCATTTTGCCTTAAAAAAATTATTTTGGGCACGGCTTCGAAAAACAATGGAGCCTCTAGAACGTGTATCACCACCTGACCCACTCCTGGAAGCTGCGGGACCCTCTGGGTCTGTCTCCCCTGGCGGCCATGACCGCAGCCCTGTAGTCACTTGTAACCAAGATAGAAATGGCCTTGCAAAGGAGGCTTAGCAAGAAGCGCTCCCCCGCCTTCACCTGTATCCTCTGCCTCCTCAGAGTCTGAGGTGTATTTGGCCGCTGCGGACGTGAGTCAGCCCACTGGATCTGTGGCTGCAAGCTGAGTGCTCGAATAGTGAGGACGAATGCTCCGCAGCCGCGCATGAAAAAGTGCTGGTGGATGCATTGTCAGTGCGCAAAACCTTAAAGTTGGAGGCACCTGCAAATCTTCCAAGGTGACAAAGGTGTTTCCCTTAACTGCCTATTTTGACGAGATTGTCACTAGTCAGTGGGGTTCCCTGAAACGCACGTTTGGAATAACTAAGCGTTTTGTTAGGAGATATCCTCTCTCCTGAAGAAACTTACGGTTCCACCGTCGGACTCTCAGGTTTCCAGGTTAAATAAGGCCACACTCTTGCCAGTGGAGAATTCTCCATCCTTTAACCACTTTACCACCGGAGGATTTTCCTGCTTTACGTCCAACTTGGACGTTGCAACTTGGCACTGCGCGATTTTAACTGACAATTGTGCGGTCATGCAACGCCGTACCCAAACAAAATTTTACGTCCTTTTTTTCCCCACAAACAGACCTTTCTTTTGGTGGTATTTGATCACCTCTGCGCTTTTCATTTTTTGCGATATTAATAAAAAAAGAGCGAAAATTTTGCGAAAAATGGTCATTTTCTACTTTGACAGTTAAAAAATATCCAATAAATTCAATTTTTGTCATATATTTAGGGCAAAATGTATTTAGCTACATGTCTTTGACAAAAAAATTCTCAATGAGCGTATTTTTAACCGCTTTAAGACTGGAAGATTTTACCCCATTCCTGACCAGGCTATATTTTGCGATTCGGCACTACATTACTTTAACGGACAATTGCGCGGTCGTGCGACGCTGTACCCAAATTAAATTTATGTCCTTTTTTTTCCCCCACAAATAGAGCTTTCTTTTGGTGGTATTTGATCACCTGTGCGATTGTTTTAATTTTTGAAAAAAAGAGCGTCAATTTTGAAAACGACATTGCGGTGGACAGATCGGACCCCTAAATGACATTTTGTACACTTTTGGGGGTACCAGTGACATTACTACAGTAATCAGTGCTATAAATATGCACTGTTAATGTAATAATGACACTATCAGGGAAGGGGTTAACATTGGTGATCAAGGAGTTAAATGTATGCCTCATGCTTACGATGTGTGTGGGGGGAGGGGATTGTTTGACACAGGCACAGATCGCAGGTTCAGCTATGCTGAATCCGGTTATCTGTCCCTGCCTGTCGCATATGAGATCCGCCCGCTTTGTTTACACCAGTGGGCGGATTTCCTCACTCGATCCCCGACGATCGGGGAAGAGCGGCGGTGATCACCACCTTTCCTCCCCTGGCCCAACTCCCCGCTGTGTCTGAATACAGCGGGAGCGAGCCTCTGGTGGCGCACGCCGCCGAGAGAGGGGAGAGTCTGGTGATGTAGCCAGATGATAACGAGCCACTTTGCTGCAGTACCAGCTCAGTGAGCGGTCGGCAAGTGGTTAAGAATCCTGTGCACAAGAGAGCTGAGGCCTTTTGTAGGTGACCGTTTGTTCGGTGCCTCTATGGAAGAGATCAAGGGCTCTACGGGAGGTAAGAGTACATTACTTCCACAGGTTTCTAGGGGGAGGGAACCTCATCGTAAATGTGGTCCTTCTTTTTTTTTTTTTTTTTTCTCAGCTCACAAGCTGCCCTTTCATCCGTCTGGATTGCAGGAAAAGGGTTAGAGATCCACCCCCTAACTTTGCGGGAGGCTCCAAGAGGCCCTGGAATGGTAAGTTAAAGGCAGGCACCACCGGTTCCGCAGACAAGCCTTCCCCAGCCTGAAGGGGCTCCCTCACGCGCATCTGGGGTAGGGGGACGTTTTCACCTTTTTCTGGAACCGTGGACCTCGCTCGTTCAGGACAAATGGGTCCATTAGTTGATTTAGATTACAAGATTGAGGTGGTCCTTGCCTCTGGCAAGGTTCTTTCCTTCTGACTTGCGCCTGTCTCACGATCGGCTACAGGGCCTATACGAGGCAGTGCAAGACCTGTTAGCACAAGGAGTCATTGTGCCGGTTCGAGAGTCGGAACGTTTTCAAGGTTTTTATTCAAATCTGTTTACAGGAAGGCAAGGTTCGTCCGATCTTGGACCTCCAGGCCCTGAACCGCTTTGTGCGAAATTTCAGATGGAGTCCATTCGCACGGTAGTAGCTTTACTCCATCAAGGGGATCTTCTGACTTCTATCGATCTCAAGGAGGCTTGCATTCATATTCCAATACATGTCGGGCATCAGCGTTTTTTTCGTATTGCCGTGGGCGAGGAGCACTATCAATTTGTGGCCTTACCCTTTGGTCCCGCCTCAACTCCTCGGGTTTTCACAAAGGTTTTGGCCCCAGTGCTGGCCTTGCTACGGCAGAAGGGGATCGCGGTACTGGGTTACCTGGATGATCTGCTTCTTAGGGCTGCTGAATTTAATCGTAGCATCTTCAAATGCTATTACAAATTTACAAATGTTGTTGGCATGACACTGCCAGGGGGAGCAGCAGAGCCAGGTGAGGGGGCAGACAGGGGGAGCACACTGAGGGAGAGGGGGGGCTGGACTATCCGTTATGGTCACAGCACCGGAGATTCTCCAACCCGGATATCCCTGAGGAGACCCCCATCCAATGCCATGTAGATAATATATATCACATCCCTGATATCCCTGAGGAGACCTCCATACATACATATACATGGCAGTGTATGGGGGTCTCCTCAGGGATGTGATATATACATGGCAGTGTATGGGGGTCTCCTCAGGGATGTGATATATACATGGCAGTGTATGGGGGTCTCCTCAGGGATGTGATATATACATGGCGGCGTATGGGGGTCTCCTCAGGGATATCCAGGATGTGATGTATACATGGCGGTGTATGGAGGTCTCCTCAGGAATGTGATATATACATGGTGGTGTAACACCACCATGTACTGTATATATCACATCCCTGAGGAGACCCCCATACACCGCCATGTATATATCACATCCTGGATATCCCTGAGGAGACCCCCATGCACCGCCATGTATATATCACATCCCTAAGGAGACCCCCTATATGTTTGCAGTGCACTATGGGCTGGGCATGGGCATTGGGCAGTAATCGTGATGCATCGCGGAATCGTATCGAATCGCTGCCCTAATAATCGTAATCTAATTGAATCGTGAGGTAAGTGAAGATGCGCAGCCCTACTGCTTCTGCATGCAGAGTCTTCTTCGGCTCTAGAAGCCGACTTTGACATCACTGTGCAAACTCTTCAGAAGTGGATGGACACTGAATTTTCAGAAATCTGCTTTTTGACTCCGTCCACCAAGCTGGACTACTTGGGTATGTCGCTGGACCCAGTGTCGGCCCTGGTGTTTTCTTCCACAGGCGAAACTTCTGAAGCTACAGAATGCGATTCGGCTCTTGTAGTCAGACCGTTGGTCAACGCTCAGGATTTGCATGCAAGTGCTGGGCCTGATGGTTTCAACCTTCAAGGCGGTTCCGTGCGCTCAGTTCCATACCAGACATCTGCAAAAAGATTCTGGCCAAATGGAATAAGGATTCGCTGTCATTGGACAATCTGATCCTGTTGAGTCGTGGTACGAGGGGGTCTCTACTATGGTTGCTCCACTCCCCGGCCCTTCGCCTGGGAAAATACTTTCTTCCCCCTGCATTGGACTGTGGTCACTAGGGATGCCAGTCTGTCCGGGTGGGGAGGTGTCTTGGGAGTGTACTCTGCCCAAGGTGTTTGAACTCTAGAAGAGTCCAGTCTGCCGATCAAAATCCTGGAGATTGGGGCAATTAGACTTTCTGTCTCAGTGGATGGATCGTCTGCAGGGACGCCCTGTGAGAACACAATCAGACAGAGCCACAGCTGTGGTATATGTCAATCATCAAGGGGGCACAAGGAGTTTCCTGGCGACCCAGGAAGTAGCCGGTATCTTGAGATGGACAGAACTATATGTTCCTGCCCTCTCTGCTGTGCACATTCGGGGGGTAGAGAATTGGCAAGTGGACTATCTCAGTCGACAAACGTTGGATCCAAAAGAATTGTCTCTTCACCCGGAGGTGTCTTAATCAGTTGCGCCTTCGGTGGGGGACCCCCGATGTGGACCTATTGGCCTCCCATCTCAGGAAAGTGCAGAGGTTCGTGTCAAGGTCTCGGAACTCTCTGCCGGACGCTGCAGACGCACTGGTGGCCCCTTATCGTCTGATTTACGCCTTTCCTCCAATACAACTTCTGTCGAAACTGCTAGGCAGAATTGAGGTAGAAGGGATTCCAGTCATTCTGGTGGCTCCAGATTGGCCTCACCCGTCTTGGTACGCAGGCCTGTTGAAGCTGGTAGCAGACGTCCCTTGGAAACTTTCTCTCAGGGAAGATCTTGTGTCTCAAGGGCCAATCTTCCATCCTGCTTTACAGTCGCTGGCTTTAACAGCCTGGCTATTGAAAGCCAGGTGCTGAAGGACAGAGGGCTGTCTGAGTCGATGAATCCTACTTTGTTAAAAGCTAGGAAATCTACTTCCTGGAAAATATATAATAGAGTTTGAAAGCGTGCATTACTTGGTGTGAGTCCCGGGGAGTTTCTCCCCGTTCCTTTTCTGTGTTTTGCCTGTTGGAGTTTCTACAACTAGGTGTAGATCAGCGTTTGGCTCTGGACACCATAAAGGGCCAGATCTCCGCTTTTGCCATATTTTTCCAAAGGCCGTTGGCTACAATGTCCTTGGTTCACACCTGCAGAAAGTTCGCCACCTGGCTCCTCCTGGGCTATCCCTGGCACCTCCAGGGAGATCCCTGGTACCTCCGTGGGATCTCAATTTGGTACTGTCAGTACTTTAAAAGTCTCCTTTTGAAAACGTTGCTTAACTTTCCTCTGCTTGCTTTGTCGCAGAAGGTGGCTTTTTAAGTCGATATTACTTCTGTGCGTAGGGTGTCTGAGTTGGCTGCGTTGTCCTGTCGGTCACCTTACCTGGTGGTTCATAGGGATAATGTGTTGTTGTGACCCTGTCAGGCATTCCTTCCTAAGGTTGTCTCGGAGTTTCATTTGAATGAACATTTTGTGTTACTGTCCTTATGACTGAGCCAATTCGGAATTCCGATTCCTTGTTCTTACGGATGGGCCTCGTAAGGGGCAGGCCACATCTGCTGTAACCATTTCCAGGTGGATCGAGCAGACGGTGGTGCAGGCCTTTTCTATTAAGGGTCAGATTCCTCCTTTCCCTGTCAAGGCGCATTCTACAAGGGCACTTAATGCAGTCGTCTGTACACACATTCACAAAGTTTTTTATAAGTTGGATGTACTTGCATCTTCGGATGCGATGTTCGGCCTCAAAGTTGCGGTTGCAGAGGCTTCTACCTCTTGAAGGTGTAATTTTCCTGGTGGTGAGCTCCAGTTGTTCCTGGTTGAGCTCCTGTTTTACCTGGTTGGCTATGTTTAGCCTTGTTGGGGAATTGTATCTCTTGCTGTGTTTTTCCTACCCCTCATATTGACACTGCTTTGGGACATCCCAATGGTGTAGAAGACATGGAGCTGTCCGTCGGTCAACGAAAGAGAACTGGATTCCTGTCTTACCGTAAAATCCGTTTCTCTGAGGTTCACTGACGGACACAGCACCCACCCCTCTGTTGGGTTGAGTTATGTAATCTGACACTGCTTGTTACAAATTTAAGTTCCTATAGCAGGAAGTGATGGTATACCCTCTGGGACATCCTTGGCGTACCCAAAATTGTTTACTCCTAATCCTACTCCTGAAGAGAGCAGCATAAGCCCAATGGTCTAGAAGACATGGAGCTGTGTCTGTCAGTGAACCTCGGAGAAAATAATTTTACGGTAAGACAAAAATCCCATTTTTTTGGAGAACAGTCACTTGACTCTTCACTGTGGCCTTGTATCTACTGCATGCTAAAAATCTGAGGATTGTTGGTAATGAGGAGGGGTATGTGGGGGTCTTTACTGCTCTGCTTTACCAGGATCCAGCCACCTGGAGATAAGAGCATATAATCAAATTGTCTGGGACTATTCCTGTGTCCTGTATTGTACTCCCAATAAATAAATTTTACAGGCAAAAATCTGTTTTTACTGCAAGCCCAGTTTTTAGATGTGGCTTATAGTTTTTTGTTTTTTTTCCTGTCATACCATTGTTTTTCATTCTCATTTCATTTATCGTTCTTTTCAGGGTGTCACACTCACTGACCTCAAGGAAGCAGAAAAGACACAGGGGAAGTCGGTGGATTCTGCTCAACCATCTAATCTAGTTAATGTTGGAGAGCGCGTTGAAAAGGATCAGCTCCAAGAAAACTTGGTCAGTGTATTAAAATTCCTCTACCACTTCTATTTCACGGATTGTGTATTTTGTGTTCTTGTGTTCAGGGACACTGTACTATGAAAATACTTGGAATTGCTTTAAATTCATACCATTTATAAATTTTATTCCTGTATGTTCAGTCAAATGTAAAAAATGGCTTTACTGTAAGGTTCTCTGGCTTCTTGTATTTAAATACATGTTCTAAAGCTCGCTAATGTGTTTTAGGGAGTTTTTAATTCTTTTTTAATTAAAGAATTGTGCTGCTCCTGATTGTAACAAGAAAATCTCAATGCTGTTTAGGCTGAATTTGCAATGAACATTTCTCTTTCCTTCATCGACGGACACATTGCTCCATAAATCATAACTACTGGGTTATATTGCCTCCTCCAGGAGTAGGACTAGGCAGAACAAACACCTGGCTATGCCCATGGGCCATCTTCAGCTTGGTTTATAACCCCCCTCTCTGTTCTAGGTAATCATTTTTAATCTGTCTAGTCAGGTGTAAGGACCCAGGCTCCCAGCTGGGATCTATGGTTCTAGCTATTTTCTTTCTCCTTCCTTGCATCTTTTTTTTGTTTTTTCTTGGGAGATCTACGATCAACTGCCAGGCTGGGCGACGGGCTGGATAATCTAGATCCAGCGCCCCCCCGCCCAACCAGCGCGTGCCGACCGCAGCTATGCACTAGGTCGGCCGCGACATAGTCTCACGGACAGAGACTGGCCCGTGTGTTAAACCTCTCGCAGGGTCCCATGCGACCGGGCTTGGGTCTGAGTCGCAGCAGTCCCTTGGTTGACAGCTCCCCTACTTCGGCGACGAGGATTTTGTCTGGATCCCCACCATGGTTACCTTCACCATGGAAGGGCAAGTTCAGTCCCCCCCCTCCCCTTTTGGCATTTTTGGGGTGGACACAGATAACCTCAAGGGGCAGTCAGAACTGCCTGCAGGTTCCCTCCTCTCATCCTTAAAAAATCCCTCTGTGAGCTGGGATTCCCCCACTCTCCTCCCCCCCTTGTCTGGACCTGGAGTCTGGTGTGGGTCCCATGGCAGAGGATGCAGTGGAGACCCCTTGGATTTCCCCTGCTATCCCCGCTCTAAGGGTCCTGGGATAGTGGGCCATTTTCCCTTACCCTGGGAGACCCTGGAGACGACCGAAGCCTCGTGGGGATGCCCAAGCTCCTCCCTCCTCACATTTCCTCCTTCCTCCTCAGTTTCCTCCTTCCTCCTCAGTTTCCTCCTTCCTCCTCAGTTTCCTCCTTCCTCCTCAGTTTCCTCTTCCTGTGCCTGGGACATATGAACAGAGATGGCGTCCATGGTGATGCTGGGTCCGAATTCTCGGTGCTCCTCCAATCGATAGGGTGAGACCTTGGGGGGTCCCTTTTATCTGTCGCTCTCTATCTCTCTCCGCTGATAGGTACCCTGAGCCTTGCAGGGATCCTTTTTGTGATGCAAAAAGACCATTCTTGTACTGCAAGGTCTTCCTTTCCTTATGGAGCTTCAGGGTCACATCTCCCATACTTGACCCCCTCATGGAGGTTGCAGGTCCCTCAGAACCCCAGCTTCCCATGGTTGCACTGACGGCGGTCCTGCATTCCTTATTGTCCCGGGTGGAAGTGGAGTGTGGGCAAAAGCTCTGAAGGAAGCGTCCCCCGCCTTTCTCTGCTCAGTCTCTTATCTGATTCTGAGCCTGATGTTGCCGTGGACGTGGCCCATCCAGGGGGGCCTAATATCACACCCCCTAATATCACACCTCCGATGGTGAGGATTATTCCTCCATGGTCGCAGCAGCAAATTAAAAAGCGCTGGTAGACGCACTTATCACTACAGTGCATGAAACTTGAGAAATGGAGGATGTGGGTGATGTAGCCATGGACGTGGCTGTGTTCGTTTGGTACGCATAAGTCACCTCGCACTCCAAAGGTGTTTCCTTACATGCCTTATTTTGACAGGTTTTCCTGTAAGGAATGGGAACAACCAAAATTACCCTTTGTGGTCCCCAAACGTTTTGTTACCTTACCTTTTTTGAGGAGTCACTTTTAAAAAAATAGACTACTCCATAGGGCTGGGCGATATGGCTGAAAACTGTATCACGATATCAGTGTTTCATATCGGTCGATATCGATAATTATTGATATTTTTTATTACCCATTTAAAATAAGGACCAGGAGAAAAATGTTACATTTAAACATTTTTATTTTAAACTTAACATTCCTCTTTTGGTAACCTAGCAACTAGGGCTGGGCGGGGAGGGAGGAGAGCTCACTGTGTGGAGGGAGGACTGAGGAGGAGAAGCGCTGTATATGTGTGTCTGACACTCCAACTCTGACGGACCAGGACCACCGCCGTGCCTGGATGTGACGTCAGCTGCGGGCTGTACAGGGGCTGCGCTGTGATAGGTACAGAGAACAGAACTCCCCAGTAACCGGCCACCTTTTTTAGTTTAAATTGAAAGTACTATTTTTTTTTTTTTTCAAACTCGTTTTTTGTACAATTGTTTTTTTCGCCTTTTTCCGCTTGTGCAGCCAGCCCCCGCGTAACTACACACACCCTGGGGCTCCAGCCAGCTCGTAGTCCGCCGCACAGGAACCGAACTCCCCAGTAACGGACCACCGCCGCGCCTGGATGTGACGTCAGCTGCGGGCGGTGCGTCTGTACAGGGGCTGCGGCGCTCTGTGATAGGTACAGAGAACTCCCCGGCCTGGATGTGACGTCAGCTGCCGGGAGAGGAAACGGGCGGTGCGTCTGTACAGGCCAGGGGCTGTGATAGGATAGTACCTATCCTATCACAGCCCCTGGCCTGTACAGACGCACCGCCCGCTTCCTCTCCCGGCAGCTGACTGACGTCACATCCAGGCCGGGGAGTTCTCTGTACCTATCACAGCGCGCCGCAGCCCCTGTACAGACGCACCGCCCGCAGCTGACGTCCCATCCAGGCGCGGCGGTGGTCCGTTACTGGGGAGTTCGGTTCCTGTGCGGCGGACTACGAGCTGGCTGGAGCCCCAGGGTGTGTGTGGTTACGCGGGGGCTGGCTGCACAAGCGGAAAAAGGCAAAAAAAACATAGTACTTTCAAGTTCTAATATCGAACGTTTTATCGTTCAATTTTTTATTGCTATCGATCACGTGACTATCGCGATACATATCGGTATCGTTTTATCGCCCAGCCCTACTACTCCACCATGGGCTGCAGTTTGTGATGCAGCTTTAGATACTGCTCCTGTGCTGTTCAAACTTTGTTTCAGAGGTGGTGATTAGGCGCATGCTGTGGCTTAAGAATGGGTCCGCAGACCAAGCCTCTAAGAGAGGTTCCATTGATCTGCCCTTTCAAGGCGATTGCCTGTTTGGGGCTACCCTGGATGGCATCAATAAGGATATCACAGCTAGGGAGGGGGGAAGAGAACCTTCTTGCCATAGTTTAGGAAAGGTAAGGAGCCTCGTCGCAGATGGGGGCCCCCCTCCTCAGCACATAGAAAATTATTTTGTGCTTCTGGGATGGGAGCATAAGGGAAATCCAACTTTCAAATCTTCCCCGGGAGGTTTCACGCATCCTTGGTCTGGTAAGCCTAGAACTGGTTTCTCTGCACCCGCAGACAAGACCCCTTCAGCATGAAGGTCTGTTTTCACCCATTATTGGGGTTGGGGGGACATCTTTGCTTGTTTCCCGCTTTGTGTAGACCTCATTCATCAGTGTCAAGGGGATCCACAATATTCTTGTGGGGGTACCCAGAAAGGGGAACAAAGCTTGTCCTTTAGCTTGTTTTTTAGGTCCTGAGTCTCCTTGTGCAGATTTAATTCCTGCAAAGGTTCAGGTGATATGTGAACTGCAAGGTCCCCCCTATCCCTCTGGACAAGCTTCAGGAACCACAGGCTGTGATTCACTGGCTGCTGTCGCACATAGTTCTCTCTCCCATTTTGCATACAGGTTCTGAGTCTGGTGGTATCCACCTTCAAGACAGTTCTGTTTTCACAGTCCTACATGCAGCTGCTTTAGCAGCTTCCACTCCACAGGAGGATCCCGAAGTTCGTGGCGATTATCATAGGTTCCTCCTGGCAGACGCCACAAGCGTCCAAGGGCTACGGTAATGCCAGTATCATCATCTTCGTCTCAGGCTTCTTCTTCTTGATTCTCCACAATTCATGCGAGGAATCAAGGATGAGGATCTTCCAATGAGTTTGGTGGCTGTAAATGTCCCTTGGGGGCTTCCTCTCAGAGAAGACCAGTTGTTCCGAGGGCTGATCTACCATCCTGCTTTAGTGGCTGGTTTTAATGGCTTAGCTATCGAAAGCCAAGTACTAAGGGATAAAGGTCTGTCTAGATCAGTGATCCCTACTATGGTGAAGGCGAGGAAGTCCTCTTCCAGCAGGATACACTGTCATACATGGAAAGTGTACATTTCTTGGTGTGAGTCGATTAGCGCTCATCCTCGATCCTTTTCTGTGGCTCGGATCTTAACCTTTCTTCAAGAAGGCGTTTGTTGATCACAAGTTGGCCTTGAGTACCATCAAGGGCCAGATATCTGCCCTGGCAATTTTCTTTCAGCGACCCCCTAGCCACCCACTCTTTAATTCGTACCTTCTTTTAGGGGGTTCAACATGTGTCTCTTTTGATGACATGGGATTTAAATTTAGTACTTTCGGTTCTCCAGAAACCTCCATTTGAGAATATTCGGGAGATTCCTTTGCCTACGGTATCCCAGAAGGTGACATTCTTGGCGGCTATTACCTCGGCCCGCAGGGTATCGGAATTGGTGGCATTACCCTGTCGCAGTGCCTATTTAGTAGTCCATAGGAATAAAGTGGTTCTTCGTCCCTGTCCATTATTCCTGCCCAGAGTTGTCTCTGACTTCCATTTGAATGATGACATTGTGTTGCCTTCCTTGTGTCCCAAGCTGGCTCATTCCAGGGAATTTGCTTTGCATACCTTGGATGTGGTTTGTACGATTTGGGTGTATCTGGCAGCTACTGAGTCCTTTCGGAGGTCAGACTCACTTTTTGTGGTTATCGACTGACCAAAGAAAAGGGCTGGCCACTTCATTGGCTACCATCGCTATATGGATAATGCAGACGGTGACCCAGGCCTATTCCATTAAAGGTCAGGTTCCACCTTTCCCTGTCACGGCGCATTCTACTTGGGCGCTAAGTACTTTTGGGCCTTCTGTCATCAGGCATAAATATCGCAAGTTTGCAAGGCGGCCACTTGGTCGTCGGTGCATACCTTGACAAAATTCTATAAGGTAGATACTTTGGCATCTGCGGATGCTTCTTTTTGGCCGCAAATCTTTGCAGGCTGCTGTTTAAGAGCTGTTCCCTCTTGAAGGGTGTTTTTCTTCAAACTTTTGTTTTTCAGATGGGGCTTCTGTGTCCTGGTTAAGGGCTCTTATTTTTAGCCTTGGGTTATTTTCCCCACCCCTCATTTTTTCTTTTGCCACTGCTTTTGGACGTCCGACTAGTTATGATTTGTGGAGCGCTATGTCAGTCGATGAACATAAGAGAAAATGGGATTTTTGTACTTACCATAAAATCCATTTCTCTGAGTTTAACGGACACAGCACCCACCCCTCTCTGGAGTTCTGATACTTCTAATACTGCTTACTACTAAACTGATTACCTAGAGCAGAGAGGGGAGTTCTATACCAGCTGAGGACAGCCCATGGGCGTAGCCAGGTGTTTTTTGTTCTGCCTAGTCCTGCTCCTGGAGGAGGCAATATAACCCACTAGTTATGATTTATGGAGTGCTGTGTTCGTCGAATAACTCAGAGAAATGGATTTTACGGCAAGTAAAAAAATCGAATTTCTCTTTCGTTCATTGACGGACACAGCTCCAGAATCTTCTTGATCATTGGGTTATGCTGCCCCTTATAGGAGTAGGACGCTAGGCAGGAACGCTTACGGGGCAGTCCCAGAGGGTATACTCCCATTTCCTGCTATAGGCATTCAGTTTTTTTCTGCCTAGTCAGGAGTAAGGGCCTGGTTCCTTGCTGGGTTTTCTGGTCCTGGCATTTTTTTTTTTCCCCCAACTGATTTTTTCCTTTTTTTCCTTATTTTTGTAGTTCTCACAGGAACAGAAAATAACAGCTGGACTGGGCGACATACTGGATATTCTAGATCTCCCCAGTCTGCCCAGCGAGCGTGTGCAGACCTTAGCTCCGCGCCAGGTCAGTCGCGACATGGCCCCACCGGAGGGGTGCTGGCCTGAGAGTTAAACGTCTCGCAAGGACGCATACGACTTGGTCCAGGCATGAGTCGCAGCATGCTTCCTGGCCCGCAGCACCCCCATTACATTGTCCTGGTGGGTGCTCCTGCCAGGGTCCCCCTTTACTGTACAGACGTCCTTTGGTGTCCCCTGTGGGTCCCGGGCGCCGCGTGGAGCTGCCATTTTGCTGTAGATGGCTAGCTGTGTATTCGGCACCATTTTCTTGTAATTTTCCATTGATTAGCACAGCGGCTATGTTTTTGGAGCCTTATGGGCGGTGACTGTGGCAGTGGACTTCTAGTGCTGACTCCTGGACTTTCTCTTTCTCTCTGATCGCCGCATGGGTATGGCGCCCAGCGCTCTACTCTGTGCTGACTGGGGGTGGTGAGTTATTGTGGATGCCCTAAGGGATCTCCCTCTCTCTGCTGTGCTGGGACTTGTAGTGCCATTAGCACGATGGGGGGGTCACTGGCAGTGTTATTTTTCTCTTACGTCCTCCGACAGTCGCCGCCTCTTCATATTCGTCACATATGGGGTATTAGACTTTTCTCCGAAGGAGTAGCTAGGCAACAGAATATGTTAACATTAAAGCTTTTAACATATCCCACCCTCAAGGGGTGGTCCCCTCAGTCAATACCCTCCTACTTCCTGCAACCATATCTCAGTTTCAATGTCTAGCTTGTCAGGAGTGGCTGGCTCTCTCTGTGCTGGGGCTTTGTGCCCCAGACTCTTTCTTCTTTTTTGATTTTTTGTTTGAGTTTTCTCTCTACCTTTACTTAGCTGTTCTTTTTGTCAGCATTAGTTAGTTCTTCTGATGAAGAGGATCATGCGGGCTGGGTCTCGGGCTGATCCCACTGGTCGCAGGTCGTGGGTCAGTGGCTTCCCAGCCTGCCATCGAGCGTTCAGCCAGGTAACGCTTCTGGCACAGTGAACGACCCATCCCTGTTCGGTGCAGGGATGATTGGTGAGGTGGCTACCTCACTGGACGCTGTGCGGTTTCTTAACCCCCATTTTGTGCGTCTTGTATGCGACTCTCCCTGCCTCATGTGCAGCGGCTTGTTCGCCTGTGCGGGTCCCCCACGCCATTGTGAGGTAAGTGTATCTATGTGGGGACCTGTCTGTCTGGGGGGGTGTCGGTCTGGGACTGTGTAACCTGCCTCTGTTCTCACTGTTTGTCTCCCTATCACTCGGCTGCATGCTGTGGGCTGCAAGGGGGGGGGGGAGCTGTGTGACACTGTGTGTCAGCTTTGTCAGTGTGAGAAGCTGTGTGCTGTGGGGCATGTTTTGTGGCATGTTTGGGCACTATACAGCGATCGCTGCGTTGATCTACCATGTTTTTTTTTTTATATATGGCTAAATGTGTGCATTACTGTACTGTGGAGCGGCGGTTTCGGCGCCAAACGGCGCCATTTTGCCTACACTCGCTCCGGCCGCATGTTCTACATGCATGGCGGCCATTTTCTTGTAGCCTCCCATAGGCTTTAATAGAGCGCCCTGGTCCCATCACTTCCTCTTCTCCTGGGTATACCGATCGAGGCAGCAGCAGCGGCGAGGGTCTCCTCAGGTTATATCCTTCTTATCCATTGCCTGTGTCAGTTTTATTGTCCCTGTGGGGGTCTCATTGTGCTTGTGTGTGGTGCGGTGGGCTGCGCTCGCCGCGCTTGTTAAAGGGGCAGTTGACCCTTTTATTATCCGGCATTTTGATATTGGGGCAATGGATTCTCAGGAGGGCAAATTTCCTACCGCCTTGGTGGATAACCAGGGGACCGCTGTTCCCCACCCAGGGGGGGATTTAGCCACTATTGTGGCTGGCCTTGCTGCTCAGGTGCAGATGCTGGTGGCTGCTCAATCTACCAAGAGACCCAGAGTTTCTCTTTCCTCGGAGTCTGAGGGTGAAGGTGTTAGGGCTGTTATGGCGGGGGTCTCCTTATCAGGGTCCCGTTCCTCCCTGGATCTAGTGGGGTCCGAGGTGGAGGCTGAAGTTGAAGGGGTTGATAATTCTCACCTGAAGAGCTTGCAATCATGGATGAATTGATTGCTTCCATAAAACAAACACTGCGTTTGCAGGATGAAGTGTGTCCCCCCGCTGCCTTGGCGGCTTATGGGACGCAGAGAAAACGCAGGACGCCGCAGGTTTTTCCCTGCAATGATGATTTTCAGCGCGCTGTTAAGGAACAATGGCGCAATCTACGCAAACCATTTGCTGTGCCAAGTAGGTTCAAGCTGCGTTATCCTTTCTCACCTTCCACTGATGAACGGTGGTGTGTGCCACCCCCGGTGGATCACGCAATTGCGGTTTTAAACAAATCTACTGCAATTCCTGCAGAGGATTCCCCGGTGTTCCGTGATGCCACGGATGGGAGATTGGAGTCTCTTGCCCGTCATACTTACTCTATTACGGGTTCTATGCGTAAGGCTCTGTTTGCCTCTCTCATGGCGGCCCAGGCTGTCGCAAGTTGGACGCAGATGCTTAGGCGCGTCCTAGTGGCCGATTCGGCCTCCCCGGCGACCCTGGATATGGTGGATCAAATCCACCAGGGTGTCATGTATCTGTGTGATGCGGACTTGGACTTGGTCCCGTTGGCTGCACGTGTGCACAGCGTGGCGGTGTTGTCTCGCCGCCTGGTTTGGTTGAAATGTTGGTCGGTGGACCAATCTTCACGTAAGATCTTAGCCAATCTGCCTTTTGATGGGTCTCGCCTTTTTGGGGAGTCCTTGGATGTGTTGATTAAGGGGATCACCGGAGATAAGAGCACTCTCTTGCCCCATTTCCCCAAGGCTAAAGGGGCTTCTGGGAAGAAGCATGCTAATTTTCGGCCCCCTCAGGGGTCCTTTCGTGCCTTTCGGTCGCACTACAAGGGCAAACCGTTCAAAGGTCAAGGCTCTCAAAAGAAGCCCTGGTCTGGGAAACAGAAGTCCGGTCAGTCCGGATCCGCAGCCCATAACAGTGCGGCCTGAAGGGGCGCCCTCACCCAGTTTTGGGGTGGGGGGACGCTTGCTCGGTTTTCTTCAACCCTGGTTGGCCCGCGTGCGGGACAGATGGGTTCAGGAGATCGTTCGATCTGGTTACAAGATCGAGTTTCTCTCTCGGCCGGAGAGCAGATTTTTCCCCTCAAATCTTCAGCTGTCTCCGGAGCGTTTACGGGACCTGCACCTGGCGGTGCGGGACCTGAGGGCTCAGGGAGTGGTGGTTCCGGTGTCTCATCGGGACAGATTTCGGGGGTTTTATTCCAATCTGTTCACCGTGCCCAGGAAGGAGGGCAAGGTTCGTCCAATTCTGGACTTGAAGGCTCTGAACCGCTCTGTGCGGGTTCGCAAGTTCCGCATGGAATCCCTGCGGTCGGTGGTGGCTGCCCTGGTTCCGGGGGAATTCATGGCCTCCATCGATTTGAAGGATGCGTATCTTCACATCCCCATTTTCGAGGGTCACCAGAGGTACCTTCGATTCGCCATTGCGGAGGATCACTACCAGTTCGTGGCGTTGCCTTTTGGTCTCGCCTCGGCTCCGCGGGTTTTCACCAAGGTGCTTGCACCGGTTCTGGCATTATTGAGGGCCCAGGGCATTTCTGTCCTGGGGTATCTGGACGACATTTTGGTTCGGTCTGCGACCAGCCAGGGTCTGGAGGAGGACCTGTCTGTCACGATGCAAACTCTGCAGGAGTTTGGTTGGACGATAAATTTTCCAAAGTCGACACTGAGTCCGTCGGTTCGTCTTCCCTACCTGGGAATGATCCTGGACTCGGCGCAGGCGAAGGTCTTCCTGCCGGAAGACAAACTCAGAACTCTCCAGGAGGAAGTCAGGTCCCTCCGGGACGTTCCGCTCTCGTCTCTGCGGACATGCATGAGATGTCTGGGATTGATGGTCTCGGCCTTCGAGGCGATTCCCTTCGCCCAGTTTCACACGCGGGGTCTCCAAACGGAGATCCTGTCCATGTGGGACGGGCGACCTCAATCTCTGGATCTTGAAATCTCGTTGAGTCATCGCACCAGAAGAGACCTTCTGTGGTGGCTCCAGTCCCCGATGGTGTCCGGGGGCAAGTAGTTTCGTCCCATCTCGTGGACGGTGATCACCACGGATGCCAGCCTGTCGGGCTGGGGTGGTGTTCTGGGCATTCTGTCCGCCCAGGGAACTTGGTCGGAGGGGGAGTCCTCCCTTCCGATCAACATTCTGGAATTGCGTGCGATAAATCTCTGTCTTCATCGCTGGACGGACCGGCTGCAGGGCTGCCCGGTTCGGGTGCAGACGGACAATGCCACGGCGGTGGCCTACATCAACCACCAAGGGGGCACCAGGAGTGCGGCTCGAGAAGTGGCCGACATTCTGACTTGGGCCGAGACTCATGTCCCGGTGATAACGGCGGTGCACATTCCGGGGGTGGAGAACTGGCAGGCGGACTATCTGAGTCGCCAGACCCTGGATCAGGGGGAATGGTCTCTCCACCCGGCTGTCTTCCAGATGTTGTGCGCGAAGTGGGGTCTTCCAGATGTGGACCTGTTCGCGTCTCGTCTCAACAAGGTGAGGAGGTTCGTGGCAAGGACGCGCGACCCTCGGGCAGACGCGTCGGATGCGTTAGTGGCCCCGTGGCATCAGTACAAGCTGATGTACGCGTTTCCACCGATTCAGTTGCTGTCCAGGTTCCTTCGCAGGTTACAATCGGAACGCAGCACGGTGATTCTTGTGGCGCCGGACTGGCCTCGCCGGTCCTGGTACGCAGACCTCGTGAATCTGGCGGTCGACGCCCCGTGGCGTCTACCTCTTCGAGACGATCTCCTGTCTCAAGGGCCGATATACCATCCTGCTTTACAGTCGCTGGCTTTGACGGCCTGGCTGTTAAGACCGAGGTCCTGAAGGAGAAGGGTCTCTCCCCGGAGGTCGTTCATACCTTGATCAACGCGAGGAAGTCTTCCTCGGGGAAGGTTTACTACCGTACTTGGAAGGCCTATTTTGCCTGGTGTGAGTCCAGGGGGTTTTCACCCCGCACGTACTCGGTTTCCTGAGTGCTGTCCTTCCTTCAAACAGGTGTCGATCAGCGTTTGGCGCTGGCTATGATAAAGGGTCAGGTGTCTGCGCTGGCCGTTCTGTTTCACCGTCCCGTGGCTTCCAACTCCTTGGTTGGCACTTTTGTTCAGGGAGTGCGGCATCTGGTTCCTCCTAGGAGGGATCCTCTGCCCCCTTGGGACTTGAATCTCGTTTTATCTGTGTTACAACATGCTCCTTTTGAACAGATCAGGGAGATCTCGTTGTCTATGTTGTCCAAAAAGGTCGCCTTTTTGGTTGCGATCACTTCGGCTCGCAGAGTGTCGGAGCTGGCGGCTTTGTCCTGCAAGTCTCCGTATCTGGTTGTTCATTTGGATAAGGTGGTCTTGCGACCTAATCCTTCTTTTCTTCCGAAGCGAGTTTCGGAATTCCATCTTAATGAGGATATTGTCTTGCCTTCGCTGTGCGCGAAGCCTTAACATCCGAAAGAGGTGAGACTACATTCTTTGGATGTTGTTCGGGCGATAAGGGTTTACCTTAAATCGACTGAGTCTTTTCGAAAGACGGATTCCTTGTTTGTTCTTCCAGAGGGTCCTCGGAAGGGCATGGCGGCGTCGGCCTCTACCATCGCCAAATGGATCAGGCAGACCATTGAACAGGCCTATGCTTTGCAGGGGAAGGTTCCCCCTGTGCCTGTGAAGGCGCACTCGACTAGATCTCTGAGTACGTCTTGGGCCTGTCGTCATGGGGCTTCTGTAGCCCAGGTGTGTAAGGCGGCGACCTGGTCGACCGTGCACACTTTCACAAAATTCTACAAAGTAGATGTTCAGGCATCAGCGGATGCTTCCTTTGGCCGCAAGGTTCTTAGTGCGGCAATTCCCTAGGGCCCCTTGTTGGGGACCTCTGGCTGTTGGGATAAGTTTTTTATCCCCTGGTTCTTTGTCTTTTCCTGGGTTGTTGCTCCTGTTGAGCAATTATTTTTTCCTGTAGCCCAGCTGGTTTCCTTCCTTTGGTAAGGTTCCTTTCTTTGATGCGGAGACTGCGTTGCCTTTCGGCGCGGATGCGTTTCCCACCCCTCATGTTTGCACTGCTTTGGGACGTCCCCATATGTGACGAATATGAAGAGGCGGCGACTGTCGGAGGACGTAAGAGAAAACTGAATTTTTGTAAAATCTTACCTGTAAAATTCCTTTCTCTGACTCCTCCGACAGTCGCCGCCCCCGCCCCTCTTTTGGGGTTTGGTTGTATACTCTACTGCTATTCCACTGAAACTGAGAGATGGTTGCAGGAAGTAGGAGGGTATTGACTGAGGGGACCACCCCTTGAGGGTGGGATATGTTAAAAGCTTTAATGTTAACATATTCTGTTGCCTAGCTACTCCTTCGGAGCAAAGTCTAATACCCCATATGTGACGAATATGAAGAGGCGGCGACTGTCGGAGGACTCAGAGAAAGGAATTTTACAGGTAAGATTTTACAAAAATTCCGTTTTTTTTTCTCTAAATTGCCTTTGTGGTTTTTCTAGTCAAAATGGAGTCCCTGAAGCAAATTTCACCCCCTGATCCCCTCTGAGGCGATGGGCACTTCTTGGTCCCAGTCCACCCTGTCTGCAATGGCGGCGGCTCTGGAGTCATTAGTGTCCACGGTTGATTTGGTCCTGCAAAACAGAACCAGCAGAAAGTGCTTCCCGCCTCTGTCGCCTCAGATTCTGATCCAGCTGCCACGGATGCAAGTCACCCTGCTGGATCTGCGTCCACACACCCTGAATGCTACGATCGTGAGGATGATTCCTCTTCTCCCTAGAGCTGGCGGACCAGTTGGTCCAGGGGTTACAGTTTATCTGTGATGCCTTCCTGGATGCAGCTCCCTTAGTTTCTAGGCTGTCTGGGACAGCAGTGGTCCTTCAGCGCATGATATGGCTGAAATGCTGGTCTGCGGACCAAGCTTCCAAGAAGCCCTTAGCGGATCTCCCTTTTGTGAGGGATCTCCTGTTTGGGTCTTCCCTGGATAAAATCATTAAGAAATCACGGGAGGGAATAGTACTCTCCTCCCACAGTCTTCCAGGGGGCAAGGGATCTCGTCAGAGACGTGGTCCTTCTTTCGAGGCTCATGAGCATTTTTTTCGTTCCTCGGGGTCTCAGGAAAAAGGATCCATATCCGTTCGGAAAGTCTCTGGAGGTCCCAAGAGGCCCTGGCCTGGTAAGCCGAGAGCAGGTCCTTGCAGACCTGTAGACAAGTTTGCTTCTGGCTGAAGGGATGCCCTCACCTGTCGTGTTTTTTTTTTTTTTTTTTTTTTTTCTGAGCCCATGGACCTCTGATTCAAGACAGGTGGGTCCACGAGCTGATTCGGTCCGGCTACAAGATCGAATTTCGGTCTCATCCTCCACAGAGGTTTTTTTTCCTTCCAACCTGTGTTTGTCCCCAGACCTCTTGCGTGGCCGCTTCGGGGCGGTACAAAATTTGCTACCGCAAGAAGTGATTGTACCGGTTCCAAACTTGGATTGTTTTCGGGGGTTTTTTCAAGCCGTTTACAATTCCCCAGGACAGAAGGCAAAAATGTGTTCAATCCTGGATCTCAAATCCCTGAAACACTTTGTGCGGGTACAGAAGTTCCGGATGGAGTCCATCCGTTTGGTAGTGGAATCCAAACATCAAGGGGATCTTCTAGCCTCTATCAATACCAAGGACGCTTACTTCCATAT
This sequence comes from Pelophylax lessonae, assembly GCF_965119305.1. Taxonomy (NCBI): domain Eukaryota; kingdom Metazoa; phylum Chordata; class Amphibia; order Anura; family Ranidae; genus Pelophylax; species Pelophylax lessonae. The sequence continues at coordinate 95,932,938 of NC_138779.1, forward strand.
TCCGATATATATGTGGGATATCAGCGCTTTCTCTGCTTCGCCGTGGGCGAGGAGCATTATCAATTTATAGCGTTACCCTTTGGTCTAGCCTCAGCTCCACGGGTGTTCACAATAGTGTTGGCCTCAGTGTCAGCATTGCTGTGACCGTGGGGAATTGCGGTGCCGGGGTACATGGACGATCATCTTCTATGAGCAGAGTCTCTACAGGACAATCTGAACATCACTGTGCAGACTCTTCTGAAAATTCAGTCTACCTGAACTCCTGCAGTCTGCTCTAGTTCTGTCCACCAAGTTGGACTATCTGGATCTGATTCTGAACTCTACCTCAGCCAGGGTGTTTTTCCCGCTGGACAAGTTCCAGAAGCTGCAGGAGACCCTTCGACTTCTGCTGTCCAGCAGTCGGTCGTCTCTCTGGACTTGCATGCCGGTGCTGGGCCTGATGGTGTCTACCTTTTTTGAGGCGGTTCCATTTGCACAGATCCATACAAGACCTCTGCAGAGAGATTCTTGCCAAGTGGGACAAGAATCCACAGTCTCTGGACAATCTGATCCTGTTGAGCCAGGGTACGAGAATTTCCCTGATTTGGTGGCTTCACTCTCTGGCTCTTCAACAGGGAAAATCCTTCCTTCCCCTTTACTGGACGGAGATCACCACGGATGCCAGCCTGTACGGGTGGGGAGGTGTTTTGGACGTGGACTGTGCTCAGGTGGTTTGGACTCTGAAGGAGTCCAGGCTACAGATCAACGTACTGGAACTGCGGGCGATCAGACTGTCTGGACCATTGGATGGTTCATCTTCATGGGTGTCCAGTACAGATTCAATCGGACAATGCCACGGCCGTGGCATATGTCAATCAAGGGGGCACAAAGTGTCCTAGCGGCTCAGGAAGTAACTGGCATTCCAAGGTGGGTGGAACGTTCCAGCTCTCTCTACTGTGCATATTCCAGGGGTGAAAAATTGGCAGGCGGATTGCCTCAGTTGACAGGCATTGGACCAAAGAGAGTGGTCATTTCATGCAGAGGTGTTTCATCGGCTAGGTCTCCAGTGGGGAACTCCCAGGGTGGACCTGTTGGCCTCTTGTCTCAACAGAAAGGTGCAGAGCTTCATGGCAAGCACCTGATAGCACCGAATATATGCTTATTATGAACTACTTTTTTTATGGGCAATTACTACAGGCAGGTCAAGGGCACCGCTATGGGCGCCAGGTTTGCCCCGAACTATGCCAATCTCTTTATGGGCTTTTGGGAATCTCCGTACATCTGGGCCAGCAACCCATTCAGAGCCCACCTGGTCCTATATGCACTGTACATGGATGACATGCTAATCTGGAAAGGGTCAGATGAAGTTGGGTTTCCTGACACATTGCTCTGCAAACCCGTATGGTATCGCGTTCACGCACGTGGTTGATGACAATTGCCTCGTGTTCCTAGACTTAGAATTTTGGGTAGGGAATGAAGGTTGATTTAATCTCCAGGGCCAATTTTAAGCCAAGTGTGGGGAACTTGTATCTGCATGCACGTAGTCATCATCCCCCTATATGGATCAAAAATGTCCCTTTTGGTCAGTTTTGTAGATTGAGACGCACCTGCTCCCAGAGTGAGGATTATGAAGAACAGAGCAAAATCCTTAGGAACAAGTTTGGAGAGAAGGGGTTTTGAGGAAAGCCATCTGGAGCAAGCATTCCTCAAATATTGGTCCTTATATGGAGAGAGTTCCCCCATAACCACCGGCAAACACTCTCAGGTGGAGAATGGGAAAAGCAAAGCAAGATTCTGCACTAGATACAACAACAATGCACCTCTGAATAATATTATGAAAAAAAATTGGAATATACTTAGGCATGATCCCTTCCTAAAAAAAGATTCATCTTCCCAACCTCATGTTTATAGGAAACACAGGGATCTCAGTGTATGGTAGCAGCAAGTAGATTAGAAAGGTGAGGAAGGGTGTCCTCCTATTAGAACGGGTCCTGTAGCAGTCAATGGACCGCGACTTGTCAGGCTGACAAGTCGCAGTAGTGTGAATGGGGACTAAAACATAAACATTTTATTTGTTTACATCTTAAACAAAAATAAACAAAAATACATCACCTCAAAAAATGAGTTGGTGTACAAAACCGCAATATGGTTAAACAGACATGCTGCAATAATATAACAAGCAAATAAGAGTTATTTGGTATAGCATAGTTATATAAATAGTACTTCACATCAAGACGATCCACTGAAGGTGACAGGTGTGTAAGCTGTCCTCCCAGGGAGATCGATCGATGTGGTTACAGGTGAATACAGCATTTCATTGAGCCAAATTGCTCGACCTGTTTCCAGAAGAAGCATTAAGCTTCTTCTGGAGCTAGTGATTCAATGCTCTGTATTTTGCTTATAGATAACATATGGTAAGAAAGAAAAATAAATAACAGGGAAGGTGGAGTGAGGAGCCCGGAACAGCTTGAGAGTTGTTGAAAACGTAGTTCTGGTCAATACAGGCTGGCAAATTTAAACTATACCAAATCATGGCGGTTTCATTCCCCATCCGGGGAAGGTGGAGATGACATTTTGGAGCCTATACCTAGTCCACATCTGCAAATTGTCACCTTATTTATATTCCCTTACGCTGTTCAGCTTTGGACAGGCTGCTATATACTATTTTGTAACAATGGAGAAATCAGGTTTGGTATAGTTTAAATTTGCCAGCCTGTATTGACCAGAACTACGTTTTCAACAATTCTCATGCTGTTCCAGGCTCCTCACTCCACCTTCCCTGTTATTTCTTTTTCTTTCTTACCATATGTGATCTACAAGCAAAATACAGAGCATTTAATCACTAGCTCCAGAAGAAGCTTAATGCGAAACATGTTGAGCAATTTGGCTCAATGACATGCTGTATTCATCTGTAACCACATCAATCGATCTCCCTGGGAGGACAGCTTACACACCTGTCACCTTCGGTGGATCGTCTTGATGTGAAGTACTATTTATATAACTATGCTATACCAAATGGTTCTTATTTGCTTGTTCTATTATTGCATCATGTCTGTTTAACCATACTGCTATTTTGTACACGGACGCCTTTCTTGAGGCAATGGGTTTTAAATCAGTAAAAAAACAAACATTCATTTTTTTTTTTTTTTTTAGTTTCCAGTGTTCATTTTTTTCCCCAGTATCTCTATTTAGTCTTGAATTAGGATGTGGCATTTAATAATGTGCGCCCAGCGTACCGCTATCTGGTAGCACATTTAATCTAATGGTCTATCTGAATGAAGACATTGTGCTGCCTTCCCCTGAATGTGGTTCGGGCGATCAGGGTGTACTTGGCGGCAACCGAGTTGTTTAGGAAATCAGACTCGCTTTTTGTCCCTATGGATGGACCTCGCAAGGGGTTGGCTGCGTCTGTTGCAAGCATTTCCAAATGGATCAGACAGACAGTAGTGCAGGCCTATTCAATTAAGGGTCAGGTTCCTCCTTTCCCTGTTAATGCGCATACTACGCTGGCGCTTAGTGCCTCCTGGGCCTTCCCCATCAGGTGTCAGCGATGCAGATTTGCAAGGTGGCCACTTGGTCGTCTGTGCACACTTTCACAAAATTTTACAAAGATGTGCTGGCATCTGCGGATGCTGCTTTTGCAGGCTGCTGTTTGAGAGGACCTGGTCATCTTTGAGGGTGTATTGTTTTCAGGTGAGCTCCAGTTGTTCTTGGTTGAGCTCCATTTTACCTGGTTGGCTAGGTTTAGCCTTTTGGGAGTTTTTTTTTTTTTCTGCTGTCTTTTTTTCACACCCCTCATGTTTGACACTGCTTTGGGACGTCCCAATAGTCAAAAAGATTCTGGAGCTGTGTCTGTCAATGAACGAAAGAGAAAATTGGATTTTCGTCTTACCTTAAAAATCCTTTTCTCTGATGTTTGACGGACACAGCACCCTGCCCTCTATTGAGTTGGGTTATTTTTCTTCTGATATTTTTCGCAACAAAACTGAATGCGTATAGCAGGAAGTGGGAGTATACCCCCTGGGACTGCCCCATAGGCGTGGTGAAAAGCTTTTTCCTGCCTAGTGTCCTACTCCTGTAGGGGGCAGCATAATCCAATGGTCAAGAAGATTCTGGAACTGTGTCCGTCGGTGAACATCAGAGAAAAGGATTTTACGGTAAGACGAAAATCCAATTTTTGATTGTCTTGCAAAACGCTCTCAATCAAAGGTTTTACTGTGTGTGTGTTTATATATATATATATATATATATATATATATATATATATATATATATATATATATATACTTTCAAACATAACATGATCTATATATCCTGTTTTTGTAGGAGCAAAGAAAAACTGATTTAGCACTGAACACTGAAACCCCCACCTCGTTATCTTTAAATACTGTGAATTCTTCTGCAAATAAAGGTGATATATTTTATGTTCTAATTGAGGCTTTTATATTTTAGCATTTGTATGAGCTATGTTGTAACCAAGCTAACTATAAATAACCACTTGCTGTCTTTTTGTTTTATATATGTTTATATGTATAGGTTTTAAAATGTCCTATACTTCAAGTGATAGAAACGGCTTGGTATAATTTTTTTGGGCTCTTCGGTAAAAGTTATTCGGATGCTCTAGCCACCCAATCACTTTTACGGTATTATGGAGGACTATCACTGCTCAGTGGTACCCCAGCTCTCCTATTCCTCTTGGAAGCCTGAGACTGTGGTAAACTGCCCCAGTAGTATTCTATATTGTATGTCATGCATACTGCCCAAATGTATCAGGAACAGTCATTCCCTGCAGGTTATCATTCTCAGTCACATATTTTGGAATATACACCAGTGTATTCATTTGTTAGAAAGTTACAACCAATAGATCTTAATTCTTCAGTACAGGACATAGATTCTATATTTATAGACCCTGGTTATAGACTGGTACCTTCGGGTTATTGGCACGAACAAGCTTTTCAGGAACCCTACCCCCCCCCCCCCCCCTCCAACCTTTCTCTTTTTTTTGCTCTTCCTAATTTTTTATGCCTCATCCTTCTTGCATAAAAATTACTTAGCTTAACGAGATCCTTTTCTTTGGAATCTTCAATCAACTTTTTATTGTGTTCTAATAGCGCAAAAAAGGCAGTGCAACCTCAGTAAAACCGTGGGAGCCGTTCTTAGACCCAATGCCATGGGGACAGCCTGTAATTTTTCTTAAGGCATGGGATCCTGCGTAGGAGCTCACCTTGGCATTTTATGCAATGTGTCTATTTAGCCACAGGGTGCTATACAAGGCTGTGGTGCATCCCTATGAAACCCAGACCTTAATAAGGACCTGCAATGTGGACTGGTATGACAGGGTCACACTGTATCTCTAAACATTACTGTAGCCTTGCATTCCTAAGTAGTGTACAATCATAGTTTTCAGGAAACTGGGACTGTGTTTGGAAGGACAGTGTAGACATTTCAAACTTGGCGCTAAAATTCAACCACATAGAGCTTAGTCTTAGATCATACCACTGGTCTCTCACTTTACTGCCCTATCTATTTAGAGCCCCTTATAAAGTGCTTAGGTGCTTCCTCCTGCCCTTTTGCCATAAGGACTTGGCTGCAGGACAGTCTGCACCTTAGTTGTTGCATATTCTATATTGGGCAAGCTTGCACTCTGCTCCCTGTATCCCTCAGAGAATATTCTGACCCGTAGCAATGATGAAGGCCAGGGGAAAGTGAGCCACAGCAAAACCTCAACCAAACATTTTCTTTGCTGAACCCCAGCACAACACTTTCATACTGATGAGGCTCCCCCTGAACCGGGCAGGACCCAATATTGACACCAGTTTCTGTATCTGATTCTAGCTCGATCTCTGGCATGCAACTGTTGGCCGACCTGACTAAAGCAGACTTTTCCTCAAACATGCCAGTTTCTCAGCGAGCAGCTTTAATTCAGATATCCCTGTCCAGGGCTAAAAAAAAACACCAGGCTCCTTCGCCAGTTCCACCATCTCTAGCTGAATCTGATCATAATTTACCTGCCCTAGAAGGAGCAGACACTTTGGAATGAAGAGGACCCATAAAAGATTTTGTCACCAAATGGTATGTTCCAGTAGTTGACCCTCCCGTCTGAGTCTTAAACATCTCACTATACCAATTAAAGATGTTTATTCAAAGATTCTATAGATATGTTTGAAACGCACCTTAAGGCTTTTTACACTCGCAGGCACAGCTCTACAACCAGCTGTTGCTGCAATTTCTTTATGCCAAACTGCAGCTAAATGGACTAGGACGATCCAAAACCAACAGGATTTTGTATTCTATGACTGTACTTTAACTGAGCAGTTACAACAATTAACTTCTGTTCTGATCTTTTCTATGAGTGGTTTACAACAACTTATGACACAAATTACCAGAATGGCTCCAATCTCTATTCAGAAGCACAGCATCTTTGGCTCAAATTCTTGTCAATTGAAGCTTGCTGTAAAAAGACATCTCACATATATGCCCTTTGAAGGAGGACATCTCTTTGGTGAGGCAATTGACAAATGTATTAATGTCACAAGATGATAGGTTTTTCTTCCCCAGTGGAAAGTTCAAAAGCCCTCAAGAGCCTCTACCTTCTCAAAATGCAGAGCTCCTTAACACTCTACCCAGGTTGCAAATTCTAAGCCAAGTTTCAGCCTTTCCTTTTTCTTCCCCAAATCGGGAAGGCAGATAACCTTATCAGTCACCGCCTAGATGAAGGGAAAAATGGGGACTTTACCCTAACTAGTTCAGTTTGATGTGTCTGAGATGGAGGACCCTGGACAATGGATATCCTGGCCTCCAGATTCAACCATAGGTTACCTGTGTGTAGTCAGGGCCAAGGATCATCTGGCACTGGCATAGGCTGCTTTGATATGTCTCTGGTTCCAGTTCAGGCTATTCTATGCCTTCCCTCTAGTGCAAATTCTGCCTCTCTTGCTTCGCAATATATAGCAAAAAAAAAAGCTAGTGATTTCCTGTTACAGAAAACTTGCCCTGAAGAACCTGGTACACCAACATACTCAGAGAACTAGAAGACTATCCTTGGCCTGTTCCGTACAAGCCAGACCTGTTTTCTCAGGGCTCTTTCATCCTGCTTCCCAGTCACGGGTTTTAACAGTGTCTGGTGAAGCCCAGATCTTAAAGGACTGAGGGGCTTAAGACTTTCATGCCTGCTTTGCTAAAAACAAGAAAAGCTACTTCCAAAAAGATCTGCATTTGTATCTGGAAATCCTCCTTTGCTTGTTAAGTGCACCCAAGACCTAGAGATTGAATTGTGCCTTTGATTCTGGCTTTCCTACAATCAGGACTCTACCAAAACTTGGCCTTGAGCATTTTGAAAAGACAGGTTTTCTTTCCCTGGTCTTTCCTTTCCAAAAACGTCTTCTGGCCTTGCAATTGTCTAAAACTTTTTTCAAGGTGCATCTCTGATCAGGCCACCCTTTCACCGCCCTTTGCTTCCTTGGGACCTCTGTCTGGTTCTGTCTGCCCTACAGACACCACCCTTTGAATCCATCAGGGTTATACCATTAGATGATCTTTCTTATAAAGTGGCCTCCTTGGTTGCTGTTATGGTTGTCAGACCTCTCAATTCCTCACAAAGAGAAGGTAGTCTAGACCCTCTTTTTTTCTTCCTGTAGTGGTCTGTTTTCCACCTCAACAAAGACATATATATGTTCTGCTCCTAAGCACTCAGAGGTTTGCTCTTCACTCAGACATAGAGCCACTAAAGCAAAGTGGGTGCATCCTGAGCATTCCAACATGGGAAAGCTATTATTGCCCAACTTTGTAAGGCCTCCATCTGATCTTCTGTTTACATCTTTTGAACATTCTACCCAGTGGGAGCCCTGTCTTCTATTGACACAGCATTTGGCCACAACGTTCTTGAAGCAGCACTCTGAAGTTGGTTCTGTTCACCATTGGGTAAAAGTGTGCCCAGGGTTGGTATCTACCAAACCCTGGAAATGGGGATTTAAATGTGCCTCTATTTTGAACATTAAGAACCACAGGTTAAAAAGAAAACATTTATTTAAATACACACAATACAAAATTCATATTTCTTTACTCATATAAATATAACATTGTATCTGTAATCCAAAACATGCGCTACTAATGGACTGACGTGTTTCGCTATTGACAGCTTCCTCAGGATACAAGTCGTATATAAAGGCATTACATAAAATTTCAAGGTATCATGATATCAATCAAACACAAAGATACAACCTTCGAACATGGTATTATGGTGGGTGATATGAGTTTAGTACCAAATAGTAAAATCCATTTAGATTAAAAATAATCCTAAAATGAATGCAGCAAGATCTAAAAGGGGAAAGGTACATCCAATCCAGAGCCCAAGAACGGAAGGTGAGAGATCGATCCAAGATCTCAAATCTCAAGTAAAGTATTAAGATGGGGAGATACCTAAATGGTGATACGAGATCACAGCTTGACACACAAATTTCACAACATCTTAGCTAAACCTCTGCAACAAACGTTGGACGGTTCTGTTCACTCTTGTTAGACTCATCATCCATTGCTTAGGGAAATCCCAGGTTCTGTGATTTGTCGGCCTGTGTCTTGTACTGTATGAATATAGTAAAATGAATATGACTTACCTGTAAACTGCATATCTTGGAGTACAGTACAGGACCCCTCCCATTCCTTGGTTACTCTTCATTGTTTGCTAGAAAACTGAGGACTCAGAGTGGCGTAGGGTTATAGGCAGGATGCCCAGTGGGTGTGCTCTCAAAAGCTTGCCAGTGTCCAATCACTGAAGATACAAGCCTATAACCTACAGTCTTTAAATACGCAGCCTGTGTCCTGTACTGTTCTCCAAGATATGGAATTTACAGGTAAGTCAAAATGCCTTTTTTAAAAACCTTTTTTTTTCTTCTCCATGTGTATTTAAAAATATAAAACATATATTTTTTTCATACAGTAGAACCTGAAGCAGTTACCAAAGATAACTGTGAAATGGAAATCTCAAACCACTTGACTACGTCAAGAGACAGAAGAAAATGGCGGAGGGAGCAACGAGCAGCAAACACAGGGGTATAATGTTTTTAAATATACTTTTAAAGATGGTTGCAGAATATCTTGATCATAAAATGACTTGATTGTTTAAATTGCAGGTTTTAGTGAATTAATTAACTTATCCCGGTTGGATTGCTTAATTTGCATTTGCCAGTGTTGGCTGTCACTATTTCTGTGCAGGCACACTGTCTTTTGAGAATACTCCAGAATTCCCCAGCAGTTGGTGGCATCAAGGCTGAGAGGGGTTGCAGCTGCAATTGTCAGGAGTGTGGTAGTGTTGAAATATGGTAGAACATAGAGGAGCTTTATGCCTAAAAAGGGGATAGCAAATTAACACGAGATAGCAAAAATTACTACTTGTACATTTTGTGTAAATGCTCCCCAGAGTCTGGCGTCAACTCTGATATTTTTGACCATTCCTTCATAAAAATTTGAGCTTTAGAATGGGATTCAAAGCGGGGGGAAAAACATTACAATGGAACTCCTACACAAATTCAAAAACAGTCCATAGCCCTCAATTTCTTCTTTTTGAGCCATTTCTTAATGCTTTGAAACATTATTGTGCTTACAGATTCCATTTCTAGTTGAACAATAGAACGGATGACCTTATTCTTAGAAAGTGTACTTTTATACAGTAAAGGCTTCATAGTTTCTTTTTATTTATTTTTTCGCTGCAAGTTGGCCTGGCCTCAAGCAGCACAGTAGTCCCAAACCATCACTTTTCCACCACCATACTTTACAGTTGATGCTGTATGTTTTTTTTTTTTTTCGCCTTAAAATACTGTCTTTGGTTTGCACCAAAAATGACCACTATGTGTGACCAGGTGTCTCCATTTGATTTATCTTTCCACAGTACGTTGTTCTAATAAGCCTAGTATTTGCCTATATGTTCAACGGCTTATATATTCAACTGTAGTCTTACTCTGAAGTTTTTGGACAGTTAAGACGTTTTCACAATAACATTTTGAGGTTCTTAGAAGCCATTTTAGAAAGGAGCTTTTGGGCTGAATTTGCTGGGCCTGCCTGCCAGCCACACACAATTACAGTCATTTAAAATATACACCACTTATAGAATATTTTGCTTACAGTGGAATGATTGATTTCATATAATTTGATATTTTAAAATTTCCCTTGCAGACTCCTAGGCATTCATCTACAGTGCCTTGAAAAATTATTCATACCCCTTTTACATTTTCCACATTTTGTCATGTTACAACTAAAAACGTAAATTCATTTTATTGGGATTTTATGTGATGGACCAACACAAAGTGGCACATAATTGTGAAGTGCAAGGAAAATGATAAATGGTTTTCAAATTTTTTTTACAAATATCTAAAAAGTGTGACATGCATTTGTATTCAGCCCCCTTTACTCTGATACCCTAAAACCTAGTGGAACCAATTGCCTTCAGATGTTACCCAATTAGAAATAGTGCATCTGTGTGTAATTTAATCTCACTATAAATACAGCTGTTCAAAGAAGCCCTCATAGGTTTGTTAGAGAACCTTAGTGAAGACGACAGGAAGGCCAAGGAACACACCAGACAGCTCAGGGCTACTGTTCCCGATCCACAGCCGTTTAACTGAGTACGTTTGTAGAAAGATGATCCCCACACCAGTAGTTGCTCTTAAAAAAAATCTTCATCTTTATTTAGGACCCACAGAACACAACTGCTGATAAGATCAGTTGACGCGTTTCAGCCTATAAGGCCTTAGTCATATTGTAAAAGATACGCAGAGAATTGTGATCTTTATTCTAAGCAAAAATAATTGTTCTCATTTTATCCAGAATTGTGCAGCTCTACAACGTATTGACTCGGGGGCTGAATACAAGTGCACGCCACACTTTTCAGATGTTTATTTGTTAAAAAAAAAAATTTTGAAAACCATTTATCATTTTCCTTGCACTTCACAATTATGTGCCACTTTGTGTTGGTCTAACACATAAAATTCCAATAAAATACATTTTCAAACACTACATAATTCTTTTGATCTTGAATGATGACACCAAACATCAATAGCAACAGACAACCCCAGACCCTAGATATTTCTACACGATAAATCTGCATTTTTTTGTTTATTTGGGATTGTTTATCAGGGATTGCAAAAGTTTTCAGTACAAGGGCCATATCAGAGCTCCCCTCATTTCTGGGGTCCAGAGCAGCCCTCATTTCTGGGGCCCCATCTGAGACCCCTCCCTAATTCTGGGGTCCATCTCTCCTTACACATGAATATCGGGTCTCGGCTATACCTGTGCTGGCTTGAATGACTGGCGATGCCGGTGGCCCCATTGGTTTGGAATGGCAATGGCACACCTACTTTTAATCCATTTTATACTGGCTGTATATTATGTTTACATTTCGGCACTATAAATTGGAAAATCACTCCTTTTGTATACCCTGAAGAAGAAAAGTACATTTTCGAAATGCAATTATTATATTGGTCTCCCAACCAATCTTCTATACATTCAAAAGACCAGTTGTGTTAGGATCAAGAGGACTGTAACATCAATGTGCTATTACATATTATATTGCAACCTATTTGTTGAATCACATTTGTATGTACAGCCTAATATGCAATAATTTTAATAGGTTTTTCCTTTTAATGATGATTCAATAAAATATTATGATTTTATAATAGTCTGTAGGTTCCCTTTAAAGTCCTGCTATAGGGAGGTTTCATTCTATAGTTCTACAATTTTGGGACGATGGCAACCACCTATGAGTTTTGCTTCCGGCTATTTAGTAACATCGACATTGTAGATTTCTTGAATTTATTGCTTTGCATTTTTTTTTTTTTTTTTTGTAAAACTGGTGTTTTAAAATTTCGATAATTGCATATATGCAGTTTTGATTTGCTGTTGTCCCCACCCAGGAACTGAATATAAAAATTTAGTTAGGTAATTTATGACCTTTTGAGATGTTGCTATGGAAGGGTCTGGTAAACATCACAGGTGATTCTCATTGCCTGTGTCGAAGAATGCTGCGAAATGTTCTAGAGGGAGATTGGAGTTTAATTAAATTAAAGCCTGGACATACTTTATAAAAGATGCCGCTATTTAGAAAAAGAAAATTACTGTTGCTGTATATTGTGACACATGAAAAAACATTTTATGCAGACGTGTAAAGTTACTGAAAGGTGCACTTTGCCACCACCTTTTAATAGCTAAAACTGTAAGGGTTGTCCAGAAACTGAGCATTATTACACACATTTATGTTTGGTATTGTCACAGGTAGTGGGCAGTGAAGACCTAGAGGCTGAACACCACAGTGAGACTTCTGAGTACAGGTAACACTTTCTCATCTGTCATATTTTGTTTCTGAAAGCTGCAGTTTTCACATTATCTAGTGGTTGGGTTTTTACTAGAGGGTGTTTTCCCAGGCTTCCGGTTTTAGGGTGGCTCTTTTCTCTTGCAGCATCCTTTGGAGCAACCCTTGCATGCAGAGACTCAAGTTGTCTCTCCCTACACTGTGTGTATCAATATAAACCCACAGCCCAGTAGCCTAGAATGAAAAGGCACTCCCCTGCTCCTCCCACTTCCCTTCTCCAAGCTATGAGACTGTCAGGAGACTACACTGTCCACTGTTAACTCTTTCCTGTGAGGACCAGCCGTTCAGGAAAGCAGTACAGGAGCCAGCAACATTTAAACTTGTATACTGCAAGGAAGGTATTTTTGTTTCTGATTTAGGCAGCTCTGCTGTTTGAGGTAAAAACTGTGTTTGTTCAGACCTTTTTATTGGATTTCTTTTGATTGTTTATGCTGACACGCTCTTTATTTGCCTTTGGTTTTGATGTGGCATGTTCTTTGATTTTGATAAAAAGTACATCAACTATAAAGTTGTACCCTGCAAGTGCTGGGGTAAGATTTTTGACAAATAGTTGGTGAAAATATATTTTCATTTAGGTTTTAATACAATTTTAAAGCAAAATTTTAAACTAAGTTTCTTCTGCGCTGGCCATGCCGGCAAACTGGGTCTCTACTTCAGTCTCACGATATGAACCAATTCAAGTCTGTGTGGGTCTAGTTCACATACACAGCTCTGAAGAGATTTTCCTTGTGTGGGCTAAAACACTGGGAGAGGGCCATGCCTCCTTGGCATGACACAGCACGTGCCCCTCTGTGGAGTTGGCTTTCTTCTGACACTACTTCTGAAACTGAATGTCTATAGCCGAGTGGGTGTATACCCCCTGGGACTGCCCATAAGTGTAGTCAAGCTTTTTCCTGCCTCCTGTCCTACTCCTGTAGGGGGCAGTATAACCCAATGGTTAGGAAGAATCAGAAGCTGTGTCCATCAATGAACTGATTTTACGGTAAGTCAGATATCCCATTTTTTTAAAATTCATCTTTACAGCATTTCTTCAAGCCTGCCTAAAACTTCTGCACAGTACTGTATGTGGTAGACATCCAAAGTCACATCAGGAGAAGCTGAAAACTCCTAGTTTTCAGCTATGAGTAAGCGCTGATTAGGCGTAAAATGTTATCTGATCATTTCCGCTTTCCTCTGATGCAAGATGTTTTTATTTTAATGAAGATTCTCAGTTAAAGTGAATGTTCCTTTCCACTGTATGTTGTAATCGCTTCAATTGTCAGGTGCAGGATAATTTTTTGGGGGGTTTGGTGGTAAATTAAGGTAATAGCAAGAAATATTTATTTTACTAATTTGGGGCCATTTTTAATTTGATGGAAAAAAAATCAAGAGGTCATTACTATTTTTTTAACAGAAGAGGTTGTTACTATTTACCTCTTGGGAAAAAAAAAAAAAAACTAAGTATAATCCACCTGGTTACACAAAGTATTTGCAGTGATATGCAGTTTTACTAACACAGGTCAAAGTTGCAAAATTGCGTTAAGGCGTTCGCATTTTTTTTACTCTTCGTCGCGAAAGTTTTGAAATGAAAAAAAGGGGGGAAAAAATCTAATGCAACCATTTTATCCAAGACTTGGTACGATGCGTTATAATAATTTTTTTTGTTTGGGTTTAATACCTCTTTAATCACTCTTTAAGGGCAACTATGCTTTGAAAGTGTCCTCAATGTATACCTACTGTTGCTTTTTAATTTCAGGTTAACAGACAGTTTCAACAGTATTCACCCTTACAGAGCAGGGACATACACGTTTCCAAGACACAAAGATGACCCTGACAAAGATTACAAAAAGGTATGTGATATCGATTCCACTATTGTTGCTAGAGGTGAAATCCCACTTCAAAGGAGCCTACATATGTGTTATCATAGCTTTACATTTAAATGGAACCTGATGGATGCAAATAATTATACAAAAGAAAATATGGCTGCATTGCAACTACTTTTCAAGACCACTTTGTGGAGACTTCATCCTGAATACACTGTGCCAGATAAATTACTTTTTATTTTTTTTTATTTTTTATGTACCAAATATTTGATCTGCTTCCAAGGGTTTTAAAGTAAAGATTTGACAATACACGGTCTTCGGTGTATGTCTTGAATAAACCCTTCACCCCAGTGCCTCAGTAGGCAACAGAGATTGTACTGTTGGCTTGTAGAATTGTGCATAGGGGTTGGGTAGGTAGATTTCGAGTATATGTAGGTGATCTCTAAATTTTTGCCAGAGGATTTCAATGTACTTACAAAGACCTGTTGCCCACAATATACCATAATTTTATCTCAACATACTACTGTTTATTTAAAATATACCCTTTTTGTACAGAACATAAAATGTTTGTCCTAATGGGATTTTCTTTTTTATGGTCAGTGGTTTTGTAAACTGATGGGGAATCCTAAACCCTATTGGAGTGGAAAAAATATAGACTTTAGTGCTTAAATATCCCTTGCATTCTGTGGGTAATTTGTTTTGGGGTCTGTTAAGCTGTGCCTCTGTAAGGTTAGTTGTAGATATCACAGTGACAAGGACATGTTTGACCTTGCTTCTCAGTAATTACCTGCCACATCGTGATTGTAAGATGCATGCAGTGCAAGTTTTTAGGAAAAAAAAGGTAGCCACTTGTACAAAGATTTTACAGCATATTGAGTCACTTTCTAATATTGATCTCTGAGTATGTATTTGCAAAAAAAAAAATTTAAATTGCAGATACAAATGTACTTAAAGTGAACCAAATCATGCAATTCAATTAAAGCGTAAGCATAGGCTACCTTCAGAGAAAAATGCATGTTTTCCTGTTCAATCCTTTTTATTGCAGTTATATCAGTAACACAAAGGTAGTATTAAATGCACCTAGTCTGCCCACACAGGGGCTATGACTGGCGGTATAGGGATTAAAAAATACACAGTATAAATAAAGGAGGGAAGCCCTCCTATCTAGACAAGCGCAGAAATCTTAAATGCAACATGCATATAGCTTGGGGTTAACCCCATAGAGTGCAAAAATAGCCAGGACCCGCATCCTAGTAACTTTTTTTTTTTCTAAAACAAAAATGCCTGGGTAGCTATAGACAACTAACGATGGCTTAGAAACCCAACAAAAGAAAAAAGAACAGGGAGGTAAAAAAAAAGAGGATGAAGGTGAGGAAAAGAAGAAAGTAAAGGAATGGGATTATTTAAGAGAGCGTTAAGAGCCGACCCTCGTTTTTGTTCTTTAAAAACATCAGACCAACAGATAAGTTAAAAATGCAAGAGGGGATTATGCCAAGCCCAAATCACAGGCAGTAATTGCAAAGGCCTAAAGTTGTGGGAGACCGCTGAAATAAGGCAAAACAATAAGCTAGAATTGTGAGGTACTGTGCAGTTTGAGAAGTGAGTCCTAGTATTGACAGCAGTTTTCGCAATTTGATAGCAGGAGCTAACATAGTATTGCTCTAAACAATTTTTTCAGGTTTTGTTGCTAGCATTTAGGAGTGTTTAGCCTTTTTGTCAAATTTTTTTAAGCCAACTGCCCGCTGTCCTTACTGAAAGGTCCATGGCCAACCGTGGTACCATATAAATTCAAATTAAAAGAAGTTATAACTACTTCCACACTTTTTATTAAAAACAGAGATGCTGGGGGTTGTGCCTCGGCTATGAGGAAGTGGGTAGCTCAGTTTGCTGGCTCCAGGTGATTCTACTATATATTTATGTTCTATCGGTACCTAGCAGCTACAAACTGCCTAACGACCAGGTGGGGGTAAGATTGGGGGGGGGGGGGAGCGCTCCATGCAGCCTTCTACCGCTTTTTGAGTCCCTTCTCAGTGTCCAGGATTAGGGCTTGCAGTGGTTGAGGCATCGGCCTTAAGTGTGGACCTGCCACACTCAGCTGCTACATCTCTTACTCGGCCGGTATCTATTACAGAACACTTAAAGATCTAGGAGGGTTGCTCTCTGCTGCCCGCTACCACTGGGACATCAGGAGACACTGAGCCCCAACACCAGGTTCAGATAAAACTTACCGGACCTTCAGACTCTCCCTCCCTATACTCCCCTTACGTGCCGCCATACTGCCGGTGTTACAGCACCACATCCCTGCTGAAGCAGACTCTCCTGCCACTGACCTTTCATTACACTTTTCTCACCCGCACCCAGCTGCTGTGGACCAGAGGACAAGCATCAACAAGGGGGCACCAGCTTCCCTCCAACCTGATTTCTACATCGAGCGGACCAAGGACAAATGACTCACCAGCACCTCTTGCTCACCCAAAACCCTCATAAACTGCTCACGAACAGAGCGTCAAATGAGGCATTGATTACTTTTGCTCATGGAACCTCTTTATTTCCTTCAAAGGTTACCAGCCATTACCATGCAATGGAGAGCTTACTCCATCAGGAATCCTCACTTTTCTGTTTTCTGTTCTATCTCTTAGACAATAAAGACAAAAAAAAAAACTTTAACAAGTCCAAGTTTCAGTTAAAATTTTAAAAAAAGAGGACATTATTAAACATTAACAACTGATCCAATAAGCATCACACTTTTTTCCTGACCATTGCCATTTATTTATGCACCACTTAAGGGTCCATAAGGCAATCTCCCTCAATTATAACTGCCAGACTAAACCTTACATTGTTAGGACATGCTGATTTCTTTCTTCAATCTTAGACCATAGTGCCATAATGTTAGATATCTGTCTTTTGAAAGATGAGATGTCATCTGGTTTACAACCCTTCCCTTTTTCTGACACTTTTTTTTTACCTCCCTGACCCTGTTACTTTACTGTCCCCTGAAAAGATTGCCACTGAGGGACACCTGGAACAGTCAAATTGTACGTCTCTTCACCCTATCTGCCTTCCCTCTCAGCATCAACTTCGCTCATCCTCACACCAGCTCCTGCCCTCCTAGTGGCCCATCTCATGACACTATACATTCCCTAGGAATCCTTTCTTAATGCTTGAGGCCTAAGCGTACCCAAAAAGGAAGAATTCTTCTTACAGAGGCAGACACATGCATATAAAATGAAGAATATTTCTTTAAGATCTTAGAGGCAACATACACAGGTAGCAATTATCCAGGAGACCCACTTTTAGATCTGAAAAAATACCCTCCCTTCATAATGGACATTTTCTGACAGCATATCGTATAGCGCCGATATGAATGCCAAATCCAATGGTACCTCAATCTTAATTTCCAACAAAGTCCCATAGACTTTCCTCGACTCTTGTTCTGACCCAGGTGGATGCTTCATATTGAACGTGATTGCTTAGGTGCCACGTGACATGCATTGACTTTCATATCAGTAGATTAATATTTTCTACTCTTTTATACAGAGGGACAAGCGATAGCAATTTGTTTTTATAGGAAATCTGGCACTTATTCTTATAAGCAATACAGTGACCACATATTGGAAAAGAAAGGGACACACAGTAGCCTCCTGTCCACCTCTAGGTGCGTTGTACATGTTTTTGGATTTGCTACAACTTGCTTTATGCTATCTGAACGCCAAGTATACTGATGAGAAAAGAGTGACCGCCTTCAATGGTTGCCGACTCTAGTCTTCTGCCTCCCAGCACTCTTGCTTCACTATGTCCCCTCATTTTAATGGGCATACTTGCTAACCAGTAGTGAGTGAGATGCATGTAGTGAAGAACTAGATTGTGACCATGGGATGTATTCAAGTTTTTCTTTATATGACCCCTCTGATTTATTTAGTTGCAAGGCGCATTTTGCGTCAATTCCAGAAACCCATGCAGGCATCAGAAAGTGAAGACTATTTAGAGTGTTTTTTTACGTTATGTGGCATAGTCTCGCTTCGTTTTTATTTTGCCCAAACTGACTGTATTTTTATTGCCACTGGACATATTGCTCACATTTTTGTTTGCCAAAGAACAGGACCTTTGTTTTTTAATAAAGAGCCTATTTTTCACTTGAGCATTGTGTTTTCTGATTCACATGTACAATATATTTATTACCTTTATCCAAACCTATTGCACTATGCAATACGGTGGTGTTTGTGGTAAATCCTCTTTCCTGTTTTCTTCCACAGTTGTATGAAAATTTACTGTCAGAAAATGAAACCTTGAGAGAGCAGCTGCAGGAGACAGAGTTGAAACTTACCCAACTGAGGCTAGAGCTGGAACGAATCACACAGGTATTTTTGCTGATTGCATTCATTCTCCTCATTACGTCACTGAAAAGTGCTTGTAGACCCTCATGATTTATAGGCCATTGACAGCTGTTGCTCAGATGTTTCTCTGTAGAGGTAAATGCATTCATGCATTTGAACAATAGAAAGGATTGCGACGGGGGCACATGGAGAAGAGTCGTCAAGATCACCTGCGGGGGACCCACAAAGAGGAGGCTCAGGTCTTCTCTGTGCAATACCATTGCACAGAGCAGGTGAGTATAGCATGTTTGTTTCAATTAAAATAAAATTGCTGCTTGTAACGCTTTAAGGGTCCTATCGTTTTTGTCCATGCCATTTTTTATTTTATTTGTATTCTGTTGAATCTAAGCATAGTCAGTTTTTTTAAATATAAGAAATCAATGGCTTGAAGCCAATTGCTATGATCCATTTCAGCTTCTATCGGAAAAAATGTTGTGCAGTTCTTTTTTTAGTGGAAGGGTATTGACAAATTTGTCCACTGCTGTAATTTTGGTTGATTACACCTGCATACAAGTTACACTAGTGTTCTGGGCACCCTTTGAAATGTGTCCATACCAAGAATGTTAAAACTGGCTTTGAATGAGAAAGTGATTGTGTAACCGCTTAAACTATACTGGTTGCTCAGTGTTGTAAAGTAAATGTGCAAAACCATTGACTATGCATTATTGTGGAAAGAGCCAGGCTCCAGCCACCTCCTGCAACTGATTCTAAACTGATACTTAAAAGGCCTGTAATCTGTCCCCCCCCCCCCCCCCCCCAGTGTCTTTCAGGCCAGCTCTTGAGAGATGGAGCTCCTCCCACCAATCAGGAAACACATTGCCATTTTCACCATTTAAGGCATTCCCTCAGGTTCCTGGTCAGTCTTTGTGTTCCTCCATCCGTAGGAGGCATGTTGCCTGCTGGAGGCTCCATTGCCTGGAGGAAGTAAATGGCACCCTCTGGGCTGGGGGGGCGGTGAGTGTACCCTTACTGGTTTTTTGGTGGAGGAGATTGGCCATGCGGCTACAAACATCCCTCCTTTGCTACGGGTTGAAGATAAACCGATTCCTCCTCCCTCTGAGCGAGGTTGAAAGAGTGTAGGCATCCCTGTGGGGGAGGGGGCATGTGTTCCTTGCGGCTGGAGGCGTAATTTGGGGGGCGGGTGATATCACCGGGGGAAGTGGTCTGGCCCCTTAAAGGCCCAGGGAGACCGGAAAGGGGCCCCAAGTTTAAGCTGTCCTTAGATGATGTTGAGGACCTCTTTGGGGCCATTTATGAGACACTGAAAATTGAGGAAGAGAAGGATCTTCATTTCAAGACAATGTACCAGGGTGTACGGAAAAGGAGGTCCAAAGTATTCCCAGTCCACCAGGTGATGTCTGAGGTGGTGCGTAAGGAATGGGCAGACCCTGAAGAAAAATTTTTTTTGCAGCAAATCATGAAAGGAGGTTTCGATTTGACAAAGACCCGCAAGCGGTGTGGGAAGTAAAATCCAAAATTGGATGCTTCCCTGTCAAGTCTCCAAAAGGTTAGTGTTGACCTTTTTGAAGACACGGGTCACTTGAAAGACAGCATGGATAAACAGGGGGAGCTTATCTTGAAGGGAGCATGAGAGACTAGTGTCACCAGCTTAAAACCAGTGCTGGCCACAACGTGCATAGCAAGAAACCTAGATTTCTGGCTATCTCAGCTACAGGACCACATCAAAATTGGTACCCGCTGGGAAAAGATCCTTGAGCCCTTGCCAGTCCTATTTAAATATTTAAAGCTGTGGGCTATATAGCTGACACATCCGCAGTATCCGTAGAACTAGCTACAAGATCAGTGGCGGCAAGAAGAGCCATCTGGCTTTAAACATGGTCCAGAGACCCAGTATCCAAGCTGAGATTATGCAAACTTCCCTTTTCTGGAGATCTCCTATTTGGAGCAGGACTGGGTGAGGTCTTGGAAAGAACGTATTTTTTTTTTTTTTTTTTTGGGCAAAAGAAGCGCTCTCAAAAAGAGAGGAAGGATCACCCCAAAAAACACTGGCCTGGTTACAACTGGAAACCAAAGCGCAACATCCTCTTTGGCTCTTCTGGCTAAACCCCAAAACAGTGACTTCAGGATGTCAGTAGGGGGAAGATTGGCTATCTTCCCACATCAATGGCAGAAGATGACAGCCAACGATTGTGTTGAACCTCATCGCCAAGAGTTACTCTTTGGAATTCAGCAGCGTTTCACCAGAGGTTTGTCCGGATGAAGCTTTCCAGGGATCCCAAAAAGGGGTGAGCTCTCCTCCTTCTGGGAGAAATGGTAGCCCAGGGGGTCCTTTTTCCAGTCCCAGAAGGGGCAAAGGTTTCTATTCACACGTGTTCGTCATCAAGAAACAGTCAAAACTTTTTTTATTTTTAAGTAAACATCCTTCAACCAAAAGTCTTCATGACGACCATGGAACCCATACAGGAAAGTTCCCAGAAATAGTTATTGTAAAGTTTGTTTTTATTTTTTTAAATAACAAACATCTTCTACTTACCTGCTCTGTGCAGTTGTTTTTGCACAGAGTGGCCCTGGTCCTCCTATTGGGTTCCTCTTTTGTGCTCCTGCCCCCCCCTCCTGTTGAGTGCCCCCACAGCAAGCAGCATTCTATGGGGGCACCCGAGCTGAGTCGGCTTCCTGTGTCCTTTCAGACACAGAGCTGCGACCTGCCCCCTCCCCACCTCTCCTGATTTGGCTGCTTGAATGACTTTCACAACAGCGAGAGCCAATCACGGCATTGTGCTGTCTCAGCCAATGTGGAGGCGAGTCCCAGGCAGCTTAGAAACTCCTGCAACATCGCTGAATAAAGAGGGGGCTCAGGTAAATATGGGGGGGGCTGCTGCTCACAAAAAGTGTTTTTTATCCTAATGCATAGAATGCATTAGAATAAACCACCTGCCTTTACAATCCCTTTAGGATTGGCAGTGGAGATAGACGGGTATGGTACATCGATTCCAGAGCAGGGCTCTCCCCTCCAGTTTATCCTCCATCACCAAGGATATTCACCAAGGTGTTAGCGGAAGCCCTGGCCTCTCTAAGGTTAAAGATTGACCATGGTCCCTTATTTTGACTACCTCCTCTTCGTAGGCCCGACAGAAGTGCAGCTGGCAAAAGACCTTACTCAAGCCCAACAATGGCTGAAGTCACTGGGGTGGATACTCAATCTCAAGTCAAATCTTTGTCCCACCCAGAATTTTTTTTTTTTAAGGTGACACCTCAGTTGAATAGATCAGAAGACTGTACTGCCAGAAGAAAATATCCAGAACCTGGTCAGAAGTGTGAGTTCCCTACAGAACAATCGACCAGTTTCGTTCAGGGATCTGATGTCCGTTCTGGGTCTGATGACCTCGGCAATTCCAGCTTTCCAGTGGGCAAGATTCCACTTAAGGCCTCTACAAGCCTTTATTCTCCAAGTACAAGGTCAGGAGGATCTAGACAGAATAATCCTCCTTCTAACCGCAGTGAAGAGCACTATGGTGGTGGAGAAACCAAATTTTAAGTCAGGGTTTGACCTGGTCCTTTCCAGTCTCTCACAAATGGACAATGGACACAAGCAGATGGGGATGGGTTGATTAAGTATCGTGTGAAACACGTCAACCTTCCTGTGACTTTGTCTGGCATTGACCAATAGACGTCTTCACAATTTGACCCTGTTGCAGTGTGCCACCATTTTTTCCTTTGTCGGCTATTTCTCTGGTTGCGAGGCCCTGCGGTGGATAATCCACAACCTATCGCCTGAGCGGTATATTGACTGTGTTTTCGGGCCCATCTGACAGACCAGCCAGCACAGGTAACGTGGTCCCCAGAAGTTTTCAGGCAACCTCGAATTAGAGGAAGCTTATGACAGTCACCAAAGCAATAGCTCATTTCAAAGCACAATTGAGGGGTCACCATGTCCTAATCCTGTCAGGCCATTCCACTGCAGTGGCATTTGTGAACAAACAAGGGGGCACCAGAAGCCCATTCTTAATCCGGATTTCAAACCAGATCTGCCAGATGGGAAGAGAGGAGCTTGCTATCTCTGGCAGCGATTCACCCTAAAGGGGATTACAACTAAGTGGCAGACTTCCTCAGTCGCCAGGAAATCATGCAGGAAGAGTAGGAGCTAAATCTGGTGTTCAGAAATCACAGCACGATGGGGTGTGCCAAAGATGGACCGGTTTGTGTACTACCTGGAGGATAGATGCACTTAAAAAAAAAAAAAACCCCTGCGTTTAAGGATGTGCTGTCTCCTCCTTCCCCCCCCCCCCAAGACATCAAATTCTTTGGGTCCTGAACAAGTGGTCACACAGAGGACATTAATACTAATTGCACAATACTGGTCAGAAAGGGCTTTGTTCTCTCACCTACTCAGCATTTCCGCTGACTGGCCCTGGCTACTTCTCCCAGGAATGCTTTGGGGACCCCTAGCAGGACTTAAGTAGGGAAGCTTCAATTTGATGGCCTGGCTAATGAGGAGGACCTCTTAAGGTCAAAAGGGTTCTCAGAGAAAGTGGTGTTTAATCGCCCAGGAAGCCGAACACTAAAGCCATCTACAGAAAGATGTAGAGAAAATTTAACAGCTGGTGCATAAAAAACGACACACGATCTATGGAAACCCTAACAATCTTGGAGTGTTTACAGCAAGGTGCGGATAAGAGTATAGCGCTAAGTACTCTGAAGTTTCAGATTGCAGAGCTGTTGGTGTATTTGGAACTGACTTTACAAGACCCTCTGATCTCTAGGTTCTGCAGGGCTCAAGACCCTCTGATCTCTAGGTTCTGCAGGGCTCAAGACCCTCTGATCTCTAGGTTCTGCAGGGCTGTAGCCGAGAACAGGCCACTTAAAGCTCAGATGTGCCCCATGTGGGATCTGGTAGGGGTGTAGGGTCCATGTACACGGGACGCTGGAAATGGCCGTTTAGGAGCAGTTGGGAGTTTTTTTCAGAAGCCCCTGAACCCATCTACATTTTATCTTATCTGTCCATGTACACCAGGTCGTTTACAGTCATTTGCAGGCAGTTGCGTTCAGGGACTTTTTTTAGAACGCAATTATTTGCGTTCGAATGTGTGTTTCCCGGCGTTTCAAACGCACAAACGCGATGACCCGCGTTTAGCGTTCGCGTTTTTCCATTTTAAAGGGGAATAATTTTTTTGACCTCTAGGAACGCTTCTAAACGCAAACGCCGCTAAACGCCAGCACAAACGCGACCGAACGGACGTTTCAAACGTCCTAAAAATTCCAGCATTCAAAGGGACTTTTAACGTCCTGTGTACATGGAGCCTTACTCAGGGTTATCAAGTCTCCCTTTGAGCCCTTACAGGATGCCTCAATGCGCCTGTCGACATTAAAAACAGCCTTCCTGGTGGCTAATACTATGACCTGCAGAATGGAAGAGTTGCAGACTCTATCAGAGAGCCTTTTCTAAAAAATTTGTGATAGTAATTTTACAGACCGATCCAGGATTTATACCAAAAGTTGCTCATGCTTTCCACAATTCACAAGATATGGTTTTGCTGTCCTTCTGCAATTCAAGTAGGAAGCAAGAGCTTACCCTGCTACA
This sequence comes from Pelophylax lessonae, assembly GCF_965119305.1. Lineage (NCBI taxonomy): Eukaryota > Metazoa > Chordata > Amphibia > Anura > Ranidae > Pelophylax > Pelophylax lessonae. Next base: position 95,956,989 of record NC_138779.1, read on the forward strand.
TGTCAGGAGGTGCTTGTTAAGGTAACTGGAGATTGCAAGTGAGTTCTGCTCCTCAGACGCCCTATTCATTCATGCAGGAAAACAGAATTGTAAACAGGCGTCCAAGAACACCCTAGCAAAGTGGATTAGGTCAACCGTTCTGGAATGCTATGGAATTATGCAAGTTGCACCACTGCAACATCTTAGAGCACATTTTACAAGGGCTTTAGCAACTTGATGGGCAGAAAAGGCGGGAGCTACCCCAGGGAAAATTTGCAAGGTGGCAACCTGGTCCAAGTTCTCCACTTTTGTCCGACATTATCAACTGGATGCGATATCTATCTAGCCAGGACCAAGCATTTGGTAGGAAAGTCCTCCCAAGCGGTTTTCCCACCCTAGTTTTTGAATACTTGATTATCTTGTCAAGGGCTGGCTTGGAAGACTGGGGGAAAACCAGTTAGTCTTACCAGCAAACTCTCTCTTTCCAGTAATCTTCCAGGACAGCACGTTGGGGGTTGTTCTATATGTTTTTCATATGCTTTGCTTTGTTTCTTGTGGATGCCTGACCAGGGACCTGAGGGGACCGCCTTAAATGGTGAAAATATCAGTGTGTTTTCTAATTGGTGTGAGGAGCTCCATCTCTCAAGGGCTATCCTTAAAGACTACTGGAAACAGTTGCCGGGAAGACTAATTCTCACTTTCGTATGTTTAGATCACAAAGTCAATGTTGCAAAAATATAGTGCAGTGCAAACCACTATATGATAAACCAAATGTCATAAAATATATGTAAATAATATACTGATGGACTGTATCAGTAGCCCAAATTAATAAGACCTGTATAAAACACATGAATTGCATAAATACGTGATAAACCCAAAATATAACTCAAAATATAGCAAAATGAATCATATAAACGCATATCATATGTCAATGTAGCATAAAGTCCATAAAGAAAAAAAGAAAAATCCATGGAGAGCGTCTATAAAAAAAAAACCCAGTGAAACGTTGACCTATTTTATGTTAATGGGTCAATCAGCGCCTTTCCCTTTCACTGAAGGGTAAACAAAGTGGTTGTCCCCAGCCACTGAATAAGCAGATACCTCAGCAATGATCCACAAGCTTCTTCCATAGGATAAGGGGCATAACCAGGCTCATTTACTCAAGGCAAAGAAAGTTCCACATAGTGTAGTAAAGGTAAAATAAGGGTCACACTTTTATAAAAAAAAAAAAAAAAAAAAAAAAAATTACTCCCAAATAGAGTGCACCAAGAGAGCAGAGCACAATGTCATGCGCTTAACGGCAGTCAATCACATGTAGTTAAAAAATGCCTAGACTCCCACCTACATACACCAGTTTGATAGTCTAGACCAGTGGTCCTCAACCCTGGTCCTCAGGGCCCACTAACAGGCCAGGTTTGCAAGATAACTGAAATACATCCCAGGTGATATCATTTGCTGCTCAGTGATTGCAGTACTCTAGTCTGAATCTCCCCAAGGTAATACTTAAAATCTGGCCGGTTAGTGGGCCCTGAGGACTGGAGTTGAGGACCACTGGTCTAGACTATCGAACTGATATATGGAGGTAGGAGTCTGAGGCATTTTGGTGCATAAATTGTCTGAGCTCTATATAAACATCTCCCCTACATAATAAAAAATTCTTTGCCCTGCTTCTAAATTTATACTGTACTTCATTTACTTCAAGCTTCCTGCATTGTTTTGGCTACATCCTATCCTTGATAACTTGAAGACTTTCTCTATAAGCAGGGCGGAGCTCTTGGATTTTTGAGCAGGTGGTCTCTTGTTGCTCTCTATTCCTATTCTCCACTGGAATTGGGAGTCCCTCACCATTTTTTTCTAAAAAATACATTACAGAAGTGGTCCCCAAACTTTTTAGCACCAGGGACCGGTTTTGTGGCAGCTATTTTTCCCAGGGTCCCAGGGGGGAACTTCAGAGTCGATCCTCGCCCCCTCCTCAGTGCCCCTTTACATCACAGTGCCCCTTTACATCATTAATGGGACTGCCCTGTAAAGGGGCACTAATGATTGACTGTATATTACAGTGCCTCTTTACATTACAGTGCCCCTAGCAATCACAGCCTCTCACCATTTATTTGCTCCTTGCAGTCATGCTTCCTCTTCCCCGTTTTTCTCTTACATCTTTGCCTCCCTTTTCAGGGCAAAGGCAGTTATCCGTCTGGGTCTCCTGCTCGGCCGACAATGTCATCCTATCAGCAAAGCAGGGGGCAGAAGGAGCTGCAGATCTCAACAGATGGTGGGAGCTGGCCAGCTTACAGTGGGTACGGAAAGTATTCAGACCCCCTTAAATTTTTCACTCTTTGTTATATTGCAGCCATTTGCTAAAATCATTTAGGTTCATTCTTCTTCCTCATGAATGTACACATAGCACCCCATGCTGACAGAAAAACACAGAATTGTTGACATTGTTGCAGATTTATTAAAAAAGAAAAACTGAAATATCACATGGTCCTAAGTATTCAGACCCTTTGCTCGGTATTTAGTAAGAAAACTGAAATATCACATGGTCCTAAGTATTCAGACCCTTTGCTCAGTATTTAGTAGAAGCCCCCTTTTGATCTAATACAGCCAGGAGTCTTTTTGGGAAAGATGCAACAAGTCTTTCACACCTGGATTTGGGGATCCTCTGCCATTCCTCCAGTTCTGTCAGGTTGGATGGTAAACGTTGGTGGACAGCCATTTTTAGGTCTCTCCAGAGATGCTCAATTGGGTTTAATTCAGGGCTCTGGCTGGGCCATTCAAGAACAGTCACGGAGTTGTTGTGAAGCCACTCCTTCGTTATTTTAGCTGTGTGCTTAGGGTCATTGTCTTGTTGGAAGTTAAACCTTCGGCCCAGTCTGAGGTCCAGAGCACTCTGGAGAAGGTTTTTGTCCAGGATATCCCTGTACTTGGCCGCATTCATCTTTCCCTCAATTGCAACCAGTCGTCCTGTCCCTGCAGCTGAAAAACACTCCCACAGCATGATGCTGCCACCACCATGCTTCACTGTTGGGACTATATTGGACAGGTGATGAGCAGTGCCTGGTTTTCTCCACACATACCTCTTAGAATTAAGGCCAGAAAATTCTATTTTGGTCTCATCAGACCAGAGAATCTTATTTCTCACCATCTTGAAGTCCTTCAGGTGTTTTATAGCAAACTCCATGCGGGCTTTCATGTGTCTTACACTGAGGAGAGGCTTCCGTCGGGCCACTCTGCCATAAAGCCCCGACTGGTGGAGGGCTGCAGTGATGGTTGACTTTCTACAACTTTCTCCCATCTCCTGACTGCATCTCTGGAGCTCAGCCACAGTGATCTTTGGGTTCTTCTTTACCTCTCTCACCAAGGCTCTTCTCCCCCGATAGCTCAGTTTGGCCAGACGGCCAGCTCTAGGAAGGGTTCTGGTCGTCCCAAACGTCTTCCATTTGAGGATTATGGAGGCCACTGTGCTCTTAGGAACCTTAAGTGCAGCAGACATCTTTTTATAACCTTGGCCAGATCTGTGCCTTGCCACAATTCTGTTTCTGAGCTCTTCAGGCAGTTCCTTTGACCTCATGATTCTCATTTGCTCTGACATGCATTGTGATCTGGAAGGTCTTATATAGACAGGTGTGTGGCTTTCCTAATCAAGTCCAATCAGTATAATCAAACACAGCTGGACTCAAATGAAGGTGTAGAACCATCTCAAGGATGATCAGAAGAAATGGAAAGCACCTGAGTTAAATATGAGTGTCACAGCAAAGGGTCTGAATACTTAGGACCATGTGATATTTCAGTTTTTCTTTTTTAATAAATCTGCAACAATGTCAACAATTCTGTGTTTTTCTGTCAGTATGGGGTGCTATGTGTACATTCATGAGGAAGAAGAATGAACTTAAATGATTTTAGCAAATGGCTGCAATATAACAGAGTGAAAAATTTAAGGGGTTCTGAATACTTTCCGTACCCACTGTATGTTGACAAAAGTGTGCCCGCTGGTTATGAAAACTCTCGATGTCCAGATCTCCAGCTCCTACTGTCCTATGGCCTGCTGATAGGATGACATAATCACCGGGGTTGGAGACCCAAGAGAGGAGACACAGGCTGCTAAGTGGTACAACTGCTGTCTGGACAAGACTGTCACTGGGTCTGGGCCGTTGCTCACCTCGAACTGGTACTGGCCAAGGGGTTGAGGACCTCTGCATTACAGAACACAAGATTACTAATCCGTTACATTGTGTTATGCTGCTGCCTCCAGGGGATCGGACACTGGCAAAGCAAGCTGTAAGGACAGCCCAGTAAAACCCATTCTACTCCCATCTTGCCATTTTTTTCTAGTGTCCTTAGCGACATGTCTTTTCTCTCCTCTGAGAGAAGAAATGCCTTTTAGTTTTTATCAAGTAGAGCCAGAAAAGGGCTCGTATGAAAGCTTTCTTGATCGGCTGATCCTTGGCATTGCCACAGAACTCGTACCCAGACCCCACTGAGAAGCAGGGTCAACCTGTAAGGTGCCTTTGGCACTGTACTCTGCTGAAAGCACTCACCTGAGTGCTTTTGTGCACCTGGTCTTAGCCATTAAGGGCTTTACAGGTCCAGGGCTGGGGTGCATCTGTCTGCTGGATCCCTATCATGTATTCCTTGAGGTATGTATGTTGGAGGGCCAAAGACTGATGGGAAAAGCATGCTCCCTGGATCATGCCTTTCTATTCCCTGATGTGCCTGGAGGCATGCAGCAGGGTCTTTGTTGTATCTAAGCGGTGGTAAGCATGGCCAGAAAAAAAAGTAAATCAAAGCTAAATAGTTTATTTCTCTTAAGGTTTCCAGGTTCAAGGCAAAGCCTGGAACTCTGTTCTGTTGTATGTCCTCCAAGTCTGCTAAGTTATCCCCACAAGTGGTCATCGCCACCATTCAGACTAGTTGGGAGATTGGTTGACCTCCACGGTTATCTGGTCCCAGGACATTTCAGACATTTTAGTTCAGAATGTTGTATCCAGAGGCTACAGATTGTAATTTCAATCTCTGCCTCCAGTCCTATTCATGATGTCAAATTTGCCTACACCCCTGGAAAGATTGGCAAACTTTCACACTGCTCCAGAGCAGCTCGTCTCTCAAGGGGTCATAGCCATTGTCCCAGAAAAGGAAAGGTTTCTATTCAAACCTGTTCACCATCCCCGATGCAAAAGGGGGGCATCTGCCCCATAATTGATCCAAAAGTTCTCAACACCCCTTCCAGGTTGAGAAATTTCATATGGAATCATTCATTCATCCTGGGAAACCCTGTGGCCATCAACGATGCCTACTTGCATATCCCTATTTTCCCCATCACATGAAATCTACCAAAGTTTTGCTGTGGATGCAACATTCCAATTGCCTTTTCCTTTGGCCTGTTCTCTGTACCACTGGTCTTCACCAAGGAGCTAGCTCCTGTTCTAATTCTGCTTCACTCTCATGGTATCCCCATGAAGCGATATCTGAACAAAAACTTCTGAGGGGGTCAGTCGAGGCCCTGGCAGCCAATGTCCAGCAGACAGTGCAGTTCCTACAGAGATTAGGGTAGATTCTGAATTTCCGTAAATCTGTGCCAGATCCATTTCATAGCTTGGAGTATTTGGGCCAGATCTTAAACATGGCTCTGTCCTAGGTTTTCCTGTACAAATACTAGACTTTCCTCTCCCATATTTGGATTCTGTAAGTCCAAAGAGTGGTCCTCCTTGTAAGGCCACAGCATTGGCTTACATCAACTATGGGGGAGGAACCAGAGGTTTCCTAGAAGCTCAAAGAGAAATTGATTGCATTCTGGCTTGGGGAGAACTTCACATTCCAGCCATGACTGCCATGCATGTACGAGGCATGGAAAATTGATAGATGGAATTCCTTAGTCATTTTGTCTGGAGGGCTGAGCATGCTCTTTCCACCCAAGGTTTTTTTAGATGTTAAAGCTGTGGATGCCAGTTGTGGACTGCTTGGCTTTCAAGTTCAACAGACAGGTTTGTCTTCAGGTCCAGGGATCCTTCTGATTTTTGTGGTGGATACCCTGCTTGCTCCAGGATCTTAATGGAATGCATCCTAATCAAGGCACGTGGTACTCAAACTTTTTATCAGGTTCCCAGCAGACTCTGTGGGCCTTCCAAGGTCATAAAGATCAGCTGTCTCAAGGGATAGCTTACCATCCTAGACTTCTTGCAAAATCTACTGCCACACTTGGGAAATGTATTTCGCTTGGTGCGAGACAAGGAAAATTCTTCCCAGGAAGTTCTCTGTGGTACAAATTCTGTCTTTTTTCCACTCTGGTCTTGGAATAGCATTTTGGCATTTTGTACCATTAAGGGCAAATCTTGCCTTTAGTAGATCTTTTGCTGAGACCGCTTGCCTCTCACTCCTTATTGAAGATCTTCATACTGGGTGTGGCACACCCACTCTGGTAGGTTCCCTTGTGACAGTGTGGAATTTCAACCTGACCATAACCAGCTTTCTCCTCAGGGAGCTCGGAGAACCAAGCAATCAGCAGTGTTTGATCGCTCAGTTCTCAGCCTTAGAGCTGGCAGGTGACAGATCCTGAATCCACCTAGGTAAGTATAATGCATACATTTCCAATATGTAAATTAATACGTTCTGCTGGAGAGCTTGTGCTGTGAAAAACTGACTTGCTGGCTGAATTACCAGATGAAACTCAAAGAAATCCTAATAAACAGGGTTCGTACGGTCATGAAAAACCTGGAAAAGTCATGGAATTTTAAAATGGCAATTTCCAGGCCTGGGTTAAATTATTTTCCAAAAAAGTTTTGGAAAAGTCATGGAAATTTGTTTCACAATCACTGTATATTTGAATATGCAGAAAAGAGAGAAAGGCGCCACTCAGTGTAGCAGATGTAAATAATTTTATTGACTCCTTGGAGCAGTTCACGCATGCTCCGAAACCGGTTGGCGGCCCCCCTCCCCGCGTCATCACGTTTATGCGGCCCTCCAGTGAGGTATGCGCTTCACAGGTTCTCCCCTAGTGTCATCTCCAGGCTGCTGGCCAGCCTCAGGGACAGAAACACCGCGGACCCGGAAGGACGCCGAGCTATGAAGATAGATGCTTACCTCCATGTAAGTTTTTAATGTGTGTCAAAATGATTTACATCTGCTACACTGAGTGGCGCCTTTCTCTTTTCTGCCTGTTCGTGGGACTGTTGCTTCGGCCTAACAAAGAGCTGCCCTCGATGTACGTGCCGCATTTGTGAATCTTTGGCATCCATACCAGTCCGGCTGCACCTTATCCATCATGACTGCCTGAACTGAAGCTTTATCCCCAAGCAGGAGCGCCCATCAAATCTATTTTTTTTTTTTTTCTCCAGTATATTCTAATATAGTTGATAATATTGGTTAAATTACAATAATTACATAGACATTTCATAAAACATTAGGCCATGAATATTTACTTGAAGTCATGGAAAAGTCATGGAATTTTATTGGTAAAAATGTGTACGAACCCTGAATAAAGGAGTCAAATACAGCCATCACATCTATTGTATATTACAGGTTACATCCATTTATGCAGTGCTTTACGCGCACGTGTGTGTGTATGTATGCATATATACGTGTGTGTGTGTGTGTGTGTGTGTGTGTGTGTGTGTGTGTGTGTGTGTATATATATATATATATATATATATATATATATATATAATATAACATTTTGTACATTCACATTAGTCACTACCCTCAGCGAGCTTACAGTCGAAGTTTCCTAATTCACATTCATACATATATTAAGTCCAATTTAGACAGGATCCAGTTAACCTACCAGAATGTCTTTGGAGTGTGGGAGAAAACCAGAGTACCCAGAGGAAATCCATGCAGGCACAGGGAGAACATGCAAACTATGGGCAGATAGTCTTGTGGTTGGGATTCAAACTGATGACCCTAGTGCAGCTTCTTCTGTCTTCGTATAGTGATCTGGCCAGCAAGTCTGTTTTTCCCACGCTCTCCATCAGAATGTATCAGTTTACATGAATGAAACGACTCAACAGTGGCAGGGTTGGTTAAAATGATCATCTTTTATTTATTCATGCCAAAACCTTCATCCCAAAAAGAAAAAAAATGTTTACTGTAACTAATTATGAAGTGTAGCCTGGGGTTTGGCTTCAATTAATTAATCTAAATCTGCTGACATATCGCCCCCCACCCCCCCCCCCCCCCCCTGCAATGCTGCTGTCTACTTTGCCTCATGTTCTGTACATGTAGTTTTTACTGCTTCATTGTCTTATCAGCAAGCTGTGGGTGGGGTCAGGATACCTCTTGTTTTTTTTATGCTAGCAAATAATGTGGTACTCTCCCTCCTTTGGCTATATTCTATCCCTGAAGCTTTATGGTAAGTTGGACAATCTCTCTATTTAGCACAGTCAGTGTTTCTGAATATTAGCATGTCACGGTTTTGATTTTTTGACTCGGTTTTCTGATTATAACATATATTTTGATGTGCTGCTTATTGATTTACTGTTACAAATCACATAAATTCTCTTTCAGAGACAAGAGCGGCATGCAGAAAGACCTGCCTTACTGGAATTGGAAAGATTTGTACGTATTTGTCTCTTCACTACGTTTTTTTTTTTAATTTATTTTTTAGACCTCATACACACTGAACGTTTGCCCCACTCTTCTGAATGCCTTTCTTCTGGCTGGAGAAAAAGTAGCATAAAAAACTGGCCCAAAGGCGCATTTTGCAAAAGGTGTGTCAAATGTTTCTCTTTCATTTCATTGGCTAAAATGTTTGTTCTGGGCATTGAAATGAATGAACACTCAAGTGCTAAATGCACATAGCATTTAGGCCTGTATACACGTGGTTAGGCACACCAAGCGATTTCTTCCTCAAACGCTCCTCTACTGAATGCGCAAGTAATGGGGGGGGTTTTATGCCTGCCTCCAAACACCTGTAAACTCTTATGCTAGCATGGTTAGAGGTTGATTTACTAAAACTGGAGAGTTCAAAATCTGGTGCAGCGAAACCAATCAGCTTCCAGGTTTTTTGTCAAAACTTAACTGAACAAGCTGAAGTTAGAAGCTGATTGTCTACAATGCACAGCTGCATCAGATTTTGCTCACTTTAGCTTAAGAGTGGCGTTTTTGACACCCAGTGTGCATAAGGCCTTAATGTTTTGTGAAATGTCTGTAAGGTACTTGATGCGATCTGTGGAAAAACAGGTATGCTCTCAAATCTGACTGATAGAAATACTAACTATAGCCCAACTATACTGCGGCTGGCGTAATGTTTTTTGTTGGCCAGTTTTCAAACCTCCTGTAGGTGGCTTTATAATCCTCATATTTTAAGAATGAACTCCATGTCCCTCAGCGAACTTCAAAAAAGTTTATGGAAAATACTACAATCATTTTATGGTGGGTACAGATATCCCATTAGTTTGCACTTCATTAACATAAAACCATATAGTCAATATAATTCCAAAGGAGTTGTGGAGTTCTCCATTTGGTCTCTTATGTTAGCGATTAGGTTATGTGCTGTGTATTGAATTGTAACTGTACTGTCTGCCCTAACATTGTAAAGTGCTGCGCTAACTGTTGACGCTTTATAAAGCCTGTATAATAATAGTCAAATGATATGGCTCTACTTTAATTTACGTGTCCTCTCTCCTTAGGAAAGAAGAGCATTGGAGAGAAAAGCTGCAGAACTAGAAGAGGAGTTGAAGGTAATATATTTTGGGCTTTACTACTACTTTGTCTTTTATTAAAGCGTTAGTAAAGTAAGTCCAAAAACAAATAAAAAATAAAAAGCCCCCTGCAAGTTAATGGCATACTGTGTTAGTATCTACCGCATACCAACACTTTGACCGACCTGCCTGTAAAACGGTGTGTTTTCGCCAGACAACCGCACGAGGTGTGGGTGTCCCCCGGATACCCGCAAGTGCCGTGCAATGCTGTCTTTGTCAGCTGTGACAGAATGGAGCCGATGCTTCCTGTATAGTTCCGGCTTCGTCCTGTCACAGGATGTGCAATTTCTGACTCCTACCACCATGACCACTGGAGTGGTCATGGTGGTTGGAGTGTTCCTTTAATATCTCTCAGAAGAAGTAAACCAAGCACACACGGGTCAAAGGCTGGGCAAAATCTGCCAGTTCATTGAAAACTGTCTGCCATTGGGCCCATGTGTATGGCAGCCGGTCCAACCAGAAGCCGGCCATTCGGCACGCTCAAAAAAAAAAAAAAACTGGCTCCTAGATTTCAAGCAAATTTGTCAAGCCCTGTCCTAAAAGGTGTTCACTTAGGAGATAATCATTGTACCTACAGGTAGGCTTTATTATTAGCTTACCAGTAGGTACAAGTGGTCAAGCTGCGTTTACTACCACGTTCACATTTTTATTTATTTTTAACAGTTTCTGGCTGTTAGCTGAAGTTGCTTTTGTGTGTGTGTGTGTGTATAATATAGAATTTTTTTTTTCACAACTGTGTGTATCAAATGGCTTTGCAAACCGTTATTTATTATCTTGTAAATGTAACCGAGCAGCAGCTACCGCCATTTCATTCCCTAGGATCTCTGCTAAAAAAAAAAAAAAAAAAATTGTTAGGGGGAGTAATTTTCTAGGCTGGGGCTGGGAGTGGTTAAACTTTCAGCAAGCCATAGCCTCGTGCAGGCAGAGAGGTAGAGGAAGGCTGATGGTGTGGGCACTCAAATACCTGCCCATATCCAGTATTTTCATTGTTTCGGGGGCACAATCTTTTGCTTCCTTTGCGTCAAGGAAGAAATTTTCAGCAGCCATAGCGCTTAGTGGTTCTCAATATCTTGGAACACCTGTGACGCAACAATGGGTGTTCTCCTTCCCCCTTCTCCCCTTTTGAGGAGGTATGATGTGTCTGAGGAAATTCCTCACAATGATGAAGCGATGGAAGTAATTGATGATCAAGAATCCTCTGTGGACGATTCTTAAGAAGAATATCTGGGTCTTTTGAAGCCATTCCATATACCTAGCTTCAGTGTAGACTGGTGTAACGCAATATTCTGGCAACATGAGATAAACGGGCTCAGTGCACAGGTTGCCCTTGCATTAAAGAGATCCGGATGACCATGGTGTAGTGGATTGACTGCCTGTAAATGGGGAAAGTCATTTATCCTGATGGTCTGGAATATACTGACGCTAGCATGTGGAGCTGGAAAGTAGTCCTGGATTTACCATCTGTTCAGAGGACGTGATTATTGCAGGGAGCTTGGCTTCTGGTCAGTGTCTGGGAGTCTAGGACTATTTGGCTATCCTTTCGTTACTGGACTTTCTATCTTTAGGTTCTCCCAGTCAGGGTGGAGTCAGACAATGCATTAGCGGTGGTCCAGATTAATGACTAGGGAGACCCAGAACGTCATGCCACTCAGTAAAGCAGAGCTAACTTTGGCCTGGGCAGAACGTCTTTTGATCCACCACAGTGCTCGGGTGTGAAAAATTTTCAGGACTACTTCATCAGTTGTTGGCATCTAGATCCTGGAAAATGGCCTCTCCACCTGGAGGTGTTCAAGCTCTCTCTTCCAGATGAGTGACTCTGGTTGTGAACCTCCTGGCATCCAGGCTCAACAACAGTCTTTTTGTTGCCAGAACCAGGGATTCTTGGGCCTTTGCAGTGGTTGCCTTAGTGACTTTCCCTCTCAAGCTTCCTCCTTGCTTTCTCAGGCATGCGATGGAGGGCATTCAGATGATACTCATTGTAAAGAATCTGCCCAGGAAGGAGTGATACTTGGACATGGTCAACCCCGTTGGCCAGACCTGGTGTCTTAAAGGCCTGTGTACCATCCAGGTCCAGCGGTCTTTCATATTTGGTCATCGCTACTCTCCTGAAAGCAGGAAGTCTTCTTCCCGCAAGGTCTACAGTGGCACTAGAATATCATGCTTTGGAGTAAGAGGAGTTTCACTATTCTTTGGGACTATTTCTGTCTTTCCCCAGGTGGGTCTGCAGAAGTCCTTGAGCACCATTTCAGGTTTGGTTTGGCAGTCCTTTTTCATAGGCCTCTTTCTTATTTCTTTGGTGAAAGCTTTCATACAGGGGGTTAATCACTTTGTTCTGCGCATACTCTGTTGACTCCATGGTACCTTAACCTGGTTTAGACTCCATGGGAACCTCTGCCAAGCACTGGTATTGTTGGTTCTTGAGAAAAAGCTGTTTGAACCTCTCACAAATATTTTTTTCCCTGTCCTTACTCGTAATGTTGCGTTCTCGTTGCGATTGGTTCGGCTCGTAGGGTTCCGAGTTGGTGGCCTAATTTTGTTTGGTGCCATTCTTTGTGCTATCTTTCTGTCCTACTCCTAAGCATTCTAAGAAAATTGCTTTCCGTTAAATGTGGTTGGGGCTGGGAGAGTCTACTTCTAAGCTGCAACCTCTCATCAGTGACTTTTTTTGTCCTGCCTGAGGCCTCATTTAGGGGCAGGCCTTTTCTCATTCCACTATTGCTCGGTGGATTTGATCAACTCCTCACTCCGGCCTTTAACCTTAAAGGAGAAGTTGGGTCAAAGCTCCTTTGTCCCTATATCTCCTGGGGATCACAAGAGTACGCTTTGTCCTGAACTCTTATGACCCGCATTCAGCTGACAGCAGGCTAAAGGCTGATGTCACTAAGCCAGTGAGAACTCTGGCGTGATCTCGACTTTAATGTCTGGATCCACCCAGATGCCTCAACTGCCAGCTAGTTCAGCCTATGACCATTCCGCTGAACCCCTAAGCCAGCCATTCCAACCCCCTTCACAGCCCAGCGCTCCAGTGAGTGCTGAAGGGTCAGAGCCGCTGCCTGTCAGTTCTCGACTCTCTGTTCACTGAAGACCGAAAACCAAACGATCCGCTGTCTTTGCTTGGGTTTCTGTCTTGGAGGCAGTGGGGGACCAAAACTGCATCCACCTAGATGAGTATGTTTTTATTTTTTATTCTTACATGTGTCTTTTTACAGGAAGGTTCCATTCCCTATCCATTCAAGGCTCGTTCTACCAAATCATTAGGGCTTCTTTGACTTTTCAACATCAGGCCTCAGTTTCTAAAGTCAGCCACCTGGACTTCTGTTTACACATTTCCTAAGTTCTGCAAAGTAGATGTGCGAGCCTCAGTGGATGTTGATGTTCTGTCAAATAGTGCAGATCGTCGGATAATGCCTCAGATCTGCACATGGGCAGTATGTAACGTCACTCCAGCTGATCTGCCGATTAGCTGGTGAGGTCAACACTGCACTTTTCTAACGGACGCGAGCTGCCTGGCACCTTGCTGAGGCGAGCCTTTGGCTCCATTCTGCACGCACAAGCATGCCCCAGTGGTGGTGTTCCCAATGAGGTCTGCCTCTGGAGATTCCGCCGCCTATTTGGCTGAGGGCAGCAGCACCCGGTGATGCACATCTCTTCCTGTCTGAGTGTAGGAGAGAGCTCAGTCACTGGGTGTGCGAGGAGCAGCTGTTCACTGCACATGCACAGATCATCACAGGGACTTATCCAATGATCAACAAGGTGTGGAGGTAGAATCTAATATTTCGACCCTGCCTCGCTTTCCACATTCACGAGACCGCACCGATCTGGTCACAGGCGGAGGACTATCTGCACTATTCAACAGAACACCGCACTTTGCTTTATCCAGGCATTATCCGACTATCTTCACTAGTCGACAGAACACCGACATTAGTCTTAAAGTCCTTCTGGCAGCTTTGTGAGTTCTGAACCTCTCCTTTATACTTGCTTGGGGTTTAAACTTGTTAGCCATTGTTTGCTGGGTTGCCCACACCTCATGGGATTGCTTTTGGACTTCCCATTGGTCTAAGAATTAGCCAATCATGTCCTGTGAGGTATGCTAAAGAAAAAAGGATTTTTTACTTACCCTTAAAATCCTTTATTTGTACATCATGACCCCTCTCCCTTGTGTCTATGATGACTTCTTTATTGCTTGCCACAAAACTTAAGTCCCTAATAAGAAATTTTTTGCAAGGTGTTCATGTAACTCTGCAAGTTTTCCTACTATCACCTCTCTTCAGGACCGATGTCCCTCTGACAGTAGCTGGTGATCGGCTTATTTTTTCTTTTTTTTTTTTTCTTTCACGTGATCAGCTGTCATTGGCTGACAGCTGATCACGTGGTAAGGGGCCAGGATCAGCCGAGTCTTGTGGACTCGCTGATCAGAGCAAGCCGTGCGCACCCCGCGGGTAGCTCCTACACGGGAGGACGTACATGGACGCTCTCCCAGCAATTTAGGCCCGCGCTGTAGCAGTCTTTCGGTTATAGCACAGGCAGAAGAGGATAACTAAAAGTCCTGTGTCTTGGACTGTACTCCAGTGTAGGCACTGTGTAAGGCAGGGAGTGTTACTGGCTGGATCACAATGTGAAAACTAAGGGGAAAAGGTCTAAAAAATAAATAAAACCGTAAACTAGTGCAGCCAGCACATCTAGGGATTGGTAAGCTGCAATATATTACATTTTTGGTTTTGGGTTTATTACATCTTTTTCACCACATATCCTCTGCTAGCGCAAAATTACTTTGATTTGCCAAAGAACATTTTCAATGTGTGCTTAGTTAGTTAAATTTTTCTCCTGGATGTATTTCCCTCTTTGATTTCTGCCTGTCTGTATTTTAGTAACACCTCCAGAGGCAAGCTTGTTTTACCTTGTGAGATTGATTTTAAAGTGCATATAAAGTCAAAACATTTTTTAGTTTTAAATAGAATGGAAAATATTAGAACTTTTCAGGTTTCTTTTGCTGTCTGGATCCCGGTTGGTAAGATTCAACCTCATTATTGATCTTGGTAACCATGTCATCAGTACAGAAAGCAATGGAAAACCCAACTTGTTGTTTTGTCCCAGGAACTAACAGTAAGGGGACATCTTCTTCTAGTGGGTGAACCTGTTCTGGAGAAAAATGTATAAGAGGGGATTTCCTTTTGCTTTGGAGAGATCCTCTTACGGCCTGCTTTGTCTACGTGAAAGGAAGGTAAACGAAATCTCTCCAATGGGAGAAAGGCAAAAGCCTGACAGGGGTCTTCATTTTCTGCTCTTTCCAAAACCTAAAAAGATTGCTGTGTGCGTATGTATGTATGTATGTATGTATGTATATGTGTGTGTGTGTGTGTGTGTGTGTGTGTATGTATGTATGTGTGTGTGTATGTATGTATGTGTGTGTGTATTTTTTATTTTATTTTTTTTATTGGCTCTAGATAGTAGATGGAGTTGGAACTAAAGAATAGTCACTGAAAAGTGCAAAATATCTTGTTTTGTGATTTGATATTGAATTTGTTTTCCAGGTCCTTTCCGACTTGAAGGCGGATAATCAAAGACTTAAGGATGAAAACGCAGCTTTAATAAGAGTCATCAGCAAGCTTTCTAAATGAGGAGGCAGAACAAGGCAAGGATGATAATGGCCATATATCCAGTATCCATACCTTTGGCCTCCCTAGGCCAACATGGGCTTGAAGGCCGGCTGGGCCAGAACGCTGTCTTCCTGGATTGAGCAGCTACTGCATAGGACTGTCTGGAACAGAAGCAATGTTCAGTTTGGCATTGTGCTGCACACACTGGAGCAAGACTTTCAGAGCCAGCTTCCCAACCCCGTGAATGTGGAGAAAATCTGACCTGCTAGTTTTTCAGTTTTTTTTTTTTAAATGTATATCTTCAAATATTTAACAGTGCATATATACAGAAGTCTTCAAATCATCGAAAGTCAGCTTAAGATGACACCTAAAAACGTATTGCCATCCTTGGTATAACTAAGCCAATTACCCTGTTTTCCCTGTGGCTGAAACGTGTTGTGATTGATTAGAAGAATCTTTTGGACACTTCCTGCCTCACTCCAGCTACAACTGACACACCCCCTTGTTACTCCAGCAAATTTAGTAGTTTATTTTAACAAAACCACTAGTACTTACTCAAAGCAATAAGTGAGGTTCAAAATCAGACTTCTAATTCCTATTTAAATTCTGTATTCTATAGAAACACCATGCAACACATTTTTTTTTTTTCTGCCCGCTGACTACATATGAAGGCATGCCTATCCAAGAACAAATATGCAACGTTTAACACATTGACGTATCTATGAATGTTGTGTTGTACGAGCTTTTCAGCTTGTTGAACCGTTACACTGTTAATGCCTTTAATGCTGCATTGTTCTATAAAGTTCCATGCTGGGTCCTGCCAAAGTACGCACTGAAAATTTCTACGAGAAGTCCACGGTAGAGTTTGGGAAAACGCGAGGAATGTAAAGTTTGTGTAGCAAATGTCATCAAATCAGGCTGCCAGCTATTATTTTTCTAGTGTATGTTTAAAAAAAATGCAGATGTCTCCTGTTGTATCACATTTTTCTTTGAGGTTTTTTTTTCTTTTTTTTTTTTTAATCACTATCCTAAAAAGCCAGGATTTTAAGATTCCAGAAATGGGAGTTGTATAATTTCCTGGAAGCATTTTAATTGGTTGTTCAGTCAACTGTGCGATTGCTAATGGCTATGTAATGCAGAGTTCTCCTGTTCTTAAGTAAGAACCATCTTTAATAAAAAAAAAAGTAATTTATCTCTGTGCTCAACTGAGTAGGTATAAACCTGCAGTGGTACAGCAAAGTTGTCTGTTGAAGCCAACACCAGTGATTCCTGATGAGCTCCACTGTTATTTTAATTCTCTGTAAAACGGATGCACCCCAGGGTAATGTGAATCTCCTCTTATGGGCATGTCAGACCCCCATAGCTGTATATTTATAAGACCTGTTTGTTTAGACAGCTGAGAACCATGTATTGTCAAGGAAATTCCCCACCAGGCAGATCGTAAATGTTAGCCGACCTAGGAAGTATTCATGTCCTTTACATGTAGTTGCGCAGATGAACATAATGTCTTATGAGTCTCAAACATTGTGTGTGCAACTGAAAGGATAATCATTACACTGTAAACTCATTTATATGTTTGTATGTATGTATCATTTTTTATTCATAATATTTAACTTTTGTATAACATTTCTGTAATTTCTTCTTTTTTTTTTTTTTTTTTAAACTAAATTAACTACCAATGTTTTTTTTTTTTTTTTTCCTCTGTCACACCTACATTTTATTGTTGAATATATTCAGTGTTACCTTTCAGTGATGCTTTGATACAAGTTTAGGTCACCGGTTAAAAATTAATTTTTAATATTCACTGCAGATTTTCTTGAGCTTACTACCCTTTGTTTATAAGATGTGCTGCAGTAGGCTTTGGAGCACTGAAAAAAATATATAGAATGGCACGTTTAAATACCTAGTATGATTCAGGTTATGTGGACAAAAACGTTCAAAAGCCCCTTTTGAATTTGTAAGGCATTCAAGTGCCCTTACATGGGTTAATGAAAGTTTCACCTGATAGCAAGGCTATGCTTAAAGCGTAAGTGCAGGAAAAATGAATAAAAGCACCACAAGGGACATTTACAGTCAGTAGGATTTGTCCCGTGTTCTTTTTTTAGTTGAAGTCCACCTCCATCCATACCCCATCCCCGCCTCTGTGTTCTTCCAGTACAGAAGGGGTTAATACAACTAAGAGGCTGTCAGACTTTCATCAAGAGCACAACTATGCCACTTTTTTCCACCATTCATGGAAGCTGTTGCTATAGCTTCTATGAAAACAGGATCTATGAATGGAGGTAGACTTCATCCGCCTGTCCTCCATTCTTAGATTGTTTCATTCATAGAAGCTGAAGTAAGGCTTCTATGAATGGAAGAGCTGTGCGGAAAGGTTGGGCATATTCGCGCACTCTTGATGAGCTGTATTAACCCCCACTGCACCAGAAGGATTGCATGGGTGAGGGGGTGGCATGGATGGAGAAGGCTTTCAATGAACAGAGGCATCTGCACAAGGGACACATCCTACTTGACTTTATGTCCCTTTTGCAGATTTTTAGTTTTATGTTGGCTGTGCTTGGGCTTTAAGATAAACTTTGTGTATATCAAAGACTTTTGAACTTGATGGTTGGCTAATTTTGGGAAGCAGAATGGAATCCAGGGGTTGTTCAGACAGGATTACATGGCACATGGCTGCTCCTTGACTGACTCCTCTGGTAAAAAGGCTGCCCAGAAATGTTTTAAGTATACCAAGTTCCCTTAAAGGTATTAATATGGGCCACATGGTTGCTATGAGAACAAACGTCAAGCTAAAGATCTTATGGAGTCGAGAGGAACCGCTAGAAAAAAAAAAATTAATCTGTAATTTTAAAAACCTATTCAGAGGAAAAATTACCATCCTTATCAGTTTATGAGTATTTTAAACATGTTTAGCTGAATCAGTAAGGGGGGTGGGGGTATGCTTACCATGTCCATTGAGCTTCATTGTCCTGCACACCATCACATGTATGGTGTGTACAGGGCATAAAGAAAACCAAATATCCAATCACATTTTCAATAAGCCTTTTCATTTGCCAAAGTCCTAGAATAGTCTTGCTTATCAAAGTGTCCAGAAGAGTGCATCCTAGGGACATAAATGAAAGTGTTGGATTGGCTGATTCCTTCATATGCTTTGTGAAATGAAACTCCAGCATGGTTTGACAGCATTCTGTTTTAGCCCAGATTATGTCTTCATTCGCCATTTTCCACCCCTATAACTTTGTGATGAGACTGTAAAAAGCTGTTCTGGGTAGAGTATAGATAAAACGGTCACCTTTTTTGTCAATTTGTTGTTGGGAAGATTTCACTTATCTTTCTGTACTATAAATGCAACAGGAAGTGAAAAGGATATATCTCTAAAATAAAGATAAGCCCCCTTTTTAGACAAACATCAAAGGAACAAATATCACACTTAAGCCCCCTACACATGTACCGAATGTCGGCCGAACAATCGGCCGTCTTTTGTCCGGTGCTGTCCTGTCGGCTGAAAAGTGCTAAAGACTGCACACGAATTTTGTCGGCCAACAGCCGACTGCAGAAGTGATGTCATGTGATGGTTAACTTTCCGTGTCTTTTTTCTTTTCTGAGCATGTCCAGTCTTGCTAATCGGCTGTTTGTCGGCCGAATTCTGTACTGACTGGCGAACAATTGGCCTTTCTGGTGTTGGCCAACAAAAATTTTAATGCCTGCACAACAGATTCTGTTCGGCCGAAAAGTCGCTGTCGGTTGTCAGAAGCATCATACTAACAAGCCAACAATCGGCCGATCGTTCGGCGGCCGAATATTTACGGCCGACAATCGCTACGTGTGTACGGGGCTTTAGGGTTTTCCCTTCCATTACAGTGACCACTAAAATCTTTGGATATTTCCTCACCAGAAGAAATTGAGTTAGATCTCCTTGGTGGAAACCCTGAATCCTACCAACTAGCGAAAACTATTTTGGCTTTAGATACATTTCAAAATAAAATCCGTACTGAGCATATTCAAAAAATGCTAGTAGCCTGCATGTTGACCTTTGTACCTTTCTGAGTAAATGAATTATGTGGAATCGGTAGAATTTTTTTCTGTGAAGGGCCCTGTCAGCATCATCTGGCTTGCCTTTTGTTGAATGAGCCAGGCGATTCTCCGCTGGATTAAATGGCTTTCATTCAAAGCGGTGAGGACATTTTGAGATCGAGGGGAAGTACCTTGGAGGGACAGCTCTGGATTAAATGGCTTGCATTCAAAGTTGTGAGGACATTTTGAGATCGAGGGGAAGTACCTTGGAGGGACAGCTCTGGATTAAATGGCTTGCATTCAAAGCAGTTTTTTTTATCATGATCATTCAGCCTGTAGTTGGGCTTTATACAAGCCTGTTCGCTTTTTTTTGTTGGTCCTTTATATGTAGTTTTGTCTATTTGAGCCAGATTTGTGATGTACAGCACTCCTGCTACCAGCACCATATCTCAAAAGTATTTAATGTATGCATCAGTGCAGCCATTACAGTCCACAAAGAATGTTATACGTTTTTTTAGTAGTCTCCAACAGTTATAGGGCTTATACAGTTCCGAACTATAGTATTCTTCCCCCTTGGACATTTGAATGTTTTATTGTCATGGAGGATTCAATCACAGTGGATTTAAATTTTTTATTTTAGTCAACAGAAATACTAAGTCTAAATGAAAACCTCTCTCCAAAGTGATTTAAATGAAATACAATGGAAAATGCAAAATACCTGAATACAAAGCACACATTTTCAAGTCAGTATTTAGTAGATGTGCCAAATATTCTGACATGTTGCCTAAAGCTTGAGAATAAATGGCCTTTTCAAAGTCTAGCCACAAATTCTCTATTGGATTGAGATTTTGTTTTTAACTAATTTCAGGACAATGTTTATCCGTTCTCTGTAATTTTAGCTTTAGATTTTGGGTCTTTGTTTTGCTGGAAGACAAATCATCTTCTAGGGCTTAGGTCTTAAAGATTTGCCAAGATTTACCTATGTTTTTCTTTCTATCCTTACAAGCCTTTTAGGCAAAATATCCGCACAACCTTATGCTGCCACCACCATGCAAACGCCAAACATAGCATTTAGTCTGATAGCCAAAATCTGTCCAAATCATAGAACCTTAATCAACTTCAAAGTCTCCCATGCGCCTTTTGGCAAACGTAAAGGGTAACCAAAAAAAGTCAAATAAAACAAAAGATAGTATAGCATCTATGATTGCTGCACTACTCACATTGTAATTTAATGTTATTAAAAAATGAAATTTTGTTTTCAATTTGAAGCTCTGTAATTTTCTATAAATTGCAATATGGCTAACTGGAGGCGTTCTGTACAAAGATTTACAGAACACCCCCCAAATATGTCATTTCCTGCTAGTGTGATTGGCTTACTGATTTTCCAAAGTCTGCACTGAGTTGCAGGTCAGATTTTGGGCATCCCCTGCAATAATGTCTTTTTTGGTGTGATGCTCCCAAAGGGAAATCATGTCTAAAGCGATTCAGACCCTGCAACTTTTTTAAATGGAACCCTGGAAGTGCAGCATCGGATTGAGAATTATAAAGTCCCATGAGCTTCACTTTCCACATGGAAACAAACAACTATTTCTTTATAATAACAAAGTATAACTCTGTAATAAAGTTTGGTAAAATCTATGCAATATACCAGATATAAGTGGAGTTACTCATTAAATTAATGTTTAATGGCATCATTTAATATAAAGTGGCTTCCTTTTGCCACTCTCTCATAAAGCTGTGACTGGTAAAGCACGGTCAGGCAACAGTTTTTTATGAGGACAAGTAGTCTCTCTTATCTCAGCAAATTAGACCTGCAGATTATGATCTATCCTTTGTGGCCCCCTTCAGTCTATCTGTATCACTCAGTTTGGTGATGTTTTCATGGCATTCCTTGGAGTGTTCTTTTTGGGTTGTTTCCATTAGGGCTCTTTCACACATGGAGTCCGTCGGACGGACTCCGTTTTTCTCAGCGGGGAATCGATCAGCCGATCCCTCTCTGAGCAGGAGAATGACAGCTGTTCTCCGTGCTGTGTGCAGAGACACAGCTGTCAGGTCCCCATGCATCTCTAAGGGGAATCTGATGGGAACGGACCATCTGTCCGTTCTCATCCGATCCACTGGACGGATGTAAAATAGGGTTTCCATCCGTCCAGATTTGACGGATCGGATGTCAGCGGACATCCGATGCCCCATAGAGATGCATGGGGTGACGGTTCAGACCAGCCAAAAAAACTTACAGGTGCATCTTACGGTCCGCCTGTGTGAAAGGGGCCTTACACATGTATTTAAACTACAATCATTTGAAACCCCTGGATTACACACAGGTGACCTCCATTTAACTAATTGTGAGATTGGAAAAGGACTGGGTGCCCCAGTGGTGATTTGGCGTACCATAGTAAATCGAGTATAGTATTTTTTAGTTTAATTTAAATCATTTGTCAAGATCATTTGGCATGTAAAATGTTATATAAAGAGGTTTTTTATTTTTCAGTCTGTCTTGGCATACTTGTTTTAGAGCTCACATTCAAGTTCAGCCCCACAGTCACGTATCCTGAATGGTAAATGGCTAAGAGTTATAAATCACACTAAACAGCTTCTTTCTTTGGGTTTGGCAATTTTTCGTCAGAACTTTATATATTTTTTTTTTTTTATTTTGGTCACAGATTGTTTTTACCACCCTGTATGTGGAGAAAGATAAAATAGTCTAATTTGTGGTTGTGTTGTAGCAGCTTTTGAAGCTTGTATGACCCCGCCCCCCCCCCCCCCCCCCAATTGTCTTTATAAATAAAAATCACCCTTTTAAATACATACATACATACATAGTAAAGAATAAAAACAGCTGAGAACCACATTTAATCCCGGAATCTTTGGATTGTTTACCTGCTGGTGCTGGTCACCTAGCATTACCCGGTGTCATGACCAGTGTTTTGACATTGGGTGACATTACAAGCAATAGTGGACAGAAGTTTTTTTAGGATTAACATTTTTTTTTTTTTTTAGTATCTCTTTATATATTGGTTACATAGGATGTACTTTAAGGGAAAGATTATAGTTGCACTGAGGCAAAAGTCTTTAGTTTATTATTAATTTTTAAAGTTCTGCTTGTAAAGAGGCCACTGCCCTTACTGGAAAGATAAAGAGCTGGTTAACCAGGACATTTAACCACTTGCCAACCAGCCGCCATAGTTAAAACTGCGGCAGGCCGGCTCTGTTATGCCAAACAATGTACATGTACGTCGCTTCATGTAGCAGTTAGTGTGGTGCGCGTGCGCCAATTGGTAAACATGGCAGATCGCTGTTCTGTCCGTTCTAATCACAGGGATCCTGTATTCCTCCTATTTAGGAACACAGGTCTCATTCAGATCTCATGGTGTTCATTCAGTGAGCCCACCCCCCACACAGTTAGAAAGCATTCTCTAGGCACACATTTCCCTTTGATTGCTCCTAGTGTTAACACCTTCCCTGCCAGTGTCATTAGAGTAACAGTGCATATTTTTAGCACTGATTACTGTAGTAATGTCACTGGCCTAAAATGATGAATTTTTTTTTTTTTTTTTTTTTTATTGGGAATGTTTTATAGCAGAAAGTACAGTGTTTGTTTTTTCTAGAATTGTCGCTTTTTTTGTTTATAGCGCAAAAAATAAAAATCTCAGAGGTGATCTTATACCACCAAAAGAAAGTTCTATTTGTGGGGAAAAAAGGACATCAATTTTATTTGGGTACAGCATCGCACAACCGCGGAATTGTCAGTTAAAGTAATGCAGTGCCATATCACAGAAAAATTACCTGGTCATTTAAAGGAGTAAAACCTTCCAGTCCTTAAGTGGTTAAAATACACACATATGTTGTGTTACAGACTAAGTAGGCTCAATCTATGAGCCATCAGGCAGATTATGCTTCCATTCAAAAAGGGACTGTTTTGCAGGCTTATTGACTTTTAGCAACTGGTCTATAATATGTATTGTATTTGGGGTCTACCACTAAGTTTACTAGTTTGAATTTAGAAAACGCTGATGCTGCTTAAGAATGAGGGTTTTGTTACCAACGGACAAGGCAGCAATGTTTTCATGCATGTTGGCTCTCTGGCTTTCCAGCCCTGATTTACCTTTCCTGCTGTATTAGACAAAGGCCTAACTATGTAATCATTTAATCAACTAAGGAGCAGAATAAGTAATATCAGAAGTGTTAGGATATTAGGTATTCAGTTGTGCTTTACGTACTGTCAGGGCAAAAATACACTGTTCCATCTAGAATTACTGTCACTAAAAGTGAACCTTTCCTGATAAAAGCATGGAGAAAAGTCATTTTAGTCTTTGGGTATAGAGCATGCCACACCATAGAAACATTTTTGTGCTTATACGGTCTTCTATTGGCTATTCCAAGTTGGGTGCTCGGTATAAGGTATTTGTGAAGCCCTTTTCGCATGTCCTCTTTTGCCGAGCAAAACAACCCTGCTTGGTTTAACTACCAACTCTCTTGCCTCCTTTCTGCCAAGGTCTGACCTGCACTAGGGTCACTGTTGATAAAAAATTAACTTCTTTTTTAAATTGTGCCATGCCACTTCCATGATGAAGTTAAACTGCAAAAAATCCATTATTTCTTGTATCTGTATATAAGGAAGCCTATTTTATATACATAATGTCAAAAATGTGCAATATGCATGGGTTTTTTTTTTCCAGAGAAATATATATATTGTATTTGTTGCAGCAGATACAGTTGAAAGTTCTTGTCCCTTGGCTGCTTTTAAGGTGTGCATTTCATGTCATTTGATGCATTGCACACATTTATGGCACATTGGGTGAAGCACATAAAAAGAAAATATGAGCAAAAAAAGAATTAAAAAATATATATGTTCATCACCTCTGTTTTTTGTCTTTTATGTTTTGGACTTTGAGCTTTTGAAGTTATTCAGATTTTTTGTTTTCTATTAAGTTGATGTATTTTTATAGTTTGACAACTTGGAGAGGCTGTGTAATCCATTCTTATGCACTGACTCCTCAAATATACAAAGTTTAATAAATAGAAGTTTTAAAACCAAATTGATTAACTGGATCAAAGAAGAGGTGTTGCCTAAGTAACCAATGAGAATGTAGGCTTTATACAACTTAACAGGCTAGACTGGTGTTTCCCAAATCTTCATTAGTCTTAAGCTAGCCATAGAAGGATCGAAATTTGGCCAGTTCCGCAGAACCTAGCTAAAATTTCAATAAGTGTGTGGCTGTCCCGGGTTCAAAAAAGTTGGTTGTTTAAGGGACTTCTGTAAAAGCCCGTACACACGAGTGGAAATTCGGCCGGGAATTTTTGTCTGACCGATCTGCCGATTTTCGGCTTGTTAGTATGATACTTCCGACAACCGACTCCGACTTTGCGGCTGAAAAAAATCTGGTGTGCAGGCTATAAAATTTTTGTCGACCCATCAAAACACATCTGATTTTCGTCTCATTAGTAAGGATTTTTCGATGGGGAAAAATCTTATGAGCAAGACTAGGCATGCTCAGAGATGAAAGAACACATACAAAGCAATCCAACACATGACATCAAAATTCGTGTGCAGTCTAGAGCACATTCCAACCAACAGACACTACTCTGGACAAAAGACGGACGACCGGTCGGCGGAAATTCGTTGCGTGTGTACGAGGCTTTAGATTTGGGAAAACTTTTCCTGCTTAAAAGGATGGGAGAATCTGTTTTTAAAATAAACTTTCTCTGTCGCTGATTGACAGACGCAGTCCTCTTGATTAATATCAATTGGGTTATACTGCCCTCTACAGGAGTAGGACACTAGGCAGAAAAAATGTTCTGGGGGCAGTCCCAGGGGGTACATCCTCTCTCTCCCTGCTACAGGATGTTAGTTTTTTTCTGTCTAGTCAGGAGTAAGGACCTAAGTTCCTTGCTGGGATCTTTGGTCCTGGCAAGATTTTTTAGATCTTTTTTAGTTAGCTTTTTTCTCCAGTTGTTCCTGTGAGATCTTCAAGCAATTATGCCGGATCTGGGCGACGGGCTGGATGTTGAGGTCCAGTGATCACCCCCCCCGGCCTACAAGCGCGTGCAGGCTCCAGCTCCGCGCTGGGTCGGTCGCGACACATTCAAGCAATTATGCTGGAGCTGGGCGAGCGGGATGCTGAGATCCAGTGATCACCCTAGCTCCGCACTGGGTCGGCCGCGACCTAGTCCCACTGGACAGGGACTGGCCCTGCGAGTTAAACGTCTTGTCAGGTCGCCTACGACCAAATCTGAAATTGGAGTAGTGGCGTCTGTGTTGGCCGACAGCCCCCCACTGCGGTGGAGAGGGGTTCTGTCAGGAGTTGGTGCCCGCCTGTTCCGGTATGGTGAATAGAAGGTCCCCCCCTCTACCTCTGTCGGGTGGACGCAGGCCCCCTCCGTGGGATAATCGGACCCTCATAATCCCGGGTTCCCCTCTATCCTGTAACATACTCCTCCTATCTTCCCTACCTAATTAAGGCTTGTCCTGTAAAGATATACAATTGGTCACTGAGCTCCAGGCTTGGTTAGAGACTTACTATATCCATGGCTAAGGGGTAAAGGATGGAGTATGATGCCGCGGGCATTACTAGTGAACGGTCATTCAGATTGTCAAACACTTACCGCTTAATTTGCTAAGGTTGGTCAGGGAGGATGGCCAGTAAAACAATCAGGCAGATTGTCGGACACCTACCGTGTGATCGGTCGGTTGCAGCGCACGAAACACCATCCTTTCAAAGCCATAAAACTGGGGTTGTCAGGGATGGAGATGGCGCCGCAGGCATTCCCACTAAGAACACTGTCAGACACCTACCGTTGATCGGTTGGTTGCAGCCCGGAACACCATCCTTTTGAGTCGATCGGTCGGCTGTAGCATGGAAGCGGTCAGGTATGGGGCCGCGGGCATCGCACCGGCAGAGGCTGCAAACACGCGGAGCGCCATTTTTCCGTGGGCCACGCAGGGCCGCCATTTTGGCGTAGCCTAGATGTCCCCTCTATGGCGGCGGCCATCTTGGATACACCCAGCCTCGTGGAGCAGCGGTGGGAGTGCCGGAAGGGGCGGGCCGCTTCCTTTACCTGGGTAGATCAATCCACAAGACTTCCTGTCCTGTAAAGACAGCGCTGAGAGTAGTCCGGTAGGAACTTCTGTGCATCAGGTGGTAAGCCTTGGGGGTATCTCTTCTCTCGCTGTGGGGGCTCCAAAGCAAGTGGTCACTGAGGGGCGCCATTGCGCTGAGGGATTACTTTAAAGAGAAAAAGTTTTTTCTTTAATTTCAAATTTTGTCATTTGTTTGCCGACAGGTGCCTGGCTTTGCCATGGACCCTGCGACACATGTATCCCCACCTGATCCCCTCGAGGTGACCACGGGACCCTCCAACTCTCCACTCACTATAGATGCATTATCAGCGGTCCTGGAGTCTTTTGTATCCCGGGTGGAGGTGGCCTGTCAGGGGCGGGGGGTGAAGAAACGACCCCTGCCTACCCGTATTTCATCTGACATATCAGATAGATTCTGAGCCTGTCACTGCGGCTGCAGGTCCCTCTTCGGGGGCTTGTGTCTCGGGTACCGTCTCCTCAGATAGTGAGGAGGACGTTTCTGCCTCCGCCATAGCACTAGAAGAAACATTGGTGGATTCACTAATTGTGTCTGTCCGGGAAACCTTAAGACTTGAGGTTACACCAGCAGAGGTAGCTGATACTGAAATTCCTTTTGGTACTCTCAAACCTACCAAGATGGCGAAGGTGTTTCCCTTGCCCAAATGTTTTGGTAATATAATTAAAGAGGAATGAGGTTGTCCAAAACAAACCCCTGGTATTTCCAAACGGATTGCTAGGCGCTATCCGTTTGAGGAATCCCTCCTTAAAAATATGGACGGTACCACCATTGGTGGATTCACCGATTTCCAGACTAAATAAAGCTACTGTTATTCCATTGGAGGACGCACCGTCCTTTAGGGATCCAGTGGATCGTAAAGTGGAAGCGCTATCCCGCTCCATTTTTTCCCTGATAGGGTCAGCCTTTAGGCCAATGATTGCCATTGGTCTGGTCTCACAAACATTGACAGAATGGACCAAGTTGTTACGCCGTGACCTAGAGGGGAGAAGTATCCCCCCGGCAGTATCAGACTTGCTGGAACAGATGATACAAGGGCTACAGTTTGTCTGTGACGCCGCTCTGGACGCCACTCCATTGTTGGGGCGTGTATCGATTTCAGCAGTGGTCCTCAGGCGTGTGTTGTGGTTAAAGTGCTGGTCGGCGGATCAAGGTTCCAAGCTTTGGCTAATCTCCCCTTTCAAGGGAATCGCCTATTTGGGGCCACCTTGGATGAGATTATCAAGGATCTCACCGGGGGCAAGAGCACTTTTTTGCCACAGAATACTAAGGGTAAAGGACCTCGTCAGAGACGGGGGGCCTTCCTTTTCCGCTCATAAAAAGTTTTTTCGTCCCGCTGGGGCGGGCGATAAGTCAAAGCCCTCCAAAGCCCCTCCAGGAGGTTTCAAGGGGCGCTGGTCGGGTAAACAAAAGTCCGGCTCTTCCAGAGCTGAGGATAAGACCACTAAAGCCTGAAGGTGCGCCCCCCACCCATATCTGGGGTGGGGGGACGTCTTCACCAGTTTCCGGATCCATGGCTTTCCAGAATCCCGGACAAATGGGTTCGCGAAGTCATACGATCGGGATATAAGATCGAGTTTCGATCACTTCCACCGGTGCGATTCTTCCCTTCCAATATTCGACTATCCTCGGATCGCTTAAAAGCTTTGCGGGGGGCAGTAACGGATTTGATGCAACAAGGAGTGGTGGTCCACGTTACTTGGACAGAACGTTTTCAGGGGTTCTATTCGAACCTATTAACAATACCCAGGAAAGAGGGCAAGGTGCGTCCAATTCTGGACTTGAGAACACTGAATCATTTTGTCAGGGTACAAAAATTCAAGATGGAGTCCATTCGCACAGTAGCGGCCTCCCTGCATCAGGGGGATTTTCTGGCGTCCATAGACATCAAGGATGCCTATCTTCACATTCCCATTTACGCAGGACATCAGCGTTTCCTGCGTTTTTCCCTAGGAGAGAACCATTATCAGTTTGCGGCGTTACCCTTTGGTCTTGCCTCTGCTCCCCGGGTCTTCACAAAGGTGTTGGCCCCAGTTTTGGCGCTGTTGCGACAGCAGGGCATATCGATTCTAGGTTACCTAGACGATCTTCTTCTCCGTGCAGTGTCTCCGCAGGCTCTGTTGCTAAACTTGGAGATCACTATGATCTCTTTGCAAGAGTTCGGGTGGCTGGTGAACCTGCAGAAGTCATCTCTGGTTCCCATCAGGAGGCTGGAATATCTGGGTCTAATTTTAGACACATCCCTGGCAAAGGTGTTTCTCCCTGCGGAGAAACTCCAGAAGATTCAGACAACGATTCAGTTGTTACTGTCAGTCAACTGGCCTTCCCTTCAGACTTGCTTGAGGGTCCTGGGTCTGATGGTGGCTTCCTTTGAGGCAGTACCATTTGCCCAGTCCCATACCCGAATCCTTCAAAAGGAGATTCTTCTCAAATGGAACCGGAATCCCGATTCCCTGGACAATCGGATCCGACTGAGCGAGCGGACCAGGGAGTCTGGTCTGGTGGCTTCGGTCTCCGATGCTCAGCCAGGGGAAGTCATTTCTTCCGATATACTGGACGATTGTCACCACGGATGCCAGTCTATCCGGATGGGGAGGAATTCTCGGCAGATTATCTGCTCAGGGGCTTTGGTCCCTGGAAGAATCCAGGTTACTGATAAATGTATTGGAACTGAGAGCTAGAGCTATCAGACTTTGTCTGATTCATTGGACCGAGCAGCCCGGTTCGGATCCAGTCGGACAATGCCACGGCCGTGGCTTACGTCAATCGCCAAGGGGGCACCAAGAGTGTTCTGGCGGCCATAGAAGTGGCCAGCATTCTTCGTTGGGCGGAACGATTTGTTCCAGCTCTCTCCGGGGTTTTCATTCCGGGGGTGGAGAATTGGCAGGCAGATTATCTCAGCCGTCAGATTCTGGATCAAAGGGAATAGTCTCTTCATCCAGAGGTATTCCACCAACTGTGCCTTCGTTGGGGCACCCCGGATGTGGATCTGTTGGCATCTCGGCTCAACAGGAAGGTGCGGAGGTTTGTAGCTCGCTCCCGCGATCCTCTAGTAGACGCCGCAGACGCGCTGGTCGCCCCGTGGGGGCAGTATCAGCTACTGTATGCCTTCCCTCCTCTCAAGTTGCTCCCGAACTTTCTTCGCAGGATAGAGGTGGAGGGAATTCCAGTCATCCTGGTAGCTCCGGACTGGCCTCGTCGGGCCTGGTACGCCGACCTGGTCAGGCTGGTCGTAGACGTTCCTTGGCGACTTCTCTCAGGGAGGATCTGCTGTCTCAGGGACCGATCTTCCATCCTGCTTTACGATCGCTGGCTTTAATGGCCTGGCTATTGAGACCCAGGTGCTGAAGGACAAAGGGTTGTCAGCTTCAGTTATTCCTACTCTAATTAAAGCAAGGAAAACGACTTCCAGAAAAGTCTATCATCGCACATGGAAGTCTTATATCGTGTGGTGTGAATCTCTTGGGTTTCCTCCACGTTCTTACTCGGTGGCCCGAATATTGGCTTTTCTGCAAAAGGGGGTTGAGCAGAAACTGTCCTTGAGCACCATCAAGGGTCAGGTTTCAGCGTAGCAATCTTCTTTCAGAGGCCTCTGGCTACTCATTCCTTGGTGCGGAGTTTCATCCAGGGGGTGTGCGCACCCTTGCCGCCCTGGGATCTTAATTTGGTGCTGTCGGTTCTTCAGAAACCTCCCTTTGAAAATATCAGGGAGATTCCCTTGCTTACTTTATCCCAGAAGGTGGCCTTCTTAGTGGCTATCACTTCTGCACGCAGGGTTTCAGAACTGGCCGCATTATCCGGTCGTTCCCCATATCTGGTGGTTCATAGGGATAAGGTGGTTCTTCGTCCGAATCCATCCTTCCTTCCTAAGGTGGTTTCAGAGTTTCATTTGAATGAGGACATTGTATTGCCTTCCCTGTGTCCTAAGCCCACTCATCCTTGGGAATTCGCGTTGCATTCCTTGGATGTGGTTCGGGCGATCAGGGTATACTTGAATACTACGGACTCATTTCGTAAGACTGATTCACTTTTTGTGATCACGGATGGCCCTAAAAAGGGGTTGCCTGCATCTGCGGCGACTATCTCTAGATGGATCAGACAGACGGTGGTACAGGCTTATTCTATTAAGGGTCGGGAGCCTCCGTTCCCTGTTAAGGCGCACTCCACTCGGGCGCTTAGTGCTTCCTAGGCCTTTCGTCATCAGGCGTCAGTGCTTCAGGTTTGCAAGGCGGCTACATGGTCGTTGGTACATACCTTTGCAAAATTCTATAAAGTTGATGTGATGGCATCGTCGGATGCCTCTTTTGGCCGCAAGGTTCTGCAGGCCGCTGTTTGAGGAAGGCCGGTGGTCTACCTCGAGGGTTTTTTTTTTTCTGTTGGGTTTTCAGTTGAGTCTCATCCGTTTCTCTGATGAGCCTTTAAAACTTCTGGTTGGCACCGTTTGGGCCTTCTAGATTGGATTTTGATTTCTGTTAACCCACCCCTCATTTGTGGCACTGCTTTGGGACGTCCCAATTGATATTAATCAAGAGGACTGCGTCTGTCAATGAGCAACAGAGAAAATTGGATTTTTGTAAGAACTTACCGTAAAATCCTTTTCTCTTAAGCTCATTGACAGACTCAGTACCCACCCCTCTATTTTTTAATTGGGTTGGGTTAAATTCTCTGACACTGCTTTGTGACAACTAACATCCTGTAGCAGGGAGATAGAAGATGTACCCCCTGGGACTGCCCCCCAGGGTGTGGCCAGAACGTTTTTTGTGCCTAGTGTCCTACTCCTGTAGAGGGCAGTATAACCCAATTGATATTAATCAAGAGAACTGCGTCTGTCAATGAGCTTAAGAGAAAAGGATTTTACGGTAAGTTCTTACAAAAATCCAATTTTTTTTTTGGTTCAGCCCAATGGCTATACGAAAATAGTCATGTCTAGCTTGCTTTACTGTTACCATTTAGGCCTGGTTCTTTGTAGGCTTTGTGCACCCCATGCGTTTTCGTTGTGCTTCCTGGTAATTCTGCCACCTAAAATTATAGCCACAGTTTGTCCTAACTGCCCTCTTGGGTCTCAGCTGCATGTCCCCCTCACTGCCAGATGTTGTCATCAATTATAACATACAAATAGACAAACTCACTTTTTTGAGATGCACAACATTTCATAAAACAAAAAAATCTCAATTGAGCCCACATAACTTCTATACATCTGCTCTATATACTAAAACATAGCCCTATCTAGCAGGGAGAGAACCGAAACGGTTTCTGTTGCATTTTCACATTTAGGCTCTTCACCCAACTCCACCCTGTGCCTGGACAAATGTTAGAGACTGTGCACGATTATCTGTCACTCTGCTCTCTCCTCTTATCAGCATTCTCCTTCTGTTGCGTCTCCCTCCCACTGTCTGAGCTCTTCTGTACAGTAGACTGCAAGACTTACAGTACATGAAGTACATTCAAATATTATTGATTCCAGATCTACAATGTGTTTTTATATCTGGAGTGCAGCTTTAAAGAAAAATGCCATATGTACCCCCTATTTCAATTAACCCTCTTCTGTAATTTTACGATTTCTTTTCCCCTAGTGATGGTCAAAGATGACAATTTTTTTTTTTTTTTTTGTGTCCCAGCAATACAACCCCTGTCCTTGGAATTGTTTAAATCTGACACTAAGGGCCCATTTACACTTATGCATTAAGGCACGACTGTTAAACTATTTAGAACTGTAGGCTGCTTCTGGGGTATGCCCATTTTGGAAGGGCGTAGCTAGTAGTATGAGGTATACCCCTCTTTTAATCTTGCCCATGTGAAAACATCTGTCCGGTTAGCGCAAGACAGAAGCTCTTTCAACAGTTTTGCCCTTTTTTTTTGGTATTGGTAACGCTGCACCTACATAGTGGTTGTGGCCAGGGACCCAAGAGTGCCAGTTAAAAATAAATAAAATGGAAAATTGTTACCAATACTTACTGTACTTTTCCTTTCCTGGCCAGTCCTCACATCAGCACACCTGCGTTTGCTCCTCCCGCGAGCCCTCCCATTCCCTCTTGTTCTATATTTCGTGGGACAGGCCACTTAGGTAGGGTAGCAATGTTGAGCACTGGCTAGGAAAGGAAAAGTACGGTAAGTATTGGTAACCGTTTTCAGTTTTCCTGGCCAACCTCACATCAGCACACCTGGCATTTAACCTAGCTATGTATGGGGGGGGGGGGGGGGGGGGGAGAGAGAATACAATAAAAGAACAATCCATTTTGTCTGCAAGGGTGCCGTCACTACTGCCATACCAAATCTTGTTGCGTTGGCTGATATCACGTCCACGTTATAGTGTCTGGCAAAGGTCTCGCTCCCAGGTGCTCCAGCTGGCTGTTCTGCATATTTCTTCCACTGACACTTTGGCGAGTGCTGCCCATGAGGTCCTGGCTCTCTGCTCTAGAGTTTAGTGCTGTCTCTACGTTTTTGACCCATAACTTAACGGCCCTGGAGATGCCTTTCAGCGCTGACTTGATGCTGACCAACGCTTGCTGGTGCTGGAAATCACTGACTTGCTGAACTGTATTGAAAACTGACTTCTGATACTCTGGTTAGCTCAAAAGTCCTTGACTGTACTGAAGACTAACTTCTGACACTGTGGTTAGCTCAAAAGTCTTTGACACTGCTCCCTCCAGTCCTTCCTGACTGAGGTAGCCTCTTGTAATACTGCTACAACTCTTAACACTGTACACACTGCACTTCAGGGCCCAACCACTGGCACCCCCTTTTATTCTTCAGGGTCAACACTGGCACCATCTTTACTTTGCTCCTGCACCGGCTGGCTAGCTCCTGGATCCCTCTAACCTTCTCTGGAGTGGTCCCCTCACACTAGGTAGACCTCCCAGGGGCCGTTTGCAGTACTCACAGCAGGGAATGCTTTCCTGAAACTCGTCCCTTCTTGGCTCTGCTAGTCCTCAGCACACCGGATCCTCTTGACAGCTCTGCCTTCTACCCCCTCAGGCAAGCTGCCTGGGATACCCGATCCTTCCTGTCAGGAGGAGAGACAGCTGTACCCTCCCTCCTGGGAGTCTGCTTCCCGCCAAAGACAACCTGTCATGTGCTCCCCACAGACTTATACCCCCTCCCAGAATCCTCTGTGGCAGAATCTGCCCTTCCAGGATGGATACAAGCCCTGGTGTGCTATTGGTTGTTTCCTCCACTGCCCAATGAGAGCCCTGTTTGGGACACAGTGGGGAGACTCCCCAACTCAACAGGCACACCTGGGAACACATGCCAGCCTAGATGAAAATCATGGCCATGCTGATAAGCAGACAAGGCCCACTATACTTTACCTAGCACCTGCCTTGGAGGGTGCTACATCAGTAAAACAGCTGTACACAGTCCTAGACAGAAACAAGCTGTTGACACTTGCAGAGAGGATGCATGGAAACTACAACGGAGGATTTTATTTTCCATTGTTAAATTTAAATTGTTTCCACCATTTTTCAGAACTGGGGTTGAGGGTGGCAGGGGAAGCCATTGAAGCGGATGTCTAGTGCAGCCCAGCTGCTGAATGTGACAGTCAAATTTAATGTGTTGTGCTACCTGACAGACAAAGTACATCATACCCAATTTGGGGGAGGCAGACTGTATTTACCAAGCACCCCCTTCCAGCATTGGCGTTTACCCAGTGTTACTTTTCTGATTTGCATACATAGTAGCCCAAAAATTGGTCTCAAAAGTTCACTTTCAATACTGCACGTCAGTTCTGCATTTCATACGGCTAGTGAATAATTAATTGCATTGTAATTGAGATTAGAAAATCACAAAGCATGACTGATTCTGTGTGTGAGAATGTGTACACTGTGCCAGCAATGTGTTTGAGGGAGGAGACCGTTAAGGTTTAGGAGGGCTTTCGCTAGGCACCTTCATTTACATCTACACTATATTACCGAAGTATTGTGACACCTGCCTTTACACGCACATGAACTTTAATAGCATCCCAGTCTTAAGCCTAGTACACACGCAACGAATTTCTGCCGACCGGTCATCCGTCTTTTGTCCAGAGTTGTGTTTTGTTGGTTGGAATGTGCCTAGACTGCACATGAATTTTCCCGCACGACAAAATTCTAATTCAGAAGTGATGTCATGTGTTGGTTTGCTTTCTTTGTGATTTTTCCCTGTTGAAATCTGTACTGACTGCACAAAAATCGGACGTGTTTTGACGGATGACAAAAATTTTATAGCCTGCACACCAGAATTTTTTCGGCCGAAAAGTCGGAGTCGGTTGTCGGAAGCATCAAACTAACAAGCCAAAAATCGGCAGATCGGTCGTCGGACGAAAATTCCCAGCTGAATTTCGACGCGTGTGTACGAGGCTTTAGTCTTTTAGGATTCAATATTGAGTTGGCCCGCCTTTTGCAGCTATAACAGCGTCAACTCCTCTGGGAAGGCTGTCCACAAGGTTTACTAGTGTGTTTATGGCAGGCATCACTATAAATGGTGGACCGCGGGTCGAATGCGGACCTCGTCACTCTCCCATTTGGACTGCCGCAGTCCCGCCGTTTAGGAACCTTTTCTTCCCCCTGCTGTCGCTTTGTAATCCTCACAGTGCCGACAGCGGGAGGAGGGCAGTTCAAGATGGAGGGCAGAGCCACCCGAGGTTAACAAGCTAGTGATTGGCTGCTAGGATAAAGGGCGGTCCTAGCAGCCAATCACTATCTTGCAATTCCCGCCTCCATTCAGACAGCACAGCATGTCTCCATCCTATCTGTCTGTGTTAAGCCCCGTACACACACACAGATCGTCGTCATACAAACGTCGGCGGACGAAAGATCTGCCGATTGTACGCGTGTTAGTATGGTGCCTCCGACAGATGTCTGCGCACAATCCGCGGACAAGAGTCTTTCTTGCAAACATGAAAATTTTTGTCTGCGGACACCAGAACGGACGATTGTTCGCCTGTCAGTACAGAAATCAGCCGACAGACCGCAGATTTGCAAGACTGGGCATGCTCAGAAAATAAAAAACACAGGGAAAGTTAACCATTACATGACATCACTTCTGCAGTCAGCTGAAGTCTGCAGACAAAATTCTTGTGCTGTCCTTGTGCTGTCTTTGCACTTTTCAACAGACACCGACATCCCGGGGAGAAAAGACGAACATTTGTATGACGACGATCTGTGCGTGTGTACGGGGCTTAAGGTAGAACAGTGAGGGGGGTGAATGTAAGGGAGCTAAGGACATTAATGTGGAGGAATTATGTAAATAGGGGCAGAGGACAGTACTGTTAATGGTTGTTGATGTCAAGGAAGTGTGAGAACACTACTGTGAAAGGAGTTGAGGGGGATGATGTAAAGGGGAGCTGAGGACGCTCATCATGAGGGGATCTTGAAAGGTGAGGGGACTGTGATGTACAGTGGGGACTGAGGACACTGATGTAAGAATGGGTTAAGAGCTGTGCATGTGCATTAGGCGCACACGTCATGGGCTGTACTACCAGCAAGAAACAGAGAAAACAGAGAAAAAAGTCCTTAGCCTTTTTCTTAAATTGCGCAGCACCAAGCTGTATGTTGCTGCAGCAGTTTGGTGCACGTGAAAATGCATATTGGTACCGACATGATAAAAATGTTATTGACCGGACCTCAGAGAATTGTAATTTAATACCACTGGTCCATGGGAATGTTGGACCATTCTTCCAGTGGTGCATTTGCAGGTTTCATAAAGACATGGATGAGCGAATTTGGGGTGGAGGAACTTTACTGGCCTGCACAGAGTCCTGACCTCAACCTGATAGAAAAACCTTTGGGATGAATTAGAGCAGGGACTGTGAGCCAGGCCTTCTCGTCCAACATCAGTGTCTGACTTCACAAATACGCTTCTGGAAGAATGGTCAACCATTCCCATAGACACACTCCTAAACCTTGTGGACAGCCTTCCCAGAAGAGTTGAAGCTGTTATAGCTTAGTTGCGAAGGGTGGACCAATTCAATATTGAACCCTACGGATCAAGACTGGGATGCCATTAAAGTTCATGTGCGTGTAAAGGCAGGCGTCCCAATACTTTTGGTAATATAGTGTAGTTGTGATTGTACTACACACATGTAGTCCTCTTTAGGGGACATCAGTCTCCCCAAACAGGCTCTGGCACTAAACTTGTAGGTGGATAGCTAGGACAAAAGCCTTCACCAAGTGGAAGAGTGAGTTTGATCATAAATTTAGCAGTGCCTCCACCCAGAACATAGCTTCTGTAGGCAGAGGGTATTACATTCCTGGGATATGTAATTGGGAACAGAAGAACTCTTGCACCCACCATATAACAATATCCATGCATATACCGTACAGCAGGCATGTCCAAAGTCCGCCCCGCGGGCTGCTTTAATATGGCCCCACAGGTAATTTGGAAAAATCTATTGTTGTGGCCCCTGTAAATACCCGAGCGCGGCTCAGGACTCCTGGGATCTCTGGATCTTTCAACGCCGCGGGACTGCACGTATGCCATATTAGTTCTTTAACCATTCATTTTATACATTCTCTTATATATGCTACTGTTTTGAATGACATACTCAAAGTGATGATCCATCCCAGCCCACTGCATCCAATTCCCATAGCTCCCAACTTTTGAACTTCAGAATGAGGGACAATTGAGGGAGTAAAGCCCCGTACACACGCAACGATTGTTGGCCGTAAATTTTCGGCCAACGTCCGATCGTCGGCTTGTTAGTATGATGCTTCCGACAACCGACTGCGACTTTTCGGCTGAACAAAATCTGGTGTGCAGGCTATAAAATTTTTGTTGGCTGTCAGCAGAACGGCCGATTGTTCCTCAGTCAGTACAGATTTCGGCCGACAAAAATGTGATAATCAAGACTGGGCATGCTCAGAGAAGAAAAAACACACGAAAAGTAGACCAGAACATGACATCACTTCTGCAGTTGGTTGTTGTTGGCCGACATAATTCGTGTGCAGTCTAGAGCACATTTCAACCAACACAACAACACTGGACAAAAGACGGCCGATCGGTCGGCCAACAATCGGTGCGTGTGTACGAGGCTTTAGTGAGCTGCGGCGTGCGTAATGGCAAAATGTGGGTGTGGCTAACGTCTTGATGGTAGGGGCTTAAGGGGTGTGCTAAAAAAAAAAAAACCCCAGCTCTCTGACCAATGCTCCTAGCTTTCACTAATGCCCCCAGCTTTCTCACCTCTCACAAATGCCCCCCCCCAGCTCTCTCACCAATGCCCCCCACCCTAGATTTCTCAGCAATGCCCCCCCCCCCCCAGCTCTCTCACCAATTCCTCCCTCCTCTCTTACTAATGCCCCCCAACTCACTCACCAATTCCCCCCCTCCTCTCTTACTAATGCCCCCAACTCTCTCACCAATTCCCCCCTCTCTTACTAATGCCCCCCCAACTCTCTCACCAATTCCCCCTCCTCTCTGACTAATGACCCCCCTACCTCTCTTACTAATGCCCCCCAACTCTCTCATCAATTCCCCCCTCCTCTCTTACTAATGCCCCCCCCCAGCTCTCTCACCAATTCCCCCCTCCTCTCTTGCTAATGCCCCCCAGCTCTCTCCCTAATTCCTCCCTCCTCTCTTACTAATGCCCCCCAGCTCTCTCACCAATTTCCCCCCTCCTCTCTTACTAATGCCCCCCAGCTCTTTCCCCATTTCCCCCTCCTCTCTTACTAATGCCCCCCAACTCTCTCACCAATCCCCCCTCCTCTCTTACTAATGCCCCCCCAGCTCTCACCAGTTCCCCCCTTCTCACTTACTAGTGCCCCCCCCCCCCGCTCTCTCACAAATGCAGATTGTTTTGAATTCCTGTGTTGCTGAAGCTCCAAGTGTCGGGACTGTAACATGGAGCCGGGGAGGAGTGTCACAGCACTTCACTCGGCTCCATGCTACAGTCCTGACAGGCGGGAAAGAAGACTCCTCCAGTGCCCAATTAAACAGGGATGTGGGAAGTTGTGGCGCCCCCGGGATCCAGGACACCCAGCAGCAAATATGGTTCATGTCCCCTCTGGGTGCCTGGCACGATTTCTCTTACCTTTCACAAGTCTCTGAGAGCCTACATCGGGGCCAGTGGCGGCTGGTGCTCAAAATTTTTTGGGGGGGGGGGGGCGCGCAAACAGAAAAATGTAATAGGCATTGCTTTGCGGCAAAAAACGCTGTAAAAAATTGCATGACTTTGAGGTCACAAAAGTGTGAAAGGGGCCTTCAGTAATCAAGGTATAGTGTGCCCCTTTCAATGCAGAGAGACCAGCGTGCCCCCTTTCAATGCAGAGAGACCAGTGTGCCCCCTTTCAATGCAGAGAGACCAGCGTGCCCCCTTTCAATGCAGAGAGACCAGTGTGCCCCCTTTCAATGCAGAGAGACCAGCGTGCCCCCTTCAATGCAGAATGACCAGCGTGCCCCCTTTTAATGCAGAGTGACCAGCGTGCCGTGCCCCCTTTCAATGCAGAGAGACCAGCAGGCCGTTCCCCCTTTCAATGCAGAGAGACCAGCGTGCCCCCTTTCAATGCAGAGAGACCAGTGTGCCCCCTTTCAATGCAGAGAGACCAGCGTGCCCCCTTCAATGCAGAATGACCAGTGTGCCCCCTTTTAATGCAGAGTGACCAGTGTGCCGTGCCCCCTTTCAATGCAGAGAGACCAGCAGGCCGTTCCCCCCTTTCAATGCAGAGAGACCAGCGTGCCCCCTTTCAATGCAGAGAGACCAGCGTGCCCCCTTTCAATGCAGAGAGACCAGCCTGCCCCCTTTCAATGCAGAATGACCAGCGCACTTACCTGCAGCAGCGGCGGCTTCTCCTCAGTCCCCCGGCGTCTCCTCGAGTCCTCCTGCCGCCTCCTCGGCCAATGCCATGGTTTTGCCTTTCGGCCAATCAGGAAGCGGATCCCTTTTCCTGATTGGCCAGGAGGAGGATCCGTGTGACAATAGCACATTTTCATGTGCTATTGTCACACAATGGGTGGGCTCGGGCGCACTGCTCTGCGCCCCGGGTCCACCCTTTTCTGATCGGGAGCCGAAGATGGGGCGGTGCTGGGAGGAGGAGGGGGCAGCAGAGATTGCCGGCAAGATTTTCCGGGACTTCAGCCCAGACCCCGGGACCCGCTTCAAATTGCGGGACAGTCCCGCGGATTATGGGGGACGGTTGGGTGGTATGAATTCAGTTTTTTCCTGTTACTTGTGAATACACTATTGTTACTACCCACTGCCTGCCCCCGTCCGCTTTATATCTCTTGCTCAATATGGCCTCGGACTTAGCCTGATTAGGAAGCACTAAAAAAAACATAAATAAATCCGGTGCTAGTATGACAGGACCAGCGCCCTCTCCATGATAATTGGCATAACACCTGGGGGTCAAGTAGCAGCTGTGTTGGAACAAAACACACCAGGAGGGATGTTCAAAAATATCAGTCACACACATATATAAACCCACCGATGATGATTAATGATGGCAGCAATAATAGTCATGAATGATGCCAATGTAGTAAATAGAACATTGAAATGTTGTCAGGACAACCATACGAGAAGCAGGCACTCCTCACGCTCCCCTGCATTGGGTCACCGCACATGCCGCTCACCACCAGCGGCTCTATAGCGTTTCTAGCCTCGTTTTGGTCCTCCTCCCAGACTCTGACATCACGCCTGGGTCCCCTTCCCGGTCGGCACTTATCGTGGGTGTTAGGAGCGGCCACAGACGGCGATCCTCCTTCCCTCCTGTCCAGGATTGAGGCATTCAGTTATCTCCTCACAGCCCAAGCAAGGCACAACTGTCCACACTGCTGCATTGTTCCTGGCTGGTTTTATGCCTTCACACACACACACACTGGATGGTCACCAAGCTGTTAGTTTTTAACCCTTATTTTGGCTTCACCATTGCAGATCCAGCAGGGGTCATTGTACAAGGTGTACTGCTGTTTTATACATACATGGAAGCAGTGCTGGGACAAGGTCATTTGGTGCCCAGGACGAAGATGGCAAACTTAACCCAGGGGCGATCAAAGGGTTAATTGTGAGCCTAGGGGAGTGTAAGGGAGATACTTGTGAAATGATCATAGAGACCTGTGTTCCTATATGGAAGGATCACAGGCGCTCTGTGATCATTTCAGAGAGAACAACGGTCAGCTGTGTTTACAACAGCTGACCGTTCTTCTCTCTCAGCAAGGAGAAAACACGCGGTGCCCAGCGGCAATCACGGCTGCCGGTCCCATGGATCGTAATCTCCTCAGCCTAGTAGGGGCGGAAGCGCACTTGCCCCCCAACACCACTCTTGCGAACCGACGTACCCTTACGTTGATTTGCACAGCCGAGCCAGCCTACCGCAGTAACGCTCCTCAAGGTTGCGGCTGAAGCAGAACTCTATACTCCTCCTATCCGGCCGGCCTCTCAGCGAGGGACATCACGCCGGGCCGGAACTACAGAGAGCCTGTCAGGGGGAGTATTATCCACTGACAGAAAGGAAAAGCTAGGCTAGGCGTGTGTCGGGTGCATGAGAGCACTCGGCACATCGTTGCAGCAGGCAGGCACAGAGCTATTAGCGGCTGGATCAATTACACACACAGTCAGTCTGTGAAAGTTGTCCAGCCATTTTTGATAAGTACATGATTTCACTGCGCCCCCCCTCTCCAATAACTTTTACCGCCCATGGCATTTGCCCCTTCAGCCTACCCCCAAATAAATTTTACCGCCCAGGGCATCTGCCCCTTCCTCCACCCCCCCAATAAATTTTACCGCCCAGGGCATCTTCCCCTTCCTCCACCCCCCCAATAAATTTTACCGCCCAGGGCATCTGTCCCTTCCGCCCCCCTTGTACCGGCTCTGCATGAAACTGACTTTGAAAAAAATGTTTCAATGTTCTATTTACTACATTGACATCATTTATGATCATTATTGCTGCCATCATTAATCATCATCGTTGGGTTCATATAGCTCTTATATGTGGTTAACCCTTATGTGACTGATTAGGGAGCACGCATGCTCCGAATTGAGATGAATACATTGTAAAATCTCAGTTAATTGCAGTTGGTCTAAATCAGTTATAAATATATTTGGACACAACATGTATACTTGGTGTTATGTTCCTGTTCATATTTTTTTTTTTTAACTTAAAAGTTGACAGACAACCTTTATTACCAATAATATGTAATGTACTTTACAATGTTCCTGACATATTTCAGCTTCCTGGATTTTTTTTTTTTCATCTGGCCTTTAGATATGAAAGGTAGAATGATTTAACACCTGTTTAGATTTGCCATCCATGTGATGAAATGAAAAGTATGCCGTTTGCAGTAAACTTTGCATAAATTAGTTAATTTGCATTTAATTTTAATGGTCCAAAGAATGTGAGGCAAAATGGTTAGCCCTCACGCATGTTCACTTCATCAAATCTGGCCCTCTTTGAAAAAAGTTTGGACACCCCTGCCGTACAGATATACACCAGTATGGAAGTAATACACACTTTTTATGATTAAAAAAAATGAGTATAAATATGTACAGTATCTCAAAAAAGTGAGTACGCCCCTCACATTTTTGTAAATTTTTTATTATATCTTTCCATGTGACAACACTGAAGAAATGACACTTTGCTATAATATAAAGTAGAGAGTGTACAGCTGTATAACAGTGTAAATTTGCTGTCCCCTCAAAAAAACTCAACACACAGCCATTAATGTCTAAACTGCTGGCAACAAAAGTGAGTACACCCCTAAGTGAAAATGTCCACATTAGGCCCAATAAGCCATTTTTCCTCCTCTGTGACATGTGACTCGTTAGTGTTACAAGGTCTCAGGTGTGAATGGGAAGCAGCTGTGTTAAATTTGGTGTTATCACTCTCACTCTCTCATACTGGTCACTGGAAGTTCAACATGGCACCTCATGGCAAAGAACTCTCTGAGAAGCTAAAAAAAGAATTGTTGCACCACACAAAGATGGTCTATGATATAAGAAGTTTGGCAAGACCCTGAAACTAGGCTGCAGCATGGTGGCCAAGACCATACAGCCGTTTAACAGAACAGGTTCCACTCAGAGCAGTCCTTGGTCGACCAAAGAGGTTGAGTGCCCGAGCTCAGTGTCATATTCAGAGGTTGTCTTTGGGAAATAGACGTATGAGTGCTGCCAGCATTGCTGCAGAGGTCGAAGAGGTGGGGGTCAGCCTGTCAGTGCTCAGACCAAATGCTGCACACTGCATTAAATTGGTCTGCATGGCTGTCGTTCCAGAAGGAAGCCTCTTCTAAAGATGATGCACAAGAAAGCCCGCAAACAGTTTGCTGAAGACAAGCAGACTAAGGACATGGATTACTGGAACCATGTCCTGTGGTCTGATAAGACCAAGATAAACTTATTTGGTTCAGATGGTGTCAAGCGTGTGTTGTGGCAACCAGGTGAGGAGTACAAAGACAAGTGTGCCTTGCCTACAGTCAAGCATGGTGATGGAAGTGTCATGGTCTGGGACTGACTCACACCTTACTCAAGCACAGCCTGCATCTCTCCTCACACTGAACATAGGATGGTATACAGGCACACTGTGTGTCTGAGAGTAAACCAGAAAGAAAATTGGGAAGGGAAATTACACCAACCTGTTTAATGCAAGTTTGTTACAAAAAAAGTCCAAAATGTCAAAACAGTATCCCGCCCCACACCCACGATGAACCTGCCTACCTCCCTCCCCTAACTCAACCTCATCAAACCCACTAGACCAGACTCTAAGGAACCCCCCCCCGGAAGTAGTGGCGTCACTAGGGGGGGCAGAGGGGCCATGGCCCCCCAACATTATACTGTGCGTTCCCAACAGGATCCCAGCCACCTCCTGCTCTGGGATGGCGGGTTGTAAGCCCATATTGTGGGTTCCCGACCCCCCATGCCCCAGCATCACTGTGAAGAA
The DNA here is from genome assembly GCF_965119305.1 of Pelophylax lessonae. NCBI lineage: Eukaryota > Metazoa > Chordata > Amphibia > Anura > Ranidae > Pelophylax > Pelophylax lessonae. The sequence goes on from NC_138779.1 coordinate 96,000,206, forward strand.
CAGAGGCGGCACTAGAGGAAGCTGAGCCAATGCTTCCTGTGTAGTAGTGTAGTGCTGACTCCTGTAACAGGCGGAGTGATAACAAATGTACTCTGCCTGTGACAGTGACAGGAGCAATACAGGAAGAATTGGCTCTGCTATCTGCTGCAGCCGCATACTTCGTTCAGCGCTGGCTCCTGTCACACTGATGCTCAGGGATGGTGGGTCAGGAACCAGCCAGCAGTACCAGCCATGGAGGACAGCCACAGCAGCCACCAACCATACCTGCCTGGGGGACAGCAGCAGTCAGCGATGCCTGCAGGAATCGTGAGGAAGAAGTGAAGATTGAAGTCAGTTGAGGTGCTGGTAAACTGCAGTGCATCCGTGTGAAAGCAGCCTTAGGCCCCTTTTACATGATCGGTCTGATCGGGTCCGCCTGTCTTTTTTCAGGTGGACCAATTGGACCCTCCATTCACCTCTATAGAGCAGCAGATGTAAACAGACTTGTGTTCGTTTCCACCCAGTTATCTCCGATCCCCTTAAAAAACAAGGGGATCTGTCCCCTTCTGTCTGGGCGGATCGGATCGGAGGGCCCATAGAGTAGAGCGGGCTGTGTCCATGTCTGCTCTGCTTATGCTGAGTGGACACAGACCTGTCATCTGCCTTCTCCGCTCATTGTGGCCCACAACCAGTTACCAAGTCACTAAAATGGCCCTCGTTCCTCAAAAGGTTGGGCACCCCTGCTGTAGGGACATGAGTCCTGAAAGGAGAGGTGCACTGTAGCAGCCTTTCTCCTTAGTTCCACCACAGTGTGTGGCAGAGGGAAGAAGTCCGGGATAGAGAGGTGTGCTGTACTGTGGCACATCAGGAAACCCACAGGGAAATTATAAAGATCTCCCATAAAGTTAATAAGAGTGTTAGGATTGCCGCCACAGTGGTTGGCAGATCTCACTATTCCTCCTTACCTCCTCCATGCTGAGATCATGGCATCAATACTAGGTTTTATTACTGCGTAAACTGGCACCAGTACGAGGGGCTATTACTGCATAAACTGGCACCAATACTAGGGGCTATTGCTGCGTAAACTGGCACCAATACTAGGGACTATTACTGCATAAACTGGCACTATTGCTAGGGGTTATTACTGTGTAAACTGGCACCATTACTAAGGGTTATTACTATGTAAACTGGCACCAATACTAGGGCTATTACTGCGTAAACTGCCACCAATACTAGGGGCTATTACTGTGTAAACTGGCACCAATACTGGGGGCAATTACTGCGTAAACTGGCACCAATACTGGGGGCTATTACTGCGTAAACTGGCACCAATACTGGGGGCTATTACGGCGTAAACTGGCACCAATACTGGGGGCTATTACTGCGTAAACTGGCACCAATACTGGGGGGCTATTACTGCGTAAACTGCCACCAATACTGGGGGCTATTACTGCGTAAACTGCCACCAATACTGGGGGCTATTACTGCGTAAACTGCCACCAATACTAACAATTGCATATGTGTGTATACGCATGCCACAGATGCAGATTTTTTAATTCTGTGTTATGGATCTGAATGAAGTGCCTGTTTACACACCTGTGAGTATCTCTATTGAAAACAATGCAGCTCCATTCAGATACATAAATATTGCTATATTTCAGGTCCTGTGCCAAGCAGATTCCTCTCTGCATACTGGAGCAGACAGAATCTAGAGCAGCTGTGAATGGCAACCAACCGGCTTCTAGTTTTCATTTTTAAACCTTAACAAAACACCCTAAAGCTAGAAGCTGATTGAGTACCATGCACAGCTGCTCCAGGTTTAGTACATTCTTCTCTTTGTATTTTCTTTCACTGAAAACTATGCATTCTCTGATTGGATGACATGGAGATTGTGACTTTACCACCCCTTCCCTCCACCTCATCCAATCAGAGAAAACCTTGTATTTACTGAACAAAAATAAAATAAAAGACATTCTATGAATGGCGGTGTTTAGCGAGTAACCCATTGTGATCAGTGTGCAGAGGGGAATTATTACATATAACTGCCTAAAAACTGAGTCTTCTTTGATATCAGCCTCTGGTAAAGCCCTGCACAGTAGCACTTAAACTGGAGGAGGGAATTTCTAAGCTAATCAGGCTCCACTGCATTGTACAGTGCTATCAGTCTCCCTTCACACAGAGAGATAATCTCATTGTCCAATCAGCAAGATGGACAGGGTTGGTGACTAAGCTGGATTGCTTAACATGGACCTTGCACTTTCTGCACGGTCCACTTTTTAAATGTGATTACCTCCCAATTCGTTGAAACACTGACAAAACATAGAAAAACAGCTATAAGGGAAACGTTACACAATAAAAACACCTTTTCACCCAGTTTCTGTAGTGCAGAGAGTGATGTAAAAAACCAGCGAATGAAATCCCAAAGAATGCGGAGAACTCTAAAGCTCGCAAGAAGACAGACTGTCTTTTCAACATCTTAACGAGGAGATAGAAAACCCATACAATCCTAGAATAGATTTTTTTTTGTTAAATTGACACTGTTAAGGCACACAATTGCTCTTCTCCCCTTTCTTTTTTTTTTTTTGACATGCCATATTCCCCATGTGTCCAACTGTGTCTCTTATTATCATTTATTTTATTCTTAACCTTGATAGATATTTTGTATCTTTACACGGTATACAGCATTCATTTTACAGAATTTTTCTTTTTTCATTATTTATCGTCATCTTTCTTTTTCTGAGAGTGATTATATTATCAGTTTACTGACAGATAAAACAATCGTAACCCAGAGTTTCCTCTTTATGTCTGTCATGCTCATTGCCCACTCCCCCTTGCGCTCTAGATATAAGCTTAGCACATCCCCCCTGTCCTCTCTTTGGTTTGACAAAAAAGCAGAACCGCTCTGAAACATGTTACCTTTCATCGGGTGATGTCACTTCTGCCCAGACATCCTTCTGGCTTCAGCTACAACGACCCACTTGCGTTCCAGCATGGTTGTGGGCCGCACTAGCAGCGGTCCCTGCTTGTTCCACAGAACCATCAACAGGTGTCCTTCTTCATGCTCCTCTATCTTCAGCGGGACATCTGGACATCGTCGCCCTTAGCAAGAGCCATCAACTCTCGCTAACCATCTCCCATTGGACCCCCATTAGAACTTAGGAACATTGTGTATTCCAGCTAGCTGGCCCATGTGTAACCCCCTCCTATCTTGGGAGTGCAATCTTTTTACTTGTTTTATACACCCTCAATAAACAGTTACACTTAGATGGCCGCACGTTCTTCTTCTTATGTGTCTTCTCGACATCACATTCAGCTAGGTAATGTCGGTAGAAGCTGGGGAAAAGGTCATTTTTTTTCACTCAGAAGTCTTATTCAAAGTATCAGCAAGGGGTAGGGAGCCACATCTAGAAAGTGAACCTTGCTTTTAAGGCTCTTTCACTTGGGACAATAATATTTCTGAACAGTGTCCCTCAGGAAATGTATGAAGATGAACAGTTTGACTTTTCAGATTATTGCAGGAGTGTCTCATAGACCCTTGCTAGTGAGATGGGGTGGGGTTTGTTATTGTTAAGTACCTGCATTCCTTTGTTCTATTGTTGTTCTGTCTGCCTTAGGATAAACTTATTATGGGATGTATTTGTGTATGTGGATTGGCTGCTAAGGAGGAGGGGGGTTGTCCCACAGTATATATCTGTATGTGCCTGTGTTTCAATAAAGAGTTAGTTGTTGCTTTCAGATCCATACAAGCTAAGTTCAGGCTATTTTTTGTATGTAGGGCAGCTGGAATCTCTATACATGTCCAGACTGGAGGAAGCCGTATACTGACAGAAGACCACAAGTACAGTGTGGGTCGGCGCTTCTGTTACAGTTCAAGATCCACTTTAATTACAGCAGAAAATAAAGGTCAACAACACCCTAGCTGTTTTCTGGCAGTGTATTTAGAAAGCAGATCAAAACTGCAAATAATTTAGTACAGAAACCAGTCCCAATTTATAAATTGCAAATGTGCATTAGGTTATTTATCTGGAGATTAGGATTTAAAGATGCATTTACTTCAAAATACCGTTCAAATGCATTTGTCCTTCAACTTTTTGAATTTAAAATGGTTAATAAACTGTACCCTTATAATTTACTTTTTTTTTTTTAATATAATTTTACATTATACTAAAAGTAATGCAAACGCCCATGCAGGATTCCAATCTTTATATTATTTTTTTATCTCCTTTTTAATAAATGATTATGTTTCACAGTCATAATTCTAAAAGACCACTCTTTTATCATAAGACTTTGTCTTGTTGGAAACACACTCCTAGTTGCTTGCGGACTTCATCCATGATGGTGTGCAGCAGCTCACTGTCTGCCAAGGTCATTAATGGACTTTCTTTTAGTCCTAGAAGCAGAAAATCTCATTTAAACACAACATAGGGAGCATCAGTGGAAAATATAAATCATATTATCTTGCACGGTACCTTTTAACAGACACTGGCGCACATGCTCGGCCTCGTAGCTAAGTCCTGTGCTGTTTGTAAAATACATAGGTTTACTGGAAGGTGGAAGGGGAAATTTTGTTTCTTTACCATTGAGAATAACAGAGGTAGGGCACCACATGCACGAAGGAATCTAAAAAAAATATATAAACCTATATTGATGCAACAAATCACACACAGAATAGGCAGCAGCTACCAGTATGATCACATACAGTCCAGTTATGTATGCTTGTCATTTACAAATCAAAGGATGATAAGGAGTTTTAGGTGATGCATACAGAGTGCTTAATAGGTAGGAGGAGTACCAGGAAAGAGCAGAGTCTTGAATGCCAAGGAAGTAAAGTTTTGTGAGGAGGAAATGGTGGTCAACTGTGTCAATGGCATGAGTACGCAGTAGTGGTGTTAGCAGTTAGTAAGTCATTAGTGGCTTTTAGAAGGGCAACTTCTGTGAAGTGTTGTGGGCAAAAGACAGACTGTAAGGCCCTGTTCACATCTGGCATTTTGAGATCTCGGGCAGAATCGCTCAATTCTGCCCCTGATCCCAAATCACACTGCAATAGTAGCAAAATGCATCACACGTGTTCAGGTGCCATTAATTTTCATTGACACCTAAATCCGGTGTGGTTTTGCCATGATTGTCATGAGAGAAATTGAGGCAAACTGCATTGTGCAAAGCTGGTCTCCCAAAAGAAGCTCCTGCTTCTTTTTGGGTGACAAGATAGGCATGATGCTGTTTGCCGTGATTGCAGCGCGATTTATCGTGCAACCTTCAGGCAAAACCTCATTGCGTTTAGGTGTCATTAAAAATGATTGGCACCAGACACATATGGTGGCAGGTGGGCATCAGAGAAATGTTTAGCAACATCCTCTGTAGTAAGAGGGTCAAAAGTGGAAACTATTGAATGTCGTTGTAGATATATATGTTAAGTGGGGAAGATATCTGGACAGTGGGACAAAGTAGAATTAAAGGTAGCACAGAGTTGACAAGAACAGAATGAGAGTGTTAGTGCAAGTGATGAAGTAAGTCTGCTTGGCAAAAACAGAGGTAGGAATCCAATTTTAGGAGGGCAGATTTATACATGGTGAAATCTTGAAGGAATTTAGTTTTATTTCGCACTTACTCAAGAACTGGGCTATGCAGCTTCTGGTTTCTTCTGGGGTTATTGTGCAAAGTATTCTATGAATTAACTTTTTGCTGCTTGGAGGGATAGGGGGTAAAGACAGGGAGAGTGTGGAACTGATACAATTGTTTTCAGAGAAGGAAAGGTTGCAAGGAGTGAAGATGAATTTAGGTTGGGAGGTCGAGAGGTAGCTGGGTACTTTGTGTTACCAGGAATGGTAAAGTCACCAAGAATGATAGTGGGTATGGGTAGCCACTCAGAGAAGTAAAGGAAGCATGACACTGGTCCAGGAGGCCAACAAATCAAAGCAATCCTCAAACAACTGGAAAAAAAAGATGAATATAGTAAGATTTTAAAGAGGAGAGGGAGGCAAGGGAATAACTTAGAAAGTTCTTTGCAGGGATAGAAGGATTCCAATTCCACCTCCCTTTCATCCACTGGTCTGGGTGAGTGAATCCAGAGGAGGCCGCTTGAGAGACAGGGTCAGATTCCTGAAGTCACACTGCAGAAACGGCAAGTAGGGTAACAGGTTTGGAAATAAAAAAGGTCATGGACAGACCTGAGGTTTTTACAGACATTCTAGAGGGCACGTGAAAATAGGGTGCTGGTTGTTGGAAGCAGGGAAATAGAAATGAGTGTGTGGATTATGGTTGCTGCCAAAGGAATGAGGGTGCTGGGTGTGGAGGTAAACTTTAGATAACAGAGAGCCAGATTTAGTCAAAATAAAATATTCCCAGAAGTTATTAAAAGCAGGAGAGTGAGTGACATAAAATGGGATTGAGACTTAGAGAAGTGTATTGTATGTGCCCCAGTGTTGTGGAGGTTATGTCAGCACGTTGTTCAGAATTATCAGGAGGTGATGAGTGCAGTAATATGGGCAGGAGTGAAGGTGATATATACAGTACAAGTTGTGGAGAAATTGTGTAAAGGAATTACATTTTAAATTTTAAAAGGACACTATTGTGAAAGGCAAAGAAGAATGGGAAAAATTGAACTGGCAAATACATAGAAACAAGTTTAAAAAAATAATTAAAAAAAATAATAATAAATTAACATACATGAATGAGATGATTGAAATCAAGCTGATCTTTTTTCCATGTTTCTTAAAAAAACATGTACAGACTACACAGCCCTTTTAATAACACATGCCATGTCCATAGTGTGCTGTCAAGTGAGACAGTTTTCTTTTTTTTTAGAGAATGTAAATACCTGAATCATTCCTGTTGAGCCACAAATGGCTGCCTGGTTTGGCATTGCCACCATGATAGTGCAGGTCAGAATTGCTTGACGTTTTCCTGAATACTGAAGAATAATTGTCACGGTTTCATCCACACCTATTAGGAGAACGATGAAATGGGCAGTAATAGATATGGTATTATGGTGCTGTAAAGGGTCCTAAATGGTTGTAGTTTGGCATAAATATACTAGAGATATATTAGTCAGCTATTGTAGACAAATAGTGGTGGTCTGCATTCATACACTTACCAGTTTCATACAGAAAACCTTTGGCAGTCACCGATTCTGGTTTTTCACCTTTAAATACCATTAATGCAAACTGGAGACAGTAGCAGCCGATATCCAGCAGTGCCCCTCCTCCCAGTTCCTTCTCCACTGACCGGGGAACATGGTACTGGTTAGAGCCAAATTCTGCCCGGACAACCTTTACATCCCCTATGGCCTTCTGGGATAAGAGGGAACGAATCTGATCATACACAGGAAAATAGCGACTCCAAACGGCCTGCAATACAATAAGTGACCCTTATAAGCAATAATACATGGGAAATGAAGCCTTGAGATACATACAGGTGGCACAGCCTGCTCATTACTCATTTCTACCCAGGTGTTCCTGTATTTTGCCGCCAGGCCAACCAACTACCTTCTTCATAGTTGCCAACATTTGAAACAAATTTCAAAATTTTCAACTAAAAGTGATAAATACTGTACAGTATATGCTAAAGAATTATGCCATGGACCATTGTCTTATATCTCAGGGACTCTAGTCTTGGATTCTGTTAATTTCAGAGATAGGTATTGTGGGTGTGATATTTGTTCCAAAGATCTATGTTAAGAATGTAATTGAGTTATTCATTAGAGCCGTTTGGTGTATTTTTGGTTTGTGATATTACATTCATAAAGACCTTTAAATTAAGAGCTGTATTTCAGACAGATTGGGAGAACATATTGAGGTTGTGTCTGCTTAATATGGACACATCCAGCATACTGTGAGATTTATGTTTCACTAAACTTGAGTGAATGCCAGTATTGCAATGTTATATTGTCTTACGGAATTAGGGGCACAAACCAAAGGGGAACAACTCACAATGTGAACGGAATTTTGAGATCTTGTGGTTGAGTGGGTTATTCATCCTACTGGAAAGATGGCATATTTGAGTTGTAGCCTTCATTATGCATTTTGTTTTTTTAATAAAAATACTTTCTTTAGACTAGGAAAGGGTTAGAAACTCTTTCAGGTTTTTATTCCTGTCTGTATTGCCATTGGTGAGATTCCCCTTAACCGTCTGTCCTGCATACAGCACAGAGGATCTAACCCTTATCTAATCCCCAATTTATCCAAAACTCAAAGAAATTGAGCTGAAGTTTAACATTAGAAGAACTAGTTCATTGCAAACATTTTTCAGGGGAAACTCTTGTAAACTAAGCCGCAGTGCTATGGATCTGCTAACTGCATCTAGCCAGAGGTGTGCAATTCCATTTAGAGAAATTGGAATGGGAAAGGGGAAGATCATTGTAATGTTTTGTAATGTTTTTAACATAAATGTAATTGGAAACTAGAATTAAAGTTATTAATGCATTCATTGTTTTTTTTTGTCTTTATATCTGCTTGGAGTTGAGTTTTAGACAAAGGCCATGGTACAGTACCTCCATAAAGAAGACATTGTATTTCCGGGCAGCTGCTATGAGCTCTTTCACCTCTGTGGAGTTCATGGCCAGGGGTTTTTCACATATGATGTTTTTTCTGTGCTCCAGATACATCAAAACTACATCTCGATGGATGGTATGCAGGACACCAACATAGATAATATCTGCAAGTAAAGACAGCATAAAAGGACATACAGTCACATTTCCCCAGACCTCATACAGAATATGCAAGCAGTGGATCTTCATAGAGCTTTTTTATTTTTTAACACAGACATGTGCATGGGTCTCCTAGCAGTCATTGTGTAAAGATGATTAACACAAGAGAATTGACAATTAGTCTTGAAGTGACGAAGTGCACAGTAGTCACAGCTAGCTGTTTTACCCTACGTTCCCACCTATGTGATTTTTGGTGCGTTTTGCAATTTGCAGAAACGCATTACATTTCATTTAACATGGTTTCCTATGATGCACGTTCACATCTATGCTTTTTTCAGCCAGTGCATTTTTAGAGAGGGTGAGGGACTTTTTTTCCCAGCAGCAGGTTGTGTTTTGCGTGCAATAGTCTTCAATGGAGTCGCACCAGAAACGCAAGTGTTGCACGATTGCATTTTTTAATTTTTTCTCCTTTCAGAATATATTATCGTAGCTAGTTGCTAAGGAGCGGGCTGGGAAGCCGGCCGTCACGTTCTTCACAATCGATGAGTCATCAGCTGTCAGTGGGGTTCTCCCCTCCCCCCTCCTGAACCATACCAGGCAGCATGCCCTCAACATGGGGGGGGGGTGCTTTGGGGCAGGGGGGTCCTGCCCCTCCCCAACCCAAAGCACCTTGTCCCCATGTTGATGGAGACAAGGGCCTCTTCCCCACAAACATGGGCTGTGGTTGTGGGGGTCTGCAGGCATTAGAATCTGGAAGCCCTTTTTAACAAGGGGGTCCCCAGATCCTGCCCCCCCCCCTCTATGTGAATGGTTCTCCGCTGACAGCTGAATGTAAAAACAAGAATTGCTGGCTAAAAAAACTTTGTGAAACAAACAGCGTGGTTCCCCCCCAGATTCACACCAGGATCTTCGGGTCTGGTATGGATTTAGAGGGCAGCCCCACACCAAAATAAAAAAAGGGGTGTGGGGTCCCCCCAATTCCATACTAGCCCTCCTCCTGAACCATACCAAGCCCCATGCCCTAAACATGGGGGGGGGGCTTTGGGGCAGGGGGAGGGGGGTTCTGCTGGGCTACATGCTCGGATAAGGGTCTGGCATGGATTTGGGGGGGGGGCTCTGAAGGGGAATGACAGGACCTCTTTCTAGTTGCTGGCAACCATTTTCTAGCTTGACCTGTGTAACACCATTTTCTTTCTTACAACTGTGACTTGTAATGACTTGTTTCAGTTAAGGTTACTTTAAGTCTTTAGTTAAACATGAACAATGACCTAAGTAAATCACCCGATATGTTCTGACATTTCAAGATAAAGATACATCCCCACTTCCTTTGTACCTAACACATTCTGCTTCCTTTTATTCTAAGTTGAGCTATAGGGTCTAGACAAGGCGTATTTTGCAATTTCTAACGAACATTCTGTATTAACCCATTGTTCAACTTTTGTGAGAACTTGACTCTTCCTGAGAGTATCCACTCCACCTCCCAACTGTATTTCCTGTTCAATACTGTGTATAATAGTTACCCCGCTTTGAAAATAAAGTTAAGAATGTTTTAGACTGAGCAGTGGTTGCACGTGTTTTCTTTAACAGGATAAAACATTCTCCAGAGCTCTGCTGTTTTTGCATAGAACAGACTAGACGTTGCTATTAAGTCAGGGACTTAACTTTTGAGTATACATTTAAGGTATCTAGGGTGAATATAAAGAGAAATCACCAACAGATTGGGGGCTACGTCTGGGATCGGAGAGAGAGCGGCCATCACGGGTCCAAGGATTCACCGGTCTGGGTAAGGAGATATTTTATTTTATCTGTTTGCCTGTCCGGTGGGACTTGGCCGTTTGGCCCTGGTTCCGTTCTTTGAGCCATAGACACCAAACGCTCAGGGAGCGTGTTGGATAATAGAGCAGCTCTGGGAGATGCTCTGGATCTTTACATATATATATATATATATATAGAAGCTTCAGGGAAGCTTGAATACTAATATATATATATATAGAGGCTTCAGGGAAGCCAGAATAATATTTTTCAGGGAAAGATATTATATGTTAGGTTGTTGAACCTGAATACGTTCCGGGAACGTATCGAGACAGTGTCTCTGGGAGACACAGGATTTGTCATTTATAAGGAAAGACAATATCCGGGGCTTCTGGGAAGCCCAGGGGATTTTTTCTCGAGAAGAATCCCGTTCCTCTGGGAGGGACAAATAAAACGTCTCTGGGAGGCGTTGAAGCTGTCTTCAACAAAGACAGTTTTTTTATTTGGGTTTCAGGGAAGCCCAGGGGGTTTTAGGAAAACCCCGTTCCTTTAGTGAATAATAAATAGATGTCAGTCTGTTCTGTGTAGAAAACAAATACTTTCCTTTTCTTGCTAACATCTTTCTATCGCATAGAAACTGTAAGATTTAGAGTATAAGATAATTTGTTTGTTTGATCTAAAAGACTTATTTGGTAAGTAGATAAGTCTGTTGATCACGTGATTATTTTGTTATTTCATTTTGTTATGCCATTTGAAAATATTGTCATATTGTATTGGAGTATTATATTGCTGGTTTGACATATATGGGAACTCTGTCTATAATTATATATGACTTGTAAAAATTGCGCCTGCTGACTGTTAATATAACACTGATAGCGACAGTTTCATTATTACTGTAAAAATTGACTGACCGATCGTGGGTTATCAGACAAATCAAGATAAATGTTTATTATGTGTATTGTTTGTTTGTCTATAATGGTGGTAAAGCCTTCTTGATAGCCACTATACCTGGGAGTATAAGGTGTAATATACATACACCAAATGGCTTTTCAGGAGGTTTTTTAACCATAAAGAGGGTCTAAGGACCCAGATACATTTAAGTGATTTTGTGAATGTGTAAATCTTAGAGACATGTTTTGTTTATGGTTTTGTGAAATTATACTGAAGGTTTAGGTCTGATGCTGGCCATACATGATACAATTTTCTTACAATTTTCAGTGCGGTTTTCTTGAAATTTACCTTCAGCTATGTAGTACAAACGTCTGCCTAATTGAATACAAATGAATGTGTTTAATTTTGACCTCTTATGTGGTTTGTGGTGGATCTAACAGAAAATTGTACGATAAAGAGTTGTCCGGACATGTATGGCCAGCCTTAGAGATATTAGGATACAAGTAAATCTTTTAGTAAATGTTTAGTTGAGTTGATAAAAGTACATGGAAAAAGTGGGGAGAATTGGTTTATTTATGCCCCGTATTAGTACAATAGAATAGGAAAAAAGCTGCGTAGAGCTATTAGAAGTGAAAGTGAAAGTCTTTAAACACGTAGATATAGACCACAGCGATTGCCTATAGACAGAAGATGGGTGAGAATTTGGCGTTTTTGGGCAGTGAAGTGTCATTGCTGAGTAGCACAGTCTTAGAATTCAAACATTTGCCGTTAATTTAAAGTCACAGTACATGTTAATTGTAAAACAGCAAGTTTCTGATTGGGCTACTAAAACTTTGTAAGGTTTTCAAAAAAGCCATAACAGAGAGCGATGTGGCTGGCTCTTTTGATCTGTCTAAAGAAAAGCAGCCTGTCAGGGCGCATTTCCAAGGACCTTATCAGAAGAGGCAAATCAAAGAGTAGGACATTTTCAACATAGGTCCCCCTATAATAATAATATTACCTTACAAATACCCCTGACCACACCTGCACCCCACGGTTTCATTTTCCAAGGCAGGTGTAGTTTTCTTCGTAATGTCAGACAAGCAGAAAATGTTTATGTGTCAGATACATTTAAAACTACTACATTTCCTTACACCAGGGGAAAAGAGGGGGGGTCACTTCTGCAAATGAACGGTCTCAGCATTCCTACACATATGCAATTATTTTTATAGAATTTTTTAGAAGTTTTGCCATTTATACAATTGTGCCCATCCTGTATGAGCGTAGTAATAATGAATAAAAACACTATTTTATTAAAAAAAAAAAAGAAAAGAAAAAATATAAATTGCCGTTGTCGGCAGGATATTTTGAAGTTATTTTTTATAGAATTATAGATAATGAAAAATTATATTTGGCAAATGGTCTCCTATGTGAAGGGGAGCCTTCCTGCAAAATTTTGAAAATTGGCTACTTGCCAAGAAAGCGTTCAAATGTCATATCTTTATTCCTGTCATAATTATGGAATTTATTTTTGGACAGAAAGAGTTACCGCAATAAGTGTGACCATTGGACCCTGTTGGCACAGAGCCAAAAGTTTCAAATCAGATTAACTTTTTATCTGATTATAGTTTTTAAATTATGTTTTATGTGTATCCTCTATTAAAAGAGGGGAACCTCTGGCCAGATTTTTGTTAGAATCTGAAAAAAAAAGTTTTTTTTGGAAAATTGGCACTAAGCCAAAAAGTTTTTTAGTTCTTAATCTGATCATAGCATGCAAGTGGTATCTGATGTGCCATCTCTACTGACAACCATACCATCCGATGCTACCCACTGTACAGTGATTGGTTTAAGTAGTGTGTTTTTTTTTTAAAGCGTCCTATTGGACTGCCAGCCCACAGTGGGTCTTGCCCGCCCACAGGATCATTGCTTGTTATGGATCCGGACTGCTCCTATCTATAATAACATTTTGAGACAAACCACAGGTCCAGAAATGTCACCAGAAATGTTAAATGCGTTTATATATCTGAAAAATGCTATGGTTGTAGCGCCTGCACTGGGCCTCCCAAATCATGGAAAAATGTTTTGTGTTTATGCAAGGGACAATTGTAAGACCATGACAGGTGTACTTACCCAGGAGTATGGTGGAAAACTTTGCCCTATAGTTTTTGTCCAAAGATGGTCGCAGTCCAGGTCTAAAGGCATGCCTGAAGTGACTCCGAACATAGCACATAGCATCTTGTGAGATGGTAATGGGGATGGCCACATCATTTGCCCTAGGTAGGCCCCAGTTTTAAATGGGCTACTGCTATTAAAGGGTGTGTTACTCCACAACATGATATATAGGCAGCCATAGAGGGAGCAGAATATGTTTTAGTTAATTAGTTAATTTCCTGCTCCAAGCCAAAAGATCACACATTGTTGAAGCTACAAACACATACTACAGAACAGGTTTTAAGGACTAGGGTGATGTTTTAGAAAAAGTTGAGAATCGCCTTTTTCTAAAAGAGGGGAGCTCTTGTGTGTATCCCCGCAGCTAGCACCCCACTGTTTATTGCCTAGTATTATGGAATAGGACAAAGGGGGTGGGAAAGAACATATGAAGTATTACTGACAGTTTAGTGCAAGCATATGTTGCTAGATGCATCACTTGTATTAGAAACAAACAGACCAAACATGAGCATCTCCAATACCCATCAAACCCATTCACACATCTACAAATAGATTTCACATATAGGCCCAAAGCAGGGAAGAAATAAGAGTTCTTTTTAGTCAAATAGTGGACGTGTTCAGCAGATGAGTGGAAGCTTTTAGGACCACAAAAAAGGGAGATGCCCACACGGTGGCATGCATTCTCAATCAGGAGATTATTCCTGGATGGGGGTGCCTGCTTTGAATTAGGTTTAATTATGCTCCAATTTTCATATCAAAAATATGCCAGGAACTAGTTAAAATCTTGAAAATAGATTATTATCCGCAGAGTTCAGGTATAATGGAAAGAATGAATAGCACAAATAAAGAGTAATTGAAACTTAAGAATCAAGTGGAACGGAACGAAAAGTTGCTCGCACCTTTTCTTTTCTTTTTACAGGAAAATACCCATCCCTTCAGAGAAGGAGACGTAGTGGTGATGAAGCTGCTGCCCAAAGGAAAGAAACAAAAGGATTTCGCTTACGGCCCAGAGACCACTGTGGTAGCAGTTACCAGGACCGCTGTCTTGACCGAACACAGCCCTACTTGGATCCATGCCACTAGAGTGAAGTTGGTGCAGATAGGACCTGAGCCAGAGGATCCAGAAGCAAGCAAGAAGGTACTAACGGGGGCAGACCGCCCTGACCTTGAACTGGAGGATCCAGAAGCAAGAGAGGTACTAACGGGGGCAAATTGCCCTGACCTTGAACAGGAGAGTCAAGAAAAGGGGGTACTGACAGGGGCAAACCGCCCAGACCCTGTAGAAAATGACTTTTCCAGTTGCACCGGACTCAGCCAAACTATGGCTGCTGATAATCCTGATTCAATTTTCAGTGTTTTCCCTTGTATGGACTGTTACTAGCTGCATCTATCACCCTGAAAATTTGGGTGTCATGAGAAGTATATGCGGACCATACCCTGCATATGAGACGCATAACAGAACAAAGAGAGAATTGAGTATTGAGCATGATGTAGATGAGAATCCACCCACTTTTCATAGTGAAATGTTATTAACAAAATTTAAATATGCTTATGCTAATAAGTCAGGTTTTGAGAAATGTTGGATATGTAGTAAACTCCATCCAGAAACAGCCCACATCCCTCTTATTGCTGTCCCTTTGAATATTACACAGTTCCTTAATGAAACCTCTGCTACTTTAACTAATGTGCCAAGTAATAATAATATCACCTTCCCAGTAGATGGTAGAAGCCATTTCCCAGACTGGTGTTTCAGCCTGGGAAATAACACACGTGTTAACCCTTCTATTTGCAAAAAGTCAATTCTTAATATTACTTCCTGCCAAGTCCCATTAGGAGAATCATGTTCCCTGTTTGATATATCAAGTCCTAGTTTAAACAAGACCATAATGAGTAATTACCAGAATTTCTCTAGAGACATACAAAAAGTACTGGACCACCTTGTGACCGCAGTACAAAATAGACGCCTACAAGAATACATTGCCCAGAGACCCTTTTCACTGGGAAAGAGTATATATGTATGTTGTGGGAGGGAATGTTACCCCTGGGTCCCCCTCCATGTCTCAGGGTGGTGTTATTTAGCTTCAGTGGTCCCAATTATGGGAGTTGTGGATAATGACGACAATGAGCACATGCTTGAAGCAAGTGCACATCCAAGATACCCTTTAAGACATAGAATCAAAAGAGATCTGTTCAGCAAGGGAGACCTCGCGTGGGCGTGGCTCCCTTCCTGGACTGGGTGGTCAATCGATATGATGAAAAAATTAAATAATTATTCTGGAATCATTGATGAGATAATGGAAAATAATTCAGATGATATTAAGTTGCTAAATCTTGAACAAAGGGCCATTAGGAAGAAGTTAGAATTACATGATCTAGCTATAGAAAGTATGAGTGCTGCATTGACTGGCCTCTGTGAGCATACTGAGGACTATGAATGTTGCACTTGGATATACAATACCACTTTGGAAATGCCAAATTATTATGACATAATTGCCCAACACAGAAAGGAGGTCAATAAGTTGCAAGAAGAGGCCCGTAACATTGCTAAAAGCTGGGATCCCTTTGTAGGTATGGGAGGTTTTGGTTTTGGAGGAGTGTTTTCCTGGTTAAAAGACATTGCTATGATGATTGTGATGATTTTACTTTTTCTATTATTCTTATATGCATGTTTTAAGCTTATTATGTGTTTAATCGCTAAAACCACAAAGACCCCAGACTCAGCAAATAGAGGGGGATCTTATGTAAGTTTGTACTTTAACAAGAGATGTGGAAAATGTTGACACAGTTCTAACAGCTAGACAAGGTGTGCTGATCCAACAAACCCAAACCCCTTTTGATTACCAGGAATACGTAAAGTTTTATAAAGCCAAGAAAGCTAAGTCTACCATTTAGGTGGGCAGGTTTAGGTCCTTATTTGATTATACTAAGGAAACAAAGGACATTGTCACCTAACCTGCTATTCCTTTCCAGAGAGGCCTGGTGTCCTCTGATGACACCGTATAAATGATAAGGAGAAAAATCATGCATATGAAATTATGATTTTTTAGAGGGGATTGAAGGGGAATGACAGGACCTCTTTCTAGTTGCTGGCAACCATTTTCTAGCTTGACCTGTGTAACACCATTTTCTTTCTTACAACTGTGACTTGTAATGACTTGTTTCAGTTAAGGTTACTTGAAGGTTATGATTGGTGATTTCTCTTTATATTCACCCTAGATACCTTAAATGTATACTCAAAAGTTAAGTCCCTGACTTAATAGCAACGTCTAGTCTGTTCTATGCAAAAACAGCAGAGCTCTGGAGAATGTTTTATCCTGTTAAAGAAAACACGTGCAACCACTGCTCAGTCTAAAACATTCTTAACTTTATTTTCAAAGCGGGGTAACTATTATACACAGTATTGAACAGGAAATACAGTTGGGAGGTGGAGTGGATACTCTCAGGAAGAGTCAAGTTCTCACAAAAGTTGAACAATGGGTTAATACAGAATGTTCGTTAGAAATTGCAAAATACGCCTTGTCTAGACCCTATAGCTCAACTTAGAATAAAAGGAAGCAGAATGTGTTAGGTACAAAGGAAGTGGGGATGTATCTTTATCTTGAAATGTCAGAACATATCGGGTGATTTACTTAGGTCATTGTTCATGTTTAACTAAAGACTTAAAGTAACCTTAACTGAAACAAGTCATTACAAGTCACAGTTGTAAGAAAGAAAATGGTGTTACACAGGTCAAGCTAGAAAATGGTTGCCAGCAACTAGAAAGAGGTCCTGTCATTCCCCTTCAGGCTCCATGCCATTTTTTCTTAAATGTTGGCCTGGGATTTCCCTCCAAATCCATACCAGACCCAAAGGGGGGAGGACCCCACTCCGTTATTTTCCCAATTTTTTATGCCTGAAATTCTTTTTTTTTTTTTTTACATTTCCCTGTCAGGGGGGAATCCTGTTGACAGCTGATGACTCTTCGGTTGTTAAAGGTTAACTTAACTCCACTTTCATGGGAAAAAAAAAACAGATGAAATATAATATATAGCATATAGAATTGCAACACAAATAATTTTGTAACTGAATATTATTAAAATGACATTCCCTTTTCAATCTGTAATTCTCTGTAAAGTGCAATGTAATATGGCTACCTGGAGAAGTTCTGTACACAGAATGTGCGCCCCCCCCCCCCCCCCCGAAACATTTCCTGCTTGTGTGATTTGGCTCACTGATTTTCCCAGAAATCTGCACTAAGATACAAGTCAGATTTTTGGCAAATAAAAATAATGTTTAAAGGGATGCAGACCCAGCAACTTTCCACATTAGAGCCCTGATTCTGCAGCAGCTGGTTAAAAATTATGAAACCACTCCCATTAGATTCACTGAGCACATGGGCACAGAGAAACAAACAGTGATTTATTTAGAACAAAAAGGTAGGAATCTGCAACAAAGTTTGTTACAATCCTTGCAATGTACAGAGATCACCCAGAGGGGAATGTTTTTTTCAACAAAAGTGGAGTTACTCTTTAAGGACGCAGCGGCAGGCTTCCCAGCCTGCTCCTTAGCAACTAACTATATACAGTGTTTTTAAAGGGGAAAAAAAAAAAAACACAACACACAAAAAGCAAAATGCATGAAAACTGCATGCAAAAACGCAGGTTACAAACGTGAAACGCACCACCAAACGTGCCTAAAAAAACGCATCAACCATAACCACAAAGATTTGAACCTAGACTTATGGGTTTAGTTTCAGTGCTTTATTATGGCAATAAGAATACTGGCTTCTTTGGAACTGATCTCTAGTGTAAGCAATGACATCCAACTCCAGAATACACTCAAATCTCTAAAATTAAAGTCAGAAGCTTTTCGCTTGCAAGTACCAGTGGTCAGGAATTTAGTTATTTAGTAGTTTGTAACCACTAAGAGCTCATTTACATTGCAGTCTATTCCTTCGGATTGTAGGCATTTCTGACTCCTGACTTAGCAACCTCTGAGAAGGCTAAAAGTGTACTGAACGAAATGATTTATTTTACACATTGTGATCAGGGTGCTGCAAATCAATGTTCAATTGCTGCCTGCTACATTCATACTGTGGTTTTGCCAATCAGCATTTTTAATTTTGCTAGATCAAACACTTGTGTTGGAGGCTTGTCATCAAAGCACTGTGCTGGAGATCTAGGAAAGAAAATGTTCTCACCAAAATGCACATGTATCAGCCACTATGGCACTAAGGTGTATCCAACCCCAAAAATACAGCCACCCCATCTAAGGACTGGTAAGTTGCAATATACTACTTTGTGCTTTTGGGTTTTGATATCCCTAAAGCTGGATACACACTATACAATTATCTTTAGATTTTTTCCTTACAATTTACCAAAACCATATAAATATCAGGTCAAACCTAAACACTTTCTATTTGTATCCAATCAGGCAGGCCCTTACACAAAATAGCTGATGGTAAATCTAAAGGAAACCAAACAAGTTGTATAGTGTGTATCCAGCCTTAGGGCTCATTTTCACAGGTATGCTGATCCATACATGCGTGTGAAGGGCAGTTGTTTCCCACACATGGATGCACAGAACAAGTGCATCCAAGTGCAGGTTGTTCCATTCATGCCTATTGGGACACAGCAGCTGTATGGACACAGTTGCTGGTTCAATTTGAAAGCCATGTGGGTACAAGTGCGTGTCCCTCAACACAGATAGTGTGCATGCTGGGACACGCACTTGCACCCTTACAGTTGTCAGATTGGGACTAGTGGCTGTGTCCGTGCAGCCACTGCATCTAAAGGCCCGTATACACGTAGCGATTGTCGGCCGTAAATATCCGGCCGCCGTCCGATCGGCCGATTGTCGGCTTGTTAGTATGATGCTTCAAACAACCGACTGCGACTTTTCGGCCGAACAGAATCGGGTGTGCAGCCTTTAAAATTTTTGTTGGCCAGTCAGTACAGAATTCGGCCGACAAACAGCAGATGAGCAAGACTGGGCATGCTCAGAGAAGAAAAAACACATGGAAAGTTAACCATCACATGACATCACTTCTGCAGTCGGCTGTTGTTGGCCGACACAATTCGCGTGCAGTCTTTAGCACTTTTCAACCGACAGGACAGCACCGGACAAAAGACGGCCGATCATTCGGCCGACATTCGGTACGTGTGTACGGGGCTTAAATGAATAGGACTGCCTGCACGGGAATGTATGGAACACTTGTGAATGCCTTGCAGGAAAAACGGCCCTTTGCACAGGTAAATGGATTGCTTTATCAACGTGAATGAGCCCTTAAAGTGAAATTCTTTCTTACCAATATTGGTGTCCTTGGCAAGCTCTTCATATGAACTGTACACTTTTGGTATATTGTGAGTTTTTGCAAATTCTTTAGCACGTTTCTGGTCTTTTGCTGCAACAGCCACTGCCTGTAGGGTATAAACAAGAGTGGCTATGATAATTCATGAAATCAAAGTTTATTGAACATAAAAGACAGAGATCATGAACACCAAAAGTAGAATAGGTGCTTAATGATGGTTTACTTTACGCAACCCCTTACCAGTGACTATAGCCCATTACTGGTATAAGTGTAGGGAGGGACCCTGCCGTAGGAAGTAGTATTCAGAGTTGTAATCAAAAAGTTAGACTGAGGCACCATTTAATGATGGCCATTTACAGAGTGAATTTCAGCTGGTTCCTGATGATCTTGCATAAATGTGCACAGTAGATGACCCCGACAGCCCCCCTCCCATTAGGTGCAGGCACTGCTTGGGTATTTTGACAGTTGGTTTAGCCAGCTGTCAAAATACAATAGCCACAGTCAGAGATTCGTCCATCCATGCTGTGTAATGCCATCGGTTTGATATCAGTTTAAATTGATTCTGAGATATTTAACAATTCATTGATAAGTGCAAATGACCTCCTCTGACCTTCATTAAGTGGGCTTTGAATTCCCATCGACTTTTAGGAGCATGCAATATCCATATGAAGCAAACATAAGACCTTAGATATGCTTTCTCTGTTGGTCCTCATCCAGAGAATTCTGTCTTCTGTGGATCCTGGAAGATATTTCCATGCAGGGAATATAGAGATAGATCGTACACAAACTGAGAAAAGCATCTGTGGTTGCCCACAGCTGAATTGGCCACATGAGGGGGCAGAGATAAGAAACTCCCTGCTGACCTGCAAATACAGATAGAAAACCCAAGCAAACACATGGACCTTGGTTTTGCAGATCTTGATCTGCCAGTCATACTGGGTCTGTGTTGCCTGGGACCTAAAAGTATAAAGGTGCTGCACATAAATCACTAATAAGAAGAGTAGGGATGAGATCAGCCATGTTCAAATCCTAATCCAAACCCACCTGAGCGATCCACGCCTTGTATATTGTACATACAGCTGCGGTATGGGGAATATTTCAGCAGCTTATGATTGGCTCAGCACAGCAACAGCTTCCTTATGGGATCACTGAGGTGGGTTCAGACTAGGATTCGAACATGCCTGAGCTCATCTCTACTTAAGAGGTACTGTTGCCATCATTTTAGCTATTCTGTTCTCTCATCCTCTACTGCTTAAAGCTGAACTCCAGAAACTTTTTTTTTTTTTTTCACATTGGTGCAGCTTGGTTACATCCAATTCTTCATCTCACATCGAGAGGGCCACTGAGGATTATGAAATTCCCTTTCGTTACCCGTGCTTCATACAGTGTGCTGTATCTTTCGGTGCTGCTCAAGTGACTTGCAATTTGTATATTGAACACGAAGGACAACTTGCTCAGCACCTCCACCATTCAAAACACATCTTGTATTTTTTTTTTTTTTCTATGAACACAAAGCATTTTCTGATTGCAAAAGAGCAGAGGAGAGCAGGACTGTGTCTGTGTCCGCTCAGCACATTGAGCAGAGACGGACCTGTTATCCGCCTTCCCAGCAGAGATCAACGGATCGATCCCCCCGCTGACAAAAGCAAAGTCCCCTGGGCGGAAAGCCCGTGTGAAAAGGACAATTAGGGAAAGTTTCCTTTACTTCCCATTGTGCATCCAGGACAAAAAAATAAAATAAAAAATTAAACAAAAGCATGCAACTGCCACCATATTCTATAGGGCGTCTGCTTCCAAAAAATATATTTTATTTTATATAATTGTTTAGGGGTGTCAAGTAATTTCCTCTTATTTTTTATTATTCCAGCTTCCCTATGTACCAATATAACATTAATGTATTTCTTTTGCAAAAATATCAAAGCTTTCCATTAATTCTACAGACGCTCGCCTCGGAGTCTTCATGGATGTTTCCAAACACGTATCCATTACTTCTGCCTTACTTCCTGGTCAGATTATAGGTCATGACCCAGGAAGGAGTTGACCAGCTGACCTCATTAGCACACACCCTGCATCATCCACCCTCCTACCTACCCACCCATTTCCAGGTGCATGTTTTTTTTAAATGAAGTGTAATCAATCAGTGATCACCCTTCTCACTAAATACACAGACATTGATTTTGATTTGATTTTTGATTTATTTTTTTCCTACCTTAACGTAACCCTTGCATAGATAGTTCAGGCATTTTGAAGTGTGCAATAAATGAGAGACGAGATAACAGCATATGTGGATAGAGCTGTAGTATTGCATTGCTTGGGACTGTCCCTGAATTAGAACAAAGTCCTCCTGATTTGTCCCTCATTTTGCTCTGATCTATATAGTTGCTTATAAAATGCACTTTTTATCTTTCAAAAAGTGTTTCCCAGTGCTAAACTTTTCATCCCGTTTCTAAATGAGTGTGTTTGTAAAATTCAAAAGCCAATATAAATGAATGGTAGTGGTAAAAAAAAAAAAAAAAAGCCACTTGTGGGTTTAACTAATCATTTTTTGTAGAATTCTACTTTAAGGGGGCATGGCAGGGGGTGTGTCCTATGTCTACATACTTTTTCTAATAGGTGTCCCTCATTCTCATTTCAAAAAGTTGGGAGGTATGGTATTAAAAACAGGAGAAATGTGCCCTGGGTTCTATAAAGTTCACCATACAATCTCCTTTAGATCTACCATCAACTATGAAGTGCAAGGGCCTGCCTGATTGGCTACAGAGTGATTGGCTAGATAGGGGTTTCCTCCTATTATATACATTTGGTAAGTCTTAGGCCCCTTTCACACAGGCGGACCGTTAAGATCCACCTGTCCGTTTTTTTTGGCGGATCTGAACGGTCACCCCATGCATCTCTATGGGGCATCGGATGTCAGCGGAGACATGTCCACTGACATCCGATCCGTCAAATCTGGATGAGAACGGACAGATGATCCATTCCGATCCGATTCCCCCATAGAGATGCATGGGGACCTGACAGCTGTGTCTCCGCACACAGCGCAGAGAACAGCTGTCATCCTCCTGCTCAGCGGGGGATCGACGGATCGATCCCCCGCTGAGATAAATGGAGTCCGTCCGACGGACTCCATGTGTGAAAGAGCCCTAAATGAGATCCGCCCTTGTTAAAGAGCCCCAACTTAAAATTGCATAGATAGTTCATTCGGAATTTTGAAGTGTGCAGGAAATGAGAGATGAGATAACAGTATATGTGGGGATAGAGCTGTAGTATTGAAAACAGGAGAAGTGTGTCCTGGGTTCTGTAAAGTTCACTATACAATCTCATTTAGATCTACCATCAACTATGTAGTGCAAGGGCCTTCCTGATTGGCTACAGAGTTTCCTCCTATTATATATATTTGGTAAATCTAAAGGAGATTGTACAATCAGATTGTATAGTGTATGTCAAGCTTTACAGAACCCAATGATTGTTAATGGCACACCAAACACAGAAGCAAACACACTTGTACTATGCGAAAAAACGAGTTGGCAAATGCTGCAAAATGCACAGTAAAAAACACGCAACCCACAATACCCTAAAGGCCCGTACACACGTGCAGATTGTCGGCCGAAAAGATTCGGCCGACGAACGATCGGCCGATTTTCGGCTTGTTAGTATGATGCTTCCGACAGCCGACAGCGCACTTTCGGCCGAACAGAATCTGTCGTCCAAGCATTAAAATTTTTTTTAATTTGTATGCCGACACCAGAACGGCCGATTGTTCGCCAGTCAGTACAGAATACGGCCGACAGACAGCAGATTTGCAAGACTGGGCATGCTCAGAAAAGAAAAAACACAGGGAAAGTTAACCATCACATGACATCACTTCTGCAGTCGGCGGACAAAATTCGTGTGCAGTCTTTTGCACTTTTCAGCGGACACGACAGCCCGGGGCCAAAAGACGGCCGATCAGTCGGCCGACGATCGGTACGTGTGTACGGGGCTTAAAATGTCCCATGAGCTACATGTAGCACAGCCCATTGAAATCAACAGGCTGCCCTATGCGTGTCACAGGAAAAATGAGCCGCAAAACGTGCACTCCCACTAAATGTGAATAGGGCCTGCAAGTTAAATTGGTGCGTTACCACAACAATGAGGCTCCATTCATATCTGTGTGTTTACTTGCATTTCAGAAATGCGCTGCACCAAAAAATCACAGTAAAAAATGCACCAAGCTCCGCCCCAAAAAAGTTCTGAAGCTTCCTTGGTACGATTGTTGCGTATAGGGCAGCCCATTCAGGTGGATAGGCTGCCCTATGCACGATGAGTAAAAATTCTCCAAAACACCCCCCTGCCCCCTGAAAAAAAAAAAAAAAAACACACGTGGGAATGTGAGTTCCCGCAATGCAGAGATATGAATGGGTTTTGACAGCTGAGTGTTTCTGTCCACTACCTCCTAGGTACTTTTAGAAAGATGGCTATACACGATACGATCTGATTGCACAATGTACATTTTCCTTTAGATTTATCAAAACTATGGATTAGGAGTACCCACCTATCTATCCATTCACTCTGTATCCTAACACAGGCCCTTGCACTACAGAGTTGATGGTAGGAGATTGTACAATCAGATTGTATAGTGTATGCTGAGCTTTACAGACCCCAGGACACACTTCTCCTGTTTTCAATACTACAGCTCTATCCACATATACTGTTATCTCATCTCTTATTTCCTGCACACTTCAAAAATGCCAAATAAGTGATCTATGCAAGAATAAAGTTAAGGTAGGAAAAAATAAATCGATGCCTGTGTATTTAGTGAGAAGGGTGATCACTGATTGATTGCATTTCATTGAAAAACATTCACCTGGAAATGGGTGGGTAGGTAGGAGGGTGGATGATGCAGGGTGTGTGAGCTAATAAGGTCCGCTCCTTCCTGGGTCATGATCTATAATCTGACCAAGTAGTAAGGCAGAAGTAACGGAACCAAAAAAAAGACTGAAAATTAAAAAGAAAAAAAAAAAAAAAAACACGTTTTCTGTCAATAAAGTTTGTAAATAAGTAATTCTTCTCCTTCACTACCCTCCTGCCTACCCACCCATTTCCAGGTGCATGCTTTTTTTAAATTTAAAGCAATCAATCAGTGATCACCTTTCTCACTAATTACACAGACATTGATTTCTTTTTTCCTACCTTAAAGTGGAGTTCCACCCTATTTTTATACTTACCTCCATCTTCTCACTCCGGGTCACCTGAAAAAGAAATGGATAATCGCATATTTTTTTTTTTTTTACTTACTTTGTAGCGAAGAAAATATACTTACCTTACTTCCTTCTTCCTCCTTCCTCGGCCGCGGCCCGTCGTCACTTCCTGGCTCTGCAATGATTCCTGGGAGCTGGACGTCATAGCTCCCAGGAATCATTGCGCCTGCACCGGCCCCGACGTCAGTTCCGGGTCTCGCGCGTCATCCCCTTCTAAACAGCTTCTGGGCATGCCCAGAAGCTGTGGAGGGATGACGCGCGCGACCCGGAAGTGACGTCGGGGCCGGCGCAGAGCATCGTGGGACCAAAGAAGGCGGAAGAAGACGCCGAAGAGGACGCGCTGGCTTCAAGCTGCCCACATCTGAGATGGCAGCGCTGGACAAGACGTTTGCAAGGTAAGTATTTGTCCTAACAGGTAAGTGCAACCCGGGACAGGTCAGAGGCTAGCCATTGTGGAATGCACTAGCCCTGACTGTCCCGGGGGTATTAAAAAAAAAAAAAAAAAATCCAGGGTGGAACTCCGCTTTAACCTAAATCTTACATTGATCCGGCGGCGCGTGCTCGCTCCCAAAACCCTTGCAGGCTAGCGACGTAGCCCTACCTCGCTTTACCTGTGAGGGGCTGACTGCCAACATAAATAGTCGTGTGGCAGTCGGCAAGTGGTTAAGTATGACAAATCATAGATAACGATAGATAGGCAGACAGACAGACAGACAGAATAAACAGGTAGAATGTAAGCTCATCTGGTGATCCTGAGCTGGCAGTGTCTGCAGGGCAACCATGAAATCATTGCTAATCTTTCCTGCAGAACAGATACCCCATCTAGTGGCCATACTGAGGGATTACAGCTTCTCCCAGAACACAGGTACTGTCAAGTATTTTCTGTTCCTGTGCATGCCTGCCAACCTGCCTTTATACTGAAATGTACTGGGTGTGTCTATTTCTTTATAGTTAACAAAAAAAAAATCTGCTGACAAATCAGTGCCAGAGATGAAGCCAAGGTCTTTTACCAATTATTGCAGTGTGACACTTAGGTGCTGGGTAGATAGGCAGACAGACAGACAGACAGAATAAACAGGTAGAATGTAAGCTTACCTGGTGATCCTGAGCTGGCAGTGTCTGCAGGGCAACCATGAAATCATTGCTAATCTTTCCTGCAGAACAGATACCCCATCTAGTGGCCATACTGAGGGATTACAGCTTCTCCCAGAACACAGGTACTGCCAAGTATTTTCTGTTCCTGTGCATGCCTGCCAACCTGCCTTTATACTGAAATGTACTGGGTGTGTCTATTTCTTTATAGTTAACAAAAAAAAAAAAAATCTGCTGACAAATCAGTGCCAGAGATGAAGCCAAGGTCTTTTACCTATTATTGTAGTGTGACATTTAGATGCTGGGTAATGTTATTGCCTGCCAGTAGAAGCCACTGGGGACAGAAAATGTATTTCTAATTACTGCAGAACCGCCATCAATTGCAACCTTCTTATAGTGTATATGTGGATATAAAACCATTTCTTTATTAATCATATCAGGGATTTTAAAGTTCAAGAAATTTAGTGCAGGAAGTTTACCAAATTTAAAAAATGTATTTGTATCTTAGTCGCAGTTCATACACTTTTTGGCTTTGGCTTTAACAGAAATGTATAGTATTTGATTTTCTTTATTAAAGTCAGGACTATAATAAAGTGAACATTTGAAGTGTAAAGAAATGTTATTTTGTTTTAGCCATGTAAATAGATTGTAAGCTCTAACTATCAGGGCCCTCCAATTGCTCCTGTATTGAATTGTATTGTAACTGTATTGTCTTCCCTCATATTGTAAAGTGCTGCGCAAACTCTTGGCGCTATATAAATCCTGTATAATAATAATAATAATAATAACAAATAAAGTATATAATATTGGGCTAAAACATTATCTAGTCTTATATCCATGCAGCAGGTAGCGGTCTGATTTGCTTTCTGGTTTCTTTTTCTGTACTACTGTAAAAAGCCAGTTGGGTTTGTTGAATTTTGTACATAGTACTGAATGAGTAGGAGTGACACATCCATTATTGAGGAGCTCAGTCCAAAGTTTCATTGAGATGGGGCCAGCTGGAGTGTGCTGCACAGTGCACTCTCGGCACAAAGATTGAGCTGTCACTGACAACTTCAGGTCTTGTACTAATGACTGGGAGCCAGAAGAACCACCTCTTGATCATATGATTGCTGTGATAGCCTGACACTGTACAGCTTGCCCCATGTTCTTTCTCTTCTTGCACTGAGAAAACTACATTAGATCTTTTTCTCCCTGCTAGAGAAAAAGATTGTAAAAAAAACATAAATAAATAAAGGTTAAATAGCAAGACCACAGTTTGATCCGGGTCAATGAAAGAACAAAAGAAGGGTGCACCTGTCCCATGCATTACCTAAGCTTCCATTTATTGGAATGTATAAAAACAATGCAATATACTCACAAATCCGGATGGGTTTTGGGCTTAGACACATAAAGCAAAATAAACTAAAAAAAGAGACTTGAACCACAACTCTAGGTGGGCATCAGCAGCATCACAAAGCAGAACCAGATGCTAACGCGTTTCAAGGGTTATACCCTCTATTTCAGAGCTATCTGACTGCAGACTTGGATGTGTTTAAATAGTTATATGTATTAGTATTAGTCCGAACCCCCAAATCTCAAAAAGGGGGAGGGTTCACAATTCAGCAAAGAGAATAAAAGAAACCCAAAATATAAACTTTGAATGTAATAAAAATGATACAGTGGTATATAAATACAATTGATTAATGATCAAAGTATAATCAGTTACCAAATGAAGATTCTAATAATGATACAAAATAGCACAGGAAAGTCGCATAGCAAAGGGATAGCAATAACAATGAGGGAATATTATTCCTTATTAAACACCAAACTGTGTATGTCATATTTAAGAGTAGCGAATGAACACCCAGCAAAAGGGTTCCATAAACAAGGCCATAGAAAATAAATGACCGATCTTCACGTGTACCTGTAAGTAAAAGTCTTTCTGCCTCGCATTTCAACAATCATCCTCAGCACTGTGGTGATGGTAATAATTATAAAAGTACCTGATAATAGTGAGCATGTTTAATTTAGCCGTGTCCAGCTTCATATACAGTAGGCACCAGTCAAGAGGATGGCAATATACCTTTAACAGTAACTTTGCATCAGAAGGGATCTGTACATCAGAGTGGATATCTAAATATGGCTGCCGGAGCCTGTGGAATACATGCTGAAAACACAGGTAGGGCAGCTGTCCAGAGAGGAAAGCAGCCACCCCACTACCACGTGGAGCTGGATGACAGTGTGCCTGCCCCCATAGGTTGACTTGCGAGCACCAGTACTCAGAGGGAGGGAGAGATTGCATTATAGCTCAGTCAGAGTGCCAGTATTGCACAACAGACAAGTAACACTGACATCGCAAACTGGCCACCTCTGGTCACAGGTAGAGATGTGCATGACAAAAACAATTTGTTTTATTTTGGATTCATTCAATAATGCAATCATTTTGTTTCGTCATATTAGTTGTGTTATAATGATTTATTTTTGGAATTCATTTTGGATATTAGAATTCATTTCGTACATTGGTTATTTAGAATCAATTTGTATTTTCGAAAGTTATTTTAGAAGATTCAGGTTCATCCATTATGTTTCCAGTGCAACTTTGCACTGGGACTTGCCTGTGACTTCAATTCGACTTGCAAATACATGTATAAGCTAATGGGATTCAAGCACAGGTATATCTTTTCTCTGTTGTAACGCAGGTCAGTGACCAGACCTGAACCTAGTTGCTCTTCCCCACCTTAGGTCTTTATGCCCCATGTTGGCATGGTGTCCACCGTAGCATTTGCAGTGGCAGAGCAGGACTGGCCAGAAGAGTGATTACTTTGATGCAGTACGTCCGCTTAAACATGTACTGCTATTTATGTGAACTAAATATCCCTGTTATTCATTACATAGTTTGCTGGAAAGGGTGTAGCAGTGTCTTTATGCCCCATGTTGGCATGGTGTCCACCGTAGCATTTGCAGTGGCAGAGCAGAGCAGGACTGGCCAGAAGAGTGATTACTTTGACGCAGTTGGTCCGCTTAAACATGTATTGCTATATATGTGAACTAAATATCCCTGTTATTCATTACATAGTTTGCTGGAAAGGGTGTAGCAGTGTGTAGAGGGTTCATCCAAAATTTGTGGTGTTGTTATGTGGTCACAACCCTTTAGCACCTTTTAGTTTAAATACATGTACAAGATATTGGGATTTGAGCACAGGTATATCTTTTCTTTGTTGTAACGCAGGTCATTGACCAGATCTGAACCTAGTTGCTCTTCCCCAACTTAGGTCTTTATGCCCCATGTTGGCATGGTGTCCACCGTAGCATTTGCAGTGGCAGATTAGAGCAGGACTGGCCAGAAGAGTGATTACTTTGACGCAGTTGGCCAGCCTCAACATCTATTGCAATATGTGTGAACGAAATATCCCTGTTTTTCATTGCATTACTTGTTGAAAAAGGTGTAGCAGTGTGCAGAGGGTCCACCCAGACTTTGCTTGCAACTTCGATGCCACTTGCGACTTTGATGTGGCTTACCTGGGACTTGCCTGTGACTTCAATGTGACGTGCTTGTGACTTTGATGGTTTGAGACCTTGGCTTTGGTCAATCATAACAATACATAGTGTGACACATATTATTGAACTTACAAAACCCTCTGAAGTTGAAAACGAATGAATATGAACAAATTTGTTGTTTTCCTTACAACTGATTTCGGATTCGTTGCAATTCGTTACTATTAGGATTTAGGGAGATTTGGACACATCCAAATAATAAAAATTGTGTCTGAATTTCGATTCATAACAAAACGAATCATACATGTCTAGTCACAGGATTAGTACCTGCAACTGGCAGAGGCCGATATTGAAAAGACAGCACTTGTAATATCTGTGCTATAATCAACATAAACAACCAGTGTGATAATTACATGTCATGTCAAAATCAAGAAAAACACACTATATAGCTCATTTGAAGTCCAAATGGTGACAGACATTACCACAGGTGTAAAAAAAAATTGTAATATCATGTGTATCCAGTATGCCCTAGATCCTCACATCATACTCACCAGATTATATTGACTTTTTCAAAAACAAGAAAGTAAAAAATGGCAAGTCACAAGATATCACACTTTGTGGATTCCTCTCCAGTGTCTCCTGCATTTTGGCTTCACTTTTATATTCTCATTTGGCGTTAAGAGATGCATGACACACCCAGAAAAAAAAACAGTGAAAAGCATGAAATAGTCTATTAAATATATTAAAAATAGAGCCAATGCACTTACATTGTAGTACACATCAGGAAACATGGCTATGACCTCCAGCGTGCGTTCCAATAAGCAGAAGTGAAATGTATTGCTGGACACATAACCCACCTCAATGGCAGATGAGGGTATAAATGACAAACTGAGTACCACAATTAATAAACTGCTTGATACTGTGGTCCTTACCATTAGATTCTGTCAATTCCTACTTGTGATGCCACATGTAATTGCAGGCTCTGCAGTTTCTCACACCATACTTATAGCTGCCCTTCTGGTCCATAAATGAGCCCCATTGACTAAGTTGTGTAGCTGTCATATGTGTCTTAATGCTAATAGGGGTGATAATGCTCCTTAGATCTCTGGCCTTGTCAGGCAAGACACTGGTCAAGGGAGAATCTTTTTTATTCCAATTTTTAAGAATACACATTGGATATCAAAAGCCCTATTATTGAATTGAGTAAAAAAAGATCCTTGATTCTTTTCCATTTTAAAAGTACATTTAAGTTGTAAAGGATTTTCAGGTGCACTAGACTCGTACTGGACCTTATATATGAGATAAGTCTCCTCTAAAAGGGAATTCTTCCTGGTAACCCATATAGATGCTAGCATAACTAGGGGCAAACCTGGCTCCCATGGCTGTACCTTTCATCTGTCTGTAAAAGTCACCCAGGAGGGTAATACAGTCAGGTTTTAAAGGGGGAACGCTATACACTTGTGTAAAACCTGCCTGTGTGTGAATGTCCATGCCCTTTTCTAAAAAGTGCTGATTTGCCTGGAGACCACATTCATGCTTTATGGACGTATATAGTGATGTAACGTCAAGAGATCCCCATTTATATCCTGGCTGCCACTTATAAATAGACAGGATATTAAGCATATTACCAGAATCCTTCACATAACAGGGGAGCTTTTATGTGTCATGGACATAGTCAAACGAGGATAAGTGTGTTTTAGGTAGGATTAAAAAAAAGTATACAAAACAATTTATAACTGCGCTTAATCAAATTATATGAGCAAAGGTGGTTTTGATGGAAATAGCAGCCAGCACATGAAGTTGTTAAATCTCAACATGTACTATAAAACCTGACAAAGTGTGCAGAGCTCAATATACAAAACCAAATGTACCAGAAAAGTTCATTAATCAAAAAAAGACTTTTGAATCGCATATACATGAGATCCCATTATGAAATGAGTCCGCCTGAATGTAAATGAACAGTGAACCCCTCAGAGAGAAAGTCCCATAAAAGTACGCTGGTTGGACAACACAGAAGCCTCCCCCGAACACCCAAATATGTGGCAGCTTACCAGAATGTGTAGATCCCCATAACAGAGATCCACACCAGCTCCAATGATAATAAGCCCCAGGCGTAATAATCAACAGCGTGGATGGTATCCTTTCTCCTTAAACCAGCTTCCTCTCTAGGTATGTCAAATAAATAGATCCTCCTAAGTTTCCACACTTCCCGAGGTGTACCAGTACCGTCCCTCATAAGTTGTCACACTAGGGCAGATACCACTTAGCCAACGGCGGTGTCAACAAAAAAAAAAAGGGAAACCTCTCATGGTGAAGTATGCAAACACTGCTAAATTTATTACAATAGATACTTTCACTCACATGTAAAATGCAGCAATGATAACATGACATGCGTCCTGCAGAGGTGTCCCTTTATAATGATGTACGAGCTGTGGATAGCCAGTATTCCAACCTAAGCCAAAGCAAAAGATGATGGCATCTTGTGAGTCTCCCCAATTTGCTTTGGCTTAGGTTGGAATACTGGCTATCCACAGCCCCACACCATAATCCCCCTCCACCAAATGATTTGGACTAGTGCACAAATAAAGGTTTATGAAGACATGGATTAGCGAGTTTGGGGTGGAGGAACTTGACTGGCCTGAACAGAGTCCTGGCCTCAACTCGACAGAATACCTTTGGGATGAATAAAAGTAAAGACTGCGAGCCACACCTTCTAGTCCACATCAGTGCCTGACTTCATAAATGCACTTCTGGAAAAATGGTCAAACATTCCCATAGACACACTCCTAAACCTTGTGGACAGCTTTCCTAGAAGAGATGAAGCTGTTATAGCTTCAAAGGGTGGGTCAACTCAATACTGAACCCTATGGACTAAGACTGGGATGCCATTAAAGCTCATGTGCGTAAAAAAGCAGGCATCCCAATAC
Organism: Pelophylax lessonae; assembly: GCF_965119305.1. Lineage (NCBI taxonomy): Eukaryota > Metazoa > Chordata > Amphibia > Anura > Ranidae > Pelophylax > Pelophylax lessonae. The sequence continues at coordinate 96,032,642 of NC_138779.1, forward strand.
TTTTGGTAATATAGTGTGGTTATGGTGATATGTACACAGTTACTAGCACGTTCAAAATTACAAAACTGTGTTCATGCCTTAAAGATTTGTTTTACCTTCATCATGAATGGCTTAACCACTTAAGCCCCGGAAGATTTTACCCCCATTCCGACCAGGGGGTATTTTGCGATTCGGCACTGCGTGACTTTAACGGACAATTGCGCGGTCGTGCGACGCTGTACCTAAACGAATTTGGCGTCCTTTTTTTCCCACAAACAGAGCTTTCTTTTGGTGGTATTTGATCACCTGTGCGATTTTTTGATCACGCGCTATAAACAAAAAAAGAGCGTCAATTTTGCAAAAATAAATGGATTTTTGTAAGAACTTACCGTAAAATCCTTTTCTCTTAAGCTCATTGACAGACGTAGTCTTCTTGATTCTCAAGAGCTGGGTTATGTTGTCTCCGCAGGAGTAGGACTAGGCAGAATGACAAAACGTTCTGGCTCCACCCTAGGGGCAGTCCCTGAGGGTATATCCTCCCTCTCTCTGCTACAGGGAATCAGTTCTGTTTAAAGCAGTACAGAGAATTTAACCCAACCCAACTCAATGATAGAGGGGCGGGTACTACGTCTGTCAATGAGCTTAAGAGAAAAGGATTTTACGGTAAGTTCTTACAAAAATCCATTTTTCTCTATCGCTCATTGACAGACGTAGTCTTCTTGATTCTCAAGAGCTGGGACATCCAGAAGCAGTGCCACAAATGAGGGGTGGGATTGACAAAATCAAATCCAATCTAGAAGGCCCAACCGGTGCCAAACTAGAAGTTTTAAAGGCTCATTATAAACAAAGAATGAGGCTAAAGAAAAATTTTTCCAACGGAAAAAAACCCTCGAGGTAGACCACTGGTCTCCTCAAATTGCGGCCTGCAAAACCTTGCGGCCAAATGAGGCATCAGACGATGCCATTACATCAACTTTATAATGTTTAGAGAAGGTATGCACCGACGACCAGGTAGCCGCCTTGCACACCTGGACCACTGACGCCTGATGGCGAAAGGCCCATGGCGCACTAAGTGCCCGAGTGGAGTGCGCCTTAACAGGGAACGGGGGCTCCCGACCCTTAATAGAATAAGCCTGCACTACCGTCTGTCTGATCCATCTGGAAATGGTCGCGGCAGATGCAGGCAACCCCTTTTTGGGTCCATCTGGGATCACAAAAAGTGAATCCGTCTTGCGAAACGAGTCTGTCGTTTTCAAGTATACCCTAATCGCCCGGACCACATCCAAGGAGTGCAAAGCAAATTCCCGAGGATGACTGGGCTTAGGACACAGGGAAGGTAATACAATTTCTTCATTCAGATGAAATTCTGAAACCACTTTTGGTAGGAAGGATGGATTCGGACGAAGAACCACCTTATCTCTATGAACCACCAGATCTGGTGAACGACAAGATAATGCGGCCAGTTCTGACACCCTGCGTGCAGAAGTAATAGCCACCAAGAAGGCCACCTTCTGGGACAACGTGGGTAGAGGAATCTCCCTAATATCTTCAAAGGGAGGTTTCTGAAGAACCGACAACACTAGATTAAGATCCCAGGGGGGTAACGGCGCGTGCACTGGCGGAGCCAGATGTCGCACCCCCTGGATGAAATTCCGCACCAAGGAATGAGTAGCCAAAGGCTTCTGAAAGAAGATGGCTAATGCTGAGACCTGACCCTTGATAGTACTCAAGGCCAGTTTCTGCTCAACCCCTTGTTGCAGAAAAGCCAATATTCGACTAATCGAATAAGACCGAGGACGGAACCCCAAAGGTTCACACCATGCAATGTAGGACTTCCATGTGCGATGATAAATCTTTCTGGAAGTCGCTTTCCTTGCTTCAACTAGAGTAGGAATAACTGAAGCTGACAAACCTTTGTCCTTCAGCACCTGGGTCTCAATAGCCAGGCCGTTAAAGCCAGCGATCGTAAAGCAGGATGGAAGATCGGTCCCTGAGACAGTAGATCCTCCCTGAGAGGAAGTCTCCATGGGACGTCCGCCACCAGTCTGACCATGTCGGCGTACCAAGCTCGACGAGGCCAGTCCGGAGCTACCAGGATTACTGGGATTCCTTCCTCCTCTACCCTGCGAAGAAGTCTTGGCAGTAACGGAGGAGGGAAGGCATATATTAGCTGGTATTGCCCCCACGGGGCGATCAGTGCGTCTGCGGTTTCTGCTAGAGGATCGCGGGAGCGAGCCACGAATCTCTGAACTTTCCTGTTGAATCGTGATGCCAACAGCTCCACATCCGGGGTGCCCCACCGTAGGCACAACTGGTGGAAAACGTCTGGATGGAGGGACCATTCCCCCTGATCCAGGGTCTGACGGCTGAGATAATCTGCCTGCCAATTCTCCACCCCCGGAATGAACACCGCAGAGATTGTTGGAACAAATCGTTCCGCCCAGCGAAGAATGCAAGCCACTTCTTTGGCCGCTCGGACACTCTTGGTGCCCCCCTGATGATTGACATAAGCCACGGCCGTGGCATTGTCCGACTGGATCCGAACCGGGCTGCCCTGGAGCTGCTCGGTCCAGTGAATCAGACAAAGTCTGATCGCTCTCAGTTCCAATACATTTATCGGTAACCTGGATTCTTCCGGGGACCAAAGTCCCTGGACAGATAACTGACCAAGAATTCCTCCCCATCCGGATAGACTGGCATCCGTGGTCACTATCGTCCAATATATTGGCAGAAATGACTTTCCCTGGCTGAGCATTGGAGACCGAAGCCACCAAACCAGAGACTCTCTGGTCTGTTTGCTCAATCGTATCTGATTTTCCAGGGATTCCGGATTCCGATTCCATCTGAGAAGAATCTCTTGCTGAAGAATTCGGGTATGGGACTGGGCAAATGGGACTGCTTCGAATGAAGCCACCATCAACCCCAGAACCCTCATGCACGTCCGAAGGGAAGACCAGCTGTTGGACAGTAACAACTGGACTGCTGATTGAATCTTTCGAAGTTTCCCTACCGGAAGGAAAACTCTCGTCCTGACTGTGTCTAGAATTAGACCCAGATATTCGAGCCTCTGAGTGGGAACCAGAAATGACTTTTGCTGGTTCACCAGCCACCCGAATTCCTGTAAAGAAATCATAGTAATTTCTATGTTTTGTAGCAAGGTCTGAGGAGACTCTGCATGAAGCAGAAGATCGTCTAGGTAACCTAGAATCGATATACCTCTTTGGCGCAGAAGTGCCAACATTGGGGCCAACACCTTTGTGAAGACCCGCGGAGCCGTGGCGAGACCGAAAGGTAACGCCACAAACTGATAGTGGTTCTCCTCTACGGAAAAGCGTAGAAAACGCTGATGTCCTGCGAAAATGGGAATGTGAAGATAGGCGTCCTTGATGTCTATGGACGCTAGGACATCCCCTGGATGCAGGAAGGCTGCTACCGTGCGAATGGACTCCATTCTGAATCTTCTTATGTTGACGAAAGAATTGAGTGCTCTTAAGTCCAGAATTGGACGCACTTTGCCCTCTTTCCTGGGTATTGTAAACAGGTTTGAATAAAACCCTTGAAACCGTTCTGTCCAAGGAACGTGGACTACCACTCCTTGTTGTAGTAAATCTGTGACTGCTCTCCTCAGATCTTCTAAACGATCTGCGGATAGACGGATATTGGAAGGGAAGAATCGCGCCGGTGGGAGAGATCGAAACTCGATCTTGTACCCTGACCTTATGACTTCGCAAACCCATTTGTCCGGGATTCTGGAAAGCCATGGATCCGGGAACCGGCGAAGACGTCCCCCCACCCCAGTTATGGGTGGGGGCGCACCTTCAGGCTTTGGATGGTTTATCTTCAGGTCTGGAGGGGGTGGGCTTTTGCTTGCCCGACCAACGACCCCTGACGCCTCCTGTAGGAACTTTGGAGGACTTCGTTTTTTCACCCGCTGGACGAAAAAAACCTCTTGTGAGCAGAAAAAGAAGGCCCTCGTCTTTGACGAGTTCCTCTACCTTTAAAATTTTGCGGTAAAAAGGTGCTTTTTCCACCGGTGAGATCCTTAATGATCTCATCTAAGTTGGCTCCAAATAGACGCTCTCCTGAAAAGGGGATATTAGCCAATGCTTTTTTGGAACCTTGGTCGGCTAACCAACCTTTTAGCCACAGTGTACGCCTGAGAACCACTGCTGAGACTGATGCTCGCGCCATTAATGGAGTGGCGTCTAACGCCGCATCACATACAAACTGTAACCCCTGTATCATTTGTTCCAACAAATCTGATACCGCCTGAGGGACTTCTTCTAAGTCCCGGCGTAACCACTTGGTCCATTCAGTTACAGCCTGCGAAACCAGACCAATAGCAATTATTGGTCTGAAAGCTGATCCAATCAAGGAAAACATGGTGCGAGACATAGCTTCTATCTTGCGATCCACTGGATCTTTAAAAGACGGAGCGTCTTCTAAAGGAATAACCGTGGCTTTATTCAATCTAGCAATAGGTGAATCCACCACAGGTGGTTCTGTCCATTTCTTAATAAGGGTTTCCTCAAACGGATAACGCCTGTCAATGCGTTTAGAAATATTAAAAGTGCGTTTTGGCAGACGCCATTCTTCTTCGATTGGATTGCCAAAACATTTGGGCAATGGAAAAACCTTCGCCACTTTGATGCGCTTTTTAGTCCCAAAAGGGATCTCAGTTTCAGCTATTTCCGATGGAGTACCCTGTAACCTTAAAGTCTCTTGAACAGATACAATGAGTGCGTTTACCAACGCTTCCTCTCAGGCTATGGCGGATGCCGAAACATCCTCCTCACTGTCTGAAGAGACAGGACCCGAGACACCAATACCAGATGAAGTACCTGCAACTGCAGAAATAGGCTCAGAGTCTGAATCCGAAGTTTCAGATAATAAGGGGTTAGGCGGGGGTCGCTTTCTTGCGCCCTGTCCCTGACAAGCCACTTCCACCCGGGACACAAAAGTTTCCATAATAGCTGACAAAGATTCAATTGTCAATGGGGTGCTGGAGGATCCCGCAGACCCCTCGAGGGGATCCGGAGGAGATACATGAGTGGCAGGGTCCATGTTAATACAGGACACCTTTGCCAGCAAAAACAAAAAACTTTTTCTTTTTTTTTTTTTTTTGTGTGTCTCCCCCTAGCGCAATAGCGCCCCTCAGAGTACCTGCTTCTCGATCCCAGAGAGAGAGAGAGGGACCCCCAAGGCTCACCAACCGATGCAGTGCAGTTTCCAACAAACTGCAGTCAGCGTCTGTCTTACACAGACTGGAAGGAGCTGTTTGCTTTTTCCCGGGCAGAAGGCGTGGCTCCGCCCCCTGTGTACGCCTTCCGGCGTTCCCAGCCCTCCACGAGGTAGCTGGGCTCACAAAACATGGCCGCCCCCATAGAAGAGACATAAGACTCCAAAAACATGGCGGCCGGCGTGACCTGAGGACATACATGCATTCGGTCTACGGCAAAATGGCGGCGGACCGCCGATATCGTCTTCCCAGCACATCCACCTGCACTCTGCTAAGAGGTGACATATGGATCTACAGAGATACACTGCACATAAGGTAGGATTATACCTCCTATGTCTGCTGTAATGTTACAGTCTGCTGGGTAGAGTGTTAGCTCTTGAACCAAGTCCACTTCCCACAAACACATGCTGTATTACAAGGGGGACTTGTAAGTATCAGATATATACTGACCATATATGGAGGGGCCCATAATATATACTGCCTCATAATGAGGAAAAAAGGGAACGTTTACTCACCATACCGAACCGACAGGCACCCTCTCTTCACAATACCCTCTCCACCGGGGTGGGGGTTTGTGGACGCCTCGACTCTCTGGTACCTGGCGTCCAAGCGAGCTTTTAACTCGCAAAGTCAGTCCCTTTGCTGGGACTCCGTCGCGGCCGACTCAGCGCACTGGTCTGCACGCGCTCTTAGGCAGAAACCGGGGTGACCACTGGATCTCAACATCCAACCCGTCGCCCGGCCCCGCATACTTACTTGAATATGTCGCGGCCGACCAAGCGCAATGCCATGGTCTGCGCGCGCTCGTAGGCCGGCTGGGGTGACCACAAGTGTCGCCCAGTCCGGCATTTTTGCTTGAAGATCTCACAGGAAAAAAACACTGGAGAAAACTACCTAAAAAATGTCTTTTTCTAAAAGAAAAAAAGTCTTGCCAGGACCAAAAGATCCCAGCAAGGAACTTAGGTCCTTACTCCTGACTAGACAGAAAAAAACTGATTCCCTGTAGCAGAGAGAGGGAGGATATACCCTCAGGGACTGCCCCTAGGGTGGAGCCAGAACGTTTTGTCATTCTGCCTAGTCCTACTCCTGCGGAGACAACATAACCCAGCTCTTGAGAATCAAGAAGACTACGTCTGTCAATGAGCGATAGAGAAAGCAATATTTTTCACATTTTTTTATATGAAATTCCCCAAAAAAAAAATTTAAAAATTTAAATTTTTTTACTTTTTCGGCCAATTTGTTTTATGCTACCTATGTTTGGTAAAAAAAATCGCAAAAAGCGTATTTTGATTGGTTTGCGCAAAAGTTATCGCGTTTACTAACAAAGGGAAAGATTTCTGTCATTTTTGTTGTTTTTTTTTTTAACGTGTAATGGCAGCGATCTGCGATTTTTTTTGCGGTACTGCGACATTGGGGCGGACAGATCGGACCCTTGACTGACATTTTTGACACTTTTGGGGTTACCAGTGACATTTCTACAGTAATCAGTGCTATATATATGCACTGTTACTGTAAAAATACACTGGTAGTGAAGGGGTTAACTTTATTTGGGAGGGAGGGGCTGTGTGTATCCCTAGGGGCGTGCTTTCTACTGTGATTGGCTGGGGCTTGAGCTGTATGGACACTGATCAACGGATCTACATACTAGATCCGAGTGATCAGTATCCTAACAGCAAGGAGAATGACAGGTCGCTTGTTTACACAAGCTGCCTGACATTCTCCCTCTCCCCCGCCGATCGCCGAGTGACCGGCGGACATCGGGTCCGCCGGTCACACGCGCGGGGGGGTCCGTGACCACGCAGGAGCGGGAGCGCGCCTCCGGGGGCGCGCGCTCGCTCCCTAGACCCTCACAAGCTAGTGACGTAGCCCTACGTCACTTTGCCTGTGAGGGGCTGACTGCCGACGTAGATCGGCGTTAGGCAGTCGGCAAGTGGTTAAAGTGGTTGTAAAGACACAAGGTTCTTTTACCTATATGTATTCTATGCATGAAGGTAAAAAAAACCTTCTGTTTGCAGCAGCCCTCCCAGCCCCTCTAATACTTACCTGAGCCCCATCTCAATCCAGCAATGTCCAGGAGAGCCTTGCCTCTCCGGGGACTCACACACCTGATTGGCTTTTGACAGCAGTGTGAGCCATTGAGCCAATCAACAGACAGAGGGGGTAGGGCCAAGCCATGGCTTTGTGTGTGAATGGACACACAGAGCAGCGGCTCAGCTCGGGTGCCCCTGTGGTAAGCTGCTTGCTGTGGGGGCGCCCGGGCAGGATGGAGGAGCCAGAAAGGGCCGACGTGGGACCTGAGAAGAAGAGGATCCAGGCTGCTCTGTACAAAACCATTGCACAGAGCAAGTAAGTATAACATGTTTGATTTTTTTTTTTTTTAAATAAGAAACAAGACTTTAATATCACTTTACACATGGCATGCATAAGTCTTAGAATAAGAATTTGTATGTCTATTTAGTAATCCAGCAAAAAGGAGACTGTCAGGAAGTCATATCATGTATACATGGTCAACTACAATTTATTGTGGATAGCCATTCACCAACCCATTGCATTAGTATGTAGATGGATGTGGTCTCAGCCAGCGTTGCTCCACCCACATCCCCCCTGACATGTTTCGCCCCGTTCACTGGGGCTTGGTCACCAGAGCCAATTCATCTACGTACTAATGCACTTGATTGGTAAGTGGCTCCCTTTCTTCTCTTTGATAATGCTTTTACAACTCTTAATGGTGCACTGACACCAGCTCTCTTAAGTGCATCCGACGGGGAGATCTCTGTCTTAGCTTAGAGTGGCACTGCAAGTTTCACTTAGATTAATGTGGATAGCCAGCTATAAAAAAGCAATATAGTCAGGGTAAGAATTATACGGGGTTTATATTGTGCTTGTACAACATTTTGCAAGATAAAGTTGCATACTGTGGAGTTGTATGTTTTTTTTTTTTCATGTAAAAAAGGTTAAAAATTTAAGTGGTTGTAAAACCACCTTTATAACTTGTACCTATAGGTAAGCCTATAATACTGTAAATATCTCCTAAACTTGCACCGTTTAGGAGATATTTACATTGGATGCAGCCGATGACGTCATCGGCGCATGCGCTCTGAAGAAACGGCTGCCTGTGCCGTTTCTTTAGAGCCCTGTGCTGTGACCGGCGGCTCCTGAGTGCATGAAGAAAAAAACCCGGAAGACTTTACTTCCTCTTTAATGTAAGGCCCCTTTCACACATACGGTCCGTTCAGTTCTTCAGTTCAGTCACGTCAAAATGTATCAGTTTTCCATCCGTTTTTCATCCATTTTTCATCCGTTTTTCATCCGTTTTTCATCAGTTGTCATCTGTTTTTCGTCAGTTGTTATCCGTTTTTCATCCGTTTTTCGTCAGTTGTTATCCGTCTTTCATCCGTTTTTCGTCAGTTGTTATCTGTTTTTCATCCGTTGTCATCCGTTTTTCATCCGTTGTCGTCCGTTTTTCATCCGTTGTCATCCGTTTTCATCCGTTGTCATCCGTTTTTCGTCCGATCCGTTTTTTTGATGAAAAATAGGGCATTCATCCGTTCAAAAAAACGGACATTGACGGAAGCGGATGAAAACGGATGTTAACTGATGATCATCCGTTGTCATCAGTTTTTACATAGAGATACATTGATGTCCGTTTTTCATCCGTCAACTGATGGATGAAAAACGGACAAACGGACAGCATATGTGAAAGGGGCCTTAAGGTTATAAAAATGTTTTTCCAGCTCAGCAAATTTTGGAGGATGTGCACTGTATATGGAAGAGTGTAGAAGGTCCCTTCTGGATGGAGTTTAGAAACATAAAATACATAAAAACATAGAATTTCATAGTATTTAAAGGCTATGTTGTCCAGAACACACAAAAGCAGGTTGTATCATTCAAGGCTCGTACACACTGAATGAAAATCAGACGAAATATCGTCTGATTTTTGTAGCTCTTGCTCAGCATAAGGTTGCACGAAATTTCTCATCCGATCTCTTTTTTTAAAAAAATTTTGGGACGTATGATCGTAGAATGTGATGTAAGTATGTATACGTGTGACCCAGAGGCCACGCCTTTGAGCTCCATCACTGTATGTGTGGATAGAGATAGATAGAGAGAGAGAGTGAGAGCTCCATTCATATTAGTGCAACGAATATAGACATGTATTATCCATTTGTGTTTTTTATTGATAAACTTCCAGGTCGTCAGCAACTTCCGATCATGCGCGGTCTTTTGTATCCGATTTTTCATAGAGGTATTGTATACACATTAAACGAAAATTGGTAGTGCTGAGGACGGACGATGAAAATTTTGGAGTTTGTCCCTCATTTTTTTTTTTTTTCGTTAAGAATACTGAATCGGAATCGGCTGCTGAAAGTTGTGTACACACTAGCAGAAAATCGTACGATCTTTCCTCGGACTAAGTTTTTCGGCCGATTTTCTTATAGTGTGTTACCCCACTTAAGCATCATTAAGCAGCCTTTACTTCCTGCTGCAGGCCCAAAACTGCAAAGATGTCTTTCTTCTAGGCAGTGTATCTAAGAAAAAAGCAACAGACACAGGTATATATCTTTCATTTGACATTTTTATTACCAGACTTTATGTTTTGCCTCTTTTAAATAGGAACTAAAAAAATATATAAAAATACACTTTAGTTCACTTACACATAATCATGCCTATTTCCATTCAAACAGTGTTATCTGAATTTACTCTTTAGTGATATGTTACACACCAGCTACTGGCCGAATGAAGCTTGAGATAGGAGGGGCCCCGGCATAGAGAATGTAGAGTTACAGGGTTAGTTGACGAAACAAAAATTGTATATTTTAATCAGCACAATTAAATAAATAAAATAATAAATAATAAAATAAAGTTAAAATTCATAAAATGAATCCTGCCAGTACTCAACAAGTGTTTTCACCTCATTCACAACAATATAAATATAGAATTAGTACAGCGCTATCATCTCTTTCAAAATAGTGATCTAAGTGCAAAAAAATAGCTACACATGTGAAAGCATATGTAAAAACATAGATAAACTGTGTCAAAATATAGCTAAATCACAACACACTCCAAGTGAAATCAAAAGAAAAAAAAAGTTCCACCCCCCACTGAAGAAGTCTATTGAAGACGAAACGTGTCTGGAGGCAGGAACTGACATCTGAATCTCACCCATGTCCATTACTACACTGACGGTTGCAAACTTTTTTTTTTTTATTTCACTTGGAGTGTGTTGTGATTTAGCTATATTTTGACACAGTTTATCTATGTTTATACATATGCTTTCACATGTGTAGCTGAATATCTGAATCTCACCCACGTCCATTACTATACTGACGGCTGCGAGCCGGAGGATTGTATTTCATGCTGTTCACAGCTGGAACGACTCACAGTGCTACTCAATGTGAATGAGTCTATTTATTGTGTGGTATAATAAATTTGTTTTTACAGAGAGCACTAGATACTTTGCTTTTGTTTTATATGGCCGATTATCATGCAAGCACCTGAGTAAAGAAAGAGTGGGATCCTGATAGATCCAGGGACATTCCTCCATCCATCCACACTGAGATCGATTATCCCCAAAGGGGAACAGCGCACTTCGACTCCCTGGTAAAACAGGAGTCAAAGCTGGAGGTGAGCTGCTAGTGAATACTGGTGGTGGATTATTTTGAGCACCTGTTTTTTTGATTATCACACACAGAGGTGGCAAGATTATTCGTTTGTCTGGGACTGATCAATTGTTACTGGAGAATTTATTGTCTTTTTGAACTTTTTTTGTGATGCTCGTTTATTTTTCGATAGACACATTGTATATAAGAGAAACATTTTATATAAGAGAAGCATTTTTTTTTTTCCTGCCTCCAGATGCGTTTCGTCTTCAATAGACTTCTTCAGTGGGGGTGGAACTTTTTTTTCTTTTGATTTCACTTGGGGTGTGTTGTGATTTAACTATATTTTGACACTGTTTATACTGTATATGTTTATACATATGCTTTCACATGTGTAGCTAATTTTGTGCACTTAGATCACTATTTTGAAAGAAAGGATAGCACTGTACTAGTTCTATATTTAAAGGGTTAGTTCACCTTTTGAGTAAAAGTAATGAACTAACACCGTACACCCTCCCAGTCCCCGCTGTACTTACCTCCATGGGTTAGTGTTCACACAACTGATGCAGCGGTCTGGGGATTTGAAATTCCTGCTCTTCTTTCTCTTCTTACAGCAGAGCAGAGAGATGCTCTGTGTCGGGATTGACCAATTAGAGTCATCCTGAGCAAAAAGAAAAGAAAGAAGAGCGGGGATTTTAAATCCCCAGAATGCTGCATTGACACTGAGCTCATCCCCCATTGGGGGGGGGGGGGAGTACAGCAAGGAATAGTGATGCCAACCTCCTGAAGTATTTTTCATTGACAAAATATAGAAAATTTACTGACGGATACTTTTTTTACTGACACCTGAAAAATGACAGAACTCCTAATAAAAAAACTAAGACAACTGATATTTCAACAGTATAAACACGATATGGAAACACTGACAATAATTTTCCTGGTTTTCACTAAATAGTCAACACAGCATGACAAATTATCAGCCCCTGATAGTTACAAACAGTTGTAAAAAACTGTTCGTAAATTTACTAATGGTTGACAACCCTGGTGGGGATCAGAGAAGGTGTGCGGTGTTCGTTATTCATTAGTTCATTATTCAGGAGTTCATTTCAGATTTTATTTTTTTAATGAAGAACCTACCAATTGTTGTGTATTATCGAACATGTTATACAGCCAAACAGCACAGTGGGTGTGTGCGTACCATAAGAATATGTACATGGCTTTACACATCTTTGGGGTCAAATAGAAGAACCCAAATACAGCCCCCCCCCCCGCGCTCTCTACCAAGGGACACAGCGGATCCACCTTAGGGAAATTCCAGGAGACAACCCTTGATGTACTGTTCCAAACAGAGGGACCCCTGAGAGTTGACCCACAGAGACCCCTTACCTACGCTAGACCCCAAGGGGTCATCTGGTAAGTGGGTAGTTCATACGGTGGAGGATATTCACTTTTCAGATACCCACTGAAGTCTACACTTGTTTACAAAGCACGAATTAGCACTTAATTTGGAATATACTTGAAAAGTGCCACTTTTGGAAGCACAATCACTTTATCAAACTTTATATTGAACATTGCTGCTTGCACAAGGACTGTTATTTATATGTATTGCACAAATCAATATTTATTCACTTTGTGCACAGTCACTTTATATATATATATATATATATATATATATATATATTCAGTGTTGGGGTAGTTACTCAAAAAATGTAACTAGTTACTAGTTACTTCTGTAAATTGTAACAAGATTACTTTTACTAGTTACTGCATTTGAAAAGTAACTTCACTACTTATTACTTTACTTTCCTCTTTCTTAATTGACCGTGTAGAAGAAGATACATGACACTCTTTCTGCATAGAGTTTACTGTATAAACACAGGCTTTGGGAAACATGAGAACAAAACCTGAAAAAAACAGAATGAAACATAAAGTGCAACAAAAAGTCATAAACTTCATTCATCTCTATTCTTCGAAATAACGATTGTATCGCACGGCTTGGGTAACGCAGGAAAGCGCATTCCTATAGCCTAGTAAAGTAGTGTAGTTACCTCCTATAGCCTAGTAAAGTAGTGTAGTTACCAATATTAGTATTGTAACTAGTTACATTACGTAGTTATCAGAAAAAGTAATGTAGTTACTGTAATCCGTTACTTTGTAACTAGTTACCCCCAACACTGTATATATTCAATATTATTTATGAGCACTATTGGTGGTGAATATTTATATATTTATTCATCTATTCATGTGAATAGAGCACCATTTGATTTTACTTATACACCAATAATTTATTTATTTATTCTAAAGGGATATTTGATATAAATTTGTGAGCGCTGTTTACCATTTTTTTGTATTGCTTCAACTATCTGTTTTCTAACTAGCAGCTCACTAACATTTACAAAAATTCACGTTTTATTTATTTTAAGTTTTTCCCCCACATTTATTTAAGTGATCTAAGGTAAATCCTGAACGCAACCACCTGAGTATCCATCACTCAATTTATTTCCAAAAAAATCACTGATTTTTACAAATTGTTCGTAAATTTACTAATGGTTGACAACCCTGGCGGGGACCAGAGAAGGTGTACGGTGTTCATTAGTTCATTATTCAGGATTTAATTTCATTTTTTTTTAAAGAAGAACCTACACTTTAAATTGTTGTGTATTATCGAACATGTTATACAACCACATAGCACAGTGGGCGTGCGTGCACCATAAGAATATGTACATGGCTTTACACATCTTTTGGCAGGTAAAGTAATTCCTTTATTTGTTCTTAAAGGGGAAGTCCACCCTAACACTAAAATTGCTACATCTACAGACATCTACGATCTAACCCTGTAAAGAAGAAATCAGTATACATACCTTTTTTGAAGCCGATCCGGTCTCCAGCAGGGAAGCTCTGCAGAGGCCACAGTTGACAATGGCTGTGAAATGGCTGGGGAGTGACGTAATCCATAGACTTACTATGGAGCTTCCTAGAATGTAGAGCAGAATCCTTCCACAAACTCTAAAGTCGAACCCAGTTGGAGTTTACACAGGGTGGATATATTGGATCCCTATACCACTTCTCTTTACTTTTGGCTGCATGTAGGGTGGTGAAGGTGCAAAGAGAAAGTAAGAAAAATATGCTGCAGGGGCCGGGGTTAAAGTGCGTGGCTTGCTTTAAATTGCCTGAAGTAATTCAGACTGCTGAATGGCCCTAATGTCCTTTCCGATATTCATCTTGTGCACCTAACAGCCCAGCAATTCCAGTATCCTTTTTTTCTGAATAGCCATGAATCTAAGCAAATGAAAATGCAGGCCAGTGTGTTCATTGGTTTCAAACACTACCCATTCTCTGAGCCCACTGCTGTCTAACAGGTAAGTTACACTGCAAAAAAAAAAACATCTCGAAAGGGAACTGTAGTGCAACCCAGAAGCACCATGAAAAGCCTGCTGAAATTGACTAAGGTGGAAAAGATAAATCTTCTGACTTTAGCACAACTGAAGTGTTTTTTGGTTTTTTCCTAGTAGCGCACTACTAACTACACTTTTTCCTAGATTTTTTAGTACCTTTGATCCAAAGATAAAATGTTATTTATATGTCTTTCCTGTTACCATTTATAAATTCTCAAAACTATGAGCAGATTAAAAAAAAGTTACTTTCATAGAAAACTCTCAGTAATCTTTGTGCGTCAGTGAACAAAACATTAAAAAAAAATTAAATCTCTATTTCTTGCAGAGATATAGCAGCTTTAGCAAGTGCAATAATAAATAAATGCATTAAAGTGGAACTCCAGCCAGATTTTTTTCTTCTTTTTGGTCAAAGTGGGAAAGGATTGGAAGCTTAGTTAGGTTTTTACACACATATATCAGTCTGTTCTGCAGACTATATAAGGGTGCTTTACAGCCCCACCGCTGTCTTGGTACCTTGATAAAGGAGGCCTGTGTGCCACCAAAACATTGGTTTATATAGTACTTTAGTAAACTTTTTGCTTTCCTGCATTTTGGAGTGCTGGCTATTCTCTGACTTTAGATTTTAATCACTCTCTGGGGTTGATTTACTAAAGGCAAATAGACTGTGCATTTTGCAAAGTGCAGTTGCTCCAGAATGAGCAGAAGCTCTGCTGACTTCCATCATCCAATCATGTGCAAACAAAAATGCTGTTTTTTTTTTTATTTTCCTTGAACATGATTGGGTATTCTTTGCAAAGTTTAGCTTTACCTCATTTACTAAGCTCTGGAGCAATTGCACTTGCAAAGTCGCAATCTAGTTTCCTTTAGTAAATCAAACCTTCTGTGTCTCCATTGGGGAGATTTTCTTAGACTTTTGTGGATATTAGGGCAGAAATAAAGGGAAAATCTCCCCAGTGGGGACACAGCAGTAAATATCTGACAGAGAGAATTTAGTACTGTCTTTGCCCCAATTAGAGAGATTTTCCACATACTTCCTGTCTACCTTACCCTATTTTCCCATACTTCCTGTCTACCTTACCCTATTTTCTCATACTTCCTGTCTACCTTACCCTATTTTCTTATACTTCCTGTCTACCTTACCCTATTTTCTCATACTTCCTGTCTACCTTACCCTATTTCCACATACTTCCTGTCTACCTTACCCTACTAGAAATGAGATGAAATCTCTCTAATGAGGACACAACCCAACAGAAGATCTAATCCTTATCCATTCAATCAAAAAAATGTTTTGGCCAAAATTCCACATAAAATGTGTCTCATTTCTTCAGGACTTTATTATTTCCAAATCTATTCACATGCAAGTTTGCTGTCAAAGCTGGACAAACAGATAGCGAAAGCCTGGAGAGCACAGAGAGGATAGCGGAAATCCATGGTGAAAACATCCTCTGCTACTCGGCCAAACTGCATGACGATGTATTCAGCTGCAAGGGGAAAGAGAAATTCAATGTAGCCACCCCAACATGGACCTGTATTGGTACTAATGAAAACATTGATCCATTAACATTTATTTATAGCTAAAGATCCATTTTTTGGTAGAGTAGGGAATGGAATTGTTATATCTGTGTTCTATTGAGAAGATTTCTTATCACTTCCTGTCCCAAAGACAAACAGAAAGTCCCCAAGTTAAATGCAAATCCTTAAACAGCAACATTTTGTATCTTCCACTACAGCCGCTGGGACCACCCTTATGTGAAAGAGGACCGCTGGCAGTTTAAAAAAATACCGGAGTTATGGCAGCTATTGGCTGCCATAACCCCAGTATTTAACGTCAAAGTACTGACGTAAAACTTCAGAAGTGGTTAAAAAAGGGCTATACAATATAAATACCCTTTAGATAGTTTCAGATTTTAACCCCTTGAAGACTAAGCTTTTTTCTGACACTTGTTGCTTACAAGTTTTGCTGGAAAATTGCTTAGAACCCCCAAACATTATTATATATATTGTTTAGCAGAGACCCTAGAGGTCTGTGCTAGAAATATTGCTCTTGCTCTAACGATCACGACGATACCTCACATGCGTGGTTTGAACACTGTTTACATTTGCGGGCGTGACGTATGCGTTTGCTTCTGGGTTGGGGAGCTTTAACATAATTTTTTTTCATATTTTTTTTATTTTATTTTTTTTTTTTTTTTACACTGTACCTTAATTTTTTTTTTTTTATCACTTTTATTGCTGTCACAAGGAATGTAAACATCCCTTGTGACAGTATTAGTCCCGTGTAAGATATTTGTTTGGAGGGATCTGGCGTCTTTAAGACCCCCAGATCCCTACTTTGCTCTTAAAAGCATTCAAAACTCCAAGTTTGGCTGTTTTGAATACTGACATTTGTTTTTAAAATCTGGCACCTTTAAGGTTCGAGTAAACCGGAAGTGATGTCATGACATCCCTTCTGAGTTACTAGATCTGAGACCCGATTAAAGCCGATTCCAGATTTGTTTGAGTCGGACGTGGCACGGGAGAGCCCGGGCGAGCTGCAGAAGGTGGTGGGAGGGGGGATGTTCCTTCGCGCTGATTGTAATAACAGCCGAGTGACTGATTAGCCACATCGGTTGTTATTACAAGAAAGTCGACCGTCAGCTCTAAAAAATGGTACCGGGGGTAATGCCTGCTGCTGCTGCTGCAGGCATCACCCCAATACAATCACTTGAAACAGATGGCCGCATATACGCATTACGTCAGCGTGAAGGTGTTAAGGAGGGTGAGAGAGTGCTACTGCTGCAGCAGTAGAAGTCAGACCGCAATACAGGAGAAACATTGTTGAGACCATTAGGAAGAAAATAAACTTCAGGAGGCTCTAAGGCACACTTGTCAAACACAAGGCCCACGGACCGAATCCGGCCCTCCAGGCCATTTCATGTGGCCCTCAAACCTCTCCTAGAGGTTCAGTAGAGCTCTAGCCCTTCTTTGGGCCTCCCCCAGACCCTTCACTTTCTGCTTCCTAGCTCTGCTCCCAGCTTCTTCCCAGCAGCAACACAAGGTAAGGGGGTGCACTTTAAAGAAAGGGGTGGGGGTGGTGGGGAACTCTTGACATCTGATGTAAGTGGGTTGAGATACAACCGGCCCTTTGAGGGCAATCATAATGCTGATGTGGCCCTCGATGAAGTTGAGTTTGACACCCCTGCTCTAAGGAATAAAAAAAAGAGGCAAGTCAGTCAGTTATCAAGTATCTACTTACAAACTGAAATATCAGTTTTGACTAGACTGACCATTAATATTGAGGTTTATTTAACCCCTGCCTAGCACTTAAAGTGTTACTAAACTCACAACAGTACAATCAGTCTGTTCATGCAGTAAACCATACTTGTTATACTCACTGTGGAACCTAAAGGGTCATTCTCTGCATTGTGAAAAAAGGCTGTTTGATCCTGTCTTCTCTGATTCCCCCCTCCTTCCAAAGTCCCTAATTCCTCTCCTGATAGCACAGAGCCTTGGGGATACTCTGCACATGCCCAGTTTGGTGTGTATTGCTAGAGAGTATTTTTTTCCGGAAGAGTGCATGTAATCAGCACAGGGCCAATCAGCACTGTCCAGACAGAGGGTCAGGGGTCATGCAGCCTCATTGGACAGTCAGAGGAGAATGAAAACTCCTACAAGCTCTGCTGGACACTGATAAAAGTCACAAGACTGCTATATACTGCTGATGAGAAAAGCTATTTAGCAGTTTAAATTTACTAAAGCTATTGCATTTCCATGTTCTGTGTACTGTGGGGGACCAGATATAGTGACTGCAGGTTCTGGGTTTAGTAACATTTTAACTAAAATTTTGGGTGAAATACACATCCACCTATAGTGCACCATATTCTCCCATGTAATGTAATAACTTACGGTCCTCAGCATTTATGATCTGAAAATTCTTCACAGAGGCCTGAGTTACTCGGCCATGAAAGTTTAAGACGTACGACTGAGTCTCTTCGTTCCACGATGGTGCCTTGTTGTGAAGAGCGAGAATATTCTCCATGTTGCCATTCTGGTAACGAGTCTGGAGTGTCTCATGTTCCTGTAATGATAAAAGAAATAGTAGTGGTACTGAAATAATTAGATAATAGGGCATAGCAAAGCTGTACCAGGCCTGTAACTAAAAGTTTTGTTTCCAGCACAAATTCTAATTAGAGCTATGCTATACATAGCTCCCAACTTTTGAACTTGAGGGACATTTTAGGGAGATAGGAAGGATCACTAGGGCACATGGAAGGCAGAAAGGATCACTATGATACCTGCAAGGCAGAAAGGATCACTATGGCACATTAAAGGCAGTAAGGAAGAAGTACTATGGCACTTGGAAGGTGAGAAGGATCACTATGGCATATGGAAGGCAGGAAGGAAGGATCCTCATAGCACATGAAAGACATGAAGGAAGGATCACTATTGCACATGGAAAGCAGGAAGGAAGGATTGCTATGGCATATGGAAGGCAGGAAGGAAGGATCACTATGGCACATGGATGGCAGGAAGGAAGGATCTCTATGGTACATGGAAGGCAAGAAGGAAGGATCGCTATGGCACATAGAAGGCAGGTACACTATGGCACATGGAAGGAAGAGGAAAGTTCACACACCCGAGGTTTCAGGCAGACAGGAGCACTGCTTTAACATCTCCTGCCCACACAACCCCATCCAAGCCACAGTATTGGCTGCACGCTGGGAGTTGTGGGCAGGCAGAATGGGACACAAGAAGGAGGTGGAGCAGACTTAGCCTCCCTTCTCCTCCCACCTCGTATGGGATGTGCAGTAGGTGGGCAAGCCGGCGGGCGGGTGCGGGTGAGCGGGTGGGAGAGGTGGGCGGACTGAGCTGCTGAGCAGTAAGCAAACCTCAGTCTTACAGCTGAAGAACAGTGTGGCACACAGGTGACAGGTGGATTAGTGGAGTCCAGTGGCAATTAGTGGAGTCCAGTGCCAAAACTTGTTCCACAACTGGGCTCCCAGATTCGTGGGACACTGGGATTTACTTGAAATCTCAGAACGGTCCGGCAAATCCAGGACAGTTGGGAGGTATGCTATATACTCTTTTTAGTAATAAATGTTTCCCTGGGTTCTTACCCTGGCATCAATATGAAGGAACAGTAGGCCAGCACCAGTAAGAGAGTAAAGTCACATTTTTGACATTCCAATGAAATCTTGTACAGTACGTGACACAAGCCCCACACATGCGTGAATCGGCTCCATTGAAAGCAGATCCAATTCACATGTTATGTGAATTGGATGCGGTTAAAATGCATCCAAGTCGCAAATATGTGAACTGAGCCTTAGAGTACACTCCATTGTGAATTGCTGTCAGCTGAAGATGGAGGCATACTGTAAAACCCATGAGCTTGATCAAGAAAACCAATTCCCTGTACTGTACGACTGGGAAAGTCTATAAAGGATACAGAACTCCAGATCTTTAGTCCTTAAAGGCTAAGTTCCCCCCTTCAAAATCAAACAAATGCAGATGTTGTTGCAGGTAAAATAATGTGCATTTATTATTTTTTTCTCTTATGAGCCTGCAAAGCATTGCACCCGTAATCAGCAGATCATGGGTGCAATGTCAGGCTCCAGCAGACAGTGCCTACAGCTTTCTGCCAATACCTCTGTACGGGCTTTCTGTTTGAAAGCTGTAGGAAGTGTCAATGAGCTATGAGAGTGCTCACCAGAACCATAGTAGTTCAACTGCTATCAGCCACTGTGGCAGATGGAACTTTCAAGTCATAAATTCACAGATTCACTGCTTTTAAATTGTGAAAATACTTGCGAGGAGAAAAAACCCCGCCCGCTGTCATTGGGGGGTATCAGGTGGTGCAGGAACTGGTGCACAGTAACATGCTAGATTTTCTATCACTATTGGTGATAACAGTATACAGGGCAAATAGTATCCTCCCTTGGTTGATGCTTTGAGGTATACATGTTCTGCCGAAAATGTTTTCCAGACTTAGAGCTGGAGCCCAGAGAGGGATGAAAGTAACTTTTTCTAGTCTCAGGAGTAGAAGGTCTACCTGCAGGATCAAATGCCTTCTTTTTCTGTGGGAGGAGAATACTCTTACCCCCTGTCATCTCCTTGATGTGTCCAAGGAGGAAGCAAAAAGGGCTCTCTCTCTAAAGGTGGTGGCTTACGTTCTGCAAACCAGCATTTGAGTCACGGGATCCTCTATATAGGTACAGAGAGAAGGCTTTTTCTGGAAACCTGGTGAAAACTATCTGCCAATCTGCTCGGGCAGTAGCGTAAGGACACCAATTGAACTAGGGTCCTGGGCCATGTGTTTAATTCAAACAGCTAAGGTCTTGAAAATGGCAGTGGAGGCAACGGTAGGTTAGTGGGGCCCACCAAAGAGGGAAGGGCCCTAAATAGGTCTTTGAACACAGAATCATTCGCCAAAGGGACCCATAGAATCTTGATAAGATAAGGTTGGGTCCAATACAGGGACTGTTCCTTTCTACAGTAAACCATTCTTAATAGACTATTTCTGAGCAAAGGGTTTAAAAGGAACAAATCATTTTTCAGGATGAGGCCAGTCAGTGAATAAGACTCTAAAAATCGAGTAGACTGGTTAGCAGGTTTGGGCAATTGTATGGAACCCATATTGGATAACCTAGGGTGAGGTCACTCTGGCTGCCCTAAGGCTAAACAATGTAAAGCATTCTCTGACTGGACAAGGTGGAGAGCCTGATGTCACTAAGAAAATGCAAAGAATTCTCTGGATGGCACCAGTGCAGAGCAGCCAACAACTTGTGTTCAATACATCAGGGCAGCCGCTCAGCACTGAACCTGGAAGCTAGATAAAATCACTGGAGTAGCAGTGGTTACTATAGTGATTTCCAGCATCTACAGCAATCCCACAGGTATACTATAGGTACAGTGCCTTAAAAGTCTTCATACCTGTTGAATTTTTTCACATTTTGTCATGTTACAAATAAAAATCTCAATGTATTTTTTGGGATTTTACAGTATGTGATAGACCAATACAAAGTGGCACATAATTGTGAAGTGGAAGGAAAATTATAAATGGTTTTCAAAATAGTTTACAAATAAATATCTGAAAAGTGTAGCGTGCATTTGTATTCAGCGCCCCTGAGTCAATACAGTATTACCTTGGTTTGCGAGTAACGTGGTATACGAGCGTTTTGCAAGACGAGCAACATTTTTTAAAAAAATTCTAACTATATGTGAGTGCTGTCTTGCAAGATGAGCAGTAGAAGGATAACAGTTTTAATGTAAAAACAAAGTAGAATTACACTCACAGTGTATATCCCGCATTTGGGAGTCTGGTGCTCATCCATGTAAAGCCACTGGTGTATATACATGTATGTGGCCAGAGGTCTGTGGGCGCTGGTGGCTCCAAGCGCTTCCTGGAGAACTCGGAGACACACAAAGACACTCCCAGCTGGGTGGGGTGGGCATAACGCGCGTTCGCAGCACACAGAATTGTCAACAGTTCCTAAATGTCTCCGAGTTCTCCAGGAAGAGCTGGGAGCCACCAGCACCCCTGAACCTCTGGACACATACAGTAATGTATACACCAGCAGCTTTACTGTATACACCAGTGGCTTTGCGTGGATGAGCACCAGACTCCTTAACGTGGTATATTGTTTTTAACATTGTGAGTGTAATTCCACTTTTTTTTTTTTACATTAAAACTGTGATCCTTCTACTGCTCGTATTGCCCCTGGACTTCTGGCCATGTATTGTATACACCAGGGGTCTCCAAACTATGGCCCTCCAGTTGTTCAGGAATTACAATTACCATCATGCCTGGTCATATCTGTGAATGTCAGAGATTTACAATGCCTCATAGGAGGTGTAGTTCTGCAACAGCTGGAGGACCGTAGGTTGAAGATCCCTGGTATACACCATACCCTTTATACTGTACTGTATTTTGTAGTGCCGTAATTATTTTTATATGAATAAATGATTGTGGAACGAATCATCTAAGGTTTCCATTATTTCTTATGGGGAATCTTTCTTTGATATACGAGTGTTTTGGATTATAAGCATGTTTCTGGAATGAATGATGCTCGCAATCCAAAGTATTACTGTACTTTGTAGAATCACCTTTCACTGAAATGATAGCTGCAAGTCTTTTTGGGGATGTCTCTACCAGCTTTGCACAACTACGGAGTGAGATTTTTGCCCATTCTTCTTTGCAAAATAGCTCAAGCTCTGTCAGATTGGATGGCGAGCATCTGTGAACAGCAATTTTAAAATCTTGCCACATATTGGATTTATGCCTGGACTTTGACTGGGCCATTCTAACTCATGAATATGCTTTGATCTAAACCATACCATTGTAGCTCTGGCTGTATGTTTAGGGCCGTTGTACTGCTGGAAGAGAGTTTGGAAGAAATTGGAGGTCTAGACAGACTTCTTTCTGGAAGGGCCCCAAGAGCAATCCGTCTGGGGACAGGGACACATCTAAGTCCTTTTGAGATTGGGCCTGCTCAGGCAGGACAGGTGGGAGGTCGTCTCTTCCACTTCCGGCATGTCTGGGCGGCCTCAATCTGGGACTTTTGGGTCATCAGCACAGTCTCTGTAGGACATTCCTGGACCTTCATCAGTGTTCCCGGAAACAGGTTTGTTCCTACCTCCCTTCCTCGGTCAGGAGAAAAAAGAGAGATTCTGCTATCATACGTCAACTCTCTAGTCACTCAAGGGGCAGCTGTTCCAGTACCGGAGTCCGAAAAAAGGCTCGGTGTGTACTCACCTCTTTTCATGGTGCGCAAGAAGAGCAGCGCCTGGAGGCCAGTGATAGACCTGACGCACTTAAATCACTTTATCAAAGGGGAAAAGTTCAAGATGGAAACCTTGTTCTCCATTCAGCAGGCTGTTCAACCGGGGGATTGGATGGTCTCCATAGACCTCAAGGACGCATATTTCCATGTTCCAGTGGCAGCGGAGTTCCAGCAGTTCCTAAGGTTTTCAGTTGGCCAGGTTCATCTGCAGTTTGTTTGTCTCCCCTTCGGGCTTTCCACATCGCCTCGTACATTTTCGAAGGTCTTACTGGCGGTGGTAGCTCTGATGAGGTTGAGAGGAGTCCGTCTTTATCACTATCTAGACGACCTGCTTCTGCTTGGTCAAGACAAGTCTGTGATTTTGGATCACCTGTCTCTGGTAATTTCGTCTCTGGAGGAGTCCGGTTGATTCGTGAACAGGGAAAAGAGTCACCTAATCCCTGCACAGTCCCTGGTCTTTCTGGGTGCTCTGTTCGACACCAAGGACAGTACCATCTCTCTTCCAGAAGAAAAGATCCCGATAATTCGGGACAGGGTGTCTCTGGCCCTGTCGGCCTCCCATCTCACTGCCAAACAATGCCTAAGGATAATTGGCACGATGGTGTCAACAGCCCCTATGGTAAAGTGGGCTCTCTGGAAAATGAGACCTTTTTAGAGGGGTTTTCTTCAACAATGGAAGGGAATCAGCAATTCTCAGCAGATAATCATAACTGCAGCCATGAAGAGCTGGCTTCCTTGGTGGTTACAGCAGAAGAATTTGCGCAATTGTCACTCCATAGCCCCCATATCCTGGGTGATAGTGACATCAGACGCCAGCAGCACTGGTTGGGGCGGTCACTGCAGAACAGAGATTGCCCAGGGAAGATGGGATTTTCAGTCTTGCCAGTTAGTTTACAACATCCTGGAACTTTGGGCGGCTTTTCAGGTGTTACTAGCCTTCAGTCACCTTGTTCAAGGCACATCAGTTATGCTGAGGCTAGACAACACGACCGCAGTAGCCTATGTGAGGAGACAAGGCGGAACCCGCAGTGCATCTCTGCTTCGGGAGGTCGAGCCAATCATGACCTGGGCTCAGAGGAACCTGGTCAATCTGTCAGCAGTATACATACCAGGGGCTCAGAACACACAAGCGGATTTCCTCTCCAGAACACAGCTCAACAACAACGAGTGGTCTCTCCACAAGGATGTGTTCAAATTGATCCTGTCCCTGGGGTTCATCCCAGAGTTGGACCTCTTTGCCTCCTTCCACAACAGGAAACTGGAAAAGTATTACTCAAGGGACAGGGATCCCAGAGCGTTCGGGGTGGATGCGCTTACAGATCATTGGAAATTCCACAAAGCCTATGCCTTTCCCCCAGTTCAAGTCATCTTCCAATTCTTACGAAGAGTCAAGGTGGAATCGGTGAGGGTGGTTGCAGTTATCCCCTTCTGGCCCAACAGGCCGTGGTTTCCTCTGCTGTTTTCGCTCAGCTATCGTGACCCAGTACCTCTTCCTCTCAGACCGGATCTGCTGTCCCAGGGCTCCATACTTCATCCGTGCCCAGCTCGTCTGCACCTTCAGGTCTGGTTTTTGAGAGGGGAAGGCTGGAAGCGTTAGGATGTCCTGAAGTAGCCATGCCAACTCTCTTGAGTGCTAGGAGACAGAGCATGAATAAGACCTATGAGAGAATCTGGTCCAAGTTTACTTCTTTCCTAGAATCCAACGAAAAGTCTTGGTCAACACCTTTTGTGCAGGACATCCTGTCTTTCCTACAGTCAGGATTGGAGTAACCCCTTTCAGTGAGCGCCCTGCGAGTGCAGGTTTCAGCTATCTCCGCTTTCACGGGTGTTTCATGGGATGTCCATCCTCTGATCCGGCAGTTCTTCAAGGAGGCAGTAAGGCTGAGGCAACAGAAGAAGTTGAGGTTCCCCAAGGGGGACCTCCCCTTGATCCTTGACTTCCTTTCTTCAGTTGGCACAAATCCCGGGGAACCCATCTCGGTTAAACATCTCACCCTCAAGGTGGTCTTCCTGGTAGCTGTTACATCTGCGAAAAGAGTTTCAGAGATTCAAAGTCTCGGAAGCAAGGAACCTTCCCTGACCTTTTTCCTAGATAGGGTAGTCCTTATCCCGATGCTCGGGTCAAGACCTAAAGTCACCTTGGTCTTTCACGAAAACCAGGAAATCGTCCTTCCTACCTTCAACTCATCTTCCGAGTCTCTGGAGGTTCATCCGCTGGATGTGGGCAACATGCTCAAACAATATCTGGAAGTTACAGCTCCTTTCCGGAAGACGGATTTACCCTTTTTTCAGGGAAGAACAAGGGTATGCGTGCCTCTTCAAGATCAATTGCCTCCTGGATAGTAGAGGCCATCCAGTGGGCTTATAGAGAGAAGGGCTTGGCTCCTCCTAAAGTGGTGACTGCGCATTCGACTCGTGGTGTCGCTACTTCATGGGCGGTTTCAAGGCATGTCGCTCCGGAAGTGGTCTGCAGAGCAGCGTCTTGGTCGTCAATTCACACGTTTATGTCTCATTATTGTGTTGAGCTAGCGGCTCTATCCTCTGTTAATTTTGGTACTCAAGTTTTGTCGGTTGCAGGTGTTAATTACATTTTTTTTTGTTCAGCATCTGCACACCCTGTTGTGTTTTGCGAGTTATTTCCCAAACGTATGCTGCCATGGAGTCTGTCAGGAAAACGGAAAATTGTTATCAAATACTTACCGTAATTTTCCTTTCCTGATGGACTCCATGGCAGCAGGAGTCCCCTCCCAGTTCCTGAGTAGGCTAGTTACAGAACACTGATGCTGAAAGGGAGCAAGGATTTATGGGAGTGGGGTCCTATGGGGTAGGAGTGGAGGTGGGGCTACCCAAACGTATGCTGCCATGGAGTCCAACAGGAAAGGAAAATTACGGTAAGTATTTGATAACAATTTTCCGTTTTCCAGACTTAGCTTGCAGCTCTCTGTCAAGTGACATGTTCGTCATATTGCCAAAAGCAGGAAGTGGGATTATAAAACCTCCCCAAACTTCTGCACAGGCATTGCACTGATCACAGATCTGGTCTTTTACTGACAATGGGCACTGACATGAGCGTTCGGGCACCTGGTGCCGCGACATAGGCTGGATTGTGATACCCAGAGATTTAGTTCAAAGCCTAAGACAGTCCCAAAGAAACTGGGACAGTAGGGAGGTATGCTTATGTGAACTTGCTAGGCTTCTTGTGTTTAATAATAAAGGACAAAGCAAAAATGCTTAGGAGAAGGGACCTGACCACAGGATGGAAGCAGGTACAGTATCTCACAAAAGTGAGTACACCCCTCACATTTTTATAAACATTTGATTATATCTTTTCATGTGGCAACACTGAAGAAATGATACTTTGCTACAATGTAAAGTAGTGAGTGTACAGCTTGTATAACAATGTAAATTTGCTGTCCCCTCAAAATAACTCAACACACAGCCATTAATGTCTAAACCGCTGGCAACAAAAGCGAGTACACCCCTAATTGGGCCCCAAAGTGTCAATATTTTGTGTAGCCATCATTATTTTCCAGCACTGCCTTAACCCTCTTGGGCATGGAGTTCACCAGAGCTTCACAGGTTGCCAATGGAGTCCTCTTCCACTCCTCCATGAGGATATCACGGAGCTGGTGGATGTTAGAGACCTTGTGCTCCTCCACCTTCTGTTTGAGTATGCCCCACAGATGCCCAGTAGGGTTTAGGCCTGGACACATGCTTGGCAAGTCCATCACCTTTACCCTCAGTTTCTTTAGCAAGGTAGTGGTCATCTTGGAGGTGTGTTTGGGGTCGTTATCATGTTGGAATACTGCCCCGTGGCCCAGTCTCCGAAGGGAGGGGATCATGCTCTGCTTCAGTATGTCACAGCACATGTTGGCATTCATGGTTCCCTCAATGAACTGTAGCTCCCCAATGCCGGCAGCACTCATGCAGCCCCAGACCATGACACTATCACCACCATGCTTGACTGTAGGCAAGACACACTTGTCTTTGTACTTCTCACCTGGTTGCCACCACACACGATTGAAACCATCTGAACCAAATAAGTTTATCTTACTCTGATCAGACCACAAGACATGGTTCCAGTAATCCATGTCCTTAGTCTGCTTGTCTTCAGTAAACTGTTTGTGGGCTTTCTTGTGCATCATCTTTAGAAGAGGCTTCCTTCTGGGATGACGGAAGTGTGCGGAATATGGTTTGAGCACTGACAGGCTGACCCCCCACCCCTGCAACCTCTGCAGCAATGCTGGCAGCACTCATACGTTCTATTTCCCAAAGACAACCTCTGGATATGACGCTGAGCACGTGCACTCAACCTCTTTGGTGGACTATGGCGAAGCCTGTTCTGAGTGGAACCTGTCCTGTTAAACCGCTGTATAGTCTTGGCCCCCATGCTACAGCTCAGTTTCAGGGTCTTGGCAATTTTCTTATAGCCTAGGCCATCTTTATGTGGAGCAACAATTTTTTTTCAGATCCTCAGAGGGTTCTTTGCCATGAGGTGCCATGTTGAACTTCCAGTGACCAGTATAAGAGAGTGGGAGCGATAACATCAAATTTAACACACCTGCTCCCCATTCACACCTGAGATCTTGTAACACTAACGAGTCAAATGACACTGGGGAGGGAAAATGACTAAATGTTGCCAGCAGTTAAGACATCAATGGCTGTGTGTTGAGTTATTTTAAGGGGACAGCAAGTTTACACTGTTATACAAGCTCACTACTTCACATTGTAGCAAAGTGTCATTTTTTCAGTGTTGTTACATGAAAAGATATAATAAAGTATTTACAAAAATGTGAGGTGTGTACTCACTTTTGTGAGATACTGTATGTATTTTGG
The DNA here is from genome assembly GCF_965119305.1 of Pelophylax lessonae. NCBI lineage: Eukaryota > Metazoa > Chordata > Amphibia > Anura > Ranidae > Pelophylax > Pelophylax lessonae. The sequence goes on from NC_138779.1 coordinate 96,060,450, forward strand.
AGGGGGGTATACTTCAGTTCTGGGGCAGGGGCACTTTGCTTACCTGGATATCCTTAGCTTTGAAAAAGCATGTTGTTAATTTGACTGTTTAGAGAACTCAATAGCTCAAGCTGAAATTTACACACACACATCTAAAAGAGTCAGAGTAGTGACTTGCCCCTCTTCACCTTCCTTTCTTCCTGCCTGCCATGTTCAGAAATAGTCGTATAGAGTAGAGTTTGGGTGTACCCAGCTTTAAATGTGTATCTGTGAAACAAAGATTCTATATACTGTACATAGTAAAAAAAACACCAGTTTAAAAAGTTAACCAAAATAAAATTTACCCAGCACCATTATAGTTTTTATTCAAACCCAACTCTTCTCCATACTGTGAAAGAACAGATATAAACAACCTGTTACACTGGGGTTAATTTACTAAAATGGAAAGTGCAAAATTTGGTGTAGCTCTGCATAGAAACCAATCAGCTTCCAAGTTTTTCTGACAAAGTGATTGTAAATGATCACCTTGTAAAACAACCCTTTCAGTTTAAGACCCGGTCCACACTAGTGCGACTTGTCAGGCGACTTGTCAGCCTGACAAGTCGCGCTCCCTCGCGGTCCATTGACTGCTACAGGACCCGTTCTAATAGGAGCGACACAAGTCGCTCCGACTTAGAAAAAGGATCCTGTACTACTTCGGGGCGACCTTGGAGCGACTTGCATAGACTTCCATTATGTGAAGTCCCTGCAAGTCGCTCCGAAGTCGTGGTGCATGGTAATGCACAAGTCGCCCCCGAAGTAGTAAGGAGTCGTGTTGCCTTAGTGTGAACCGACTCTAAAACTAAAAAGGCAAACATTTGTGTATAGATATACAAAAAAATTATAAATACCCTTTTCCCCCTTTTTTTTTTAATAAGTGATCTCATTCCCTCTGTTCCCTCTATCCCCAGCTGCATACTGAGCTTCCAAGTGAGAGGCTATGCAGAGGGGGCATGTCAGGACAGGTCTGATCATTGGAGGAGAACAGGCTGCAGCAGAGCTAGAGAACTGACCAAGGTGTGCTCTCCTGCTTAGTGTGATACATTTTTAAAGGAAAGCAAGGGGACTGGCAGGAACACCAGGGATTTCACATAAAGTAAGCAAAACAAAGAGAACACAAGACTTACATACAAGTACATTGTACAGCAGGCACATATCAGGAATATATAATGCAGGGGTAACAAAAACTTTAATTTAACAAGCTGAAGTTAGAAGCTAATTGACTACCGTGCACAGCTGCTCCAGATTTTGCACTCTCCAGTTTTAGTAAATCAAACCCACTGTGCCCAGGCATGCCATATTATCTATTATATTGGGTTTTATAAAACACACCTTCATTAAACGTTGCCAAGCCCAAAGACCAATTATTATGATGATTATACAGATAACTTACATTATGCGGCCGTATGGACACTCTCTCACAGTCCTGGTTCATCCCAGGAATAATAACAGTCATTTTTCGGGGACCTCTGAACCCCAGAACATTGGTTTCCTGTTAGATGGTAAAAACAGTAAAAATATAACTGACCCAGTCGGACTTGACAAACTGTATCTATCAATATATGATTACTGAAGTATAATGTTTTACCAGGCTAGTGTGGGATCAGCACTTTTTTAGTATGTTCTGCCTTTTCCTAAATTCAACCTTGGATATTAAACTGCAATCTTTGTTAGGCACAGAGTAAAGGGCAATGTACTGTAGGTTAGTTGAACAATGCTGACTGCTGTGTTAGGAATCTCTTAAAGTAGAACTATAGGCAAAACCTTTTTTTTTTTATTCTTCATTTTGGATAGAGCAAGTCAGGGTTAAAACCCCTGCCAGATTTTTTTTCGTCATCTGTATCTCATTGCGGAGATTTTTTCTTCACTTCCTGTCCTATAGCCAAACAGGAAGTGAGAGGAAATCCCTGCAAATTAGGGGAATTTATTGGGGACCCACAGGTCACAAGAACTAATTTCCCCTCTATTACTTTTCTGGGGACAACCCAAAATATGGGATATTCTTTTACTTTCAATAATAATGGTAAACAGGACAAATAGAGAGGGTGAATCTTCTTAACGGGGACACAGACAGCAATAACAACTGACGACTATTCTAATCCCTCTCTACTCTATCCTAAAGTAAAAAAAAAAGTTTTGCCTTTTGTTACGAACCTCAGCGTAAAAAGGAATGAAACCGCCGTTTAGTGGATGTACCACCTTTGCAGCAGGTACGAATTACCCCTGTAGCACACCAGCATACGAATAATCATCCAAAGAGAGCCCCAAACAACGGCTTTCTGTATAATAAACCCCCCTCCAAAAACGAGACAAAGCTCCGAGTTGAGGGTAAAACAGGAACAACATTTATTGGAAGAACACAGCACACTTTTATACAGAATTTGGAACATCCTTCCCCCAACAACCGCTTTCCCATTGGTCAATTGCACAGTACCTGCAGTTCCCCATAAGGTCCTCTCCAGCCATGCAAATAAGGGCTTGAAAATGAGTCAGCAGTGATTGGTCAGATAGCTTGACCAGAAGGACTGCCATGTGCAAGGAGACAGAAGCCCCCAGGGGGTAATCAATGTACACAATAGCCAGACACAGAACAATGGTTCCCTAACGAGCCCTCAATACACATTACTCTGAGTGTCAATACATCTCTTAGCAGACAGCAGGCAAGTTCATTAGCACACCCGACAATAGGTAAATGGAGAGCCACCTCAGACAGTCCGTCTCCTCATTGAACTTCCTGGAATGACCATATTAGGAGTGCACTTCCTGTGCCTTACAGTTTACAGGAATAAGGTTTAGCTTCCAGGATAGAGGCAAGACTCCATTAGCCACATGCTTAACCACTTAAGCCCCGGAAGATTTTACCCCCATTCCGACCAGGGGGTATTTTGCGATTCGGCACTGCGTGAATTTAACGCACAATTGCGCGGTCGTGCGACGCTGTACCTAAACGAATTTGACGTCCTTTTTTTCCCACAAACAGAGCTTTCTTTTGGTGGTATTTGATCACCTGTGCGATTTTTTGATCACGCGCTATAAACAAAAAAAGAGCGTCAATTTTGCAAAAATAGCAATATTTTTCACATTTTTTTATATGAAATTCCCCCAAAAAAAAATGTAAAAATCAAAATTTTTAAAAATTTTCGGCCAATTTATTTTATGCTACCTATGTTTGGTAAAAAAAATCGCAAAAAGCGTATTTTGATTGGTTTGCGCAAAAGTTATCGCGTTTACTAACAAAGGGAAAGATTTTTGTCATTTTTGTTGTTTTTTTTTTTAACGCGTAATGGCGGCGATCTGCGATTTTTTTTGCGGTACTGCGACATTGCGGCGGACAGATCGGACCCTTGACTGACATTTTTGACACTTTTGGGGTTACCAGTGACATTTCTACAGTAATCAGTGCTATACATATGCACTGTTACTGTAAAAATACACTGGTAGTGAAGGGGTTAACTTTATTTGGAAGGGAGGGGCTGTGTGTGTCCCTAGGGGCGTGGTTTCTACTGTGATTGGCTGTGGCTCTAGCTGTAAGGACACTGATCAACGGATCTACATACCAGATCCGTTTTATCAGTGTCTTTGCAGCGAGGAGAATGACAGGCAGTTTGTTTACACAAGCTGCCTGACATTCTCCCTCTCCCCCGCCGATCGCCGAGTGACCGGCGGACATCGGGTCCGCTGGTCACACGCGCGGGGGGGCCCGTGACCACGCGGGAGCGGGAGCGCGCCCCGGGGGGCGCGCGCTCGCTCCCTAGACCCTCACAAGCAAACAACGTAGCCCTACGTTAGTTTGCCTGTGAGGGGCTGACCGCCGACGTAGATAGTCGTGCGGCGGTCGGCAAGTGGTTAAAGAAACACAAAAAGACACAAAAATGCATAACTCCCAGTCTACTGAACAGAACCCCCACATTCAACCCATCCCCAGATAGCCTGGATCTGAGCGCTCAACATATCCAAACAGCGCTCAGATGCCACAAACACAGTCAAATCGCCATGGGGTTTACGTTTAGCATGGGCTGATGAGAGGGTCCATAGTCACATTGCAGGAGACGAGCAACCAGGCTTCTCCAATGCCCAGTGGCGAGATTGGTCTCGTCACACCTTTAGTTATACTTTAAGTGAGGAATATTGACGATGCTGCTGTCCTGTTATGAAAAATGTCTATTGCTGGTATATACAAGGTAATGTCAGGACAATAGAGGACATTTTGTAGACCACTTATGTTAAAGGAAACCTGCATTGAGATAAATATAATACAGTATATTAGTTGACCAGTATACATGGCTGATCTTTCTTTCTGAAAATGCTGTCTTTATGGCTGTCATCATGATTCAGTGACTTTAATACCTTCCTAGCTCCTGACCTGGAACAAGTAGAAGAAGAAGAAATTCTCTATTCTGAATTTATTGGCTGCATGCTTAGTCAATGATGACGTTTTTAAGCTAGAAACTGCCCTTGAATACGAGGGACTGGCCCTGATTTGGAACAAAGTCCTTCTGTCCTTCTTTCCTCCTAATTTTCCCTCATTTTGGCCTGATCTATATAGTTGTATATAAAATGCAGTATTTATCATTCAAAGTGTTTCGCAGTGCTATACCTCTCATTCAAATTCTAAATTGTTGCATTTATACATTTAAAAAGCCAGCATTAATGAATATTTGTGGTAAAAAAAAAAATACTTGTGAGTTTAACTAATATTTTTTTTGTTATTTAATTCTCCTTTAGGGGGTGTGGTGGTGGAGGTGTGTCCTATGCCTACATACTTTTGCTAATGGGTGTCCCTCGTCCCATCTCAAAAAGTTGGGAGGTGTGAGTAATAGCAGCCTGTATATGTTAGAATTATTTTACAAAAGACTTTACAGTTTACTAGATGTGGGTACATTGATTCACCCACATGCCTACCGTGTCCTTCATAGAAAAAAGATCTATGCACCCAGATTTCCAGGTTCACCTAAATGAGACATTACAAGATGGTCCCATGCTTCCTTTTGGTCTTTTTAATTGTATATTTTAATACAGAGAAGCAGGAGGAATTATTAAAGGAATAATCATTAATTAAGAGGAATACTTATGGCCGTTACCTTCTACATTTGTATAGTATTCCAAAGTCTGATCATCACCTTCTAATATAAGCATACATATTTGTAGCTACAAAGCAGTGGTTGTCAACTTATGACCTTTAGGGTGCCTCAGCTGCATCCCCTGACATCAGGAAAGGGCCACACTTAATGTTCAGTACATGCAGTGCTAGAAGGAATGTAGACATCCTGGAAGATACGAAGGTCAGGTCAGAGACTGTGGATATGTTATAGGTTTGGTGGTAGACTGGGGACATATTGCAGAAGATGGTAAGAGATTGAGGATATACTATACAGTATGTAGCTAGTAGCTAGTAGAGATCACTGCTGTTGCCCCTGACATGTTAATGCTCCGACACCAAGTACAGACTGCTGGGGTCCAAGTGCTGCTTCACAAGGATCAAAGGGTCAAAAGGGGTCCTTGGGGCTCAGGTTTGGCACCAGGGATATAAAGACAAGAGGGGAGAGAGCAGGAAAATATCACAAGTAGTGTTGGGTGAACAGTTTGAGACAAATAAAAGATCAGTTCGAACATTAGCTGTTTGCCACGAGGCAAACACCCAAATTGCAAGGCTGTTCGACCCTTTGTACAGCCCACCGAACGCCCCATAATGCACTGCATGTCGCTCAGTGCATTCTAAGCCCTGATTGGCTGAAGCAATGAAGGCTTTATGCAATCAGGGCACAGAGCACCGTCAGAGCCCTGATTAGAGAAAGTCATGATGACTGTGCCCAGTCGTGGCTCATTGCTCATAGACCGACCCCACACTATAAAATGTTCTTTCCCAGAAGAGCCATTTGCAGTGTGATGTTGGAGAGGAGATAGATAGAACAGAGCTCTGTTCATTGCTACAAACGAGTAAGTGTGCTATAGTGCTTTTGTGATTCTTTTGTGTAGAGTGTTAGTGTAGTGTATATATAGTGATAGTGCAGCGTCAGTGTAGTGCGACCTTCCTTTTTTACATTAGAACCCACATTAGTAGAGTGAGTCTGGGCAGTTTATATACATTATATTGTTGTGCATCATTGCACTTTTACTGAATTATATTGTAGTACCTCAGTGCGCTTTCACTGCGGTATATAAAGTGCGTCAGTGCAGTTTTACTGTAGTAGTTTGTAGTGTGTCAATGGGGTGTGTCCAAGTAGTGCAGTGTTTTGCACTGCATTTCATACCTTTTATTGCTGTATTCAGTGCTGTACACCCCCCTTTTTTTTTTTTCTTTGGTTGCTGCGTTAAAGTGCACCAAACACCACTTTCCATTGAAGTGCATCCAATTACACATTTCCCTGTCTCTATTCAATTTTGGTAATAAGCCCTCCCTCCCCATCATGTCTGGGAGGCCAACTAGGAGAGGCAGACATTCCCATGCCACTGTAAGGGGGCCAGCAGCGTCTGTGTCTACAGGCAAAGGTGGACGTGGTCTGTCCTCAGGCAGGGTTGTAAGCCCAATACCTGGCATATAAGCGTTCAAAATGGGCACTTTTGATTTTTCAAGTTTCAAGTTTCAGATTGCAGTTACCCATGAATATGAAAGGCCTGTTGTTTAAACAGTCCATGTCTAGGACAAACTTTGATGGATGTCTCTTTGGCACTATTTATAGGGGTGAACAGATCAATGCACTGTAAACGGTCCATTTGTTTAACTAATAAAACTGCCCACATTTAGAATCTCCAGCCTGTCTACATCCTTCTTGTAGATAAGGACCCAATGCTGTATTAAGCCTTCTAGATGTCGCCTTGCTAGGGAGTTATACAATGGCATAGCTCCTAACTGTCCCTGATTTCAAACGGACTGTCCCCAAAGAACAATGTCCCTCTGTCCCTCTTTCCTCCTAATTTGTCCCTCATTTTGGTCTGATCTATAAAGTTGTATATAAAATGCACTTTTTTTTATCTTTCAGAAAGTGTTTCCCCGGTGCTTTCATCCAATTTCTTGGATGCTGGATTGCTGCATTTGTAACTTTCAAAAAACAATAAAAAGAAATAGTAGTGGTAACAAAAAAAAAAAAAAAAAAAAACTTGTGCGTTTAACCAATCTTTTTTTTTTTTTTTATGATTCTCCTTTAGTCCCGGATCACATTTCTGCGATGTGGGAACGATGTGAATATACTGCGTGTTCCCGCATCGCATCTGTACCCCTGGCAGTTCACACTGCCATATGCGATACGCTGGGGGTGTCAAATAAAAGTTAACGACACCCCCAGATCAGATTGCATATCGCAGTGCGATCTGAAAGTTCGCACAGAATCGGATCGTACTTATGTGAACCACCATGTGATCTGATTCTGCTGCGGACCAAAAAAGGGTCCTGTGCATGTTGGGTGCGATTGCGGTGCAAATTCAGCCATACAAACTGTATGGCTGAATCTGCACCGCACAGAGATCACATTTAATTTTAGGAGCAGACAAATGTGAACCGGCACTTACACCCTTCCCGTCCAGGCCAATTTTCAGCTTTTAGCGCTGTCGCACTTTGAATGACAATTGCGCTGTCTTGCTACACTGTACCCATTTGAAATTTTTATCATTTCTTTCACACAAATAGAGCTTTCTTTTGGTGGCATTTAATCTCCACTGGGTTTTAGATTTTTTACTAAAGAAACAAAAAATACCGAAAAATTTGAAAAAAAATAAAAATATCATAGTCTGTTAAAAATTTTTACAGACAGGTAATCTTTCTCCTTCAATGACGTGCGCTGATGAGACTGCACTGATAGGCACTGATGAGGCAGCACTGATGAGGCTGCACTGATAGGTGGCACTGATGGGCACTGATAGGCAGCACTGATGGGCTCTAATAGGCAGCACTGATAGCGGCACTGATGGGTACTGATAGGCAGCACTGGCGGGCACTGATTGGCAGGATTAGTGGGCACTAATTAACAGCACTGAGGGGCACTGAATACAAGCACTGATGGGCACTGTTTAGCAGCACTGGTGGGCACTGATAGGTAGCACTGGTTGGCACTGATTAGCAGCACTGGTGGGCACTGTTGGGACCAATGTCCCTGTAACACAAGTCGGATACTGGCTTCTTTTCTCCTCACGCTGTCAGTGTGAGGAGAAAAAAAGCTGATAACCGGCTTTAGTTTACTTCCGTGATCAGCTGTCATTGGCTGACATCTGATCACGTAGTAAAGGACCGCTGTGATTTGCCCTTACCCTGTTTGGTGATCAGCAAAATACGAAGGACTCAACGATCACAGAGTGCACTGAGCAGTGTGATCACGGGAGGAGGTCTATTGACGCCCTCCCAACACTGGAAGCCCAAGGTGTAGCCATCTTTCGGCTAAAGCATGGGCGGAAGTGGTTAAGGAGGCGTGTCAGGGTGTGTGTTCTGTGCCTACATACTTTTGCCAATAGGTGTCGCTAATTCCCATCACAAAAAGTTGGAAGGTATGCAATGGTAAGACACTAAACCCTGGGTTGGATTTATGCATACCCAACGGCAACACAGACAGTGGCAACAAGGGGTGACACGAAACCTTTCACACATCATGTTGCAGACTGAGTTACACACTCCCATGTAAAATAAAAGGCTCAGACTACCACCCTGTCTACCAGAATGATGTGGCTGGGTCCTCCTGTTTCTGTCCCTGGAAAGATTCGTTTTTGGTGGAATAGCGTACTGTGTGCTCACCGTTTATGTACTGGACCTATACACCTAAAATCAAGCTGCTAGCAGAGTAGGGAGACAGCTTACTATACTCTTCTAATCATGGATTGACAGAGCCAGCATACTGTGTCTCCAATCCATCATGGTCAGACACAGCTTGCTAGTACTAAGTCTAGGCAGTTTACTTTGGCAGGAACCGGAAACACAAGAAAGTTGGAGTAGCATATCAGAAAGTATAAATTCAGCCTTGGTAAACCTATATTCATCATTATTCCTATAATTGGACATTTCTTTTCGACAGAATATAAAGGGGTAGTCACTTAGCACATTTATATACATTGACTTTATACTGACGCCTACAACTAAATAATTCACCAGGTTTATAACTTACATAACATATTGATGCCAGTTCTTGTCTGAGCGACTCCTTCTCCTGCACAAACGGCTTTGTCTCAGGGTTAAATCCATTGTCAAAAACTGTGAATCTGGTTCCCAGCATGTTTGATCTGGAATGACAGTGATTTATATATTTTTTTGCTGATTCTATATTCTGAAATCTTGTTTTACTCTTCTAATGAGACTGTTAGGCAGCGTTTCACATTATTCAACCAATGTACCTTTACACTATTAAGACTAAACATTTGTATGCGATTGGTCACTGCTCTTAAAGGTTTTTGCTATATTCTTAAAAATCAGAAGATGAATATGAAAGTGAACAAATAATTTCTAATACAGATTTAATTATGCGCGTACCATCACTGCTTTTGCTTTCTGTCATGTGATCGTGCATCTTTTTTTCCCGATAGTGGGGGGTGGGGTTACAGGACCCCGTGCAGACATACAGTGTGCAATACAGGCAGGTCTGCTTAGTCTGAGGAAAGATGCAGCCTGGGCTTGAGCAGGGGGTGTGTTCAAGAGGCAGGCTGTGATTGGTCAGGGAGTGTGGCGGCTGAACACACTACCCAATACAGGCATGCTGTGTGTCTGTACAGTGTCCTGTACCTCTGAAAGGCCAGCCAAACGATGTAAACTGTTCACACAAGAACAAAACAGCTTCTGTGCTTTGTGTGATCAGTTTAGAACAAGGAAGAACGGTGACAGGCAGGATCAACCAATAGGGTTGCCACCTGTCCAGAATTCACCCAGGCAGTCTGGGTTTTGAATCATGTATCCGGGTTTCAGTCTGCCTGATACCCGGACACATCATTCAGACAGGCCTGTGGCTTCCCAAGTAACGAAGATAGTCACATAGAAATCTGTTGCCATCCGGGAGTTGTGGGCGGCTGTCTGGGGGCAGGTTCAGCATCACTGGGGGGGGCGGAGTGATGATGTCAGCAAGAAAATTTGGCCACACGCAATGTTCACTTTAACGCACTACACGCGCAGCATTAATACTATCTATGGGCCACCCAAAGGTGTCCCAGGTCTTTTATAAAACTATAGTTTATACTACGAGAAAAAAAAAACTGCCCTGCACCGCTAAAGTGTTTCGGGTTTGGCTTGAAGAAAAAGTGGCAATGTAGTGGTGTGTCCCTTTATCCAGATGCAGCTGCAAGTCCCTTTAACTCAATTCCCCACAATCCTCTGGGCTCCCAGCATCCCCTGAGTTCCAGGACATGCCCAGGGAGTATAAATGCCAGCTCCGCCCAGCTTCCTGTGCTCAGAGAGATCCTGCCTGATGGGACAGCAGTGACTGGGCAAGTGAGCTGTCCCCAGGTGCTGGGTCATCAATCGATCAGTCTGGTGTGTGGGCCACCAGCAGTGAGCACAAGAGCACGCAGTATCTATCCAAGCCCCAGTCACTGGAGAGGACTCTGTTACAGTCCATGTGGAGAAGTTGTCCAAGCAGTGGGTTGGTCCTATCTATGGCCCCCAGAGCCTCCTGACCAAAGTCAGCATCAGCAGTGCCTGTGTGAAGTCTGTGCCAGCAGGAAATACCCTCAACTCCCAGTCTGCTGAATGAACGATCAATCTCTGGGAACACGTGAGAAATCTTCAGATCTTTATCCTATCTGTAAACTGAACTCAGAACACTCTGCTGCCATCTAGTGGCCATTACTAGAACTGCAATAGAATTGTTTTCACATGTTTTAGGAATGTTTCTCTCTTCCTCATATTGCTGTTTTGTACTGCAAACCCCTGTTCACATGATCTCCTGTGTAATCTACGTTCCACATTGTTAACCACTTAAGCCCCGGAGGATTTGACTGCTAAACGACCAGGGGGTATTTTGCGATTCGGCACTGTGTGACTTTAACGGACAATTGCGCGTTCGTGCGACGCTGTACCTAAACGAATTTGACGTCCTTTTTTTCCCACAAACAGAGCTTTCTTTTGGTGGTATTTGATCACCTATGCGCTTTTTACTTTTTGCGCTATAAACAAAAAAAGAGCGTAAATTTTGCAAAAATAACAATATTTTTCACATTTTTTTTATGAAATTCCCCCAAAAAAATGTAAAAATCAAAATTTTTTAACATTTTCGGCCAATATGTTTTATGCTACATATGTTTGGTAAAAAAAAATCGCAAAAAGCGTATTTTTATTGGTTTGCGCAAAAGTTATCGCGTTAACTAACAAAGGGAAAGATTTTTGTCATTTTTGTTGTTTTTTTTTTAACGCGTAATGGCGGCGATCTGCAATTTTTTTTGCGGTACTGCGACATTGTGGCGGACAGATCGGACCCTTGACTGACATTTTTGACACTTTTGGGGTTACCAGTGACATTTCTACAGTAATCAGTGCTATACATATGCACTGTTACTGTAAAAATACATTGGTAGTGAAGGGGTTAACTTTATTTGAGAGGGAGGGGCTGTGTGTGTCCCTAGGGGCGTGATTCTTACTGTGATTGGCTGTGGCTTGAGGTGTAAGGACACTGATCAGTGTTTTTACACCGAGGAGAATGACAGGTGGCTTTTTTACACAAGCCGCCTGACTTTCTCCCTCTCCCCCGATCGGCGGACATCGGGTCCGCCGGTCACACGCGCGGGGGGGTCCGTGACCGCGCGGGAGCGCGCCTCCGCGGGCGCGCGCTCGCTCCCCAGACCCTCCCAGGCTAGTGACGTTAATTAACGTCACTCTGCCTGGCCGGGCTGACCGCCGCAGTAAATTTACTTGCGGCGGTCGGCAAGCGGTTAAGTAAAGTAGAAATTGCACATCACCACTGGTCTGATCATTTGGCTGATACCGTTACATAACAGCAACTCTGTCAACCAGGTACTTCAGATGGAACATGTACATGAAAATGATAGAGACTATGGAGTTGATTTACTAAAACTGGAGAATGCAAAATCTTGTGTAGCTCTGCATAGAAATCAATCAGTTTCCAAGTTTTGTTGGTGAAAGCTTAATTGAACAAGCTAAAGTTGGAAGCTGATTGGCTACCATGCACAGCTGCACCAGATTTTGCACTCTACAATTTTGGTAAATATACCCTTATGATTTATAAAATACACATATGTAAACAAACCTAAAATATATATATATATTTAGGGTAACATACAAGTCATGTGCTATGGGTGCACACCTGCAGGCTTTCTCTGAAGAAAGACTGTGTACATCCACAGACACACACAGCGCAACTCAGCTCTGAGTCCGTCCCCCCCCCCCCACCCCCCACCACCACCACCACTCCCTTCTTGCAGGATTTGATTGAGCACTAGGAGCCAATGGCTCTTGCTGATGCTCTGTGTCCTGTAAAGAGAGGAACAGGCACCAGCGCCATTGCAGATGGGCGCAGCGATGGATCAAAGTGGTTACATATAGTTACATTGATAGTTACATAGTTAGTCTGGTTGAAAAAAAGACATAAGTCTATCTAGTTAAAACAATAAAAAGGGGGAAAAATATGCAATCCTATATACACAATGCCATACCCACAGTTGATCCAGAGGAAGGCAAAAAACCCCAGCAAAGCATGATCCAACTTACTCCAGCAGGGGAAAGAAATTCCTTCCTGATCCCCCGAGAGGCAATCAGATGTTCCCTGGATCAATTTTACCTCTAAATATTCATATCCAGTTCTATTATGTACATTTAGGAAAACATCCAGTCCTTTTTTAAATCAATCTTCTGAGCTGGCGAGAACCACCTCTTGAAGGAGTCTATTCCACATTTTCACAGCATTACTGTAAAGAAGCCTTTCCATATTTGGAGATTAAATCTCCCTTCCTCTAGACATGAAGAGTGCCCCCTTGTCCTCTGTGATGACCTTAAAGTGAATAACTCAACACCAGGTTCACTATATGGTTCGCTTATGACGTATTTACATGTTGATCATATCCTCCTTTAATCTCCTCTTCTGAAGAGAGAATAAATTCAGTTCCTCTAATCTTTTCTCATAGCTGAGCTCCTCCATGACTCTTATCAGTTTAGTTACCCTTCTCTGCACTTTCTCCAGTTCCCTGATATCCTTTTTGAGAACTGGTGCCCAAAACTGAACTGCAATTTCCAGATGAGGTCTTACTAATGATTTGTACAGGGGCAAAATGATATCTCTCTCTCTGGAGTCCATGCCTCTCAATACAAGAAAAGACTTTGCTTGCTTTGGAAACCACAGCTTGGCATTGCATGCTATTATTAGGCTTATGATCTACCAGACCACCCAGATCCTTCTCCATCATTGACTACCGCAGCTGTCTTCCCCCTAGTCTGTATGATGCACTCAGTGTCTATAGGAAGGGGAGGGAGCAATGCAACTACGGAAGCATGTTTTACTTTAATGCAGGGAATGTATTAAAGTATACCTAAAGGAAAAAACTTTTTTTTTTTGTTTTGGACAGAGTGGAGAGGATTAGATCATCTGTCAGGTTATTACTGCTGTCTGTATCCCCATTAGGGAGATTTACCCTCGCTATTTTTTGGTGTATACCATTTTCACTGAAAGTGAAATCCCAAATTTTGGGTTGTCCCCAGAAAAGTAATAGAGGGAAAATCTTCCAATGGGCACACTAGTTCTGGTGGCCTGGGGATCACCAAGGGATTCCCTTAATTTGCACGGTTTTGCCTATAGGACAGGAAGTGAAGGTAAAGCTCCCCAATGGGACACAGATGGCAAAAAAAAAAAAAACCCTGAGAAAGGGAGGGTTATAACCCTCCCTTACTCTATCCAGAACGAAACCAAAGTTTTGCTTACAGTTCTACTTTAAGGTAAAAAATGTCTAGCCTTTTGAACCACATTAACTTACCTGACTTTACCAATAAAGCTTTCTCCACCACGTGACAGGTCTGTGGGATCCACTGAGATCAGGTAATTAGAGGTCTTGCTTTTCTTTCTCTTTCGTCCAGCCATAAGGAAAAGCTGTTAAATATAAAAAGAAGATTTTTCTGTCAGCTGTCACATAGTGTACTAAAATAATAGGAAATATAGCAGTCATAATAATAATGAGTAGTATGTAGGGCTGAGCTGTGTAACATAAAGATGTCACCTTTTGAAGAACATGTCATGGCACACCACATAAGGGTCTCATTAAGGTTCAGGATTCTTTTCTCAAGGCAGAGTGGGAAAGAGATCCTGCTAGCTCCCGAAATATGGTGATGCCTGTAGCTACACTCACTGGTCACTTTATTAGGTACACCTGTTCAATTGCTTGGTAAGACAAATTGCAAATCAGCCAATCACATGGCAGCAACTGAATGCATTTAGGTGTGGTGAAGACGACTTGCTGAAGTTCAAACTGAGCATCAGAATGGGGAAGAAAGGGGATTTAAGTGACGTTGAATGTGGCATGGTTGTTGGTGCCAGACGGGCTGGTCTGAGTGTTTCAAAAACTGCTGATCTGCTGCGATTCTCACACACAACCATCTCTAGGGTTTACAGTGAATGATCCGAAAAAGAGAAAATGTACAGTGAGCAGTAGTTGTGTGGATGAAAATGCCTTGTTGATGTCAGAGGAGAATAGGCAGACTTGTTTAGGATGATTAAAGATAACAGTAACTCAAATAACCAGTACAATCAAGGTATGCAGAATACCATCTCTGAATGCACAACACATTGAACCTTGAAGCAGATGGGCTATAGCAGCAGAAGACTACACCGGGTGCCACTCCTGTCACCTAATAATAGGAAACTGAGGCTCCAATTCACACAGGCTCACCCATTAGACAATAGAAAATTGGAAAAACGTTGCCTGGTCTGAGGAGCCTCAATTTCACCTGTGACATTCAGATGGAAGGGTCAGAAATTGGCATAAACAATCTGAAAGCATGGACCCATCCTGCCTTGTATCAATGGTTTAGGCTGGTGGTGTAATGGTGTGGGGGTTATTTTCTTGGCACACTTTGGGCACCTTAGTACCAATTTAGCATTGTTTAAATGCCACAGCCTATCTGAGTATTGTTGCTGACAATGTCCATCCCTTTATGACTACAGTGTACCCATCTTCTGATGGCTCCTTTCAGCAAAATAAAGCACCATGTCACAAAGCTCAAATCATCTCTCCACTGGTTTCTTGAACATGACAATGAGGTTACTGTACTCCAATGGCCTCCACAGTCACCAGATCTCAATCCAATAGAGCACCTTTGGGAAATGGTGGAACGGGAGATTCCCATCATGGATGTGCAGCCGACAAATCTGCAGCAACTGTGTGATGCTATCATGTAATTATGGACCAAAATCTCTGAGGAATGTTTCCAACAGCTTGTTGTATATATGCCATTAAGAATGAAGGCAGTTCTGAAGGCAAAAGGGGTCCAACCCGGGAATAGCAAGGTGTACCTAATAAAGTGGCTGGTAAGTGTATGTAAATAAAGGACAAGATTACCACTATACCAAAGTGTGCCAATGAAGATTTATTTTTCCTTATGATTGTATAGTGGTGCCATTCACTACAGAAGCCTCCATGAACTATCTATGAGTCTGTGTATGTCAGATACCACAAAGCCTTCTGCAAATAAAAACAGACATATTGTCCAACCTTGTTATCAGATCTGTTGCTTATTGGGCTGCTAGCTGTCATGATGTAAAACTGACACCTGTTCATACGTGCCAGATTAAATGTAATCTATTGTATTTTTTACACTGCATTGAATATAGTACCATATAGTATACGGGCAGACATATTTCATAGTTGCCAACATTTGAAAAAAATTTCCAGGGACACTTTGCAGCGCAGCTATCAATTACTTACCACACCCACTTCCCTGAAGCTCCGCCCACTCTGCATAATTAATCTCCGCCTACTTATCAGATTATAGGGTCTACTTCATAAAGAGAGAATTACAGGAAATTGAAAAGGGAATTGAAAACTTGAGGCCAAAGTAGCAGAGTTGGAATAATTCTCCCATTCAGCTGCACTACTTCTTCTCATCACAATTCCCTGCAATTCTAAAGTGTGAAATGTGCTCAGCTGTGACCATACAAAAAATGTAATATGGAAATATAAATAAAGTGCAAGGTGTAAATAAGTACGATTATACTATCTGGTATAATTAGGTTTTATCATACTTATTTACACCTTGCAGTTGATTTATATTTCCATATTACATTTTTTGTATGGTCACACCTGAGCACATTTCACACTTTATTCACTTTTCTTTGAATTCAGCCCTCTGTAGGGTGATAATTTTCATTTAAATAAAACAATGTGGCATCCTTTCCTTCCTAACACATTACCCAGTCCATACCAGTATAGATCCTAACACACTACCCAGTCCATATCAGTATAGATCCTAACACATTACCCAATCCATACCATCCTACACATTACCCAGTCCATACCAGTATAGATCCTAACACATTACCCAGTCCATACCATCCTACACATTACCCAGTCCATACCAGTATAGATCCTAACACATTACCCAGTTCACACCAGTATAGATCCTAACACATTACCCAGTCCATACCATCCTAACACATTACAGAGTCCATACCAGTATAGTCCATACCAGTATAGATCCTAACACATTACCCAGTCCATATTATCCTAACCCATACCAAGTCCATACCAGTATAGATATCCAGCATGAGATTTTTCACATTGACGATTAAGGTCTGTTTTCATTTTTTTGAGCAATATATATATATATATATATATGTATATATATATATATATATATATATATATATATATATATATATATATATATGCACACACATACACGGATATGTACACACATTTATCTAGAGCTAGAAAACTATATATATGTATCAATTAACAGGTGTAAAAATTATATCTATAAAAAAACATTATTAATAGTAGTAATTAATGGAGTGTGAGGCCTCCAGCTTGTCGGAAGGTGCTCTGCCTCCCTCTGCTGGCGGATTTTGGAAAGTGCACCATGCTGACACCCTGCCTCCGGTGACACGTTAAATTTGCGACAGACGGGAAGAGTGAGTGGGCACAGAGAGAGAGACAACCTGCTGCCAGAACTACAACACCTAGCTGGGGTGAGAGCGACACTGTGTGGCACAAAATAAAATTAATAATAATTTTTTTTAATGATTTACATTGTCCCTGATTAACAGGGACAATGTAAATTACCCGGGACAGGCTCCTATTTGCCGGGATTGTCCCGGGAAAAACGGGACAGTTGGCAGGTATGATATTTGCATGTTACACATCTAGCGGTACAGCACAAATATTGTACTCATTATTCCTCTAGTTTCACTGCAAGACCAAGTTTCCCCGGATAAACTGAAAAACTCTGGGTGGCCTATTACTATCTTTTATTATTAAGCACTGTATTATTTAGTACTGAGCATTGCGAATTACAGACTCCTAAGACATGTATAAAAACCTTACACAAGTGTCACAGAGAGCCTTGTCTAAACAAGTGTGTCCAGCAATTGGATTAATCTTGTTGATCATTTGATTGAAACTACAACAGGGGCATGCATGGGCGGCACAGTGGTGTAGCGGTTAGCACTTTTGCCTAGCAGCAAAAGGGTCACTGGTTTGGATGCCAACCACTAAACTACCTGCATGGAGTTTGCATGTTCTCCCTGTGCCTGCATGGGTTTCCTCCCACGCTCCAAAGACATGCTGGTAAGTAAATTGGCCCTGGTATGTGTATGTAAGGCCCCTTTCACACATACGGTCCGTTCAGTTCATCAGTTCAGTCACATCAAAACGTATCAGTTTTTCATCCGTTTTTCGTCCGTTTTTTGTCCGTTTTCATCCGTTCTTCATCCATTCTTCCATCTGTTTTTTTTACATCCACTACCAATGCAAAAACGGATGAAAAACGGACCGTTTGTCCGTTTACATACGTTTTTCGTCCTATCCGTTTTTTTGACGGATGAAAAATAGGGCATTCATCCGTTCCAAAAAACAGACATTGACGGAAGCGGATGAAAACGGATGTTAACGGATGATCATCCGTTGTCATCTGTTTTTACATAGAAATGCATTGATGTCCGTTTTTCATCCGTCAACAGATGGATGAAAAACGGACAAAAACGGACCGTATGTGTGAAAGGGGCCTATGAATGTGAGTTAGGGACCTTAGATTGTAGCTCCTTGAGGGCAGGGACTGATGTGAATGTACAATGTATGTGTAAAGCACTGCGTAAATTGACAGCACTATATAAGTACCATAAAAATAAATAAGTGTATCAACGTCTGTGTCCGCTAATATACTGCAGTTTGCCAGTCTGTTGTTGAATGTGACAGTTTTATAAAACGTGGTATTTCAGTATTATAGAATGTGTCATATCACTTTGCACCTCTAATTTTGTCATATTATGCGAAAGTGTGGCAGATTTGGCACAATTTATACAACTTTGTCGCAATTTGCCAAAGGCCCCTTTCACGCGGGCTTTCCGATCCGGTCTGCCTGTCAGTTTTTGCTCCATGTACCTCTATGAAGCAGCAGATGTCAGCTGTGACATGTCCGCTGACACCCGCTGCTCTCCGATCCGATCCGGTACGTGAAATCCAACCGGATAGAAACCCTATTTTCCATCTGTCTGGAGGATCCGTTTGGATGAAAACGGACAGGCAGTCCGTTTTCACCTGATCTCCCATAGAGTAGAGCGGGGATCTGACAGCTCCGTCTCTGCAAAGTAAGCAGAGACAGAGTTGTCATCCGCCTGCTCAGCGGGATCGGCGGATCTATCCCCGCTGAGAAAAAAAAAGTCCGCCAAGCACAACACTCGTGTGCAAGGACCCTAAGGGCTCTTTCACACAGTCCATCCGTCAGACGGACTCCGTTTATCTCAGTGGGGGATCGATCCGACAGGAGGATGACAGCTGTTCTCCGTGCTGTGTGCGGAGACACAGCTGTCAGGTCCCCATGCATCTCTATGGGGGAATCGGATGGGAACGGACTGTCTGTCCGTTCTCATCCGATCCCATCTGATCCGATCCGCTGGACGGATGGAAAATAGGTTTTCCATCCGTCCAGATTTGACGGATCGGATGTCAGCGGACATGTCTCCGCTGACATCCGATGCCCCATAGACATGCATGGGGTGACCGTTCAGATCCGCCAAAAAAACGGACATGCGGATCTGAACGGTCCGCCTGTATGAAAGGGCCCTAAAAGATAAAAAGACAGCAGGAAGGCAATTAAGAAGCTAATTTAAAACAAATGAATCTTTTTAAAAAATGGTTCACATCACTTATTAAATAACCAATAGATCTGCCTCAATCTTGTTTCTAACACTTGTGGTAAATGTACAAAAACAAGATGACTTTCACAGATTGATCACAGGCATTTGGAAAATTGGATATGACAGAGCACTCACAAACATTCAGCTGCAAATGATAAAATAAGAACTGGGAATAATTTGCACACATTCATATAGTGCGACATTTGGAAATACAACTGTGTCCATGAATGTGCTTCAGTGTTTTTTGTGAATACACATTTTGAGCTATTATTGTAAACATTTTATGTGATTTGTGTGCATGTAGTAAAAACATTCAGCTGCTTCCTCCTGTACATGTTATTTAAAATAAAATGGAAGATTATATAAATATTCAGCTGAAATCCAAGGACAGGCCACAGAGGCAGGCACACCTTAATCTGCGGGCTGCAATTTGACAGGTATATTTTTGGTACAGTTATGCAGTAATTACATAATAAACAGTACATTTTGTTTGACACTTATGGGATTACTGCAGCTCTTGCTTATCCTGGAAGACTCTAACACTATTAGTTCTTTACTGTTGAATGAAGAAAAAAACTGTCAGCTCCGGTTGGAGCCACTATACTAACTATGCAAAGTTAGTACAGCGATCTCCCCGTTGAGCTATTGTGTTCTGTCAGGGGGACACCCCCCTGCCCGAACACTCTGATCAGCGCTCTCTGCCATTGGCTGACAGCGCTGATTGGGAGTCGGTCGGCTGCTGGTTTTCCAGTATGCACGTCCAATATACACACGAGCCGAATGCCAGTTGTTTTTTTTTTTTAACCGTCAAATGTCTCCCAACATTCAGCCCATGTGTACCCGGCTTAAGTTTATATATAATCTTATATTTCACTTTGACAGAATCCATGTTAGAATAAAAAACTAATCATTATAGAATAAGAGAATAGCTTCAGGAATTTAAGGATAGTGTAGTCCAGGAGTTCCCAAACTGTGGGTCGGGACACACTGGTGGGTCGCGAGCTGCGTTTGAGTGGGTCGCACTGAGCCGGAAAGCCCGCGCAAATTAGAGAGTCAGAGCAGTCAAATCGCGATGGATTCAGGACCCCGCCCATGCAGTTTATGGAGGCTGGTCTGCATTTCCCACGAGGAGGATACTTGCATCAGTGAGTATGTATGTGGGCTGTTATGTAGAATATGTTCATTGGGTGCAGAGCCAGCTCCTCGGTCCTGCTGGCGGCAGCGGTGGTGGCTAGACTGGCGCCGGGATTCTCTCAGCTATAGCGGGCAGAGACGGCAGCCTCAGTGTCATAGGAGGACCAGGTGGCCTGGCGGTGGCAGGAGTTCATGGCAGCTTCTGTGTCCCCAGTAGAGGATCTGAAGGAGAGGAGCCAGGACACCAAGACCAGCATAGAGCTCCTCATCATGGAGACTCTGTGGGTGAGGTGTGCTGGGCCCTGGAGAGGGCAAACAGGGGCTTCACCTTCACTGTGGACCGCTGAGAGAGGAAAGAGGGTGAGTGCCATGTAGCCTGCTGATCCCTGTCCTGGGGTGGTTGATTTCTGTCCTCTGCCTGCCTTATACTGTCTATGAGGGTGCTGATTACTTACAACTCCGCTTATATGCCACACATGCCACAGGTTTCTGACCCCTCACTTAGAACATCTGGCAAGGGTATTCAATAATAAATTGAAAAGTAGTAAATTCATATTTTAAATTTAACATGCCCCTCCCTTTAAAATATGCATTATTATTATTATTTTCATTTATATAGTGCCAACAAATTGTGTAGCGCTTTACAATATTCAATTACAAGCAAGTGGGTCCCGAAAAATAACTGTATTAAGAAGTGGGTCTTAGCCCAAAAAAGTTTGGGAAGCTCTGGTGTAGTCTATTAAACCACCTTCTGCATTCTGAGCAAAATTGACTGCTGTTCATGTCCACCATATTCAGACAGCCCTGCATTCGCATACTGCCACCCACCACCTTCACACAAGCTCTGTATAGACCTATATGTTTTGCTTAGCTTTAGGGCAGCATTTACTGTGCCTATCCACCACCTGGGAGACATTGCTTTGCCTCTAACTCTCTTTGCCCTGAGCCATGGCCTCTATTTTGCTCCTGCCCACCTGCCACCACCACCTTCTCTGCAAATGCGTTTCCTTGTCAGTCCAACTTCAGTGGGCAGAATAGGCAATCAGCAAGCCATAAAGAAGGTGGTCTACTGGTTTATATATACTTTCCATGCAGCCAGTAAAGTCAAAGTGAGCTCAGAATTCCTAATCCTCATATATGTTCATGATTAGCTTTTATTAAAGCCCAAGTACCAGAATGACAACATGGCAACTATCTGGCACCATGACAGTGTTGCACTTTGTCATGGTGCCAGAAGGGTTAGATGTCACCCAGAATTTTCAGTTATATAGGCTAAGGGGCTCTGGGATGTCTGTTGGAGACATCCCAGAGTGGAATTGCAATTTTTCCCAGGATTGGTAACTCTGGATTGCATTCACATTTGGCAGGAAACCAGCATCCAGATTCAGCAGGTGTGCACAACCCTTTTAGTCAAGGGGATCTCTGCCATTCAGGGCTGCTTCCCCTGGAGGCAAGCTGCTGCACAAGCAGTGTATGTGAATAGGCACTGGAAGAGTGTCTTTTTGGGACCCAAGTAGAGGCAATCTGACTAGGCCATAACTTGATAAAGGTATTAAGAGAATATATGTAATTTGCAGGAGCCAATGTTGCCCAAGTGGGGCAGTCTTTTTGCCTTAAGGCTGAAGGAGATAACATGGTGAGTCTGTGCGGAGACAGACTCAGGAGCTATGGAGACCAGATAGCCAGGAGGCTGGAAATGTTCTGTTTATCTGTAGTGACACTGAAAACCCCTGCTAGGGTAACCTTTCATGTATTTATGAACTTTACTTTTGAGTAAAAGTGGGCGGAAGACCCTGAAATATGTTTTCTCCATTTTTTTTCAATGTATATTTCTATATCACTAATGCTATAATTGTTCACTTTTTTAGAATAATATGTGGTGATAAAAACTTTCTACAGCCGAAACGCGTCGGAAACCGTCTGTTTCACTCACATCCACTCCGGATGTCTACACAGTTTAAACAACGGAATCACCCAATAGACTAAAGTATAAGAAAATTAGCGGCATCTACCGCCACAGTAATCTTTATTGTTTTCACTTGATGTATGTAAAATTGTATAATAAATATAATCCTTTTAAAAGTTATGTTTTTGCCTACACAATCCCATTTTTCTTGGCTTGAGGAACCAACACAACACTGCTCATGTACTTCACTGGCGGGACTGAAATTTTATGAAAGGTGCCACACATGAGTGAACCTCCCCCCACCCCCACGGTCGATATGCTGATAAAAATCAACTACATGCCTCAAATAAAAGTAAGGGGCCAAGAAAAGTATATGCTAACACATAAAAAAAACAATTCCCTGAACTGCTGGGCCCTGTATAGTACTATTGTCCCACATACAGTAGCTTTTATTTTTAATGCTAAACAGCTTATCTTTACAAACCAAAGATAACAGGTCAGGAAATTAGGAAACTTCTAGTGAAACGGTTAGCACTTTCATAAGACTATGGGAAGTTTTATGAAATTTTGACAAAGGGACAAGCATTTAAAGGCCTAAACAAGCATCTGCAGCTCTTCTCTCATCTGTTTCTCATCAGCCTCATGCAATAGTGTAAAGCTCTACTCACACCTTTCTGTTCTGGTGCTTTTTGAACAAGTGTCCAATAACTTGAAAACTTGAAAGGGCCAAACAAAAAAAAAACCCTGCTCAGACGCAGCACACTACAGCGCAGTGCAGGTGCATTGCATTAGTATGTTGGGGTGCCTTGCTTTGATAATGAGTGGCATGACATTGTTCTAACACATGTAGTGTGTAACATGTGTTACGGGAAGACATGTGTAAAGGGGCCATAAAGCTAGTTATACACAGAGGCATCTCATCATTCAAAATAAATAATTCAGCACATATATTGCACTCTAAACGCCTGCAATTATGTATTTCATCCTCTGATTTTTTTTTCATCCCTACTACCTATAAAGTTAATTAAACAAATTATGTAAAGAAACATTTTATAGACTAGTAAACTTAAGAAATAAATAAATAAAATTGAAGTAAAGCCTTTATCTCTTTTTATTAAAAAAAAACCCCATCACAAAAACATAATTCACCGAAATTTAGAAGACAAGTGCAGTTTTAACAGGAACACAACATTTCTTTAGTTACCCTTTTGCCATCATCCCTCTCTAGATGCAAGTAATAGGTAGGGTAGATGCCTTTATCAACTCCTTTCTTGTCTCTGGTGATACGGCACTGCAGAGTCATGTTATGTGGAGCTGGACGGAATGCAAAGCCCTCAAGGTCATCTGTTTCTAGAGGTGGGACTATTTCGGAATCTTCTTCCTGTATAATTATACAGTGATATTGTAAAGAAGTACTGTCATCATATTAAGAACAAAAAAAAAGATAATATGGCTCAGAGAATATTATAGTCATTTTCCTTTGTGTGCTACTCCAATGATATTGACATACTGGTATTTTCTAAAAGTAGGCAGCGACGTACAGGTAAAGTCACTTTGTTTACACTGTCCACCGCTCGTCTGCAGTATATTGTGGGCGGGCGGGTAGGAAGTAGTTAAAGATACTTGATCACACAAAAGGGACCTGGAACTCCCAAAACCCCCAGGTGGACAGAAACAAAGTTTGGAATTGTAGCAGAGAGGTCTAACTGTTGGAGTATCCAAAAGGCCACAAGCTGGCTCAACTTCCTAGGCTCCACCAATAACTAAAATATTGCTCTTGGAGGAATGGGCGAGAGCATGGCATGAACTTGAATGATAAATTTGATAACACTTGAATTGGCAAAGGAATTCTTATTTTAGGAAATCATGTAAGAAATTGTGTATTTTTTTTTTCATTTTTTCACCTTACTAGAGGCAGACAATGGCCTTGTATATACAACACTGCTGAGGATATCCAAATCTTCATCAAAATCATCTTCCAGACCCTCTGCATCTGCTGCTTCATAAGAGGGGTTTCTTTTTTTGGATCTTGCTATATAACAAAAAAAAAAAGGAACAGTACTTTCATTATACCAACATAATAAGAAGGAATAGAAGGGAGGACACCGATTTTTGGGCCATATTCTGTGGCAATTCCACTGCCATATTACATAGTAGACATGTGCAATTCTCTTTGGTCCAAATCTAAATTCGGACGAATAACTATAGTAGTTAAAAAATGTACCAACTGATCCGAATTCTGTGTGAAGAAAAGCTGGTTGTTAAGGAGCGGGCCAGCCATTGCATCCTTAACAACCGACGACTCATCCCCACTGACAGTTGAATGAAAACAAAAGAATTCCAGCAAATTTTAGAATAAAACAGCGTGGGCCCCCCCCCCCCCCATCCATACCAGGCCCTTTGTGGAGCCCCACGCCACAATTTTAAAGAAAAATGGCGTGGAGTCGCCCCCTAAAATCCATACCAGACCTTTATCCGAGCATGCAGCCCACCAGGTCAGGAAAGATGGGAGGGAGCATGCACATGCCCTCAACATGGGGGGGGGGGGGTGCTCAAAGCACCTTGTCCCCATTTTAATGAGAACAAGGGCCTCTTCCCCAAAACCCTGGTTGGTGGTTGTGGGGGTCTGCGGCAGGGGGGCTTATCAGAAACTGGAAGCCCCCTCTAACAAGGGGGCCCCCAGATATTGCCCCCCCCCCCATTCACCAAAAAAAAAAGGGTCAAAACTGAATAAAAACACAGAGACAGTTTTTGACAATTCTTTTATTAAAAAAAAAAAACAATGTCCCCGAGAGTAAATCCAGCGACAATTACGATAAATGCCACTGCTGCTGATCCAAAAAAAAAAAGAACAAAAAAAAAACCACCCAACAAAGACTCCCGGTGTCTGTCAGCTCTACCATTTGACAGTTCTTTAAAAAATGAAATGGTAGGGGCACACCTAATGATGTGGCCGGGTGACCCAGCATGCCCCAGTCGATGTCATAAGGGAGTGGGGTCACCCAGCAATGTCTTTAGGTGTGGCCCTGCCCCTTAGTTATTTAAGAACTGTCAGACAGTGAAGACTTTGTCAGAGGCGGACCTCTTTTTTTGGGTTGGCAGTGGTGTTTGAAATATATATTTGGCATTTATCATGGCTGACACTCGATTTACCTTGTGGGACATTAACCTGCAGGATCTGGGGGCCCATCTTGTTGGAGGGGGCTTCCAGATTCCTATAAGCCCCTTGCTCACAGACCTCCACAACCACCGGCCAGGGTTGTGGGGAAGAGGCCCTTGTCCCTATTTACATAGGGAAATGATAATTTGGGGGGGGGGTGTTTGGGGGTCGCCCTATCCCAAAGCCCCCCCCCCTCATGTTGTGAGCATGTGGTATGGTCCAGGACCAGCCTGGCCCACCGGGCTGCATGCTTGGATAAGGGTCTGGTATGGATTTCGGGGGGGATCCCATGCTGTTTTTTTCCTTTATGTTTTAATTGCTGGTATTCTTTTTTTTACATTCAGCTGTCAGTGGAAAAACCCGCTGACAGCTGATGAGTCATTGGTTGTTAAGGATGCAGTGGCTAGCTTCCTGGACTGCTGCTTAACAACAAGCTATTCCATAAAAAGTCCACATCCAAGAAGAAAGTCAGAGTAATTTATAAATCTAAGTGCAGCTGAATAAATGCGCAGAGGCCACCACCAACACCCAATCACACAGCCTCTTACCATCCACTTTTGACCCTCATTACAAAGGTCTAGATATGCAGTGAACAGCAATCCAATGGGCCCTTTAATAGCAGCAACCTCCTTTCCATCTCACTCAATTGATCTCCTCCAGGGCTTGTATGTCTCAAAAGAAAACAGAGGAAACACTTCTCATAGTTTAAGGGTCTGATACCGCAGCAGCTCTCCTACATCCATTTCTACCGATGCAGCACAGCGCTGTAAAGCAACGAAGCCTCTACCGTACACTGCGCCATCATGAATCAGGCATGTCCTTTCTCATGCTGGATGCTAAGTTGGGGTAATTTAAATCAACTGATAAGACTTTGTGTTGTAATAGGAAAATGAGAAACCTCTTTGAAAGACAATCACACAAAGAGGAATTACTATGGTATGATTTCAACAAAAGCAAGGTCCTGAAGAAAAAGTTGTTAATTTTGTATTTGCTACCACCTTCCCATAAATAGTGATGTACTAAAATCTTGCCTTTATTTGGGGTCTATTATCAGATGTACAATGTCTTGAAAAAGTATTCATACCCCTTGAAGTTTTCCACATTTTGTCATGTTACAACCAAAAAAATAAATGTTTGTTATTGGGATTTTTTTGTTATAGACCCAACACAAAGTGGCACATAATTGTGAAGTAGAAGGAAAATGATAATGTGTGTGGTGTCTGTCGGGCCCTCCGGCCCCCTCTGCGGGGATCCCTTTTTTTTGGGCGGCACTGACAGACACAGTGCATCCTGGGGGTCCATAATTGTATTTGCTGTTTGGCCGATATTGGCACACGCTTTCACAATGACTGATTAATTGACCCCTATGGACTTGTTTTTGTTTCACTAATGATGTCCGGACTGAACATAATGCCGATTGTGCCTTTTCTGTATTTTTTTTTTCTTCCTACATGCATTTATGCACTTCTTTGCTATTTTGTATTTCTGTATGTTGTTTTGAATTTGTTAAATAAAGATTATTTAAAAAAAAAAAAGAAGGAAAATGATAAATGGTTTTCAAAAGTTTTTACAAATAAATATCTGAAAAGTGTGGCGTGCATTTGTATTCAGCCCCCTTTCCTTTTATACCCCTAACTAAAATCTGGTAGAACCAATTTCCTTCAGAAGTCACATATGTTGTCAGAGTCCACCTGTGTGTAATTTAATCTCAGTATAAATACAGCTGTTCTGTCAAGCCCTCAGAGGTTTGTTAGAGAACCTTAATGAACAAAGAGCATCATGAAGGCCAAGGAACACACCATACAGGTCAGGGATACATTTGTGGAGAAGTTTAAAGCATGGTTGGGTTATAAAAAAATATCCCAAGCTTTGAACATCTCAGGGAGCACTGTTCAATCCATCATCCGAAAATGGAAAGAGTATGGCACAACTGCAAACCTACCAAGACCTGGCTGTCCACCTAAACTGACAGCTGGGCAAGGAGAACATGGTAACTCTGGAAAAGCTGCAGAGATCCACAGCTCAGGTGGGAGTATCTGTCCACAGGACAACTATTAATCCTGCACTCCACAAATCCGGGCTTTATGAAAGAGTGGCATAAAGAAAATCATTGTTGAAAGCAAGCCATAAGGCAAAGTTTCAGAGAAGCCACGTGGGGGAAACAGCAAACATATGGAAGAAGGTGCTCTGGTCGGATGAGACCAAAATTGAACTTTTTGGCCTAAAAGCAAAACGCTATGTGTGGCATAAAACTAAAACTGCACATCACCCTGAACACACCATTCCCACCATGACACCATGAAACATGGTGTTAGCAGCATCATGTCGTGGGGATGCTTTTCTTGAGGGACAGGGAAGCTGGTCATAGCTGATGGGAAGATGGATGGAGGAGCCAAATACAAGGCACTCCTAGAAGAAAACCTGTTAGAGTCTGCATAAGACTTGAGACTGGGGCATAGGTTCACTTTCCAGCAGGACAACTACCCTAAACATACAGCCAGAGCTACAATGGAATTGTTTAGATCAAAGCATATTCATGTGTTAGAATTTCCCAGTCAAAGTCCAGACCTAAATCCAATTGAGAAACTGTGGCAAGACTTAAAATGTGCTTTTTACAGACACTCCTCATCCATTCTGACAGAGCTTGAGCTATTTTGCAAAGAAGAATGGGCAAAAATGTAATTCTCTAAATGTGTAAAGCTGGTAGAGACATCCCCAACAAAAACTTGCAGCTGTAATTGCAGCAAAAGGTGGTTCTACAAAGTATTGACTGAATACAAATGCACACCACACTTTTCAGATATTTGTAAAAATTTGGAAAAACATTTATTATTTTCCTTCCATTTCATAATTATGTCAATTATGTGCCGCTTTGTGTTGGTCTATCTCATAAAATCCCAATAAAATGAATTTATGTTTTTGGTTGTAACATGACAAAATTTGGAAAATTTCCAGGTGTATGAATGCTTTTCAAGGCACTGTAAATATTGGTGAAATCTGTGTTTTGGATCCCTCACTACCAAAGCTGCTGCATCTACAGTATATCACAAAGATATGTCAGAAATAAAATTTCACAACTGTACAGCTTACTAATTTAAGATATAAATGATTAAAAAATGAATTGTGTTTTCAAATAAACAGATTTAAAAAATCCAGGTTAATTAATAAACATTTATATCCCCCAATTATATAAACACAATAATCAGCGTTTACTAATTCTCTTTACAAAATTCCCATAGCCTGTGCTCCTTCAAATTTTCTTGTCAATTTGAGCCAACTAATGATTGAAAAAAATGAAACAAACATTCTGAAAACTAATATTCTCCAACAAAATTCTACTAGTGTATGGTCAGCCTAACTTAAAGCAGAGTTCTGCCCACAAATACTGTAGCTGCTGACTTTTAATATTAGGACACCTACCTGTCCAGGGATCCCGCGATGATGGCACCTCAGCCGATTTTCGAATAGGCTCTCAGGTGCTGCTGCCGCCATTCGTGGTAAAGGAAACTGGCAGCACAGCATTTTGGCTTTACAGTCGGTTCCCTACTGCTCAAAGCGCGCTGCACTAACTGGCTTGGTGGTGGAGGAAGGAGGAGGGGGGCCGAACTACCTAGGGACCTCGCCGCCGTGGAGTCTCGCGATAGTAGGGAGGGATAACTGTCAAAAACAGGTACCCATTCCCCCTCCCCCGTGAAAGGTGCCAAATGTGGCACCGGAGGGGGGGAGGAAGCAGATAATTTGAGCCTTCACTTTTGGGTGGAACTCCGCTTTAACTGCAGCAGAGAGGAACCAAGCTAGGTTTGCATTTCTGCAGAGTAACATGCTATATTTTAGCAGACTGCATGGATGCCATTAATTCCTAATGGCACCCAAAGCTTTGGCAACCGCAGCGTACTTTTGCTTGCCAATTCAGTGTAGTGAGATTTAAAAAAAGGGTTGGGGACTTCTTTCCTTGCATTTGAAATGAACGGGTTACCCTACCAGCGTCGTACATGTGCAAATGCGCTCATACAAGTCTGAACCGAGCCTCAAGTGATCTATCGTACCAGACAGAGCTGTGTTTTGTAGCAGAGTTATGTTACCCTCATAACTGAAGGGACAGAAATACAAATCCTTTGCGTACAAAACCACTATATGCCTGGAGTTTCACTTTAAGATTTACAGGACTTGATAGCTTGTTAGGGAAGTAGTAAGAACAACTTTTATTATAACGTGAGGAGAATGTTTGTTTGAGTTTTGTAATCATTAGTGGGCTCAAATTAATGAGAAAATTAGAATTCCAGCATTTTCTGTTCTCCCCATTTTTAATTGACTTACCTGGCTTTTGCGGCTTTTTTTTATTCCGCTGTTTAACTGGTGCTGGGGGGACTTGCCTGTCCCCTACAGACACTGAATTCTCCTCATCACTGGAGTTGTCAGCTACAACCATCATGTCTGCCTTCAGTTCTTGTATTACATCTTGTGCTGCGCCTGGGCCATTGCCAGCACCTGTAAGAAAATCTCATTAGGGAGGAAACAAAATACAATGCGTTTCTACAGACAATCTGACATCCCAACCTTTTATCTGAAGAGTATTTTCTTTCTCTTTGTCTTGAGTCTCCTGTATGGATGATCTCCGGTTCTTCACTTTGGGTGATGATGACGTTTTGGCCTTTGATTCCTTCATATCATATTTTGCTATTTAGCAATACAATGAAAACAGGGCGTATTTACTATGCACTGCATATTACAGATATTTATATTTTTTCTATTTAATTTCTTTATTGAAAATTTAAAAGTGACCAAACAAATAACAAGACAAGTACTCGTAATGTCAACAGCATGTATAACAAGATAGCTCAGTGATCAGAGTAATGAAATTCAATTCAATACAATATGTATAATGCTTGGAGAAGCTTGAGTTGTGTTACTTACAGGAGAGCTATTGCTATAGACCCTAGGGGTCTATATTAACCCCTTCCATACCGCTGAACATCATATGATGTCCTGACAACACTGAAGAAATGACACTTTGCTGCAATGTAAAGTAGTGAGTGTACAGCTTGTATAACAGTGTAAATTTGCTGTCCCCTCAAAACAACTCAACACACAGCCACACCCCTAAGTGAAAATGTCTAAATTGGGCCCAATTAGCCATTTTCCCTCCCCGGTGTCATGTGACTCGTTAGTGTTACAAGGTCTCAGGTGTGAATGGGGAGCAGGTGTGTTAAATTTGGTGTTATCGCTTTCACTCTCTCATACTGGTCACTGGAAGTTCAACATGGCACCTCATGGCAAAGAACTCTCTGAGGATCTGAAAAAAAAAAAAGAATTGTTGCCCTACATAAAGATGGCCTAGGCTATAAGAAGATTGCTAAGACCCTGTGCTGCCAGCATTGCTTCAGAGGTTGAAGGGGTGGGTGGTCAGCCTGTCAGTGCTCAGACCATATGCCACACACTGCATCAAATTGGTCTGCATGGCTGTCGTCCCAGAAGGAAGCCTCTTCTAAAGATGATGCACAAAAAAGCCCGCAAACAGTTTGCTGAACACAAGCAGACTAAGGACATGGATTACTGGAACCATGTCCTGTGGCAGGTGAGAACAAAAGATAAACTTATTTGGTTCAGATGGTGTCAAGCGTGTGTGGCGGCAACCAGGAGTACAAACACAAGTGGGTCTTGCCTACAGTCAAGCATGCTAGTGGGAGTGTAATGGTCTGAGGCTGCATGAGTGCTGCTGGCACTGGGAGCTACAGTTCACTGAGGGAACCATGAATGCCAACATGTACTGTGACATACTGAAGTAGAGCATGATCCTGTCCCTTCGGAGACTGGGCCGCAGGTCAGTATTCCAACATAACGACCCCAAACACACCTCCAAGATGACCACTGCCTTGCTAAAGAAGCTGAGGGTAAAGCTAATGGACTGACCAAGCATGTCTCCAGACCAAAACTCTATTGAGCATCTGTGGAGCATCCTCAAATGGAAGGTGGAGGAGCGCAAGGACTCTAACATCCACCAGCTCAGTGATGTCATCATGGGGGAGTGGAAGAGGACTCCAGTGGCAACCTGCGAAGCTCTGGTGAACTCCATGCCCAAGAGGGTTAAGGCAGTGCTGCAGAATAATGGTGGCCACACAAAATATTGACAATTTGTGCCCAATTTAGACATTTTAACTTAGGGGTGTACTCCCTTTTGTTGCCAGCTGTTTAGACATTAATGGCTGTGTGTTAAATTATATTGAGGGGACAGCAAATTTACACTGTTTTACAAGCTGTACACTCACTACTTTACATTGTAGCAAAGTGTCCTTTCTACAGTGTTGTCACATGAAAAGATATAAAAAAATATTTACAAAAATGTGAGGGGTGTATTCACTTTTGTGAGATACTGTATAATGTTTGGGGGTTCTGAGTAATTTTCTTGCATAAAAAAATTATGATTTTTATATGTAGGAGAGAAATGCCAGAATTGTCCTGATATGGAAGTGGTTAATATAGGTTTAAAGAATATTGTGCCTTCCCCAGCCAATATCTCGCTTGTCTCTCCTGCTGCCGTCCGTATCTTCGCTACCATTCGTTATTGACACTTGGCTTGTTCCTCGACTACGCTTCTGCCTAATCCCAACCTGCAACTACTCGTACCGACCTTGGGCTACTCCTAGAGTACGCTTCTGCTTAATCCCAACCTGCTATATATATATATATATATATATATATATATATATATATATATATATATGCTACTGGACCCTGGCTTGCTCACCTCCTGGTGGGGCGATCCTGAGGACCGCGACCTGGTACTAACACGCAGCAAAATCCATCTCCACCATCAGGACCGCTGGTGAAAACTGGTTAGTACTTAGATTCCGCACCTCAGGTGAACCTGCGTCACCTGCCGGAATGACCTGCCTGTGTTCTTATCTAGCTGGTTCCTATGTGAGCTGCTATAGTTACTGGTCTTCGAGCCTGACCCCAGATCATGACAAGGCCATTGCTCAATGCCTACACCCAGAAGGGCCAGTTTAGGATCAGGATGTACAAGCAATAAGGGTAAGTGAGGTTATAAGATTGAATACATCAGACCAAAAATGCGTTAATTGTGGACAATGCGCTATTGATATTTTTTTATCAGTCCCATGCATTGTATGGTATATGTAACATACTGAATGTCATGCAGTTTTACCCTGTTACCAAATAGATAATGGCAGTTCTTCCAATAATTTTAGTAAAAATGAGTCTGTGATCTCTCACATACATCTAATAAATCACTGGTAAGTGACTTTAACATCAAATACTGTACATTCCAGGGTTAAAGTTCTGGCACCTTTTGTATTTTTTAAAACTTGATATTAACTTTTAGCCACTGCTGGTCCTCTGATGGGCCCTGGGTCCCTGACTGTAAACAGCCTTCTATAACATGTTTTAAAGGGCTATATAAATATTTTTTTTTTGGGGGGGGGGGGGAGGGTTGCCTCCATTTTCAGATTCCCATGACAAATGTATTTTTGATTTACAGCTTTGTGCAGTTTCAAGTAAGGTACTAAGGGTTGATGACTAATATTATCCTAGCAGCATTCCGAATAGAGCTTCTGGGCAGCTCTGAGACTAACATACCTATGAACTATGCACCTTTCTTCAGTTTAATGCTGCACAACCTTGCTAAGTCTGTGCAGCACAGTTTAAACATACCTCCCAATTTATTAGCAAAATAATGTAGGCATAGGACACACACTCCTGCCACACCCCCTAAAGGAGAATTATCCAAAAAATGCCTAACCAAACCCACAAGTGTTTTTTTTTTTTCTACCAGTACCACTCCTTTATATTGGATTTTAAAATGTACAAATGCAGCAATTTAGAAACTGGGTGAAAGGTTTAGCACTGGAAAACATAAAGATAAAAAGTGAAATTTTTAAATAACTCTATAGATCATATAGATCAGACCAAAATGAGGGACAAATAAAGAGGTAAGAGGGACATAGGGGCTTTTTTCCAAATCAGGGACAGTCCCTAGAAATCTGGGACAGTTGGGACCTATGGTTTACATAGTTACATAGTTAGTCAGGTTGCTAAGTATCTAGTTCAACCAAAAGGGGAAAAATAAATTCCTTCTTGGTCCCCCAGAAGATAACTGGATATTCCCTGGATTACCAATTACTGGTCTCATTACCTAAAAATGTTACTATCTAGTTATATTTTGTGCATTTAAAGAGAGGTGTGGGATTTAAAAAAATTAAACGTTAAAACTCACCTAGGTGGATGCAGCATTGATGTGATGCTGCATCTGTCCCCTGTGGCTTCTACACCTGAGAATTGAGTGATTAAAGACTGCTGAGCATGCTGATCGCTCAGTTCTCAGGTCCAATCAGAGCAAAGAGAGGCACACTGAGAGACTGAGCCATCTGCCACTCAGTAATGTTGGCAGATCTGGACATTATTTTTGGGATCCCTGCAGAGCTTGGGATGGCTCTGTGACATAAATGCAGCGGGCTTTAGAGATTTTGCCCTACTTATCCTTTAGAAATGTATCCAGCTCTTCTTTAATACAATCTACTGAGCTGGCCAGAATAAGTTCTTGCAAGCCTCCTACCCACTGATTATGGCCCATGGAGAGAGCAGATCATTCTCTAATGATGGACAACCACATGATGAATGCTGAGAGCGAGGCTTGGATTAATTCCCTGAAAATGACAATAAAGCTTCCTTTCCTGGAGTGAATGGAAGGGTGTAATATTAATTCTGTACAGGTTAATGGTCAAAGGGAATATGGCAGCCCTCCTGCAGACTGGGTTGAAGAGGCTCCTCCACTTGGGACAGAAATATTTATCAACAATATCTCTCAAGAAATCTATGAAGATAAATTAACTCCACCTTTTCAGACTGCTGGAACATTGTATGAGCTTTTTCATATAGACTGTTGCAGACTGATACCAAACAGTCTGAGATGAGGTGGGATCCCTGATTAATTAAAGAATGGTCTGGGCGCCTAGATTTGTTTAAGTGACTAGTTGTTAATTAGTTCATGGTAATTCGATCACTGTCAGTTATTAGCTGCCAGATATGGAGTAGCATTATGCTTATGTTGGCTGTTCCTTAGCTATGGTAATTATATTCCTGTTTACAGTTTGCATTGTTAGGGTAATCTGATCAGGCTCTATTTGATCTTATGTGCTATATACAGTATTCTATATGAATTTTCAATAAGGAATTGCAGTTCTAGTATGCACATAAGATACAATATTCAGCTATAAAACCTGGTTCCTGGTTCCAGACTGGAGGAAGCTATATCTTGATGGAGGCACCCTAGTTGGGTGCTGGACAGTTTTATCACAGTGCTGGTGAGCACTCTTGTAGACCCCCTGGAACTGCATTTTTTAATCTATAAAATAGCAAGCTTTTAAGCTGAGGTCAGACAGGTAACTCTACTGCTAGTGTTCCTGCTGCTGGTAATTTGTTGCAATCACCAGTGGCAAGATTACTAAGAGGCTGCCTCTTTGTCCCTCTGGAATGGCTCCCATCCCTAGCAACTGAGATTTAGCAATGTTCGAACCAGCTACTGAGAAACATCCCACTATGTCTGCAGACACAAGGACAGATGGGCAGCCTTTAAGCTGTCCTGACTCTGGTAGTAGATTTTTGACAGAATTGCTCATTTGACTTCGGCCTTAAACCTGTTGTAAATGTTTTTATTATTTTTTGCAATTTCATTAACCAAGTTTGGAGGAGGATTTGCTTTGGAATTTTCCCATCACAGGAGTGTGGTTTTTGAAGGGTGCAGGAGGTGTGGCATTACCTATTTTGTTACCAACCGCAAGTTTAAACATATAAACCAATATAGGTGCTTCTACACTGACGATTTTCTTAGTCCTCTTGCAAAGTCCCACAGATACCTGGTAATCCTGCCAGTTAAGCTGACCTAATAAAGCTTCCTGTGATGTTGCAACAATGCTGCACTGTTCCTGAAATCAGAGCAGAGACATCTCCCCTGGTGTCACCACACTAATAGCTCAAGACTCCCGATGTCACCACACTAATAGGTTATCACCCCCGATGTCATTACACTGATAGGACAGAACAACTGGTTTTACCATACTAATAGGACATCACTCCTGGTGTCACCACACTGAGAGGACAACACCTCCGGTCTCACCACATTGACAGGACAACACCCCCGGTGTCACCACACTGATAGGACATCCCTCCCGGTGTCACCACACTGACTGGACAACACCCACAGTGTCACTACACTTATAGGACATCACCCCCAGTGTCACCACACTGATAGAACCCCTGGTGTTAACACACTGAACAGACATCCCTCACTGTGTCACCACACTGATAGGACATCACCCCGGTGTCACCATACTCATGGGACGTCATTCCCAGTGTAACCACACTGACAGGACAATACCCCTGGTGTCACCACACTGATAGAATATCACCCCCGATGTCACCACATTGATAGGATGCCTGGTGTTAACACACCGAACACACATCCCTCACGGTGTCACCAAACTGATAGGACATCAGCCCGGTGTCACCACACTGAAAGGACATCACCCCTGGTGTCACCACACTGATAGCACAAAACCCCAGGGTTACCACACTGATAGGACAGAACAACCGTTGTCACTACAATAATAGGATATCACCCCTGGTGTCACCATACTCATAGGAAATCACTCCTGGTGTAACCACACTGACAGGACAACACCCCCAGTGTCACCACACTGATAGGACATCTCCCCCGGTTTCAACACACTGAAAATTCATCACCCACTGTGTCCCCACACTGATAGGACAACACCCCCAGTGTCACCACACTCACCAGTAGCAAGACCCAGCTACCCAAAGCCTGGATTGATGATTTTAAAGAATTCTCTTCATCTGTAATAACATTTCAAGGGAACACGCCTTTCTTCAGGCTGGGTTCACACTTATACAAATTGAATGCAGGTTTCCTTGCATCCAATTTACATGACAGGGGACTGGGACTGGCTCTCAATGGAGCTGGTTCATACAGCTTCGGGGCGGCCGTGGTCCACACTGCAAAAGGGTCCTGTGTGTCTCTGGCTCTATTTCAGGCCTGAATTCAGGCAAAAATTCAGACCTTATTTGCACCTGAAATGGAGAACAGGGATGCACCTGACTCCCTGCTGTGAGCCGCAGCCGCAGTTAGTGTGAAGCCAGCCTAAAACTTACCCAAACCTTACAGGGTGTATTCACCCTATGATTCCAATGAGGTTATAAGTAAGGGTACCACAGAAGTACTAACGCAAAAATACCATGTAAACCCTTTAAAATAGTTTTAAAAAAAAGTGTATACAAATAAAATGAGTAGATTCCATTGTCTTTATGATATTTTATATAAACATTTTAACATATCCATAAATGCCTAGTGGAGCTGATTCAGCTCTCCAGACTCTGCTCATAACAGAAATCTAATTTTTGGGTGCCCTTACCCTTTAGATAAACCTCAAGGACTATTTTTCCCCATGGCTTTCCTGTATACTGATGTTACAGCAATGTTAGTATGATATAGTGTTATGTTAGAAAAGGAACTGTGCCGAAATAATACAAACCATCTGTAGTATGACTATTTTAGCTGTGAATGCAACTATTTGGATTGAGTTCTGCCTTAATGATTTACCTAACACCTGTGAAAGGGCAGCATTACAACTTGGTCCAACGTTTTAGAAACGAAACATTTTTTATTGGTAATAGTTCTGCTAAACATTAAGAAAAGCATTAGTTAATGTACATCCTACATCTTGTATTAGGTTAAATTTTTATCGTAGTGGTTAAAGAGTTACTTGAGATCACATACCTGCTCTTGCCTTGCTCTTCTGCTTTGCTCTGGCTGGGCCTGGTTCTTTCTTGCTGGTAAGAGGCAGGGTGTCTTCAAGAATGGTCTCCTCTAAATCTTCATCTGAAACATCAACTTATTGAAGATAAACACAATTGTCACATTTAAGTTGTTTAATCATAGGCATCTATTATATTAGACAAAAGCTGTATGTCCACAGATCAAAAGATAATTTTGGCAGTACAAAAATGTCAGTATACAGTCATACTTACCTAGCAACATGTCTAAAATCCAAAACAGAAAAAAATAACTGTTGGCAGCACACCGTAAAGTCCTTGGAAAATGTTATACTTCCTAAACTTTTTATTTTTACCAGGACAACTGCAAAAAGCCCTGCTTGGTACCTCCTCCCAATCTCACGTGTTTCACCCACACTGGACTTTATCATAACAATTCTAGGATTAAACCCAGTGAGGGTGAAACGCGTCAGTAGTCCTAAGTGGGGCTTTTTGCAGTTGTCTTTGACTAATAACATTTTTACTAGTGTTGGACCTTGGGCAGCTGGGTTTTTTTCCTAGATGTGTTGACAGTTGAGGGAGAGTATGAACCCTTGCTTGGCATTTGTACCCTGTCAGCCGAGGGAGTGATCCACTATAGAGGACTTAAGAACAACAGAAATCATCATTAATTTGTCTGAAATAATGGTTTACAGTAAAACTGCATCCCAGTGCTGTTCAAGTAGAATTCCTTAAAAAAGAAGAAAGTATTACAACTAAAAAAGGGGATACCTGCAGAATTTAGTAGGCCCTCCGCTTAAAGCGGCTCTTGCTGCTGTCAATCACAGTTAGTGAGAAGGGAACCAGGGGCAGGTCTGAGCCTCGTTCTATGTTCCTTGTGGAAACACATAGCAGGGCATGGGAGCAAGCATGCACTAGTGCAAGCTGCTTGCTATGGGGGCGCTCGGTAGGGGGGAGGGGGGAAGCAGAGCGCTGGCGTGGACCCGAAAAGAGGAGAACAGAGCCGATCTGTGCAAAAACCATTGCACAGAGCAGGAAAATATAACGTTTGTTATTTTTTTAAACATAAAACTTGTGCCTTTAATATAATTTTAAATTCTGCTTGACACCTAACTGAGCAAAGCCTGGTCATTCACACCTACCTTATGTACAATAACAGACAGGTCTTAGCTACATAGTTATTCAGGTTTAAAAAAGGCACAAGTCCATCTTGTTCAACCTATAGAAAAAATAATCAAATAGAAAACCACCATATTAGGAGCCCTTTATTCACAGTTGATCCAGGGGAAGGTGAAAAAAACCTAAAAACCATGGTCCACTTTGCTCCAGTGGGTAGAAAAAAAAAAAAGCCATTTCCGACCCCATGACGGCAATCAGATATTCCTTAGATCAACAATCTTTGGTGCTATTACCTATCAATATTAATATCTAGTTATAGTTTGTTTATTTATGAATGCATCTTTTTTTTTTATCAAACAATCTACTAAGTTGGTCAGAACTAGTTTTAGAGGGAGCCTATTACACATTTTCATGGCTCCTCCTGTGAAGAAGTCTTTCTGTACCTAGAAGTTAAATCTCTTTTTCTCCACATGTAAAGAATGCCCCCTTTTCTTCTGTAAGGATACGAAAGTGAATAACTCTACACCAAGATCACTATATGAACCACTTATGTATTTACAGTGGGTAGTGGGTATAGAAAAGAATCAACCCCCCACCCACCGCCTTTAAAATAATTAAATTTTGTTGCTTTGCAGCCTGAAATGAAGACAGACAGTTTTTGTTTTATCCAGCTGTATAGTGAAAGATATAATACTAACATAAGTAATAAATTAAATTATAACAGCGCTAGCAAAAACCATTTATACCAATAAATAAGTAGTGAAATAAATAATATGATATACACTGTGTAAAACAATGAACACTTATAAAACTTATAAAACCTTTAAAAAATTTTTTAAAAAGTCCTTATTATAGTGATATAAAAGTGCTCAAGTGCAAATCCTTAATCCTTGGTGCAATAGATAAGGTGCTCGGGTGCAAATCCGTCCAAATAAGGTGCTCTCGTGAGTGACCCTCCAGGTCCCCTACTCACCACAATGGAGATATGTCAGCGCATATGGTATACAAGCTCCAGTACTGCTCCAAGGTTAGGAAAGGGCCTTTGGTAGGATCGCTCCAATAAGGTGGTTTTTCCAAATATGTGAAATAAAAAGAAGGGGCCAATAGTGTAATAAGTTCTAATTATTTATTATCCCCAACAATTCAATATTGTACTTACTAGAAAGAAGGTAAAAATTTGCATAGATAAACAGTCCGGAACACCGCAATGGCGTGCGTTCCACCAAATCCAGGAAGCTTAACCGGAAGTGACGATGCGTGGTTCGTACGCCGGAAGTTACGTCAACGCGTTTCACCCTTCGTGTGGGCGTTTTCAAACTTATTACACTACTGGCCCCTTCTTTTTATTTCACATATTTGGATATACCACCTTATTGGAGCGATCCTACCAAAGGCCCTTTCCTAACCTTGGAGCAGTACTGGAGCTTGTATACCATATGCGCTGACATATCTCCATTGTGGTGAGTAGGGGACCTGGAGGGTCACTCACAAGAGCACCTTATTTGGACGGATTTGCACCCGAGCACCTTATCTATTGCACCAAGGATTTGCACTTGAGCACTTTTATATCACTATAATAAGGACTTTTTTAAAAGTTTTTTAAAGGTTTTATAAGTTTTATAAGTGTTCATTGTTTTACACAGTGTATATCATATTATTTATTTCACTACTTATTTATTGGTATAAATGGTTTTTGCTTGCGCTGTTATAATTTAATTTATTACTTACGTTTTCCAAAGATTTTTTTGGATGCACAGCAGCTGCATACTTCATCACATATTTAAAGATACTATTGCAACACCAGGTGTTAAGCGCTGTTATAATTTTGTTTTTCACATAATACTAACATGTCAGAAAAACAATAAAATTCAAAAACAGAATCACTAACTTGGAAAAAGGATCACCCCCTTGTAAACTCAGTCTGGTGTACAGTAGCTAATCCCTTTCTCAATGGCACACAAAGCCATTTGACTTTCTTACTGTGATCAGCTGTGGTCATTTTGATTAGCTCAGCATGAAAAGAGCCTTTCTTGAGCATTTCAGTTCCTGGTAGTTCACCTAAAGCAGACAATTAACTATGGGTGGCAAGGCACTGTCAAAGATCTCCGGGATAAAGTTGTAGACCGGCAAAAGTCAGGAGATGGATGCAAAAAACATTCAAAGGCTTTATGCCAGTAGGCCAATGCCTAGAAACACAATGAAGTCTATTATTAGGAAATGGAAGGTATTTGGTGCAACACAGACCCTCCCAGGATCAGGATGTCGCTCAAAACTGGATGAGTGAGCAAGGAGGAAACTGGTCAGAGAGGCTACCAAAAGGCCTATAGCATGTGACAACAATACCACAAATTCTCCAAAAATGTGACTTGTATGGGAGGGTTGCAAGAAATAAGCCACTCCTCAAGAAAGGTCACATGCAGTCACGGCTGAGCTTTGCCAAATCACACCTTGAAGATTTTGAGGCCACATGAAAAAAGATGTTATGGTCAGATGAGAAAAAAATGGAATTATTTGGCCTCAACAATATGTCTGGTTGAAATCCGATACAGCTCACCATCCAAATAACACCATTCCTTCAGCAAAGCATGGAGGTGGTGATATCCTGGTATGGGGGTGTTTTTCTACAACAGGGACTGGAGCACTTGTTAGGATAGAAGGAACAATGGATGGGGCAAAATACCATCAAATTCTTGAAGAAAATCTGTTGCCCTCTGCCAGAAAGTTGTCAATAGGAAGAAGGTTTACCTTTCCAACATGACAATGTCCCAAAGCACACAGCAAAATGTATCCACACAGTGTTTGAAGGAGAAATGAGTAAGTGTCCTTGCATGGCCTAGTCAGAGCCCAAACTTAAACCAAAATAACAATCTGTGGAATGACTTGAAGACTGCAGTCCACAAACGGTCACCATCAAATGTAACTGAACTTGAGCAGTTCTGCAAAGAAGAGTGGGCAAATATTGCAAAGTCTACATGTGCAAAGTTAGTAGAGACATATCCCAACAGACTAAAAGCTGTAATTAAATTCAACAAAATACTGACATAAGGAGGTGATCCATTTTCCAACTCAGTGATTCTATTTTTGAATTATTTTCTGACATGTTGTTATATCTTTCACTTGGATGTTATAAGTTGCACTTATAACTAGTAAATACAACTGGATAAAACAAAAGCTGTGTCTGTCTTCATTGCGGCTCCGTTCACATGTAGGCGTTTTGGGGCGTTTTGGGGGCGTTTTTCTGCTCTAGGATCAGCTCTCAAAACGCCCAACAAGACAAATCCTATTCATTTCAATGGCCCCCGTTCACATCTGAGCGTTTTGACGCCGTGAGCAAAATACCCAACGCTCAAAAAAGTACATGAGCTTCTTTTTGGGCAGATTACAGGCGTTTTCCATTGGTCTCTATTCAATCTAAAAACGCCTGCACAAAAAAACGCCAGTAAAAACGCCTGTAAAACGCCTGCAAAAACGCCCATAAAAACCCCTGTAATAGCAACGCCAAGATGTGAACGGAGCCTAAGGCTCCGTTCACATTATAGCGTATGGATCACGGGCAGAACCGCCGTCGCGGGACGCCTGTGCGCGGGACGCCTGTGCGTTGCCCGTTGATTTGCAATAGACCCCCAAACGTGGGACGCAATACGACCAAAAAAGTACAAGAGCTTCTTTGGATCGTATTGCGTCCCGCAATTTTTTTTGCGCGATGTTACCGCAATTCGGCAGGCGGAAATCTCGGCAACATTGCTCAGCTTTTGGGGGTCTATTGCAAATCAACGGGCAACGCACAGGCGTCCCGCGATTTGCAATAATCTCCTGATCGCGGGCGGAACCGCGGCGGTTCTGCCCGTGATCCATATGCTATAATGTGAACGGAGCCTTAAGGTCTTCAAAGCAAAAAAATTTAATTATTTTAAAGGGGGTGATTCTCTTCTATACCCACTGTATTGTGGCCTCTTTATTGTGTTTTTTTTTATAATTTAACATGTTTTATCTCAGCAGCATTGTTCTCACAAAAGGAAGTGTTAACATTTTCAAATCATTATGCCATCCAAATATTACGAATTGACTGCCTTCTGGTTTCAAGAATATGCCTGTGAATGAAATTAGTTTAAAGGGAAACAATCATTAAAGTTGTGAACGTGTTGTCTGAGACACCATGCATAAACTGCAGGCAGTATCATTTTTACACTTGACAAGAACAGGATTTTTGACTAACCAGTAAAATTGGTTTATTGGAGTACAGGACACAGAATCTCAAGTCTTCAAAGAAGTAATACCAGTTTTTTAAAAAAAAAAATTCAGTTCCTGTGGGACAAAGTACATGTAGTACATTTTTCCCATCCCCCTAGGTGCCCTGTAACACTAACTGTGATGTCTGACAGGGTGCCCCTTGACTTTGTAGCTAGCAAGGAGATGGCTTATGTCTGAAGCACCTGTTTCTATCCCCTGGCCCTTGCCTGAGGCAAGCACTAGCAAGTGGAATGCAGAGGGATTGGGGACTTGCCTCACTTTCCTCTGCAAGTTGGGTGGCCATGCTCTGGCATTGAGAAAACGTTTTCCCTAACTCCATCACCAAGTTGGAAAACCACCACCCCAGGATGGGTCTGGACTTGCGGGTCGATTGCATGAGGCAGTTCAATGTTTCTTACGCTGCCAGTATGTTGTAGTGGTCTGAAGTAAAACTGGGTGTATGGTACTGCCTCGAAAGGAGACTACCATCAGGCTCAAGAACCTAATGCAGGAACAAGTGAAAGGTTGACCCTGGAACTCTATGGTCCGGGCACATGAGTGGAGAAACAAAAGTTTGTCCTGGGGCAGGAAGATCCTGAACAGTGCCATATCCAATAACATGACAGCTTAAACAATAAGTCAGTTCCAGGGAAGACTTGCAAAGTTTGAGGATCCAACCGATCGCAGCAGAGCCTGCATTGTCCGCTGGACTTTGGCTGACAAGATTAGGGAGGAATGGTCCTTTAACAGGAGATTGTCAAGGTATCTCAAAACATATATTCTCTGTGAATAGAGCAAAGGTAGAGGCAAAATATGGAAAAAAAAAGTGCAGCGCTAATAAACAATTGCAATATAAACGTGTATAAACATGAACCAAGAAAGGTAAAAACTAATAAATTGCAACATAAATTAAATTGAACATGAAATCAACAGTCCCATGTGTAAGGGAGATAAACCAGTCCACAACGGTGATAATTGAAGTGCTCACTGGGTCCCAACACCAATAAGGTATAGAGATATAATGTGCTCACCAGAACGATAGAACTCAAAGTGCCATATAGCATATGAGTCAAATCAGCTTGTTGTACAATGGATGGATGATCCGAAGGGATGACCAGGATCACGGATGTTGAGGTAAAGATGTAATAGCAGATTTAAAACGTCACACCAGAAAGGCTCACACTCCGTCAGATGGCCATAAGTAAACCAGAAAACAAGGGAGCATAAAATAGTGTTACACTGCTAAAAATGTTATTAAATAAAAATACACCAAATTGCACTTACAAACATCTCGTGTGAAAGAGAGTATACAGATGCAAAGGTAGGCTGTCAGCAGCGTGGCCTTGACGAGTTTCAGCATAAATGCTTTTTTCAAAAGGTAGTGCTCCCTTCGGATCATCAAGCCATTGTACAACAAGCTGATTTGACTCATATGCTATATGGCATTTTGAGTTCTATCGTTCTGGTGAGCACTATATATCTCTATATCTTGTTGATGTTGGGACCCAGTGAGCACTGCAATTATCACCGTTGTGGACTGGTTTATCACCTCACACATGGGACTGTTGATTTCATGTTCACTTTAATTTATGTTGCAATTTATTTTACCTTTCTTGGTTCATGTTTATACACGTTTATATTGAAATTGTTTATTAGCGCTGTACTTTTTTTTCCCATATTTTGCTATTCACAATTTCCTTGTCAGTTGTTTGGTGTAGCAGCTCCTTCATGGTTAGCGCAATAATTTTTTGCTTTTCACTTAAAGGTAGAGGCAAGCACCATGAAGAAAACCCAGGGGATGTGGGAAGAACAAAGGGAGGGGCAACAAATTGATAATGCTAAGGGCCCCACAGCAAAATGCAGATAGCATTGGTGAGGAGCTAAAATGAAAACGAGTCAGTAAGCATGCCTGATGTCCTCAGAGGCTACAAAAATTCCCAAGGATTAGGGTGGCAATGACTAATCTAACCGGTTCAATGCAAACATTTTGAACCCACAGGAACAAGTTGAGAATTTTCAGATTCAAAATCATCCATAATCCTCAATTTGCCTTAGGAACTCTGAAAAGGTTCAAGTAGAAACCCTGAAAGCATTCTTCATTCAGGACAGGGGCAATGATTCCCTGGAAGGGGAGCTGTTAAACAGCAGCAAGTAGATCTGCCT
Source organism: Pelophylax lessonae (assembly GCF_965119305.1). Taxonomy (NCBI): domain Eukaryota; kingdom Metazoa; phylum Chordata; class Amphibia; order Anura; family Ranidae; genus Pelophylax; species Pelophylax lessonae. Next base: position 96,105,241 of record NC_138779.1, read on the forward strand.
ATCTTTGCCGGGAAGGAGGTACATTTAAGAACATGAAGTGGGGAAGAAGCAGAGTATAAAACTCCAGTTTTTAGCCCCTGGACTTAACCCTCTGGATTCAAACATTGGAGATTTCTTGAGACCAATAGGACAAAAAGGATGACAGACATCCCCCTACTCTAACAAGTGCGGGTACCCCTTAACTGAGAAGGGGGCTATAAGCCAGACTTGGCTGGCTAAAATGTCTGTGTCTTCCGATGAATGTGTGTTCCAGACTTAGACTTCGAGCTGAAGTCCTGAAAGGGATAAAAGGAAATTCCTATTCTCAGAAGTAGGTTTTTTCTTGGGGGGGCAGGGAGCATATTTTTACCCTCCAATGATTTCCTTTATGTGCTTTTCTAAGGAAGGATCAAACAGGCATCCTCACTTGAAAGGCGGCTGCTTGAGGAGCTTCTTGCACAGAAGTTCTTCCAATTATCAGCTGAGTCAAAAGATCCTTTGCATATGAATGGGAAGCGGGTAATTCTGAAAATCTGGTTAGGAGTATCTGGCAAAAGCTCAATTTTGTTAACAGAGGGATCTGTTACGATAAGCTAGGGTCTTAGAACATGCATTTAGTCTAGGCAGCTAAGGTCTTACAGACAGCCATGAAGGTAAACAGAGACTATCAAGAAAAATAAAGCCTTAAACAGGGCCTCATACCTCTTGTCCGCTGGGTCCTTGAACACAGGATTGTTTTCCATTAGTGTCTTGTTAAGACAAGAAATGACTGGGTCCACTACAGAGACCATCATTTTCCCCAGGGAAACCTCCTCAATAGGATATTGCTGAGCAAAATGTTTAGGAGGAGCAAAGAACTTTTCAGGGTGAGTAGAGTCATTGTATGAGACAGCCTCTAAGAGTGAATGGACTGGGAAGGTCTTAGTAGGTTTGGGCAACTTTAGGGAACCCATAATGGAGTCCCTAAGATGAGCAGACTTAAGCTTCTCTAATGCTAAACATGTGCTTACCATATCACTAAGGGTATCAATGATACCCTTAAAGTTTGATGAGATCCCCTTGTCTACCTTGTCTTCGGGCAGCCTATCAGTCCCAAGAGCTTAATTGCAAGAGAACAACCCAGTAGGGGAGACTGAAGGGGTGGCAGAAAACTCCTCTTTAAATAGGTAGGAGGAAGGGTGTACAGCTGAAGAGGGTGAGGAAGGTTGGGATTCAGAATGGGGCACTTGTCAAAACAGAGGGTACTAGGGCCTTGTGTAGAGAGACTAATTACCACTAATCACCAACACCACTTAGCTCTCTTTTGCTGGCCTCCTAAACATGATTATTGTCACTATAGGTTATCAGTAGTTGTCCATTTGTAAAGTCACTGGGGATCTCTTTGTTAGCCATGCAGAATTCCAATTTTGCTAAGTTTTAAATTTGTTTCAGTGTAACTACAAACAGTTTAATAATTTTATTGTTTAGAACTGTCTTTTTTAAGCACCTTATAGAAAAAAGACAAGCAACGCACACGTCACCAGTATTGCTATATTAGTGTTTTGGAAAGAGTCACATTTCCAGCCACAAGTTAAATGGAGGGCTACATCAAAAATAGCTCCTTGCTATAACCTGTCCAGGCTCTTTAAAGCCTCATGGCAGTGCTGGGACTTGGTCCTTTAGTAGGTGAGAATGGCAAAGGGTTTTTTAATTCAGCTCCACAAAAATTAACAAAAGTACTTTTTTAAAGTTAAATGTAAACAAGAAAAAGCTATAGAAAATAAATGAAGGAGGTAATAAAAAGTAATTTGGGTTTACTGAAATTGTAACTGCAAATGCTGGGGTTTAAAAAAAAAAAATGAATATAGGCTAAAAACAAATTTTATTCTGAAATTTTCTCTTTTAATAGGTCTCTTTTACACAAGGACCTCTCCTTCGGGATTGTTTGTTCAGATTGCCTCCTAACCACCTGAGTTAACTCCTTAAACTCCACAGCATCATGCCACAACAAAAAATTTCCCCTGCTGTTGTGTTTAGCAGGCAGCTGCCGAATAAAACCCATTTAACTGAATGGGGGTGCCCAGCAACCTATGCAAAGCATTTCTTTGTCATTCCTGTTGATCTGTGGCTCTCCCTGTGTAATCCTTAGGACTGAGCTGTTAGTTTGACAGCCTGATCCTGCACATACGAGGTCCATCTCTGCCTCACAGCTTTCAAAGGAAGGTTCCACCTGCTGTAAAACCTTGGGCTATATGCTCTTTGCAGCTGACCTTTACCCATTATTGATTTACTATAGCTTGTTCTGCACTTTGTCTGGGTGCGGGAAGCCATTTTGGTAAAGACAGTACTTTGATCACTCATGTCAGAGCTACCCCATGATAACTGGTGATCTGATGACTGGTAGAGTAATATTTAAAAAGCAGTAAAGAGATGTTCAGAAATCACAGACCTACAGAGGCAGGTAGATCCTTGCATTGCAGGTCCTCGGGTACGGCTTCCTCTAGAAAAATGAAAACAGTGAGCAGCACAGTAGTGACATCTCCACGTGTCTTTCCATGATCATCTTAGATGATCTGGCATTGATGATATAGTATACAGTTATGAAGCTGGGACAAATTAGGTACAAGAGGTTCACTGCTATATTTCTGGAGAAAATCAAAACAAAATGTAAATCTTTCAGGATAGTGCTTAGCAGTAGCGTACCTAGGATATGGAATCGATGGCTTGTGCCATGGGTGCCACTTGTGGGGGATACTGGCAGTGCCAGTACAAGGTCATCTAGAGCTCATGGCAAACATACCAAATTGCATCCCCTCTGCCCCCAAATTGTATGAGCATTATGTGTCAGAAAAAAAAAACCCTCCCTAAAAAAATTGAGCATTAATCTACATAAATCCCCCCTCCCCCCTGCAAGCTCAAATCTTTACACCCCCCCCCCCCCCACTACACCTCCAAGCTCAAATCCCCTCTCTCTCCAAATACCCCAGCACAAATCCCCCACATTGGTCACATTGGTGGCAAGCAGTGGGATAGTGCTTCCTTCCTTCCTTCCTGTGAACACGTCCAAACCACCACCAGGATCCAAGATTGGGATAGCAGACTTCGGTCACCCTGGCGGAGATATGGACCTGGCTTTAGAGTTGCAGGGGCTGCTGTGGATTGCCCTTTCAGCAATCCCCCGGACTGTGTCTGCGGATCAATACCTTGCGATCAGGCAGCTGATTTGGGTGGGGGTCTGGATTGGAGCCCCCGGGTTACTGATACACAGCAGGGCAAGTGCTTTTGAACCCCAGGGCAATGGGCTAGTGACCAATGGGAGTTGTAGATGCCATTCCTAGTAGAGCAGCCCCAGGAGCAATGGGTGTCCGAGTTGGAAAGGCTGGTCCAGCAGGAGATAGAGCTGGACAATCGATATTGGGCTCTGCAATGGCATGCAGAGCAGTAATATTTAGGGAAGACAACAGAATGCTCCCTGGAGGGATATGACTTTAGCGGCCCTGGATTGCGGTGGAAGAGCCTTACAGATGGTTTTGTGTTTGGCGATGAAGGGGAACCTACCCTTGAGGAGCTGCAAGAATACAGAGAGGCTATGCTCGGTCTTGTAGAGGTCTCAGAGCTTAGACCTGATCTGGAATACTTGCTAAGGAAATAACAGCATCTGGAAAGGGCATACAGGGAACTGCTAGAAAGCGTTCAGCAGCATGACCCAGAATCAGCAGTGGAAACTCCGGAGATTGCCATCCCCAAAGCTGAAGTGCTGACAACAGGGCAGGGCTCTGCTAACCTCTGCCCAGCACCGATAACATCTTTTGGGTTCCAGACACCAGTCTGGGTTCCCAGACACCAGTTCCAGAGACTGGGGATTTAATAGACTTTTCTGCCGAGAAAGAAAAACCTGGTGAGCCTCCAGCAGAAGACCTGGCATCAGGGCCAAACATCACTGAGCTCTGCCCAGCACCAACAGCAGCTTCAGCCTTCTTGAGAGAAAAGGCAGCCAGCCTTTGTCCCACAACACTGAGAGGGACATGGGATTTCCTGCCAGCAGCATCTGTGGAGTTACAAGAAACTTCTCCAGCTGAAGCATTGACAACCAGACAAAGGGTCCAAGGCCTTTGCCCTACACTTGCAGCAGTTCCGGAGGCTCAGTGTAAAAAAGGAGGCGGTCACTCCCCAGCAGCAGATCAGGACCCAGGGGGAGAAGTTAGAGGAGGTGTTTGTCCTCCTTCCCCAACAGTCAGCCAGGGTGGAGGAAACTGTCTTTCCTCCTCAGCAATGATCCGTGCACCTGGGAAACAGAACCAGAGACAGGTCATCCCAGCAGCCAGATGAGGGTAAGGGAGATGGAGCAGCCGGCTCCTTTTCCCAGCAGCAGATGGCACCCCAGAATGATGCCACCAACCCAGCGGAAATCTGGCAACAGAGCAGCGTGCTGCTGTCCTCTGCCGTCAACTAACAAATAATGGATTTTTTTGTGGTAGTGGATGGGACTGCGGTCTCCACCTGTATATCCCAGGGATGCTGAGCAGTCGGCCCAGATCCCCAACAGCATGATGGAGTGAGCCCGATCCCTGTTTCCCCCCAGTGGTGGGTTCTACGAGAGAAGCAGTGGTTGGCTGGGTGAGTAATGCTCTGTTCAGGTCCACTTTAAATATAAGGGGATCAGCAGAGAAACATGTTATAATTCTTACTGCAAATAGGTTTTATTTTGGGTCAAATCTCAAACAAGGCACCAGTTCTGACTCAAACATACTATCCCAGGCAAAAATATAGTTATGTTCCATAATTTACCTCCACAGAGGTAAGATGTTTCTTGTAGTTGGCCTGCTTCCCTCTTTTCAACTTCAACATCAGTCTTGGTGGTCCGCGAGAAGCTATCTGAGCAGATAGCAGAATAGAGGTGGGGGCTTGCAGGAGTTCCTTCTGTTATGGCAGGATTGGATACACCTGAAAAATGTGCATTTTTAGGATCAGATAGTTATCTCAGCATATTGGCCTTCATTTTCAATGTTTGTAGCAAATAACTGACACAAATATTCATTGTCTTAAAACTTACAGGAAAAAATGGAACTGGCATAATAAATTCTTCATCACAGGTAGATATGATCAGGTAGAAACTGATCACAAATATTTTAGGAATAAAATCAAGTTTACTGTGAAACAATAAAAGCCATGTATAAAACTTCTCTTTAAAGTCCAATTATAGTCTCGCCCCCAATCTTTCTAAAGCCCTGTACCACTTTATGTTAGACTCTGTGACTTATTTTTTTTTTCTTATAAAAACGCTGCTTCCCACCCAGTGCTCCATGCTGGCATAGCTCAGTAACAGTTATAGATAGTGGGTCCCAGCAATAAAGCTATTTGCTTGAGGACGTATATCTTTTATAAGGGCTTTTTTCTCTCATAAAATAGGTGCAGAAACTCAACCGCAATTACCCCCCCCCCCCCCAAACACCCCCTCCAATTTGCATCAAATAGTGGGTGTGGTCAAATTTCACTACCAGTGGGAGAGTTTGGGGCGGGGGGGGGGGGTGGTTACACACAAAGTGCAGAGTTCAGTGTTGTGCTATGTGCAGAGTTTGGGAGTGTGCTTTGTACAGGGGTGCGCTTCATACACAGTGCATAATTCAGGGGTGTGCTACACACAGAGTTCAGCCTTCTTCCACAGCTCCTTACCTCTGCATCCCTCATCCACATCTCACTTTCACCCCTCTTCTTTTCTAGTACATTCCCACACACTGTAGGTGGCTTCACCAATATCACTTGCAGGGGGATCATCCAGTGGGGGTGCATCCTGGGCACCTGCATCTAAGTTGTCCCCATCCTGCATTCAGTGGGAGCCAGTCAGGAGATCTGTAGGAGCCGTCGGGAGACAAGCTGTCACTTGTAAACAAAGAAGCCAGACTTTTGTGTTTACAAGTGATAATGGTGAGCAAGGAGGAGAAGGTCTGAGCCAGAGGTGGTGGAATTGAGTTCCACCAAGTTTCATCTGCCTTTCATACACTAAAGAGGTCTTGCTCCACAGTGTTTAAATCTTTTAGCTATCAGTACCCATGCCAAGTTCTTTGGTAGTAGCGGAATTCCTCCCGATAAAAAGGATCTTTGGCAGCACCCTATTGATCAGACCTGCATACCAGAGAGAGCTGATGACTTCTAGAGTCAAAAATTCCCCCAGATGTGTTATTCTTTTTCTTCAACATCACGGGACTGATAAAGCAATGTAAGAACATTTAGGGATTTATTCCACATGAGTGGTATTTGCTCTGTTTTAGAAATATGTGTGACCCAGTCACCTAGTTAGGTAAGCCGTTTCCATATTCTTGAAGGGAATATCAGATCATGTATATTTGTCCCTCTACATTTTTGTGATTTTAAATAATATATGTAACTTCTATTCACTAATATTGAGGACTTTTGCATTTTTGCTATATACGATTTTATAATTATTATCCAGCATTTCGAAATGGTGAAGATATCTCATTACCCTATCTTATCATCCATTATTGCTAATGAGATACAGTGGGCAAAATAATTATTTGATTCCCTGCAGATTTTGTAAGTTTGCCCTCTTACAAAGAAATGAAGGGTCTATTATTTTTATCATAGGTGTACTTTAAATGATAGAGAGTATCAAAATCCAGAAAATCCAGAAAAAACACATGATACAAATTTTATAAGTTGAGTTGCAGTTAAGTAAGTATTTGATAAAACATGACTTAGTACTTGATGGAAAAACCCTTGTTGGCAAGCGTTAAGATGTTTCTTGTAGTTGGTGACCGGGTTTGCACACATCTTAGGAGGGAGGGATTTTGGTCCACTCTTTTTTACAGATCTTCTCTAAATCCTTAAGGTTTTTTGGCTGTCGCTTGGCAACTCAAAGTTTCAGCTCACTCCATAAATTTTCTTTAGGATTAAGGTCTGGAGACTGGCTAGGCCATGACCTTAATATGCTTCTATTTGAGCCACTCCTTTGTTGCCTTGGCAGTATGTTTTGGGTCATTGTCATACTGAAAGACCCATCCATGACCCATCTTAACCACTTGCCGACCGCCGCAAGTACATATACTGCGGCGGTCAGCCCCGTGCAGGCAAAGTGACGTATGGGTATGTCACTCGCCTGCGAGCCAATAGGGGGCGAGCGCGTGCCGCCGAAGGCGTGCTCCCGCCCCCGCTCGTTCACCGTGATCCCCGCGCGTGTGACTGGCGGACTCAATGTCCGCCGGTCTCTCGCGATCGTCCGGTACAGAGGGAGAAAGGCAGGCGGCTAATGTAAACAAAGCCGCCTGTCATTCTCCCTTGTGTAAGTGCAGAGATCATACGGTCCTGCTATGTAGGATCTTAGATCTCTGTAGTTAAACAAACAGTCACATCCCATAACAGTTAGAAGCCCCTAGGGAAACATTTAACCCCTCCTTCTCCAATAAAGTTAACCCCTTCCCTGCCAGTGTCATTTTTACAGTAACAGTGCATATGTATAGCAGTGATTTCTGTAGTAATGTCACTGGTACCCCCAAAAGTGTCAAAAATGTCAGTCAAGGGTTCGATCTGTCCGCCGCAATGTCGCAGTCCCCACAAAAAAATCGCAGATCGCCGCCATTACTCGTTAAAAAAAAAACCAATAAAAATGACAAAAATCTTTCCCTTAGTTAGTAAACGCAATAACTTTTGCGCAAACCAATCAAAATACGCTTATTGCGATTTTTTTTTACCAAACATATGTAGCAGAAAACAAATTGGCCTAAAATGTTAAAAAATTTTGAATTTTACATTTTTTTTTTGGGAATTTCATATAAACAAAAAGGTGAAAAATATTGTTATTTTTGCAAAATTGTCGCTCTTTTTTTGTTTATAGATCAAAAAATCGCACAGGTGATCGAATACCACCAAAAGAAAGCTCTGTTTGTGGGAAAAAAAGGATGTCAAATTTGTTTAGGTACAGCGTCGCACGACCGCGCAATTGTCCGTTAAAGTCACGCAGTGCCGAATCGCAAAATAGGGCCTGGTCAGGAAGGGGGTAAAATCTTCCGGGGCTTAAGTGGTTAAGGTTTCTGGCTGAGGGAAGAAGGTTCTCATCCAAAATTTTACAATACATGGTTCCTGTCCATTGGCCATTCAATGCAGCCAAGTCGGTCTGTACCTTTAGCAGAGAAACAGCCCCAAAATATAATGTTTCCACCTCAGTCCTTGACTGTAGGAATGGTGTTCTTAGGATCATAGTCAGCATTATTTTCTCCACTGTATATAATCATGTAGTATTCTAATTGTTTTTAATATGGTAAGCATTCATCACCTTAACATATTGCCTAGCTTTATCTAATAACATTGAAAGCAATTGTTTTTGTTTAATATTAATTTCATTAATACATGTAGAAATATGTGCTGGGAAGTCAGTTATATATGTCAGTTGAAAATCTGCATGTCATACCCATGTAGATGCTGGAAACAGTACAAGACTCCACCAGTACTGCCTGGTCCTCAGGCTTTCGGGATCTACGAGGTTTGAGTTTGGCATCAGGGTTAGATTGGATCATAAGTGGCTCCTGCCTCTTTCTTCTCTGTTTCTTCTCAAATAGTTTGCGCTATCCAGCAGTAAAGTGAAATAAAACAATATGGCAGATTATGGTATAAGTATATCTATTTTGTTTAGCCAATTTCTTTGTCAGATATTCCTTATTAAGTAAGTGCACCTTTGAGATGTTTTCAAGAAAAGAATAAACTTTCAGCTGTTCAGCGATTTACCTCCCTTAGCTCGTTTAAGTCTAGTACACACGGGCTGAATGTTAGGTTCAAAAGAAACCGGCTGACATTCGGCCCAAGTATACTGCAGTTGGTCCGACAGAAGGGGCATGACCAAAAAAGGTCTTTCAGCCAGGTCCAGAGTTTTCTGGTGGGGAAAAAGGGGGGGGGGGGAGGCTGTTAGAACACTTTAGAACAGCAGGGGAGATCGCTGTACTAATACGGGATAGTTAGTACAGCAGCTCCTCCTGACTTTTTTTCCGTTTAGCCCTGCTGGGTTGAAGAAAAAAGAAAACTGCTAGTATATACTAAGTTTAATCTGTTTATATTCTGTCATTCCTGGTTCCTACTTTCCCCTCTTAATCAACGAGCCAATAAAAAGTTTGAACAAAACATTTAATTTTCCTTGCATATCTTATTTTAGGCCCAGTGATGTCATATCTAGGTCTCTGTGCTTCGCTATGTAATGCAGGCAGATCCTGACTGGCAGGGTGCTGTACATAGCTTCCTGAAAAAATCACGGCATGCTGTACTCCTCCCATGAGCCCTTATCCTAGATGCAAGCAGCGGCTGTTTCTTGGGAGGAGTTATGCAAATATCAAAATGGCAAAAACAAAGGAAGCCATGCTGGAGGTCTAAAAATAAATATCACACTCAATACCACACTAAAAATATCACACTAAATATCAAAATGGCTTAATAAATGTATGTCAGTCTGCAGGAATAGGCGTTCCTAGGCAAGCTGTAACTGCATGCAGATTGCTCTATGGAATGCCCACATGTGATGTTAAGCCTCCATGACGGTCAGAACTATAATTCAATAAATGAAAGGGGCAGGCCAAGGACAATGAAGCTTGGGTGGAAAAGGTTAGATGATGCTTGACATCCTCCAGCCAGGAAATAAGTCTGTCTCTTATAGAATTGCTGCAGTTTCTAATGCACAATGTGAGAAATGCACAGTGTGTAGCATACTCAAGGATAAGGTGCCTGTACATCTATATAAGACTTAAGGTAAAGATTGAGTTGATCGTTAAAGAGGAAATTAACTCACTACACTACAACAACATTGTCTTATTTTGTTCCTCCCCCTCCGTCTTATACAAACAAAAAAAAAAAAAATATTTTTTAAGGTTGCTTTTGAACTTTCCCCCTGCTAATTTGCAGACATGATCCCAAATTCATGATCCTAGTTTCATATTGAAAATACAGCCCTCCTGAACCTCATTCACAATGTATTTAAAGGTTTCAGTCATGTTTCACCTTTCCCTTCTATACTCATGATTATGCATATTATGTTCCTGCAGTTTCCACTGATATGTTCTATCACTCAGACCCTTCACTGTTTTTGTTGCTTGTCCCTGGACTCATTCGGTCTTATTAATTTCTTTGTAAAGCCAGCCATAGAAGGATCCAAATTCATCCAGTTCAGTAGGAACTGGCTGAATTTTCAATCCATCCATGGGCAGGCTGGTTGTCCAGGCCGAATTTTCCATTAGACACTGTAGGCATGTGCCTACAGGCACCGTTCTTAGAGGGGCATGCATATGTACATGGCAGGATCTAGGGGGGTGCTGGGGGGGATGCCCCCCCATTCCAGTTGTGTCCTCTCCCAGGCCGACCCCTGCATTAAAATTGTATCCACACCCGCTGTAGACCCAGACAGGAGAAATTTCCGCAAGAATTTCCGCAAGAAGACCACTGGGAGGAGGTGCAGGCTTTCTGTGCTCTCCCTGCTCCTGTCAGTGGAGCGCTCCCCCATACATTACATGGGTCCTCTTAGATCGCACAGTACACAGCTTTATTACCCGCACCCTACCCATATTTCCAGGAGATGAGCAGTCCCTGGAGGAATTAGGGGATAGGTAATCAAGCCATGTACCATCTGATCTAAAAAGGATCCTGTGTTGTTATTTGCTGAATGGAGGAGTGTTGTTATCCCAGCTCTCTCCCCGCTGACACGTCTCCTGTCTAGACTTGCAGCATGCGTTGGTACAATGTTAATGGGGGGCCAGCCTGGGGGGGGGGGGGGCACAGAGAGCCTGCACCTCCTCACTATTTATCTAGGATTGGAGAGGTGGGTATTTATGCTGGGAAGTGAATGGTCATTTTTGCTAGAAGGAGAAATGGGGGAGGGGGGGGGAACGTATGTGTTAGGGGGCAGAATTGGGGAAGATTTGTGCTAGGAGGGAACAACTGGGGGGGGGGGGGTAGGGATTTTTACTGGAAAGAGTAATTTAGAGGGGGTTGTGCTAAGAGGACAGATTAGAGGGGATTTGTGCTAGGTGGGGGGATTTGTACTAGGGAATCATTTGGGGGGGTTTTACCCTAGAAGTGGGAATTTTGAGGGAAGAACTTATACTAGGAGGTAGAGCTGCACGATTAATCGTAACAGAATCGAGATCGCGATTCACTCCCCCTGACGATCTTAACATGACACTTGCTCGGTTCTTTACATAGCTGTGAGGGAGCAGCTGTCAAAAAAAAAAGCCTATCAGCATTAGTCTCCCACTGAACTGTAAACACAAATGATTACATTGTATCTTTTCTTTCCCTCTGCCGGAGGAAGGAAGTTTAACCTCTTAACCACTTTACCACCGGAGGATTTTGCTGTCTTACGTCCAGGCCACTTTTTGCGATTCGGCGCTGTGCAACTTTAACTGACAATTGCGCGGTCGTGTGACGCCGTACCCAAACGAAATTTACGTCCTTTTTTCCCACAAACAGAGCTTTCTTTTGGTGGTATTTGATCACCTGTGCGATTTTTACTTTTTGCGCTATAAACAAAAAAAGCGTTTATTTTGAAAAAATAACAATATTTTTAACATTTTTTTATATGAAATTCCTCCCAAAAAATATGTAAAAATCTATTTTTTCTTTAATTTTTGGCCAATTTGTTTTCTGCTACCTATGTTTGGTAAAAAAAATCACAAAAAGCATATTTTGATTGGTTTGCGCAAAAGTTATTGCGTTTACTAACTAAGGGAAAGATTTCTGTCATTTTTGGTGTTTTTTTTTAACGCGTAATGGCGGCGATCTGCGATTTTTTTTGCGGGACTGCGACATTGCGGCGGACAGATCGGACCCTTGACTGACATTTTTGACACTTTTGGGGGTACCAGTGACATTACTGCAGTAATCAGTGCTATACATATGCACTGTTACTGTAAAAATGACACTGGCAGGGAAGGGGTTAACTTTATTGGAGAGGGAGGGGTTAATGTATGCCTGGTGCTTACTAACGTGTGGGGGGGGGGGGTGACTGAGTGAGCCAGGGACAGATCGGATGTTCAGCTATGCGAACACTCCGATCTGTCACTCCCTGTCACTGAGGAGATCCGCCTGCTCTGTTTACACAGGCGGGCGGATCTCCAAACTAGATTCCCCGACGATCGGGGAAGAGCGGCTCCTCCCCTGGCCCGACTCCCTGTAGCGCCGCCTACAGGGGGAGGAGTCCAGCGACGTAGGTCTACGTAGCTGGACGATAACGAGCCACTGTGCCGCAGTAGCAGCACAGTGGCCGGAGCTAAAGTGGTTAAAGACTAAACCTTTTTCCTACACTTGTTGCTTGGAAGTTAAATCAGTTTATTTTTCCTAGAAAAGTAGTTAGAGCCCCCAAACAATTATATATATATTTTTTTTTAGCAGAGACCCTGCAGAATAAAATGGTGATTGTTGTAAATTTTTATGTCACACTGTATTTGCGCAGCAGTCTTTCAAACGCAATTAGTACACTTTAATGAATAAAAAAATAAAACAAAACCGTAAAGTTATCCCAATTTTTTTATAATGTAAAAGATGTTACACAGAGAATCGTGAGAGAATCGTGATCTTTATTCCAAGCAAAAAAATCGTGATTCTCATTTTGGTCAGAATCGTGCAGCTCTACTAGGAGGCGGGATTTGTGCTGGGAGTGGAGATTTGTGGGAGAGGAATTGTGCTAGGAGGGGGGATTTGGGGGTTGAATTAATGCTAGAAGGGGGGATTTGGAAGGAAAGAGGATATGTCCTAGGTGGGGTGATTTGTAGGGGATTGGGGGGCACAGATATGTGCTGGGAGAGGGATTTGGACTGTGATGGGGAATTTTTCCATTTATGTTTAGGGACAATATTAACTTGCAGAAAGAATTTATGCTAAGGGGAAAAATGTGTGTTGATTAGTGCTGTAACCTAGCTGTTTTACCTGTAATTCCAGTTTCTGTTGACGCACATCATGCAGATCATCCTCTTTCCTGCAGTGGCATAAAACAAAGGCAATCGTTTAGACTGTTTCTGTCTTCCTAAATATATAATTTACACTATTGCTGTCTGTACAGTAAACCTTCTCTATAATCCTCATCTCTATGATTGACGGTGGACTTGAAATTGATTAACAATACTGTACATATAATGTACTGTAGTTTTGCAGATATGCTTGATACGATCTCTGAAAAAGATGTTGCTATCATCTAGAGTTCAAATTGAACAGATAAATATGGCAGCACCTCCTCTAACAACTAGTTGATCTCAACACGACCTATTTTAGATAAGGGATCTGTTTTTGTTTTTTGTACTTTTATTGCATTTTTAATGTTATAATTCTTACAACATATCACCACTAGTATTCCTGTGGTTACAAAATTCCAAAGTAAATTCATCATTAAAGCGGTAATAAACCCAAAGGCAATCATTTATTATTTTCCCCGCTTATCAATTCTTATATGTTGTGGCTGTATTTGTTTTCTTTTTTAGGCATGTGAATGGCCCCAAATTTATTCTGCAGCAGGACAACTACCCCAAACATACAGCCAATGTCATTAAGAACTATCTTCAGTGTAAAGAAGAACAAGCAGTCCTGGAAGTGATGGTTTTGCCCCCACAGAGCCCTGATCTCAACATCATCAAGTCTGTCTGGGATTACATGGAAAATAAAGAAAGGTCTGAGGCAGCCTACATCCACAGAGGATCTGTGGTTAGTTCTCCAAAATGTTTGGAACAACCTACCTGCTGAGTTCCTTCAAAAACTTTGTGAAAGTGTACCTAGAAGAATTGATGCTGTTTTGTGGGCAAAGGGTGGTCCCACGTACATATTGGTTTGCTTTCGAATTCTGTTTTGTTCATTTACTTTCCATTTTGTTAATTGATAAAAATAAACTAACACCTCTATTTCTGAAAACATTCTTAATTTACACCATTTTTACACACCTCCCTAAAATGTATGCACACTACTGTATGTGTAGTGCTTACTCCCCACAGGAGCAACTTTGTACATTGGGTTCTCTGTTCTTTTGCCTCGACTCTGTGAATAAACTCGGCCCCTCTGACACAGCAAGTTAGGCAAATGAATACTGCAGTACTATTGGAAGCACAAATATAAATACCCTACTTGAAATTATGTTTCAGTATCATAAAGCAAACACTAGATTGGTTAGTGTTAAAGAAACTCATTAAATTGTCATGATTTAATGTAAATGGCAGGATATGCATTAATGAGCAAAGAGAGAATTAGTTCAATCACTGCTCACTAGACAATGTCATCACAATGTTATACATTGTAGAGGCTTAGGGTAAAGCTCTGTACCACTAAATTAAAGTAAGCCTAGTAACCCACAAAATCAGCAATAAGCAATAGCTTTGGTAAAAAGCAATAGTCAGTGATCAATATTACTATAATTCCTTTGTAACCAGCAGGCTTTAACCGCTTTATAGTGCACTTTATTTAAATAGCTAAAAGGCTCCGTAAAGAGGTACCTCTTACTATAGACAATGGGCAAAGTTCTTGTGAAGCAGCTATATGGGTGAGCAGTCCTTAGTGCTAGTTGTTCAGCTGGCTAGTGTTGGGGCACAATCTTTACAGTGGTGCACATAAGTGTGGTCCCAAGAAAGTCTGCGTGCAGCGAATAAAGCCATTAGTTAGATGGCCAGTCTCTATGTACCCAGTCTCTGCTAGCAGCAAAAAATCAATGGCAGCAATGCCCTCTCATCAGTCTCAGCAATATATCAACTTTGGTCCCACTGTCCAGATGTCAGCTCACTTCTGAATCTCCCTGGAGAGATTTAGGTCCTCAGCACACAGGTTAACAGCACTCTGATTTCAGTCTCGGGACACAGGCTTGTAGTAGGATAGTGTGCACTCCGGTCCCCTTGCAGCAACAAGGATTTGTCCCTCTAAGCCCTGGGGAAAAAATGCTCTTTTTCCCTCCTGTGTATATCTGGGAGTTGCAGTCCATCACTCCATCTGCTCTTATGCAAGATCCTCCTCCCAGACTGCATTTCCCAAAATTCAGTGCGGCCTGCATTAAAGTCTCTCAAGTTCTTCATGCCCGCTGGCTCCCTCTGCTGGATGGATGCTGAATGACACTGAAAGCCGGCATAAAAGTTTTCTTTTGGTACACAAAGCGGCTGCAGTACAGTCTCTTTATAGTGGCTCCTTCTGTAGCCAAGCACCTAGCTATACATGACATGGAATACATTGTATACTAAAAGTTATTTACCTTTCATGATTTGTTAAACATCATTGGAATTAACTTGATATAAACTGTCATGGCTGAGTAGCTAAAGCCGTTACATCTGATTTCACCATTAATTAGATGTCATATTTGTCTTCTGGATTCAATTAATGTGGAAAGCACTGAAACAGTGTATCGATTTCCTCTAGGAGCAGGCAATTTATGTACCCAGCTGTTCCTCCGTCTAATATAGTGACGAAGATATTACCATTAATTTCACCTTAATGCAGTTCTGTCAATATTTACTACTGCAGAACTTGCCCAGTAAGAGCGGATTAAGATAGACAGCTAAGCTTATTATTGATGAACTGACGACAGCTGCGCAAGTAGATTTAGCAAGCAGAACCTTTTAAACTGTATATTATACTGCAGCAACGTAGAAGAACGCTGACCACAAATGTCACACCTGAGGTTAAGGGGAAGTTAGACTTTTTTTTTTTTTTTCATATACTTGTACATGTAAAAGTATTCCTACCAATGGGTGTTTATACAGTAAACTGTTGTTTCTGTTGGGCAACTATGTATGCACAGGGTGGTGGCTATTTGATTAGATTTTCAGGCTGGGCTACCTGTTAAAAGCATTGGAAAATGGTTGTGCCTCAGGCCACATTCACACCTATGCGTGTGCATTGTCAATAGTGCATAATGATATACAGTGACTTGAAAAAGTATTCATACCCCTTCAGATTTTCCACATTTTGTCATGTTACAACCAACAACATAAATGTATTTTATTTGGATTTTATGTGATAGACCAACACAAAGTGGCACAAAATTGTGAAGTGGAAGGAAAATGATAAATGGTTTTCAAAACTTTTTACAAGTAAATATGTGAAAAGTGTGGCGTACATTTGTATTCAGCCCCCTTTACTCTGATACCCCTAACTAAAATCCATTTGCCTTAAGAAGTCACCTAATTAGTAAGTAGAGTCCACCTGTGTGTAATTTAATCTCAGTATAAATACAGCTGTTCTGGGAAGCCCTCAGAGGTTTGTTAGTTAACCTTAGTGAACACACAGCATCATGAAGGCCAAGGAACACACCAGGCAGGTCAGGGTTAAAATTGTGGAGAAGTTTAAAACAGGGTTAGGTTATAAAAAATATCCCAAACTTTGAACATCTCACAGAGCATTGTTCAATCCATTATCCAAAAATGGAAAGAGTATGGCACAACTGCAAACCTACCAAGACATGGCTATCCATCTAAACTAACAGGCTGGGCAAGGAGAGCATTAATCAGAGAAACAGCCAAGAGGCCCATGGTAACTCTGGAAAAGCTCCAGAGATCCACAGTTCAGGTGCGAGAATCTGTCACAGGACAACCATTAGTCTTGCGCTCCACAAATCTGGGCTTTTATGGAAGAGTGGCAAGAAGAAAGCCATTGCTGAAAGAAAACCATAAAAAAGTCTTGTTTGCAGTTTGCGAGAAACCATGTGGGGGACACAGCAAACATGTGGAAGAGGGTGCTCTGGTAAGATGAGACCAAAATTGAACTTTTAAGCATAAAAGCAAAACACTATGGTGTACGTTTAGTAAACTGAGAAGTTTTCTCTCAGTTCACTTCTCGGCAGTTCTCAGAGAAAAATTATCTCCTCTGGCACCCAGTTTAGGTGGCCGAGAACTTCAATTCTCAAAGGGTGATCAGAGGAGAAGTTTTTTATCTGAAAACGGCCGTGATCCCTGGTGGACTGCCTTTAATCTCACGAGATTTTGTGAGATTACAGTGCCGCCAAGTGTAAAAAGTGAAACCAAAGTTTAAGAGCACTCGTAATGACATGTTCTGACACATGAAAACTAACTGAATATCTATCTATCTGTACACACACACACACACACATATATATATACAGTATATATACATATATACATACAGTGTATATACATATGTACATACAGTATATATATACACCAGTACATATATATATATATATACACACACCAATACATACAGTGTATATATATATATATACACCAGTACATACAGTATATATATATATATATATATATATATATATATATATATATATATATTTATATATATATATACATACAGTGGGTACGGAAAGTATTCAGACCCCCTTACATTTTTCACTCTTTGTTATATTGCAGCCATTTGCTAAAATCATTTAAGTTCATTCTTCTTCCTCATGAATGTACACATAGCACCCCGTACTGACAGAACAATAGAGAACCCCTGAGGATTGGGACTTTCAACGGCAAGAACGGGACTTGAGTATGAAAATATATAAATTTTATTACAAGTATTACAAAAATAGAACATACAAAAACACAAATAAAATATATGATAAAAACATGGTCATAGATACGTCTTGGAACCAAGAGGGTCTGAGGTGTCTGGATCGGACTAGACGCGTTTCGGTCCAATTGCCTTTCTCGATAGTCCAGAAAACACCAGAGCTCAGACAGATATGTAAGACCTCTGTGGAATCCAGGATGAAAGACCAAATGGATGGGCCTTGGTGGATGGAAAAAAAAAAAGCCTTCCAATGTCTATGGCGCCATTATTCAAATACACAGGGCTGTACAGGGATCCAGTGCTGGATACGTCCCAGCACTATATATTTATCGGGAGACATCTCTACCCTCGTGGGAATTTTTGATCGGGGGGCTCTTTTTCATTGTTACCTGCAAAGCCACTGTTTATTTTTTGGCTTATAACCATTCAAATTCCCTCTGGAAGCCCATTTAAATACATAAATTGTTTTGGGCCTATCCTGCACAGACCCAGCCAAGTTGGCATATACTACTTGCGGCCATAGACATTGGAAGGCTTTTTTTTTTTTCCATCTACCAAGGCCCATCCATTTGGTCTTTCGTCCTGGATTCCACAGAGGTCTTACATATCTGTCTGAGCTCTGGTGTTTTCTGGACTATCGAGAAAGGCAATTGGACCGAAACGCGTCTAGTCCGATCCAGACACCTCAGACCCTCTTGGTTCCAAGACGTATCTATGACCATGTTTTTATCATATATTTTATTTGTGTTTTTGTATGTTCTATTTTTGTAATACTTGTAATAAAATTTATATATTTTCATACTCAAGTCCCGGTTCTTGCCGTTGAAAGTCCCAATCCTCAGGGGTTCTCTATTGTTCCATATTTACCAGGGATGTTGGCAAGATTCCAGGTTTAAAACACAGACTCCGAATTTATCTTTTCCGTACTGACAGAAAAACACAGAATTGTTGACATTGTTGCAGATTTATTAAAAAAGAAAAACTGAAATATCACATGGTCCTAAGTATTCAGACCCTTTGCTCAGTATTTAGTAGAAGCCCCCTTTTGATCTAATACAGCCAGGAGTCTTTTTGGGAAAGATGCAACAAGTCTTTCACACCTGGATTTGGGGATCCTCTGCCATTCCTCCTTGCAGATCCTCTCCAGTTCTGTCAGGTTGGATGGTAAACGTTGGTGGACAGCCATTTTTAGGTCTCTCCAGAGATGCTCAATTGGGTTTAAGTCAGGGCTCTGGCTGGGCCATTCAAGAACAGTCACAGAGTTGTTGTGAAGCCACTCCTTCGTTATTTTAGCTGTGTGCTTAGGGTCATTGTCTTGTTGGAAGGTAAACCTTCGGCCCATGTCTGAGGTCCAGAGCACTCTGGAGAAGGTTTTTGTCCAGGATATCCCTGTACTTGGCCGCATTCATCTTTCCCTCGATTGCAACCAGTCGTCCTGTCCCTGCAGCTGAAAAACACCCCCACAGCATGATGCTGCCACCACCATGCTTCACTGTTGGGACTGTATTGGACAGGTGATGAGCAGTGCCTGGTTTTCTCCACACATACCGCTTAGAATTAAGGCCAAAAAGTTATATTTTGGTCTCATCAGACCAGAGAATCTTATTTCTCACCATCTTGGAGTCCTTCAGGTGTTTATTAGCAAACTCCATGCGGGCTTTCATGTGTCTTACACTGAGGAGAGGCTTCCGTCGGGCCACTCTGCCATAAAGCCCCGACTGGTGGAGGGCTGCAGTGATGGTTGACTTTCTACAACTTTCTCCCATCTCCTGACTGCATCTCCGGAGCTCAGCCACAGTAATCTTTGGGTTCTTCTTTACCTCTCTCACCAAGGCTCTTCTCCCCCGATAGCTCAGTTTGGCCGGACGGCCAGCTCTAGGAAGGGTTCTGGTCGTCCCAAACGTCTTCCATTTGAGGATTATGGAGGCCACTGTGCTCTTAGGAACCTTAAGTGCAGCAGAAATCTTTTTGTAACCTTGGCCAGATCTGTGCCTTGCCACAATTCTGTCTCTGAGCTCTTCAGGCAATTCCTTTGACCTCATGATTCTCATTTGCTCTGACATGCATTGTGATCTGGAAGGTCTTATATAGACAGGTGTGTGGCTTTCCTTATCAAGTCCAATCAGTATAATCAAACACAGCTGGACTCAAATGAAGGTGTAGAACCATCTCAAGGATGATCAGAAGAAATGGAAAGCACCTGAGTTAAATATATGAGTGTCACAGCAAAGGGTCTGAATACTTAGGACCATGTGATATTTCAGTTTTTCTTTTTTAATAAATCTGCAACAATGTCAACAATTCTGTGTTTTTCTGTCAGTATGGGGTGCTATGTGTACATTCACGAGGAAGAAGAATGAACTTAAATGATTTTAGCAAATGGCTGCAATATAACAAAGAGTGAAAAATTTAAGGGGGTCTGAATACTTTCCGTACCCACTGTATACCCACACACATACATACATACATACATACATACATACATACCATATATACATATATATATTTTTTTTAATTTTGAACCCACTGGTGCTGATATATCGGAAGAAAGTAGTCTTCTTCCTCTAACATCACCAGCTTCTCCCCCTGATTCTCCACCTCTGAGCTGTAGAATCTGGAATGGAGATATTTCAGAATAACGGCTATGAGATCTAAACTGGCCGTTTGTGACAGAACGGTCATGTACTGTGATGAGAAGGTGAAGAACATGTTCTCTGCTCTTCACCTCAGCTACCTAAACCGTAACTCATCATAGATCAGTCGTGATCCTGAGGATCACGGTTTTTCTCTGTTTATTAAAAGTACACCTATGTGTGTCGGAAAACGAACACTGCACATCACCCTGAACACACCACCCCCACCGTGAAACATGGTGGTGGCAGCATCATGTGATGGAGATGCTTTTCTTCAGGACAGGACAGGAAAGCTGGAAAGAGTTGATGGAATATGGATGGAGTCAAATACAGGGCAATCTTAGAAGAAAACCTGTTAGAGTCTGCAAAAGACTTGAGACTGGGGTGGAGGTTCACCTTCCAGCAAGACAACAACCCTATAACATACAGCCAGAGCTACAATGGAATGGTTTAGATCAAAGCATATTCATGTGTTAGAATGGCCCAGTCAAAGTCCAGACCTAAATCCAATTGAGAATCTGTTGCAGGACTTGAACATTTCTGTTCACAGACTCTCTCCATCCAATCTGACAGAGCTTGAGCTTTTTTGCAAAGAAGAATGGGCAAAAATTTCACTCTCTAGATGTGCAAAGCTAGTAGAGATTTAAAAGACCCAAAAAGATGTCAGCTGTAATTGCAGTGAAAGGTGGTTCCACAAAGTATTGACTCAGGGGAGCTGAATACAAGTGCACGCCACACTTTTCAGATATTTATTTGTAAATTTTGAAAACCATTTATCATTTTCCTTCTACTTCACAATTATGTGCCACTTTGTGTTGCTCTATCACATAAAATCCCAATAAAATACATTTTTTTTTTTTTGGTTATAATTTGACAAAATGTGGAAAATAATTTTTCAAGGCACTGGCTCATAGAAGCACATGCATCATGCTTTCTTATGTGCATCTATCAATTCAGATAGGCCCTTGGCGGATATAAGTGGTTGTCAAATAACATGTTAAACATCAAATTGCAGTGCAATGCAGTGATATGTCTGTAAAGGCAAGACAGAAACCATACAGTAACTTTTTTAAAACCTGTGCTTAGTAAAATATGGCACGTGCAGCACCTAATTAAGTCTGAATACAGGACCCAAATTCAAATTATACAAAAAAGGTGCGCATTTCCCTTTAAGATAAAAATGCAAATGAATATATAAATATTACACAAGTGAATGTATCCTTTAAGCAATAAAAATAAATCCGTAAACAAAGCCCAATCTGAACTAATATACAGTGGAGATCAAAAGTTTGGGCACCCCAGGTAAAAATTTGTATTAATGTGCATAAAGAAGCCAAGGAAAGATGTAAAAATCTCCAAAAGGCATCAAATTACAGATTAGACATTCTTATAATATGTCAACAAAAGTTAGATTTTATTTCCATCATTGACACTTTCAAAATTACAGAAAACAAAAAAATGGTGTCTGCAAAAGTTTGGGCACCCTGCAGAGTTAATATCTTGTACTGCCCCCTTTGGCAAGTATGACAGCTTGTAAATGCTTTTTGTAGCCAGCCAAGAGTCTTTCAATTCTTGTTTGAGGTATATTTGCCGATTCTTACTTACAAAAGTCTTCCAGTTCTTTGAGGTTTCTGGGCTGTCTGTCACGCACTGCTCTTTTAAGGTCTATCCATAGATTTTCAATTATGTTGAGGTCAGGAGATTGTGAAGGCCATGGCAAAACCTTCAGTTTACGCCTCTTGATGTAATCCCCCGTGGATTTCGAGGTGTGTTTAGGATCATTATCCATTTGTAGAAGCCATCCTCTCTAACTTCAGCTTTTTCACAGATGGCATCAAGTTACCATCCAAAATTTGCTGAAATTTTATTGAATCCATTTTTCATTCTACTCGTGAGATGTTCCCAGTGCCACTGGCTGCAATACAACCCCAAAGCATGATTGATCCACCCCCATGCTTAACAGTTGGACAGAGGTTCTTTTCATTAAATTCTGTGTCCCTCCTTCTCCAAACATACCTTTGCTCATTCCAGCCAAAAGTTAAATTTTAACCTCATCGGTCCACGGAACTTGTTTCCAAAATGCATCAGGCTTGTCTATATATGTTCATTTGCAAAGTTCAAACGCTGATTTTTGTGGTGAGGACGTAGAAGAGGTTTTCTTCTGATGTGCAGTCAAACGTGGGTTTTGAATTGTTTTTCTAACAATCCTGCGAGCTGTTCTGTCTGATATTTTTCTTGGTCTTCCAGATCTTGCTTTAACTTCCACTGTTCCTGATGACTGCCATTTCTTAATTACATTCCGAACAGAGGATATTGACATCTGAAAACGCTTTGCTATCTTCTTATAGCCTTCTCCAGCTTTGTGAGCGTCAACTATTTTCAGCTTCAGTTTTCTAGACAACTGCTTAGAAGATCCCATGGTGCTGATTGTTGGGGCAAGGTCAGATGAGTCTGGGCATTTAAAACCTTTGAGATTGACATCACCTGGTCTTCCCAGACGATGATTGAGAACAATCCATGACACTGGCAGGTCTCAGCCTTGCAAAGGGGGCAGTGCATGCTGTAATTATGCTATAAATTCTGCAGGGTGCCCAAACTTTTGCAGACACCATTTTTTTGTTTTCTGTAATTTTGAAAGTGTCAATGATGGAAATAAAATCTAACTTTTGTTGACATATTATAAGAATGTCTAATCTGTAATTTGATGCATTTTGGAGATTTTTCCATCTTTCCTTGGCTTCTTTATGCACATTAATACAAATTTTTACCTGGGGTGCCCAAACTTTCAATCCCCACTGTATATTCAAAATTGTCATATGTCAATAACCATAAAGAATCCAATACAAAAGTGCATATCCTTTTAAATGTAATGTGCAAATTAGTCAAGTGTCTGAAAAAGTTCAGGTTATAAAGTGCAGCCAAAAATCTACATGCAAAGCTGCTTACCTAATATAAAGATACCAATAAGGGATCATGTGTGCCTTATCTGGGGCAAAACAGGCAACTCAAATCACTGGCTGATCCCCAGTAAGGCGAATCCACTATCTGGCTCTACAGCTCACACCACCATGCATTTATTTAGGACCAAGCACCTTGCCTTTAACCCATTCTCAGCAGGGGCATTAAAACAAGAAGAGCAACTGAAGCCTCATCATGTAATATTTTCCTGATGATGCCGTATAGAGGAAACGTGTTGGGTGGAGCTGTTCCTGTGATGCCATTATGCACACTGGTGAGTAGGGTTGAGCGGACACCTAGATGTCCGTGTTCGACGGGTTCGGCCGAACTTTAAAAAAAAGTCCGGGTCCGTGTCCCGGACTTTTACCGAACTTTTCCCGGACACCGAACCCCATTGAAGTCAATGGGGACCCGAACTTTAAGGCACTAAAATGGCTCTAAAACACCAAAGGAAAGGGCTAGAGTGCTGCAAATGGCAGCAAAACGTAATTAAGAGCATGGCAAGTGCTCTGCAAACAAATGTGGATAGGGAAATAACTTAAAACAACAAAAAAAAACAGAAAAATAAAACAATGTTCTTCTTCATCTCTGAAGGACGAGGCCCATATGGAGTAGGAGGGAGGTTGAGGTGGTGGTGGATGTGGCGGTGACATAGGCGTGCGCACAGGGTGTGCTGGGTGTGCCTGGGCACACCCTAATCACCTAGGGCACATAGCATTGCCAGTGAGGAGATGGGAAAGATCTCCCTGGGACCTGCTCTGCTCTATTTCTCCTTGCCTACAGGTACATGGCCCCGATACATTACTCTCCCTGCTGGCAAACACATGCATGTGTATTTCAACTTTGGGGTGCACACCTTAATGCAATAGGCTGCGCACACCTATGGGCGGTGTAGGTGGAAGCGGCGGTGGAGGAGGACCAGGGCCGGATTAACAGCATCATGGGCTTGGTGCTGAGGATTTTGAAGGGCCTTAAGGGCCGTGCCTTGCCATGCACCCAGAGGAGGAAGGGTGCAGCCATGCATGCCTAATTCAACATTGCCACTATGGCTAACAGAGGGGGAAATCAGGGAAAGACTGGATAAACTTAACACAAACAAATCACCAGGCCCGGATGGCGTACATCCGAGAGTGCTCAAGGAACTCAGTATGGTTATATCTAGACCACTGTTCCTGATCTTTGCTGACAGTATTAGGACAGGAGATGTACCAGGGGATTGGAGGAAGGCTAACGTGATTCCGATATTCAAAAAGGGCCAGAGACATATCCCGGGAAATTATAGGCCTGTCAGTCTGACATCAATAATATGTAAACTTTTGGAGGGGATGATAAGGGACTATATCGTAGAGTATGCTAAAGACAACAACATCATCAGTAGTAACCAGCACGGGTTTACAAATGGGCGATCTTGTCAAACCAATCTCTTAGCATTCTACGAGGAAGTGAGCTGTGAGCTAGATAGGGGGAGACCAGTGGATGTGGTGTACTTGGATTTCGCTAAGGCGTTTGATACAGTTCCCCACAAGCGCTTAATTTATAAAATAAGGTCTGCAGGTATCGACAGCAGGGTTTGCTCTTGGATACGGAATTGGCTAAAAGGCCGTGTCCAAAGGGTAGTAATAAACAGCGCATACTCAGACTGGTCTGAGGTAGTAAGCGGGGTGCCCCAGGGCTCAGTCCTGGGACCAACCTTGTTCAATTTATTCATAAACAGCATTGAGGAAGGGATCAGTAGTTCGTTATCAGTTTTTGCAGATGACACAAAATTGGCCAGGGCAATAACTGCACAGCATGAAGCAGATATCCTACAGAATGACCTGGACAAAATTACGGAGTGGGCAACGACATGGCAAATGAGGTTTAATGTGGAGAAGTGTAAGGTTTTGCACTTGGGGACCAAAAACATAAAAACACAATACACGTTAGGAGGGGAACCCTTGGGGGAATCAAAAATGGAGAAAGATTTGGGAGTCTTAGTTGATGATAGATTAGGCAACAGCATGCAATGCCAAGCGGCAGCTTCCAAAGCCAACAGAATATTAGCATGCATAAAGAAAGGGATGTATTCCAGAGATAAGACTATAATCCTTCCACTTTATAAAACTCTGGTCCGACCGCATCTGGAGTATTCTGTCCAGTTCTGGTCGCCAGTCCTCAGGAGGGATGTGTTGGAGCTGGAGAAAGTCCAGAGAAGGGCAACTAAACTGATTAGGGGGTTGGAGGACCTTACCTATGAAGAGCGGCTGCAATCGCTCGATTTATTTTCCCTGGAGAAAAGACGTCTGAGAGGGGACATGATAGCAATTTATAAATATCTTAATGGGGATCTCAGCTTAGAAGAAAAGCTGTTCATTCGAAGGAATTGCATGAGGACTCGAGGACATACAATGCGATTAGAGGAGAAGCGTTTTAACCTCAGGCAACGTGGGGGGTTCTTTACTGTTAGGGCTACAAGATTGTGGAATTGTCTACCACAAGAGGTGGTTTCTGCGGGTAGTATGGTGACTTTCAAAAGACTCTTAGACTTACATCTCAAGGATCAGGAGATTGAGGGCTATGTTAGATGATTACAGTCACACACACCTACACAGGTTGAACTGGATGGACTATTGTCTTTATTCAACCTCGCCTACTATGTAACTATGTAACTATGTAACATGGGATGCTGTCTCTGAAGCCCATAAACACATCCATGCATCGCCAACTGTCCCTCCTTGTCCGGCCTTCACGCTGTGTGGGGAGGTTCTGAGGGTGCTGCCTGGGGAAGCGAGCATAGAAGCCAGACTTCTGTGTTTACAAGTGACAGAAGAGCGGTAACAGTGAATATGGCCAACCCGGGGCCTATATAAAAGGTAGGGGCCTGGAGCTGCAGCTCCAATAGCCCCTACATTAATCTGGCCCTGAGGAGGAGGACGAGGTAGCCAACACTGCTTCTTTTCAAAAATTTTAAATGAGGGTACACCCCAAAAGAGTGAGAAAGAGCAAAAATGGAACAATGGGTGGGTAAGGTCGGTATCCATTGCTATTCTGCATAAGGTACGGAAAAGTCCCGTGGGATCCATGCCTGGTTCATTTTAATGAACGTGAGCTTGTCCACATTGTCTCTGGACAGGCGGCTGCGCTTGTCTGTTATAACGCCCCCAGCCGTGCTAAATACCCGTTCAGATAATACACTGGCTGCAGGGCACGCCAGCACCTCCAAGGCGTAAAGGGCAAGCTCAGGCCATGTGCCCAATTTGGAGACCCAGAAGTTGAAGGGGGCAGACCCGTCATTCACTACATGTAGGCGTGTGCACACATACTGCTCCACCATGTTGGTAAAATGCTGCCTCCTGCTAAGACGTTCCATCTGAGCTGCTGGTGCTGCTGTTTGTTGTGGCGTGCTGACAAAGCTTTTCCACATTTCGGCCATGCTAACCCTGCCTTCTGAGGTGCTGGCGGTGCCCTGGTTGCGTTGGCGACCTCCTCCTCCTCCTCCTCTGCCTTGTGCTTCCACTGTGGCCCCGCTGTCAGATGGGAATGCCAGCAGCATGGCGTCTACCAGCGTGCGCTTGTACTCGCGCATCTTGCGATCGCGCTCCAGTGAGTGAATTAAGGACGGTACGTTGTCCTTGTAACGGGGATCCAGCAGCGTGGCCACCCAGTAATCAGCACAAGTTAGAATGTGGGCAACTCGGCGGTCGTTGTGGAGACACTGCAGCATGTAATCGCTCATGTGTGCCAGGCTGCCCAGAGGCAACGAAAGGCTGTCCTCTGTGGGAGGTGTATCGTCCGTGTCCTCTGTATCCCCCCAGCCACGCACCAGTGATGGCCATGAGCTGGCCTGGGTGCCACCCTGCTGTGAACATGGTTCCATCTCCTCCTCCAGCTCCTCCTCCTCCTCATCCTCCTCATCCTCCAGAACTGTGCCCCTGCTGGACAATTGCGTCCCTGGCGTTTGCGTGTGCAGGAACCCACCCTCGGAGCCCCTTGCGAATGACTGCCCTGAAAGCCTTGGAAATGTTACCTCTTCATCCTCCTCCTCCTCCTCATCCTGTGCCACATCCTCTTCCATCATCGCCCGAATTGTTTTTTCAAGGAGGCATAGAAGTGGGATAGTTAAGCTGAGAACGGCGTCATTGCCACTGGCCATGTTGGTGGAGTACTCAAAACAGCGCAACAAGGCACACAGGTCTCGCATGGAGGCCCAGTTAAATTAAATAGCGGAATAGAAAATATGATCCAAAAAAAGTGTATGTATATCACACGTACACAACCACACTGGGCCCCAATTACTATTGTTTGTACCCCTAAAAGGCTAGATGAGGAGTAGGGGGAGTATGGAACAGGCAGCACCCTCAAACCTTCAGAAGTATGAGATGAACCCCAACAACTTGGAAAGGTGGATCTCTCTCACACGTACCAACACAGACTATCCCCCAATTTAACTGATCCCCAAAGGTTTTTGATTAAATAGCGGAATAGAAAATATGATCCAAAAAAAGTGTATGTATATCACACGTACACAACCACACTAGGCCCCAATTACTATTGTTTGTACCCCTAAAAGGCTAGATGAGGAGTAGGGGGGGTATGGAACAGGCAGCACCCTCAAACCTTCAGAAGTATGAGATGAACCCCAACAACTTGGAAAGGTGGATCTCTCTCACACGTACCAACACAGACTATCCCCCAATTTAACTGATCCCCAAAGGTTTTTGATTAAATAGCGGAATAGAAAATATGATCCAAAAAAAGTGTATGTATATCACACGTACACAACCACACTAGGCCCCAATTACTATTGTTTGTACCCCTAAAAGGCTAGATGAGGAGTAGGGGGGGTATGGAACAGGCAGCACCCTCAAACCTTCAGAAGTATGAGATGAACCCCAACAACTTGGAAAGGTGGATCTCTCTCACACGTACCAACACAGACTATCCCCCAATTTAACTGATCCCCAAAGGTTTTTGATTAAATAGCGGAATAGAAAATATGATCCAAAAAAAGTGTATGTATATCACACGTACACAACCACACTGGGCCCCAATTACTATTGTTTGTACCCCTAAAAGGCTAGATGAGGAGTAGGGGGAGTATGGAACAGGCAGCACCCTCAAACCTTCAGAAGTATGAGATGAACCCCAACAACTTGGAAAGGTGGATCTCTCTCACACGTACCAACACAGACTATCCCCCAATTTAACTGATCCCCAAAGGTTTTTGATTAAATAGCGGAATAGAAAATATGATCCAAAAAAAGTGTATGTATATCACACGTACACAACCACACTAGGCCCCAATTACTATTGTTTGTACCCCTAAAAGGCTAGATGAGGAGTAGGGGGGGTATGGAACAGGCAGCACCCTCAAACCTTCAGAAGTATGAGATGAACCCCAACAACTTGGAAAGGTGGATCTCTCTCACACGTACCAACACAGACTATCCCCCAATTTAACTGATCCCCAAAGGTTTTTGATTAAATAGCGGAATAGAAAATATGATCCAAAAAAAGTGTATGTATATCACACGTACACAACCACACTGGGCCCCAATTACTATTGTTTGTACCCCTAAAAGGCTAGATGAGGAGTAGGGGGAGTATGGAACAGGCAGCACCCTCAAACCTTCAGAAGTATGAGATGAACCCCAACAACTTGGAAAGGTGGATCTCTCTCACACGTACCAACACAGACTATCCCCCAATTTAACTGATCCCCAAAGGTTTTTGATTAAATAGCGGAATAGAAAATATGATCCAAAAAAAGTGTATGTATATCACACGTACACAACCACACTAGGCCCCAATTACTATTGTTTGTACCCCTAAAAGGCTAGATGAGGAGTAGGGGGGGTATGGAACAGGCAGCACCCTCAAACCTTCAGAAGTATGAGATGAACCCCAACAACTTGGAAAGGTGGATCTCTCTCACACGTACCAACACAGACTATCCCCCAATTTAACTGATCCCCAAAGGTTTTTGATTAAATAGCGGAATAGAAAATATGATCCAAAAAAAGTGTATGTATATCACACGTACACAACCACACTAGGCCCCAATTACTATTGTTTGTACCCCTAAAAGGCTAGGAGTAGGGGGAGTATGGAACAGGCAGCACCCTCAAACCTTCAGAAGTATGAGATGAACCCCAACAACTTGGAAAGGTGGATCTCTCTCACACGTACCAACACAGACTATCCCCCAATTTAACTGATCCCCAAAGGTTTTTGATTAAATAGCGGAATAGAAAATATGATCCAAAAAAAGTGTATGTATATCACACGTACACAACCACACTAGGCCCCAATTACTATTGTTTGTACCCCTAAAAGGCTAGATGAGGAGTAGGGGGGGTATGGAACAGGCAGCACCCTCAAATCTTCAGAAGTATGAGATGAACCCCAAAAACTTGGAAAGGTGGATCTCTCTCACACGTACCAACACAGACTATCCCCCAATTTAACTGATCCCCAAAGGTTTTTGATTAAATAGCGGAATAGAAAATATGATCCAAAAAAAGTGTATGTATATCACACGTACACAACCACACTAGGCCCCAATTACTATTGTTTGTACCCCTAAAAGGCTAGATGAGGAGTAGGGGGGGTATGGAACAGGCAGCACCCTCAAACCTTCAGAAGTATGAGATGAACCCCAACAACTTGGAAAGGTGGATCTCTCTCACACGTACCAACACAGACTATCCCCCAATTTAACTGATCCCCAAAGGTTTTTGATTAAATAGCGGAATAGAAAATATGATCCAAAAAAAGTGTATGTATATCACACGTACACAACCACACTAGGCCCCAATTACTATTGTTTGTACCCCTAAAAGGCTAGATGAGGAGTAGGGGGAGTATGGAACAGGCAGCACCCTCAAATCTTCAGAAGTATGAGATTGTGTTCACTGTACCCCACAAAGATTGAGTTCACTGCACCCCACAATGATTGTGTTCACTGCACCCCACAAAGATTGTGTTCACTGCACCTCACAAAGATTGTGTTCACTGTACCCCCCAAAGATTGTGTTCACTGCACCCCACAAAGATTCTGTTCACTGTACCCCACAAAGATTGTGTTCACTGCACCCTAAAAGGATGTTGTTCACTGCACCCCACAAAGATTGTGTTCACTGCACCCTAAAAGGATGTTGTTCACTGCACCCCAAAAAGATTGTGTTCACTGTACCCCCCCAAAGATTGTGTTCACTGCACCCCACAAAGATTGTGTTCACTGCACCCCAAAAAGATTGTGTTCACTGTACCCCCCAAAGATTGTGTTCACTGCACCCCAAAAAGATTGTGTTCACTGTACCCCCCAAAGATTGTGTTCACTGCACCCCACAAAGATTCTGTTCACTGTACCCCACAAAGATTGTGTTCACTGCACCCCAAAAAGATTGTGTTCACTGTACCCCCCCAAAGATTGTGTTCACTGCACCCCACAAAGATTCTGTGCACTGCACCCCACAAAGGATTTTGTTCACTGCACCCCAAAAAGATTGTGTTCACTGCACCCCAAAAAGGATTTTGATCACTGCACCCCAAAAAGGATGTTGTTCACTGCACCCCAAAAATGATTTTGTTCACTCCACCCCAAAAAGATTGTGTTCACTGCACCCCACAAAGATTGTGTTCACTGCACCCCAAAAAGATTGTGTTCACTGTACCCCCCAAAGATTGTGTTCACTGCACCCCACAAAGATTCTGTTCACTGTACCCCACAAAGATTGTGTTCACTGCACCCCAAAAATATTGTGTTCACTGCACCCCAAAAAGGATGTTGTTCACTGCACCCCAAAAAGGATGTTGTTCACTCCACCCCAAAAAGATTGTGTTCACTGCACCCCACAAAGATTGTGTTCACTGCACCCCAAAAAGATTGTGTTCACTGCACCCCAAAAATGATTTTGTTCACTGCACCCCAAAAATGATTTTGTTCACTGCACCCCAAAAAGGATGTTCACTCCACCCCAAAAAGATTGTGTTCACTGCACCCCAAAAAGATTGTGTTCACTGCACCCCACAAAGGATTTTGTTCACTGCACCCCAAAAAGATTGTGTTCACTGCACCCCAAAAAGGATGTTGTTCACTGCACCCCAAAAAGGATTTTGTTCACTGCACCCCAAAAAGATTGTGTTCACTGCACCCCACAAAGGATTTTGTTCACTGCACCCCACAAAGATTGTGTTCACTGCACACCAAAAAGGATTGTGTTCACTGCACCCCAAAAAGATTTTGTTCACTGCACCCCAAAAAGATTGTGTTCACTGCAGCCCAAAAAGATTGTGTTCACTGCAGCCCAAAAAGATTGTGTTCACTGCAGCCCAAAAAGATTGTGTTCACTGCAGCTCACACACAGAAAAATGGATGTGGATCACTGACACCTGCCTATCTCCAATCCCACACCACACAGCAATATCGATTGTAGTTTGTAGAACACAGTTTCCCTAAAATTCAGCAGACTCTGTCCCTAACAGGATTGAGAAGAGATCGTAGATCAGGATTGAGTGCAGACCCCACCCCCCACACAGCAATATCGATTGTAGTTTGTAGAACACAGTTTCCCTAAAATTCAGCAGACTCTGTCCCTAACAGGATTGAGAAGAGATCGTAGATCAGGATTGAGTGCAGATTCACCCCACCCCCCACACAGCAATATCGATTGTAGTTTGTAGAAGACACTGACCCTATAATTCAGCAGACTCTATCCCTAAAATGCCTACAACTCGCCCTGCCTAAACACTCCGACCTGTCCCTCAATTCTATCCGGACACAAATGGTTTTTTCCTGCCTATCTTTCCCTAATCAGCAGCCAGCACATTGATGTGTGCTCTGTCCCTTAGCTAAGCAGCAGAATGACGCTGCTGCGGCGGCTGCCTCGAACTTATAAAGACTTGGTCACATGCTTCAGACGGCCAATCACAGCTACTAAGACATTTGCAGGCATGGCTGGGATGGCTTAAGGCACACCAGTTAAACGATTGTTGATTGGCTGTTGAAAGCCCGCCATGAAAAGAGCGCCAAAGCATGCAAAACCCGGAAATAAAACGACCGAACACAGATTTTTACCCGAACATACAGTAAAGTGTCCGTGTCCGTGTTCGGGTAAAAAAAATCCAATTATTCGGTACGAACACGAATAATACAGTCCGTGTTCGCTCAACACTACTGGTGAGTCCTGCAGCTTTTCAGATAGCTTTTGACAGGCAGTGAGGCGGCATTGTATCACCTCCTGATTACCTGTTTTAATGCCTTAAACTGCGCACTAGTGTATCACTACTGGGTTTTTGTCACTCTTGCAACCTTTACCAGAGTTTTCTGAGGAAGACGGCCAATACTTGCATTACCCGACCATTTACTCCCTGTAAGGACATCTTTGATGAGGAAAACCTTATCTTCACTTTCAACATGTCAACAGACATCACTTCAGTTGGGACTTGAGTAATGGACCTTTCAAAAGAAGACATTGTAATATACAACACCAACTTTTTAAATATCTTGAACTTTTTTCATTATTGTAATTGATTATTCACTGATTAGGGTGATAAGTCTTTCAAGGACATAGTTTATTTTATAGATGTTTAGACCACTTAACAGAATTTTATATTTTGTGAATTTTTCTTATTTTTTTTTTCCTGTTTATTTTAATTGTGCTTTATAATAAGTGTTTAGCCTGTTACTGCTAGTCTGGTTTGAGAAGCTTCTGGGTCTCTATAGATTTTATTTAATTTGAGTTTGCTAAGAATTATTCTCCCCGACCAGTCTTTATCAATCTTGAAAATCCTATGTCCAGGTCAAGTAGAGGAAGAGGTGGTTCTCCTCAAAACATGTTCTGACCATTGCTAGCAAGAAAAGCAATGTTCACTTACAACTTTCCTGTCAGGACTGAGAACGGCGGATAGGATCGATTGTATACACAGCTTTAGACAAGCAGCCCCTTTCAAAGCCAGAGGTACCTTCTGAAGGTGGCCATACATGGATTGAAATTTGTCCGGTTCAGCAGGGACCGGCTCGATTTCGATCCATGAATGGGCAGGCTGATTGTATTCAAGTGGATCCATCGGTCAACTTGGGTACAACCAGCCTAACGCATTTCTTACATGCGATTACTGCCAGCGGCTATGGCCACTAGCATTATTCATTGTGTTCTGCCAGCTGGGAGAGCTTCCGAGGTTGATTTGTTTCAAATCTTTTTATGTATGTGATTGCTTTTAATTTCGTAGACATATTTTTGGATAGATTTGCTGATCCATCCCTGTGTGTTTTTTTTTTATCTTAAATCCTACTGATTTAAATTTTCTACCACCAGAGTGCTGAGCGCCTGGAAACCATTCTTTCTCTGCGTTTATTATGTAATGTAAGGAGCTGTGTGGACATTCACTGAGCCTATAATACAATATACCTCAGAGACAATGCCATTGCTTTCTTGGGATCTCAGGACCCTGGTCCCTAAAAAATCCCTTTATATACTGTACTTGTGAAAGTAGACATGGCCCTTTGCCCTTTATCCCACCTAAACGCTTACAATAAGGGGTTTATATACTAAAGCTAGAGTGCAAATTTAGTCACAATTCTGCAGGGAAACCAATCAGCTTCTAACCTCAGCTTGTTTAATTAGGCTTTAGCAATAAAATCTGGAAGCTGATTGGTTTCTCTAAATAATTGTGACTAATTTTGCCCTTTAGCTTTAGTAAATAAACCCCTAATTGACACTGGTACTTCATTTAAAAATGCCTTTTTTAAATCCTTGCTAAAATACAATGACCCTGACTTTTGGCCATGATCTTTGTCCCTGACCTAGATCAAACCCTGATCTTCTGTAGCTATTTTCATTTTTTTCACACTTTTTTGCTTACAACTTTCTCCACTAGCAAGGAGAAAAAGATACAATGTATGTTTTTCCCCATTCAAGAGGAGAAAAAAAATATAGTGGCGGGGTGTACAGTGACTGATCAGATCCTAATCTGGAGCTACAGTGAGCAGGGGATTAGGAACCAGACCTCCCAATTCCCGATTGTTAGTACCAGACCGGGAACTGATACTGACAGCTCCTCTGTGCTGGGAGCGCACTGTGCAGCGACTCTTAACCCAAACTCGGCGATGACACACTTCTATGGGTATGCATATATGCTCATCAGGAAGGGTTTAGAAGGATTACATGGTTGTTTAATTTTTTTTTTTTAATAGATTATTATATATCTTATTTACCTATATATAGCTTTTTTATCTGTAGCAGTCCATATAGTGATGTAGTGATGATTGAATATTTGGTTTTGCAATATTCAAAGTGGTTATAAACCCTTACATATACAGAGCTGTGAAAAAGTATTTCCCCCTTCCTGATTTTTATTTTCTTTTGCATATTTGTCACTCTTTAATGATTTAGATCAGGGGTCTCCAAACTATGGCCCTCCAGTTGTTCAGGAACTACAATTCCCATCATGCCTAGTCATGTCTGTGACTGTCAGAGTTATACAATGCCTCATGGGACATGTAGTTCCGCAACAGCTGGAGGGCCGTAGTTTGGAGATCCCCAATTTAGATCATCAAACAAATTGTAATATTACACAAAGATATCTCGAGTAACAACAAAATGCAGTTATAAAATTATTTTAATTATCAAGGGAAAAAACCTGGCCAAACCTACCTGGCCATATGAGAAAAAGTAATTGCCCCCCCCCCCCCCCACTTGTTAAATCACAAATTAACTGTGATTAACCACATTTTTGGAAAGTCAAGTTAAATTTCACTTGCCACACCCAGAAGTGATTACAGCCAGACCTGTTGAATCAATACATCACTTAAATAGAAGTTGTCTAACAGAGTGAAGCATGCTAAAAGATCGAATAAAGCAACACATTGTGCCGTGATCTAAGGAAATTCAAGAATAGATGAGAAACAATTGACATGCATCGGTCTGGAAAGGGTTACAAAGCCATTTCTAAGGCTTTGGGACTCTAGTGAACCAGGGTGAGAGCCATTATTCATACCTGGAGAAAACTTGAAACAGTGGTGAGCCTTCCCAGGAGTGACCGGTCTACCAAAACTACTCAAAGAACATATTGACAACTCATTTGGCAGGTCATATAAGAACCCAAAGCAAAATCTAAAGAACTGCAGGCCTCACTTGCCTCAGTTAATAAGGTCAGTGTTCATGATTCAACAATAAGGGACTGGGCAAAATGGCCTCCATGAGAGAGGTAAAAGTAATCGTTGACGAAAAAGAACACAAGGGCTCGTCTCACATTTGCCAAAAAACATCTTGATTATCCCCAAGATTTTTGGGAAAATATTCTGAGGACTGATAAGACAAAAGTTGAACTTTTTGGAAGTTACATCAGCTGTAAAACTAACACAGCATTTCATAAAAAGAACATTAATACCAACAGTCACACATGGTAGTGGTAGTGTGATGGTCTGGGGCTGCTTTGCAGCTTCGGAACCTGGACGACTTGCTGTAAATGATGGAAACATGAGTTCTGCTCTCTCTCTACCAGAAAATCTTGAAGGAGAACGTCCGGCCATCAGTTTGTGACCCCAAGCTCAAGCACACTTGGGTTATGCAGCAGAGGTTTAGGAGGCAATTACTTTTTCACATAGGGCCAGGCAGGTTTGAACATCATTTAAAAAATGCATTTTGTATTTACATTTTATCTTTGTGTAATATTAAAATTTGTTTAATGATCTAAATCATTTAAGTGTGACAAATATGAAAAAAAAAGTCAGGAAGGGGGCAAATACTTTCAACAGCACTGTACCCAGTGGAGGGACTATCCTCAGGTGATACACAGAGATTAAACAAATCCTCCTACCTACGTTGTATCTGCCTATCTGCAGTCTTCTATTCTCTATATCTGTTCAAAGTGCAAAGTGCTGAATTTATAAGCTTGTTTGAGTGTTGAGAAAAACAGGGGCAGAGAGCTCTGAAGTTACACTCAGCAGAACTCAGTGAGGAGAGCTCTGAGAGGTAGATGGAGGAAAGAGACACACCCCTCTTACACAGCACACAGGAACAGAGCTGAGGCTGTCAATCAGCTAGAGCTCCCTCCCTTGTCACACTTTTTCTCTTGGTGTCAGGAAAGATTGTCAGAAGTGATTCCTGCTGATAGCAGAGGAACGAAGCAGCAGACAGAAATTACACTTAGTGCTCCTAATTGACACAATTATACACTATAGGGGATATGCTTTTTCCATATTTTATGTCTGAGGTTTACAACCACTTTAACCACTTTACCACCGGAGGATTTTGCTGTCTTACGTCCAGGCCACTTTTTGCGATTCGACACTGTGCGACTTTAAGGGATAATTGCGCGGTCGTGCGATGCTGTACCCAAACAAAATTCACGTCCTTTTTTTCCCACAAACAGAGCTTTCTTTTGGTGGTATTTGATTACCTGTGCGATTTTTACTTTTTGCGCTATAAACAAAAAAAGAGCGTAAATTTTGAAACAATAACAATATTTTTCAAATTTTTTTTATATGAAATTCCCCCCAAAAAAATGTAAAAATCTAAATTTTTTTACATTTTTGGCCAATTTGTTTTCTGCTACCTATGTTTGGTAAAAAAAATCACAATAAGCGTATTTTGATTGGTTTGCGCAAAAGTTTTTGCGTTTACTAACTAAGGGAAAGATTTCTGTCATTTTTGGTGGGGTTTTTTTTAACGAGTAATGGCGGCGATCTGCGATTTTTTTGCGGGACTGCGACATTGCGGCGGACAGATCGGAACCTTGACTGACATTTTTTACACTTTTGGGGGTACCAGTGACATTACTACAGTAATCAGTGCTATAAATATGCACTGTTACTGTAAAAATGACACTGGCAGGGAAGGGGTTAATTTTATTGGAGAGGGAGGGGTTATTGTATGCCTGGTGCTTACTGACATGTGTGGGGGGAGGTGACTGAGTGACACAGGCACAGATCGCAGGTTCAGCTATGCTGAACCCTGCAATCTGTCACTGTCTGTCACTTAGGAGATCCGCCCGCTTTGTTTACACAAGCGGGCGGATCTCCAAACTCGATTCCCCAACGATTGGGGAAGAGCGGCGGTGATCACCGCCGCTCCTCCCCTGGCCCGACTCCCGCTGTGACTGAATACAGCGGGAGCGAGCCTCCGGCGGCGCACGTGCGCCGCCCACAAGGGGAGGAGTCCAGCGACGACGGGAACTAACCACTTTGCCGCAGTAGAGCTTGAATGAGCGGTCGGCAAGTGGTTAAATTACAACTGCCTCTGGCCAAGTAAATGGTTTGTTAGGCCCTTAAATTTGGGGTGTGTCAGAAAGTGCTGAAGTCGGTTAATCTGCATGGTGACTCTTCTTCAAAATTCTTCCATTCCAACTCCAGTACTCTCACACATGCAGGAATAGTATTGTTTGAACTTTCCATAAAGAAGCAGAACCTCACTGTGAGAAGTTTGAAGAGGCTGTAGGGCACCAATCATTCCACATAGCAAAAATCTTAGTAGAATGGGTTGGGTATAGGTAAATATGAGTTTTGGCAGGCAAGCTGGGGAAAGCAT
The DNA here is from genome assembly GCF_965119305.1 of Pelophylax lessonae. Lineage (NCBI taxonomy): Eukaryota > Metazoa > Chordata > Amphibia > Anura > Ranidae > Pelophylax > Pelophylax lessonae. The sequence continues at coordinate 96,142,775 of NC_138779.1, forward strand.
TGGGACCAAATAGGGGTAAGTGTACTAAAAACACACTCAATATTTTCATATTAAAGTGGACCCTTGTGGCATTTTTAAGAAAACATTCCTTACGTGAATGTAAAGCAACAGTGTCATTTTTTTTAATAAAGCCCCACCTTTTAACATAAAAACCCATTCTTGGGCTCCAGTCCAGTGACTTTGCCTAGGCTGAGATAATGTCATCAGTTTGCTGCAGGCAGAAGGACACATTTCCTTAGTATGTTCTACCCAGTGATCAGCCTGCAACATTGCTGGGGGTGGGGGGGGGGGGGGGGGTTGCTGTTGGTTTACTGTGAGAAACTTGGATGTGTTACTTTTACCTGGCATGTATGTACTGTACATACCATGAAAAATATATATCTAATGTCAGCACATCCTAAAGACACTCCATTGTTATTTATAAAACATTCACCACCCTAAATTCAGACATTCTTTCAACCTGAATACATAACAGTTAAGCATGGAGATATTAACCCCCAAATTAGGGAGTACCACCATCCCTCCAAATTAAACTAGATACAAATACATACAGTATAAAGACTGTGGAACTTTCTGGGTACAATAATAATCAAAACAAAATATCTCGCTAAGATCTATACACTTTATTCATACTCCACTAAAATCATGTAAATGAGTAAAAGGTTGACACATATTACCATTTCATCATTTTAAAGCCCCCATCCCCCAGATTCCCATCATTGAAACACAATGTATGCATCCATTTGTTCCATATACAGTAGTCATGAATTCTTGATATGGCTCAAACGATGGGCTGCTACTCAATACTCAACATGTTTTGTGAATAATATAGTAGTCCACATCTTCAGGAGAGATTGGAGGTTAGAGGGGTTGTAAAAGTTTGGATTTTTTTAAATAAAAATAACAAATATGTTATACTTACCTGCTCTGTGCAAGGGCATTGCACAGAGCAGCCCCGATCCTCCTCTTCTGGGGTGCCCCGTCGGCGCTCCTGGCTCCTCCTCTTCATCAGGTGCCCCCACGGAAAGTCGCTTTCCCAGTATCGCTAGTATGCGATGCATACTAGCATAATATGCCTTTACTTTGCAGGGCTTTTTTTTAAAAAAAAAAGAAAAATTGGCATGGTTTACTTCCACTTTAACCCCTTGTCTACTAACATACAAGATGTACAAGGGAATAAAGCAAGCTCATGGCTTTCTATACATTTTTTTTAAAGCTGGCAAAGGGCTTTCAGGTAAAAGTCCCCAGAGCTTCTGGAATCTGTTTAACATGTCTTTGCTCCCTGACCCTCAGATGGCTCTTTTGAATCACTACGAACCGGGACTGACCAAAAATCTATTTAAACTGTTGTTTTACGTAACCACGGCTGCCAAACCAACAACAGCCAGGTAATGGAAGACCCCGAATCTCTGTGTCCTGGTTACCAAACATAGGTGACTCAAGCAATGATACACGCCAATATTGGGGCAAATTTGCACAACAAGGGGAGGTTGTCAGCTGGGGGGGGGGGGGATACCTCTGCTGCCCCCCCCTGTTGATCAGAGTTTGCACCATCGATCACTATTTTTCTTATTTTCTTTCCTCTGTGTTTCTCTTCTTTCTTCTCTTTTCTCTTTTTTCTTCCTTTTTGTCCAGTTGCATATTCCATATGTGATGGGGCCAGTTTTAACGATGCTCTGCTGGTCATGGATCCGATTGGGGGCACTGATGCGTGCACTGGTATGTTCTCCTTGAACCTAGGGGGATCCCCGATTCAGGGGTGTATTCTACTTTATGCATTTGTGTTTTCTCTGAGGTTGGGACAATTTGTCTGTAAATTGAACCAGTGTCAATTATTACTGTTTACTGTTATGTGTTATTAATACCCAGCAGGGGAGCACTGTACTGGATGTGACTCCTTTTTTCTTCTTTTTGTTTTTTTCTGTTGTGTGTAATGTAAAAGTTTTTCTAATAAAAATTATTGATTAAAAAAAAAAAATTTGCACAACAAAGTACGCACTTATCTAAAAGTTTGGCAGCCATGGGCTGATATTTTTCTGTCACCTGACTTTGACGAAACTTTATTGGAGACTTGCCCTCTGTATTAATTAAAGTTGAATATACTGTAAGATCCTGTTCTAAGGACCTCTTCTTACCCTTTCCTCCCTCCACCTTGTTTCTGGTATTTCCCAGGAGCCATTTGTCTATCCACAACCCCAAGCTATAGCTGAGAATGGACAACTGGCACCCACCTTTCCGAGCCTTACAATCTCTTTGTTTTGAATTATTGACACATATGTGCTAATTTGCTGAACTCACTTGCACATTGGGAGTATATTGCTTTGTATTTCAGTCCTTGTATTTTCTGCTTTTGCTATCTACTCAATGTATGATGTTGCTTCCTTGCAAGGAGTAGTTTGTTACTGTCTGTGAAGTTCGTCTATTTTGCTTTTCAATAAAATATTTGGACAAGAAAAGAAAAGTCTCTAGAGCCACCTGGTCAATTTCCTTGGGGCTCCCTTTATCCGTTCCCCGATCCCTCCCCACTTCCCCTCGTGGGGGAACCCAGGAGTGACATGTATTACATCACCTTCGGGTTCACAGCTGTACAGTTCCCTGGCTACTGTAGCCTGGGCATGCAGCTAATACAGTATGATCTGTGCTTGATTAGCTAGAGTGGAGAGCAGGGGAGACATTGGGGATCTAAAAGAATTCTGAAGTCTCCATAAAGAGAACCTGTCACCTGCCAAATGCTATCACATAGGGGGCTTGATAGTCTTTTGACTAAAATGCCATTTTATTTTAGTTATATACAGTATTAGTAATCTGGAACCTGAAGGTTAGTATCGGTGGTGGCCGAAGTTAACCGGGGCGCTCTGGGCGTAACTGGAGGACCGGAGTAGGCCAAACCAGAGAAAGCCAGATGGTTCCAATGCCTTGAATGGGTCCGCCCCTGTCAGTTTGAAGGGAGCGGGAAAGCCGGTTTCGCCAATTTTCCGGTTAGTACTGCTCCTGGATGTGATTGGTAAGGAATGGCGGATGGTGGTGGGGGAACCTTTCCTCCTGGGTTGAATCTGGCCTTGCAAAAGGCTTGTCCCCAGTTGAAGGCAGGTTCACCCTAAGCTGTCTAAAATTCTGATGCCTCCTGATGGGATAGGGCTACACTCGGTCTGGCCTTTGGGCCGGGATAGAAAAAGCCCGTAGTGTATGTGCCCCTGGGGTGGCAGCTCAGGGGTGCCTTAATTTCTCACTGGGAAGGGGCAGCTCGCCTGAGTTATTTTGGCACCTTGGTCACTGCACTATGCACACCTTTTTCGCACCTGCCTCTTGGGACAGGCCTTTTGGCTTGCACCAGAGGAATTTTTTATTCCGGCTGGAAGGCCTGCCTTGGTTCCTCACAGGGCACCATAGCACTTTCCCCACTTCCCCTCCCCCACTCTTTGTTTTGTTTGTCTCTTTTTTTTTTGTAGTTTGTCACCTGCACTGTCACCTTTGTTTTCTTTTTTTGCACGACTTGTAGGGTGTGGGTCCTCGGGCCCTGCCTTGTGTCTTGGGAGGGGGTGGATATGGCCTTTTGGCTTAGTTCGCCCTCTCCCATGGGGTCTCCCTTCGGGGGAGCCCCACTTAGTACATGGTGGGGGCTGTTTCGGCAGTCCCCCTGAAGAACGGGGTCGGTCTGGTTTCGGCCAGACAGACCATGAGTACCTTAAATCCCTGTCAGGAGTCTTGCGCCCCGGGGGATCGAGGTTCGGGTCCTACCTCTTCGGAGGGAAGACCTTTTGTTTCGCACACCCTGTGCACTTTTTGTGTTCCTCACGTTTGTGTGTGTGCACTTTTTTATGCACCGGGTGGAGTCTTTTGAGTGTGTTTCACACGCTACGGGCTTTAAAAAAAAAAAAAAAATTAGTAATCTAAATTGTTTTTGTTTTAGTTGTATTTTAGTCGACTAAAATTGAATGGGTTTAGGTAAATTGTAGTGCATTATTTAACCACTTTATGACCGCCTGACGCAGATTTACTTGCGGAAGGCAGCCGCTCATGGGCAAACCGAAGTAGCTCTACGTCGGTTGCGTGCAGGCAGCTAGGGGGCGAGCGCGCGCCACCACTATCGCGCTTCTGCCCCCGCTGGCGCATGTGTCAGGCAGCTCAGATTGCCGCCTGACACCGGCGATCTCTCCCCGCTGACAGAGAAGGACGGTTGGCTGATGTAAACACAGCCATCTGTCCTTCTCCCTGCAATGATCACAGAGACCATGTGATCCTGCTATATAGGATCGCATGTCTCTGTGATCATTTCACAAGCCCAACCCCCACATAGTTAGAATCACTCCCCTAGGCTTACATTTAACCTTCCCTGCCAATGGCATTATTACAGTAACAGTGCATATTGTTAGCACTGATTACTGTAGTAATGTCACTGGTAACCCCAAAAGTGTCAAAAATGTCAGTTAGGGGTCCAATCTATCCGCCGCAATGTCGCAGTCCCGCAAAAAAATTGCAGATTGCCGCTATTACTAGTAAGAAAAACAAAAACAATAAAAATGACATAAATCTTTCCTGTAGTTAGTAGACGCAATAACTTTTGCACAAACCAATCAAAATACGCTTATTGTGATTTTTTTTTTTACCAAAAATATGTAGCAGAAAACTAATTGGCCTAAAATGTTAAAAAAATTTAGATTTTTAAATTTTTTTTTTTTTGGGAATGTTATATGGCAGAATGTGAAAAATATTGTTTTTTTTTTTTCAAAATTGTCACTCTACTTTTTGTTTATAGCGCAAAAAATAAAAACCGCACAGGTGATCAAATACCACTAAAAGAAAGCTCTATTTGTGGGAAAAAAAGGACGTAAATGTTGTTTGGGTACAGCATCGCACGACCGCGCAATTATCCATTAAAGTAACGCAGTGCCGAATCGCAAAATAGGGCATGGTCATTAAGGAGGCAAATCTTCCGGTCTTAAAGTGGTTAAGCATTTCTCTAGAACTCATATACTCCTGGAGTAAAAATCTAATAATATGTTATTATTTATAATACAAGTAAAATGCAGCAATTAATAAAGTCCACAGTGAGATATAAGTCCACACTTAGACAGTATGTGAAGAATCCAAAATCACAAAGGACACCTTGACACGTGAAGATGTAACAACGGTAGTTGTTACAGGATGGGATTGGAACAATCAGCACCTCCACCACACAGAAAAAACGACTGGCCTCTTACCAGATCCTAATGATCACTGCTCACACAGTGATCATAAGTGCCTTGAGATCTTAATAGAGATCAGCCTTGAGCAACTTGAGTTGAATCCAGGATCATCCAGAGCAAGGTGGTATAAAATAGCAACTTTGCAGTCAGGTGTGTCCAGGCACCGTCTTCCCTAATTCCCCAATATCCAGCGCCCTCTCCAGCCGGTGTTAGAACCGTTGTTACATCTTCACGTGTCAAGGTGTCCTTTGTGATTTTGGATTCTTCACATACTATCTAAGTGTGGACTTATATCTCACTGTGGACTTTATTAAGCGATGCATTTTACTTGTATTATCTTTTATCATTTCTGTGATTAATGCTGGCTGCTATTTATTTTGGGAAGCGCGGATACTCTTCTTTTTTCATGTTATTATTTATGGTATTAAGGTTTGAACATGCACTACAGACACTATAGGGTACAGATAAAATCAAATCAAAATTTTAAACAAACAAAAGTTGTGCTTTTTGACAAACAGAAGCGCAAAATATTTTAAAAAATTTAAAAAAACTGTAAACGCTATTTGCTGTAATGTCATTGCACGTATTACCTGAATATATTACCAACATTAAATATTAAGAAAAAAAAATGTTTTTTTTTCTTTTTTTTTCTTTTAGCAGCTTAGTAGATGCCCCCTACTTTTAAGTATGTGGTAGTGCAATACATGTTTAAACTTTAATGTGCTATTATTATAGGCTGCATGGAAGTGTGTTGCTGATTTAGAAAAGGCCAATAGAGGATGCCAAAGAGATAGTGTGAATGAGTGTAATGTGTGGAACTGCATAGAAAAGGGAAAGGATTGATGGGAGCCCGTGTCTCTCAGCCAATACAGCTTGCTGATAGAGTCAGGGCGCTGGGGCTTTAACAGACAGGGGGAGCTCTGAAGAAAGCAGAAGTTCAGGTGGGTAAAAGTCCCTTCCTTTTTGTTCCTTTTTTGTTCTTTGATGAAAATTGGAACTGATTTTTGTTATAGTTTTCATCAATTGACTTAATTCAAATTTTATTTTCGTTTTTGTTACTGAAAACATGCAGCTGACGTAAACGAAATTAACACTGCAATAAAATTAAACAAAGAAAAAAAAAAAAGTGTAAAAATTATAAAATAAAATAATTAAAAAAAAAAAGCTAAAGCAACCTGTCACCCTTGTGCACACTCAAATTAAAATACGCATAATAGGGCAAGCACATACAGTATATTTAAGTATAAATTGTGCTGCACATGTACGGTATTGCCAAGAACATTGGAGTGAGAGTTGTAAAGTTAGTACCATATTTCACTGTTAAAGTGATTGTAAAGGCCCCAATGCTTTTATCTAAAATAAAAAAACAAATTTATACTTGCCTGTTCTGTACACTGATATTGCACAAAGCAGCTCCAAACTTCCTCTCCTGGGGTACCCCACCCTGGTGCTCTCGGCTTCTCTTCTACTGTATCTTCCCCCATAGCAAGCCACTTGCTATGGGGGCAGACATGTGAGCTCATTCCCGAGCCACACAGCCAGCATCCATAGATACACACATCCCAGCTTGGTCCCGTCCCTGCTCCCTCCTCACTAGATTTGGTTGACAGCAGCATGAGCCATTGGCTGCCACTACTGGCAAGCTATCCTGTGAGACCAAGCAGAAAGCATGGTTGGATCTAGGGCAGTTCTGGGGTTAGCTGACCCCCCAGAATTCAGTCCCCCCCCCCCCATTGTACCTTACCTGTTGAGCTCCTTCCACCATTCCCTCACTCAGGGTCGGGACAAGGCAGTGGGCAGCCTGGTGCAGTGAACCAAAGTGAAAAACTTCAGACTGAAGTAACGGCAGCAGAGAAGAGAGAACCAGGAGGTGTGAGCTGTGCATGCAAAAATGCATGCAAAATGCATCATACTTGCATTTTCATGCAATATCTAAAATATCATAAACAAATGGCAACCACCCCAACCTATAACTGGCCTTTGCAGCAAGGAGCACATAGAAGGGGAACACATGTCAAAAAACAACAAAGAAAAATTCCCAGTTCACTTACCAAACCAGCCTGTAACAAACCAAATTCTCCTGTCTAACAGTTCATGTTAAAACAAGGGGTTTAGTTTGAACACATCTGCAAATATATGCGTAAGCTGCAGAGGCCACATCATGGCACCCTAGTGTACTGCAGTCCAAAATATTAATTTTGAGGCCTCCTCCCCCTGTAAAAATCACTGCCATATTCACAACTGTGCGATACTACCTGTGTTGGCCGACGTGTGACAATGCACAACAAGAGGTTCATCATCTTTTTTTTTGGGGGGGGGGGGGGCGTGTTCACACCAGTGCGTTTCTATTTTGTGTTTCTTTGAAAAATTTACAGGTGCTTTTTTGGTGTGACGATATGCGTTTTTGATCAGAGAACCCTTTCACGCTATGGTGGTATCGTTTTAAATAACTAGATAAAGTAACCCTGAGTGCCAACTGCAGCTGTATATGTAAAACAAACCCTCAAGCATAGAAATATTAAATACAGCGCTGAAGTTCTGTACATATGCAAATGTCAAATCTCTTCAACATTCATCACAAATAACCCCCCACAGTGTGATATCCAATAATATAAGGAGAAAAGTCCAGTCCAATCCAATCGATGGTTAGAGGGAATTTTTAGATAATTCACCACTGAAATCTGTCCTTATATTATTGCACATCACAATGCGGGGGGGTTATTTGTGAAAAATGTAGGGTTTACTTTATGTTGGAGAGCTTTGACATTTGCGCATGCACTGACCTTCACGGCTGTATTTATTTATTTAGTATGATATGCATATTTTGCCCCATAGACTGTAACAGGAGTACATAAAAAGTTACATCAGAAAATGCATGAAAATTTGGAGTACTCTATGAACTTAGGTTTTATTCACAATATATCACTGCGGTAATGGAATGGTTACCACACACTTTGCAGCAACACGTTGGTGTGGTGCCATACCATTCATTGTGAATGGAACCCCAATGCATCTTACTGAAGGATTTGTGTTGCAGCACAGTGAAATGCATGGCAACACATTTGTGCATTGCTGTGCAACATTAAAGAGGGCACATTAATCATTTTTTGGAAGCACGGCAACACACGTCCAGCGACAAGATGTGTTAGGGTGCCATTCATAATGAATGACAGAGCATTGCTCAACACATGTATTATGCACTGCTGCGAATTGTCGTAAACCAGACAGTAACGCCTGCACTACCACAACACACTAATATCCTGGAGCTGGGCTTTAAGGAACACCAACAATTTTGTGTAGGGAGATAATATATATTTTTTTCTTTTTCAATTGGCCATTGGTACATGTTGTCCTCCATGGCAGTGTTTGTCTTCCCTTGCCTTTTGTTTGACAATAGGTAGCTTAATATGAATTGAATACCAAGATTCACCTACCTCCCCACAGACTTCAGTGGAGTTTGCAGTAAAATTCATGAATGCTGAAATCCAAGAAAGACTAGTAAAACTGTTGTAAACCAAACCCAGGCTGATTCACTCACCCCAAGTGACAAGGCCAGTGTTAATGTCGCAGATGAAAACCGTTTCGTCATAATTTTCGTCCGCGGCATATTTCCAGTTACGAAAACGAAACAAAAAATACCCCACATTTTCGTCAATTGATGAAAATGAAACGAAAATGGGAGGGATGTTTCCTTGGACCATCCAGAGCACTATGTACATTACAGGCATCCTCAGACCTCCATCCATAGCACTATGTGCATTACAGGCTTCCTCAGGCCACCATCCAGAGCACTGTGCAGCATTACAGGCCTCCTCAGACCACCGTCCAGAGCACTGTGTGCATTACAGGCCTCCTCAGACCATCCAGACTACAGTGTGCAACTGCAATGCTTACACAGGACTCCTCCTCAGGCCATCCAGAGCACTGTGTGCAACTGCAATGCATTACAGGCCTCCTCCTCAGACCACCATCCAGAGTACTATGTGCATTGCAGGCCTCCTCAGACCACCATCCAGAGCAATTTGTGCATTACAGCCCTCCTCAGACCACTGTCCAGAGCACTATGCAACATTACAGTCCTCCTCAGAGCACAGTCCAGAGCACTGTGTGCATTACAGGCCTCCTCAGACTGTCCAGAGAACTGTACAGTGATTACAGGCTTCCTCAGACCACCATCCAGAGCACTGTGTGCATTACGAGCCTCTCCCCAGACCATCCAGAGCACTGAGTAGCATTACAGGCCTCCTCAGACCATCCAGAGCACTGTGCAGCATTTAGCAGCATTTACAGGCCTCCTCAGAGTGAACACTGTCCAGAACAATGGGCAGCATTTACAGGCCCCCTCAGAGTGACCACTGTCCAGAGCACTGTGCAGCATCACAGGCATCCTCAGAGTTATCACTGTCCAGAACACTGTACAGTATTACAGGCCTCCTCAGACCACCATCCAGAGCACTGTGCAGCATTACAGGCTTCCTCAGACCACTGTGCAGGGCACTGTGTGCGTTACAGGCCTCCTCCTCAAACCATCCAGAGCCCATTGTAGCATTACAGGCCTCCTCAGACCGTCCAGAGCACTGTGCAGCATTTACAGGCCCACTCAGAGTGACAACTGTCCAGAACATTGAGAAGCATTGCAGGCCTCCTCAGATCACCGTCCAGAGCACTGTGCAGCACTACAGGGCTCCTCAGACCGTCCAGAGTGTGTAGTTTGTTCAAACCTTAATACCATAAATAACATGATGTTAGATTTGTTTTACTCCAGGAGTATATAATAAGTTTGGAAATTTTAGAAAAATGCTTAAACAATGCATTACAGTTTAACTAAGCCCATTGGATTTTAGTCAACTAAAATAACTGCAGATGACTAAAATACGACTAAATCTAAAATGGCATTTTAATCAAAAGACTATCACTAAAACTAAATTGAAATTTGACTCAAAAATGAACATGGACGAGGCCCAGATTTAATAAGCAGACCTTGTTTTTTTTGCAAGGTCTGCTTCAAAGCTGGACTCTAGATGGATGTGAAATATTGTAATTTCTTCCACATATGCATTAATAAAAAAATTATCTTGAGAATTGGGCTACTCAGTATACCCCGAATCTTACTGGAAGTAGAATGACAAATCGATAAAAACCGAGTATACTTATTTATAACTACCTTCCTGAGGATGGACTATAGCCCAACACACTGGTGCAAGCAGGATGGGGAGAGCCCAAGTTGAGAAGAAGAGAAAGGACCACAATTCTGTGCGGGAAGAGCAGGGTCGCCTGATTCAAGGTAGAGAGAACATGCCGCCGTAGCCCAATGGCAAAATCTGATTGGATGCAGCAGTTGTTCGGCCAACAATTTTCCCCCTAACCAGCCTAAATTTGAACAATGTGTGGTCAGCTTTAGAGCAAAGCTTGCTATCTCAGGTACTATAGAATATCTTGTGTATTCTAATAACATACATTATAAAGCTGCACAACAGCGCTTTTTCTGCTGTTTGGAAGAGTTGCAAATACAGCAATAATAGGGCCTCTTCTCTTACAAAGATGTGCTCACCCCCAGGCTTGCTCTGCCTCCCAGCTCTCACCCCATTCCTAAACAATTACAGCCACACTATAACCCAATTACAGTGACAAGGGGGACTCCAATGGGGAAACTGATGTAAGGGAGGATTGTGATGTGGATGCCTGAGAGATGAGGAAGTGGGAGCGGGTACCTGTCAAAAAAAGTACCTGCTTTACATAAAGGAAAAAAAAATTAAAAAGTGTTAGGGGTGGGATTGGTAATTGGCCACTCCGGTGCATTGTCTTTTAGACCCCTGATGTTTTACCTTCCCTCCATAGAAACGAATGGAGTGCAGATCGTGCCTATTCCCTGGCTAAAACGACCAAGGAAAATGACACCTGAAACTGGAAGTGACATTATCCACATTGTTTTTGGGTTCTTTGCAGTCAGGGGTAATCAGTAAATGGATGTTCGCTGGTCTTCCTCCCCCCACCCAGTAGCACCCACCATGAGTCTCCTAGGTTTGCAAGTTGGACAGCGAAACTGGGGAAGCATGGCGGGTAGCACAAAGAAAGGATTGGGTGGCTGTACAGCCACCATAAATCTTTATTTAGAAAGCTGACAGTCAGCTTGTGGAGTGTACACACTCTCGCAGCTGCTGCACTGCGCATCCATAGATGTCCAAACATCAACTTATAAATTATAGTAAAACCTAGAAAAGGTAGGAGCCACTCTGCAAACCTGAGACATAGATGCCCTATGCCTTAAAACCCAAGATGCACTAACAGCCCTGGTGGAATTCGCTGTGACAGGAAAGGGAGGAGTCCAACCCTTAACGGCATAGGCCTGGGCAATAGACTGTCTTATCCATTGCGAAAGGTGGCAGAAGAAGCTGTCAAAACCTTACGTGAACCATCGCGATCACAAGGAGGCCATAGTTGACAGATACACACTTATAGCCCAAACCACAGCCAAAGCAAAGTATGAAGCATAACTTCCTTAAGATGTGAAGGACTTGGACACAGGAATGGAAGAACAATGTCTTCATTCAGATGACTATCAGACACCACCTTCGGCAAGAAGGAGGAATGTAGACAGAGAACCACCTATCCCTGTGTAAGACTAAATAAGGAGAATTACAAGACAAGGCCACCAGCACTGACACGTGGCACACTGGAGGAGATAGCAACCAAAAAGTGCTTCCCACTGAGAGAGAGTCACTAAGGGGGAGATCCCTAATATTCTCAAAGGGAGGCTTTTGAAGGACTGAAAGAACCAAGTTCAGGTCCCACAGTGGCAACGGAGGTCACCCTGGAGGAACTACATGCAGCAACCCTTGAATAAGGTATGAATCAAGGAGTGCGTGGCCAGAGGTCATTGAAAGAAAATGCCATGGCAGAAACCTGGCCCTGAACTCAAGGCAAGCTGCTGATCAACTCCCCATTGGAGAAGGGTCAAAATCCAAAAACACCAAAAAAGTATGCAAATAAAAATCCTCGACCTTGCACAATGAAATGTAAGCTGTCCAAGTACGAAGGTAAATCTGCTGAGAGGTGGATGGTTCAAGATGGTGGAAATGACAGTGGCCAATAGCCCCTGTCCCTGAGAACCTGGCCTACATAAGCCAGACTGTCAAGTCCAGCAAAAGTAAAGAAGGGTGGAGGATCGGTCCTTGGGACAGAAGATCCTCTTGCTGAAGGAGCTGCCAGGAGGCCACATTAGCTTGCCAGGGTCGATGAGGCCAACCTGGAGCTGCCAGAAGACCAGAATTCTTTCAGCCTCTACTGTAGACATATCTGGTGGGAAGTTTACAGCTGGGCCAGAGGTAATCCACTAGCCAGTTTTCACACCTGGAATGGACAGCAGAGAGGTGTAGGTGAAGTTCCACCCACCAAAGATTGTGTGAGACTTCCAGTGCCCCCGCTGACCTCTTCGGTCCGCTGTGGTGATTGACACAGGCCAACGCCATGGTGTTGTCTAACTGGGTCCTGACCAGGCACCCCCGAAGATGTTCCATCTAGTGAGCAAGACACAGACCGATTGCATGTAGCTTGAGTGCACGTTCAATGGAGAGGGAGAAACAAACTCTTAACAGAAGAGATGGAGAATGAAACCTCCAGAGGAGGGAGGATATGACCAATCATCCCACGCTGATCTGTCGGTCCAAGGACGAATAGGACCTGTTCCATTTGGATAGGATTTCCATCTGTAGAACTCTTGTGGGTAACTAACTGTGCAAAATGGACTGCCTCAAAAGTGAACACCATAAGACCTTGGAACTGCACACAGAACTACAGAAAAGACCACCTGTGGGACAGAAGCAACCAAACAGCAGTCTGTAGGTTATGAAATTTGTCTGGTGGCAGAAACACCTTGGACCATGGCAAATCTAGAAGCAGGTCCAGGTGTACCAGTTGTCTGGTCAAGTTTAGAGTGGATATCTGGCGTTAAGAATCCAGCTCAACTTCTGGAGGTTACGAATAGTGATTACCACATTGTCTAGAAGAGTGGGAATACATCCAAAGAAGAAGCTTGTCCAGATAGAATACGCCGTAAAAGCCCTTATTGTCTCAGTAACATCAGGACCAGTTCCAGCCCCTTGGTGAACACCTGGGATTAGAGGCTAGACCAAAGGGGAGAGCCACAAGGTAGTAATGCGTGCCCCCAACCATAAAGCACAGGAATCGCTGTTACCTAGCACCGATGTCTAAGGAGGCCAGGAAATCCCCCAGATAGAGAGAGGCCACCATAGAATGAATAGATTCAAACCTGAGCTTGTTTATCCTAACAAAACAATTTAGGGCCTTAAGGCCCAGGATCGGCAAGACCCCTTCCTTCCTTGGAAGAATAAACAGTTTGAAGTAAAAACCCCTGGAACCTCTCCAGGCCTGGGACTAGTAGAATCATGTCTTGAAGAAGCAGGGACTGCACAACCATGGAAAGATTTTGTAAACAAGACAGGGAGAGAAAAAGAGTGGAAGGAAGATCCAGCCTGGTGAATTGGAAAGAAACTGTTTTGTGGCCCAATTGTATCAGTTCAAAAACCCAATTGTCAGAAAGTAGGGAAATCTACGGGTTCGTAAAACAAGGAAGACCACCCGCACCTTGGTGTAAATAGGTGGGGGTAAACCTTCATTCCATGGAAGGCATGTCCATGGGCTCATTAGATCGGTGAGATAATTTACATTTTCAGTACTCCTGAGGGGCCTGAAAGGGCTTGGAGCCCTTGTCAGAGGAGCCTAGAGAATGAAAAAATATGGATTATGCATAGAGAAGGAAGGACCCTGCTTGGGCCACTGCTCCACGCCTTTCCTAGTTTGCGGGAGAAGGGAACTTTCCTTTTCGTAAGAATTTGATAATGTCATCCCGCGTGGCACCAAGGAGCTGCTTGCCCCAGAAGGGAAACTCTGCCAGCATCTTCTTAGAAGTCTGGTCCACAGACCAACACTTAAGCCAAAGGAATCAGCGCAGGACCATGGCCCACAACGTATAGTCTAGAAAGCAATAGAACCGCATCCAAGGATGCCGAACACACGTGCTTGTTGCCCTGTGTGAGTTGATCCACCAGCTCCACCATGCAGAACCTCGAGCAACCCCCCAAGGACCACCCACACCCGGCGTACATGCCAAAAACTGCAGATCAAGGTAAAGAAGTCAGCCCATGCAATCACCGGACAGGGAAACATAGGGGGAATGGAGCACAGAACAAAAGCGTGGCTGGGCGAAGGGGGGGGGGAGAAGACCCCACCAGGCCGGCCACCCACAGTCCACCACACAACTGCTAGATAAGGAGGGGGGGTGAATACTTACAACCTAGATGAGGGGGTTGTTGGTTAGGGGAAGACTGTAACATGAACAGCAGTAGCTCAGTCATATACGCCCGCAGACAGGAATAACTCGCCAGTTGCCCCGACCCTGGATGTGGCTGCCGTAGCCGACCCCTACGTATCTAGGGGTCTGCATGTGCTCGTTGGCCAATCTGAGGTGACTACTGGATCTAGATTATTCAGCCTGTCACCCAGCTTGGCTGTTGATTGATGATCTTCACAGGAAAAATCAAAAAGGAAAAAAAAAGGGGGAAGAAAAGGTGCTATAAGTCCCAGCAAGGAACTAGGTCCTTACTCCTACACTAGGCAAAAAATAAAACTGAGCTGCCTATCACAGTTGACTTTGACTGAGGTTTAAATACCAGCTAGGACTGCCCATAGGCGGCGCTGTGTCCTACTCCTGAAGGTGGGGCTTTAACCCTATGGTCAAGAATGAGTCAGAATTGTGTACTTCAATGAACATAAAAGAAAACAACAGACTCACTAGCAGGATCAACAGGTAATTATAAAACTGTTACAGAGGAGACTGCTCTGTTTATGTTAGCGACAGACTGAATCATATATGTCAAATTTTATTTTGCCCATTTTAAGACTCCACTGCAAATCTAAACCAACTAAAGAAAGAATCTAATTGGCTGCTATGCACAACACAAAAAGTTCTTGCTGCAGTCATGTTTAACTAATATGCTCAAATATGGTCCAAATGGAGATAGGAGAGTTGCCCAATGTTTGCTTTCACTACACAATGAAAGCTGTCATATGATTGACAGCAATGGGATATACATGTTTGCAGTATTTTGTCTAAGCACAGAACACTGGAGACTAACTAACCTGAGTTGTCAAAGATGAGGTTAATGCTAAGTAATCTCAGATGATAAAAGAATAGTACTTACGCTTCTTTTCTCCAGACAGTGTGAGGATCTTCAGTATCCAAAGCCATCTACAAGATACAAACAGATTCACATGAATGAAACTGATCTTCGTCTACAATACATTTCACAGTGCTCCTGTGAAAATTCTGATCAGTCCATAGAAAGGCTTCTGGATGCCATACCTGGAGGCAGAGCAGAATCAGCAGGCTTGGAAGCAATGTAATGCTCAGAATAAGCCTTTCTCAGGACAGGCATAAATCTGTACAGAGGGAGGGCACAGTGTGCATGTAATCCCATAGACATCAGTAAATTGGGATCCTCCTAATCAGCTTTCTTAACATGGCTTATAAACCTGGTCACAAACCCTACTTGTATGACACGGCAAAAATATACTTCCCAATGATGACACACAACTGGAAACTCAGGGGTTAACTGTACTTTACACTCGTTAAAAAATACAGTAAATACAGGATTCTTCCATGTGCCTAATTGAGAGTGGTTCTCTTTAAAGACAGAATGGGAAAGATATATGAGGTTTGCATGGTAGAACAATTTGCAGGATTCAACCCTTGAAGCTGCATTCACAATATTGCGTTTCATAAACGCATGAAAAATCCGGCGATTTTTGCACATGTTTACAAAATGCGCGGTAAATGTGTGCCATTCATTGCAGCCCAAAAACAGATGTGCCACAAACCATGTGGAAAAAAAGCACGCAAATCTCGACACTCAAACAGGTACGAGTTACTTTGCCACACTCTGAGCAGCCCACTGAAACGAAAGGGCTGCCCTATGTATGTGGTGCAACAACGTACATAGTTACTTTATTCATTCATGAATAATAGTCACATCTAGTCTGAACATCATACACTATTTTATTTAAAAGCAAACATACTTAGAGTGGAACACCAGTTAAAAATCTCTGCACATCTGCTGCACCATACCCATGATGCCCCTGGATCTTTTTATTTAATAATGAAGGGGATTTTCCAAGACTGGAGCAGCCAAAATCTGGACCAGTTGTGCGTAGAAGCTTATAAATTCACCTTTACAGAAAATCTGTAAGGTGACCTTACACTGGAACCCCTCCCTATTCCACCCGATCCCGCTGTCAGACACCAGGACACCGCTTCACTGTGGCTTAACGACCTATTCATACCTCTCATCTAGTATGAAAAGGAGGCATTCTGGTTGGTTAGCATTGTTACATGGAGGACGCTGACCAACCAGAATCTGTCTAGCCTGTCCTGTCAGTGATGTGAAGAGAGGAGAGCACCTGCAGGGATTTCAAAGTCCTGGACCGGTGATCCAGGGGGGGATGGGATCCAGTGTAAGGTCACCTTACA
Organism: Pelophylax lessonae; assembly: GCF_965119305.1. Taxonomy (NCBI): domain Eukaryota; kingdom Metazoa; phylum Chordata; class Amphibia; order Anura; family Ranidae; genus Pelophylax; species Pelophylax lessonae. Next base: position 96,159,506 of record NC_138779.1, read on the forward strand.
GATTTTCTATAAAGGTGAACATAGATTTCTAACATTACAAGCTGAAGGTAAACTGATTGGCTGCTACAGATTACGTCTGCTGCAGTTTCGGCAAATTCCCCATAATATGTGTAGGCCTCTTTTGGAGGGAGGAAGTTGATATGAGAAATGTCCCTCTCCAAACAGGATATTGCACTAAACATGGGTAAATGAGAGGAACAGAACCTTCACAAGCTGAAGAGGGTCGCCGATAAGGGGTTACCACCCCGCCAACCCTCCTGTACAGGGCCCAGGTACCTTCAGTTCAACAGGGGGGCCTAGGCAGTTGACAAGCAGGTGGGAGGGGATCGTGGACAGGCCGGGTGATTGGTGCAGTGGGAGGGGATCAATTACTGGAACTGATACCCCCTGCAGCAGCTGAAAGCTGGATTCTCCTCCCTCCTGCCGGCTTTCAGCTACTACAGGGGGAGCTACAGGGGGATTAGTTCCAGTGTTATATATACTCCACCACCTCGCACTGCTTATCCTCCCTATCCACGATCCCCATGCTGCCCTTGGCCCCCTATGTTCACCTTTCTCCCAACTTTCCCTCCTCTCCCTCCTGCCTAAGACATTGGGAGTCTGTTTAGAGTGACCCCCTCCCCCACACTTATATTTGCATTGTGAGAAAAAAATTGTAAAAACATTTAAATAAAATTTTTTAAAAAATGTAATGAAATAATTAAATTAAATATTTAAAAAAGAAATTAAGACCTCATTCACACGGGTTTGGCGCTGCATACTCTATATCAGGGGTAATTAATTAGAATTCAAGGAGGTCCGGTCGCTAAAATTTTCTTTGGGCCGAGGTCCGAATCTGAAGTCTGTGCTATGACTCAGAAAGATGGGCAAAACAAAACGTGTCCATCAGCGTTGCTCTTAACATAAAATATGCCCATTTGAGTGCCCCTTAACATAAAATGTGTCCATCAGCGTGACCCTTAGCATAAAATTTGCCCATCAGCGTGACCCTTAACATAAAATAAGGGGCACGCTGATGGGCACATTTTATGTTAGGGGGCACTCTGATGGGCACATTTTATGTTGGGGGGCACGCTGATGGGCACATTTTATGTTAGGGTGCACGCTGATGGGCACATTTTGTAAGGGGGCACACTGATGGGCAAAACAAAACGTGTCCATTAGTGTTGCTCTTAACATAAAATATGCCCATTAGAGTGCCCCTTAACATAAAATGTGCCCATCAGAGTGCCCCCTAGCATAAAATTTGCCCATCGGCGTGACCCTTAGCATAAAATTTGCCCATCAGCGTGCCCCCTAGCATAAAATGTGCCCATCGGCGTGACCCTTAGCATAAAATTTGCCCATCAGCATGCCCCCAGCATAAAATGTGCCCATCGGCGTGACCCTTAGCATAAAATTTGCCCATCAACGTGCCCCTTAACATAAAATATGCCCATCAGCGTGACCCTTAACATAAAATAAGGGGAACGCTGATTGTCACATTTTATGTTAGGGGGCACTCTGATGGCCACATTTTATGTTAGGGGGCACTTTGATGGGCACATTTTATGTTAGGGGGCATTCTGATGGGCACATTTTATGTTAGGGGGCATTCTAATGGGACCATTTTATGTTAAGGGGCACGCTGATGGGCAAAACAAAACGTGTCTATCAGTGTTGCTCTTAACATAAAATATGCCCATTAGAGTGCCCTTTAACATAAAATATGCCCATTAGAGTGCCCCTTAACATAAAATAAGGCGCAAGCTGATGGGTACATTTTATCTTAGGGGGCACTCTAATAGGCATATTTTATTTTATGGGGCACTCTAATGGACACAAATGTGTGCCCCTTAACAAAATATGCCCATCAGTCTGTATTTTATAAAACTGTGCCCCACATACCTTTGGGAGCGAAAAATGTGGGAGCCAGGAGCAGCGAACATCAGGGGGGCAGGGCGTGCATGTGATGTCCCGCGGCTAGGCTGAGTGTGAGAGTCAGGAGCCGCAGTTAGGAGCAGGGGGGCGGGGCACGCACGTGACGTCACGCCCAAACTCGCGGCTGGCTGGGAGGGAGCCGAAGAAAGAAGCAGGGGGCGGGGCGCACACCCGGAATGTCACTGGTTGCTGGGACACCCGCGGTCCCAGCAAACCAATGATTACTTACGGTGGCGGCCTGACGGGTCCGGGCGGAAGCCTCGTGCGGGCCGCTCCTGGACCGCGGGCCGCCATTTAGTGACGGCTGCTCTATATGAACACAGCCGGAGGTCCTAATTTGATAGGTGTGTAGGTGCAGATGACTGGCCCAGAAATGCACATTCTGTGTTCAGGGCCAAACACCTACACCCACACACCTGTCAAAATAGGAACTGTGGCTGCGTTCCTATAGGGTAACATAGGTCGCCTGCACACAGCTCCAGCCACATAAAAAAAAAACGCTGTTTCACACTGTACAAGCCAAAGCACCCATGTAAATAAGCCCCAAGACCTTATTCACAAACCAAACTTTATTTATTAACTTAATACAGTTAAAGTATAACTAAAGGCAAAACTTTTTTTTTTTTAGTTTTGGATAGAGTGGAGATGGATTAGAACAAATCAATTTTTATTGCTGTCTGTGCCCCCGTTTGAAGAGGAAGATTCATCCTCTCTATTTGTCCTGTTTACAATTATCATTGAAAGTGAAAGTAAAAGAAAAACCCAAATTTTGGGTTGTCCACAGAAAAGTGATAGGAGGGAAATCTTCCAATGGGGACACTAGTTCTGCTGACCTGGGGGGCCCCAAGTTGTAAAGGCAGGAAGGTTTTCTATCTTAATGCATTCTATGCATTAAGATAAAAAGCCTTCTGGGTGTAGCAGCCCCCCTTATACTTACCTGAGCCCCCCTCTCTGTCCAGAGATGCCCACGAGTCCCTCGGCCGTCCGGAACTCTCCCTTCTGATTGGCTGAGATACAGCCATGGCGCCATTGGTTCCTGCGGCTGTCAATCAAAGTCAGTGAGCCAATCAGGAGAGAGAGAGGACGGGGCCAAACATCATCTCCATGTCTGAATGGATACACAGAGCTGCAGCTCGGCTCGGGTGCCCCCATAGCAAGCTACTTGCTGTGGGGGCACTTGATAGGAGGGAGGGGCCAGGAGCATGAACGAGGGACCCGAGAAGAGGAGGATCTGGGCTGCTGTGTGCAAAACCAACTGCACAGAGGAGGTAAGTATAACGTTTGTTATTTTTTGTAAAAAAAAAAATGAGACTTTATAATTACTTTAACCACTTGCCGACCAGCTGCCGCAGCTATACGGTGGCAAGGCGGCAGGTTCCTGCGAATCACCGGGCCACTTTCCAGCGGGGAAGCTGATCCACGGGGACAGCGGTCACGTTTGCCACCGGGCACCTGCGATCGCTCCCCGTGAAGAGAGACCGGTGGTATGCTGTTTTAAAAAAAACAGCAGACCATTGTTCTCTCTGATATCAATGCAGAGCTCCTGTGTTCCTCCTATATAGGAACATAGGTCTCTGTATTGATTCCATAAGCCCATTTCCCCACAGTTAGAAAACACCCCTAGGCTCACACTTAACCCTTTGTTCGCCCTAGGGTTAACCCCCATCCCTGCCAGTGTAATTAGTACAGTAACAGTGCATATTTTTAGCACTGATTACTGTAGTAATGTCACTGGTCCCCCCAACAGTGTCAAAAATGTCAGTTAGGTGTTCTATTTGTCCGCTGCAATGTCGCAGTCCCGCTAAAAATCGCAGATCGCCGCCATTACTAGTAAAAAAATAAATAAATAAATAAAAATTACATCTTTCCCCTAGTTAGAAGATGTGATAACTTTTGCGCAAACGAATCAATATACACTTATTGGGATTTTTGCTACCAAAAATATGTAGCAGAATACAAATTGGCCTAAAATTATGAAAATATTTGTTTTTAATTTATTTTTTATTTTTTTGGGGGGGAATGTTATATAGCAGAAAGTGAAAAATATATTTTTTAGTTCAGAATTGTTGCCCTTTTTTTGTTTATAGCGCAAAAAATAATAATCGCACAAGTGATACCACCAAAAGAAAGCACTATTTGTGGGAAAAAAAGGACATCAATTTTATTTCATATATAACGCAATGCCGAATCGCAAAAAATTACCTGGTCATTAAGGGGGAAAATCTTCCGGTCCAGAAGTGGTTAATGCATTCTATGCATTAAGATAAAAAGCCTTCTGTGTGTAGCAGCCTCCCTAGCACCCCTAATACTTACCTGAGCCCCCTCTCTGTCCAGCGATGTCCACGCGTCCCTCAACCATCCCGGGATTCTCCCTCCTGATTGGCTTGATACAGCCGCGGCGTCATTTGCTCCTGTGGCTGTCAATCAAAGTAAGTGAGCTAATCAGGAGAGAGAGGGCGGGGCTGAACAGCAGCTCTGTGTCTGAATGGACACATAGAGCTTCAGATCAGCTCGGGCGCTCCCATAGCAAGCTGCCCTCTGTGGGGGTACTTGATAGGAGGGAGGAGCCAAGAGCAGCAACGAGGGACCCGAGAAGAGGAGGATCGGGGCTGCTGTGTGCAAAACCAACTGCACAGAGGAGGTAAGTATAACATGTTTAATATTTTTTTTTTTTTTAATCAAGACTTTACAATCACTTTGATTTGCAGGGATTTCCTCTCACTTCCTTTTTGGCTAAGGGACAAGAAATTAAGAGAAATCTCTGCAATGGGAACAGATGGCGAAAAAAAACTTGACAGGAGTTATAACTCTCACTTACTCTATCAAAAATGGCTATAGTTCTACTTTAAATCTTTTAGATTTAGCAGGAATTTTGTAAGTTATGTTTACATCCACTAATACTGATTTTAGTATATTTCTAGCAAAAATACCAAAAAAATAACAGAGGGAATTCCCTTGCTAGGAAATTAACCAGTAATCTAAGCAAGGTAACTGGGAGCAGACGAACTACTGCAACCAGCATATACATTAGTCATAGGTATATTGATGTACTCCAGTATAGAAATAATACAAGCTTTATATAAGAAAAGATGAATAATTGTACATACAACCCAAATTCCAAAAAAGTTGGGATGCAGCGTCTGCTCCTGTACGATTTACATGCAGTTCTGTGCAGTGCGATTTCAGCCTATTCATTTTGAAAATGTTAAAATCGCAGTGCACCGCACCAAAAGAAGTGCATGCACTTCTTTTGGAAAAACTTACTTTAGTACCATGCAGCGCATTTGGGGTGTCATTAAAGTGTAACTCCACCCAAAAGGGGAAGCTCCGCTTGTCTCCCCCCCCCCCCCCCATTTGGCACCTTTTTGGGGTGGAGATAGGAGTGGGGTACCTGGTTTGGACAGGTACCCACTCTCACCTCCAGCTCAGTTTGCCATGCAGTAGGAGACCGGCTGTGAAGCTGCAAGGCTTCACTGCCGAATTCCGTTAATCAGGATGGCGCCAGCACCTTTAAAGAATCGGCTCGAGTGAGGAGGCCGCTGGATGCCAGGTGGACATGTAAGTTCCCTAATATTAAAAGTCAGCAGCTACAGTTTTTGTAGGTGCTGACCTTTAACTTTTGGGGGTTGGGGGGGCATGAAGCTCCTCTTTAAGTGACGGTCACACTTGTGCAATGTGGGAAGGCTGCGAATTTGCAGCCTGTTCCCGCATCGCAAACGCACATCTGCAGTTCACACTGCCATATGCGATACACAGAGGGTGTCAATGAAATGTTGACACCCCCAGTTTGATCGCATATCGCAGTGCGATCTGACAGTTCGCACAGGATTGGATTGCACAAGTGTGAACCACTGTGCGATCCGATCCTGATGCGGCTGAAAAAAAGGGTCATGTGCGACTTTTGTGCGGATGCGGTGCGAATTTAGCCATACAAAGTGTATGGCTGAATTCACACTGCACATCCGATCGCATGTAATGAAGGAGCAGTCCGCACACGCTATAGTGTGAACCGGCACTAACGGTGCACTGACGCAGATAGCAAGGACCGTGTGGGAAATGCGCACAAATTGTGCGTTTCCCACATGGCGTTCTAGTGTGAACAGCCCTTCCTCTTCTTTCTTGGCACTGGAAAGGTGCTGCCCTATGCTGTTGCATGACAATCGCAGCAATGGAACACGCTGCATCGCTAGGTGTGAATGTAAAGAACATAAAAATAAATCCATTCTTCTATGACATCCCTCATCTTATAACTGTGTGTACTGACTGTATAAATAACTGCCATGCACTGAATGTATCGCCTATATATGCAGCTCTTAGGCTCCAATGTACACTGGAGAAGCACACATCGCTATAGAAGCCAGTGCTGGGTTTTCCGCTAACTCTCAGAAGGAACTCCCACCAGCACCACATTAGGAATCCTATTGGAACGCATAGCGGCCATGTTGGAACGCATGACGCATGCGCAGTAAGTTGCTGTAGTCCGTAACTTCCGGTTGCAGAATCTGATAGCTAGTGGTATTCTGCTAGCTAGAACATCATGTCCAGTTACCATAGCCACCCCAGCGCTGTGCACACGTCACCAGTGTGCGCGGCGCCGCCATGTTTCTGGTGGGCATGTGTCGTGTAGTGGGACGTCATTAGCCGGAAGGGTGTCGTGGAAGGTTTAGAGAGCTCCATCCAGGCGGCGCCACTACTTCACCTGCCAGGAGGACAGAGAGCTGCCGAGAGCCGGGCAGGTGAGTGTGTACCCGGCGTGGGGTGATGGCTGGGACATAAACATTAATGGTGATCACCTTCATCTCCATCATAGCCCAGGGCTGAGCTTCTGACACATCAACGTCATCGGTGTCAGGATGGGGCTGTGCTGTCCATTGTACAGGGAGGGGATGATGTGTTGTCTCTATTCATCGGTATAGAACATGGAAGGCGGGGGTTTGCTGAAACTGGAGCAGATGTGCCTCGGAACCAATCAGATTCTAGCTTCAACATGTTCAGTTAAGCTTCAAAAATAAAAGCTAGAAGCCGATTGGTTGTCATTCACTGATTGCTCTGCGTTCCCATCCACAGACATAGTCTGTAGTCACCACTCACAGGCTGATCATAGGCAGTGGGACCTGAAAAACAATCTTGTTAAAATGTTTGTTTGTGCCATAAATTCTATATTGCTGGTGTCACTGAGATATGAAATGAGGACCACAATCAGGTAGCAGTAAGTGGTCCCTGACATGAGGAATGACACCCCAGGATTTGGATGGCTGGGCACCAGGGCCATTTTACTGTTTACATGCTGGATTTCTATCATTATCAGAGTGGATTTCATTTAAATCACTAGTAAAAAGGATTGATTTAAATCAGTTTTAAAGAGTAACTGTCCTCTCTGTCCCACAGTGGCTCCTCCTCTGACTCGCTGTTGACTCACCGACAGTCCCATTCACTTTAATGGCTGGTGATGCGGCAGCGACGCAACAAGGTGAGGGACGTCGCGGGTGGCGGCAGCAGATGAGTCAATGCCTGCTAACAGGCGCTGCCATGAAGGATTTGAGATGACAGGTGCTCTTTAAATGTAAGGAATCATTCTTGCTGGTAGTTAGAATCTTTAATAATTGCAAAAAAAATGAAGGTTTCCTATTTAGAATAATAAGCTGTCAGGTTAGTAAAACAGTGATATCAGAACCGATTAAATCATACAGTTTGTAATGTACATAGATTTGGAAAAAAATGGGATCGAGGAATATTCCTGAACTTTGTTTTCTCTCATGGTTACTGTGAAATTGTGTGAATGCATCAATGCACTGCATGTTATCTCAGCTTACAGAGCTTGGATTCATTGAATGAGTTCACCAAAAATGTAAATATTGCAGAATATATAGCCTCATACTACATAACTAAGCTCCATTTCATGCTGAATAAATTATTAATATATCTTAAATAGAAAACTATCTTTAGATAGTTTTTTACTCCAAAAGCATTTTATTAAACTAAATTTGATAAAAATCAAATGTAAATAAAAAAAGAAAAATCCGCTTTTTTTTTTTTTTTTTACATTATCGATTTTTATCCTCCCTGCTTATTATCCTTTTTAAAGCACAAACATATGATGTAGTGGTGTACAGAAAATACAAGAAAGGGTGCAGAGGGCAGATTGTACAACAAAATGGAGGAAAAGAAGAGCCAGACCAAAGGAGCTTTCAGTCTAAAGCTCCTTATGACCTGATTGTAGATACCTTAATATGGATCATACACTATACAATCTGATTGTACAATCTCCTTTAGATCTACAGTTATATATTTAGTGCAAGGAGGACCTGCGTGGTTAAATTGGATGCATTGTTTGGCCAGTTGCACATGGATGTCACAATTTACTGATGTTTAGGCTCAGGATCTTATAACACAAAGAGTAAAATGTTCTGTAAAGACCTTGTGTAGGCACACGTAAAAATCTCCTTAATCCCTCTCCAATTACCAGCGTTGTAATATACACCCACATTACTGCACTCTATGTATCGTGTTATATTTACTTTACACTGTATTGCTGATCATTACACAGCAGTGTGAATTGTTCAGTACCAATTTTCCAGCCACCCTTCAGGCCGATAGCTGATATTAGGTGCCAATATTCTGCACATTTTAAAGTTTTTATTTTTACACTATATTTTTAAAAAAGTTTTTGATCACCTTTATTGCTGTCACAAGGAATGTAAACATCCATTGTGACAGTAATAGGCAGTGACAGGTGCTCTTTATTGAGGGATCGGGGGTCTAAAATACCCAAAACCCCTCCTCTGCACCTAAAAGCATTCAAAACGCCAAGTTTGGCTGTTTTGAATGCTGTTAATTTTTCCTAAATCTGGCGCCTTTAACCACTTAAGCCCCGGAAAATTTTGCCGCCTTTCTGACCACGACGCTGTACCCAAGCGAATTTGACATCCTTTTTTTTCCACAAATAAAGCTTTCTTTTGGTGGTATTTGATCACCTGTGCGATTTTTTTTTTTTTTTTTTTTTTTTTTTTTTTTTGTTCATGCGCTATAATAAAAAAAAAAGAGCGACAATTTTGCAAAAATAACAATATTTTTCACATTTTTTTAATATGAAATTCCCCAAAAAAATGTACAAATCAAACTTATTTTAAATTTTTGGCCAATTTGTTTTCTGCTACCTATGTTTGGTAAAAAAAAATCACAATAAGCGTATTTTGATTGGTTTGCGCAAAAGTTATTGCATTTACTAACTAAGGGAAAGATTTTTGTCATTTTTGTTTGTTTTTTGTTTTTTAACGAGTAATGGCGGCGATCTGCGATTTTTTTTTTTTTTTTTTTTTTTTTTTTTTTTTTTGCGGGACTGCGACATTGCGGCGGACAGATCAGACCCTTGACTGACATTTTTGACACTTTTGGGGGTACCAGTGACATTACTACAGTAATCAGTGCTATACATATGCACTGTTACTGTAAAAATCACACTGGCAGGGAAAGGGTTAACTTTATTGGAGAAGGAGGGGTTAAGTGTGTCCCTAGGGGCGTGCTTCTAACTGTGCAGGGATGTGGCTGTGTGTGTAACAGCACAGATCAACGGTCCTACATAGCAGGACCGTTAGATCAGTGCTTTTACACAGGGGAGAATGACAGGCGGCTTTGTTTACATTAGCCTCCTGTATTTCTCCCTTCACAGCGGACGATCGCGAGTGACCGGCGGACATCGGGTCCGCCGGTCACAGGCACGGAGGTGTCCGTGAACGAGCCGGGGCGTGAGCGCGCCTCCGGCGGAGCGCACTCGCCCGCTATTGGCTCCCTGGCTAGTGACGTACCGGTACGTCACTTTGCCTGGCCGGGGCTGACCACCGCAGTATATGTACTTGCGGCTGTCGGCAACCGGTTAAGGCTCTAGTACCCAGAAGTGATGTAGAAAAAAGTCAATATCAGCCCCACCCTAAACAATATACCCATGTTCAGATCAGTAAAAACCTAGTGATTTTTTTTTTTCTCCTGTGTGGAGGAGGTCTTTAGGTTTGGGCTCATAGTACATTATTTTGGTAAATCTAAGGTCTCCTTCACCCACGTATTCCTGCATAGGGATCGTACAGGTGTTCTGTACAGACCATCCCATTCATTTTAGTAGGGATGCAGTGGCTGCATGGACCTAGTCGCTGATCCTAGTTTGGCAATTGGGTTGGGTGTGTCCCCCAATGCACACGGTCTATATTTGGGGTCGTACGCTCCCACAGATGTCAAATTGGGAGCAGTGGTTGTGTCCCTGCGGGTGCTGGGTCCAGCCAGCTCGGCCCAAACATACTGGTATTTAAAGTGATAGAAAAGCTGGAGTTAGGGTTTACTTTTCCTCCTGTGGGCATAGCTACAGTGGGTATAGAAAATAATCCCCCCCCCCTTTTAAATCACATTTTGTTGCTCTGCAGCCTGAAATGAAGACAGACAAAGTTTTCATTTTATTTAGCTGTATTTACTAGTGCAACTTATAACATTAACATGTCAGGAAAAAAATAAATACAAAAAATTCAAAAATGAAAGCACTGAGTTGGAGAAAGGATCACCCCCTTGTGTTAGTATTTTGTTCAACCACCTTTTGCTTAAGGCCTCATGTACACTGCTGGTGATAAACAGACGTTTAGGAGCAGTTGGGTGTTTTTTCAGCAGCCCCTGAACTCTCCTCTGTCAATGGGGATACATTTCTGACCATTTTACAATATAAAAGTGCAAATGTCGCTAATTGCGGCATTTGTAAACGCGGCAAAACTGATGTTTTTAACCGTCCGTTCCTAGCTGTCAAGTTCCATCGTTCAGGGGAGGTTTTCAAATGTCCGGTGTACATGAAGCCATAATTCCAGCCTTTATTCTGTTGGGATAAGTCTCTACTAACTTTGCACATCTAGTCTTTGCAATATTTGCTCACTTGTCTTTGCAGAACTGCTCAAGTTCATTTACATTTGATGGTGACCGTTTGTGGACTGTAGTCTTCAAGTCATTCCACAGATTTTCAATGGGGTTTAAGTCTGGGCTCTGACTAGGACAGGCAAGGACATTCACCTTTTTCTCCTTCAACCACTGTGTGGTCATTTTTGTTGTGTGCTGTGGGTCATTGTCATGTTGGAAGATAAACCTTCTTCCAATTGACAACTTTCTGGCAGAGGGCATCCATCCCATCCATTTTTCCTTCTATCCTGACAAGTGCTCCAGTCCCTGCTGCAGAGAAACACCCCCCCCCCCTATAACAGGATATAACCACCTCCATGCTTTGCTGTAGGCATGCTGTTATTTGGATGGGGAGCTGTGTTGGACTTCCACCAGACATATCGTTTGGTGTTGAGGCCAAATTATTCAAATTTAGTCTCCTATGACCACCTTAAATGCACCTTTGAAGATTCTGAGGCCACATGGAAAAAGGTGTTAAGATCAGATGATAAGACACGTGAATACAATAAGACATGTGGCCACTCACTAAAACTAGAGGAAAGGCGGTTTAACCTTAAAATGCGTAAGGGGTTCTTCACTGTCAGAGCAGTAAGGATGTGGAATTCTCTTCCACAAGCAGTCGTATCAGCAGGGAGCATTGATAGTTTCAAAAAACTATTAGATGGACACCTTAAACCACTTTAATACAGGGCACTTCCCTCCCTTCCTGCCCAGGCCAATTTTCCCCTTTTAGCGCTGTTGCATTTTGAATGACAATTGCGCGGTCATGCAACACTGTACCTACACCAAATTTATGTCATTTTCCCCCCACAAATAGAGCTTTCTTTTGGTGGTATTTGATCACCTGTGGGTTTTTTCCTTTTTGCTAAACAAATAAAAAAAGACCGAAAAGTTTGAAAAAAAAAAAAATTTTGTTTTGTTTATGTTATACAATTTTGTAAATAAATACGTTTTTTCCTGCACTGATGGGGCGGCACTGATGGGGCGGCACTGATGGGGCGGCACTGACGGGCACTGATGGAGCGGCACTGGTCGGCACTGACGGGCGGCACTGATGGGCACTGATAGGTGGCACTGGTGGGCAATAATGGGCACTGGTGGGCGACACTAAAGGATGGCAATGATGGGCACTTGTGGGCAGCACTGATAGGGAGGACACTGGTGGGCAGCACTGATGGGGAGGGCAATGGGGGGCTCCCTGAGCCCTGATTGCCATCCCTGGTGGCCGTAGTGGGCATCCCTGGTGGCCGTAGTGGGCATCCCTGGGGTCATGGTGGGCATCCCTGGTGGATCTAGTGGCATCCCCCCCCCCCCCCCGAGGGTCTGCACTGGTAATCAATGATCTGATTACCAGTGCCGACCCCCCCCCCCTGTCAGGGGAGCCGCCGATCGGCGCTCCTTTACTCGTGCCTGTCAGGCACGAACTAAGGAAAGCTGATCAACGGCTGTTCCTGTTTTACTATGTGACCAGGACACGGCTGATCACATGGTAAAGAGCCTCCGGGGGGCGCCCAGAGCTGTGTTATCCTGCCGCCGTCATGTGACGTCCGGTCATGATCTGATTACCAGTGCCGACCCCCCCCCCCCCCCCCTGTCAGGGGAGCCGCCGATCGGCGCTCCTTTACTCGTGCCTGTCAGGCACGAACTAAGGAAAGCTGATCAACGGCTGTTCCTGTTTTACTATGTGACCAGGACACGGCTGATCACATGGTAAAGAGCCTCCGGGGGGCGCCCAGAGCTGTGTTATCCTGCCGCCGTCATGTGACGTCCGGTCAGGATAACACAACCACATTCCCGCCGTCATTTTGTAATAGGGCGGGCGGGAAGTGGTTAAAGACCACAACATACAGGGGTATACAATGTACGGTTAACAGCAAACACACACACACATCATAGGTTGAACTGGTGTCTTTTTTTTCAACCTCACTAACTATGTAACTATGTAAGATGAGACTAAAATTGAGTTATTTGGCCTCATCATTGTACTCCTTGTTGGTTTAGATAGTGTGAGGTGAACTCCCTTCTCTTCCACATTTGTGCTGTTGAGATGCTGTTTAGCCTTTCTTTAGTATTTTTACATCTCAAGAACACCATCTCTGGGAAAAACATTATCTGTACTTATACGTTTAGTCACCCTAATATTATTGGATTATTCAGATACACACTTGTAGCCAAGAGCTTTGTATTTATTAACTGTGAAGGGCGATGTGCATACAGACATGAGTCATATGGGCTACACAAAATGAGGATGTTAATGTGACCTCTGATCTTCAATGACAACTTCTGCCTGACAATCAGATGTTAAATTTGTGGTGACATTAGATGTTTTATCTTTTAATAAAAAAAAAAAAAAAAGCCAGTAAAACTTTTTTAAAGTGGCAGAAAATGGTATCCTTTTCCTCAAAATATAAGCCATACACATCCGCCACTGCCCTGTAAGGGCTCTTTCACACAGGCGTTCCGATCAGATCCGCCTGTCAGTTTTTTAGGCGGATCTGATCGGATGCCCCATTCAGCCCTATGGAGCAGCGGATGTCAGCGGTGACATGTCCGCTGCCATCCGCATCCGATCCTGTCCGTGAAATCCGGACAGATGGAAACCCTATTTTCCATCCGTCCTGGGGATCGGATCAGATGAGAGCGGACAAGCGGTCCGCTCTCATCCGATTCCCCATAGAGAGCAGCGGGGCTCTGACAACTCCCTCTCTGCACTGTGTGCGGAGACGGAGCTGTCATCCGCCGGCTCAGCGGGGATCGGCGGATCGATCCCCGCTGAGCAGAGCACGGTCCGCAACGGAATGTGGACCGTGTGAATAGTTTTTTAAGAACTTGTTTCTTACTGTGTCTTTCTTTGTCTTCTGTTTTTTTTCAGAGTTTAGTGTACCTTTTTAATCCTTCCTTTTATTTATATATATATATATATATATATATATATATAAAAAAAAAAATAGACATTAGCAGATTGAATTACACATTAGTATCTTCTAAGGACTCCAGCTGTGCTCTCTCCACCATCTGTAATGTAATCCAGCAGGGAGAGTGTGACGCCTTCTTAATGACATCTGAGGTCTGGCAGAGCTGGAAACACAAGTGTGACCACCTTACTGCCAGAGGGGATCTACACCAACCTAGCGTGTTTTTTGGTTTTTAGTGGCCTGACCCTTTAAAGTTGCCCAACTCACCCTGATTTGTGGCTCAGTTGAGAATTGATCTGTCAGAAAGGGAAAGGGCTCAATCATATACATAAAGATTTACCAGGAATTGTTAGATCTGCTTGTCACAGAGCCAGTCCTTCCTTATTGAAAAGAGGGAAGAAGGTATTGCACCTTTTAGGTGCCTCCGGCCACGTTGTGTACAGTGAGTTCTGGGAGGATTGAGCTGGCAGGACATGTTACATTCTTCTTAAAGTGTATGTAAATCCTAACAAGGAGCTTTTCTTAGGTGTTCTCTTTTTGTCTGTTACATTATAACATTGAAAGTGCTTTGTTATACACTCACTGGCCACTTTATTAGGTACACTTGTTCAATTGCTTGGAAACACAAATTGCTAACCAGCCAATCGCATGGCAGCAACTCAATGTATTTAGGCATCTAGCCATGGTGAAGACGACTTGCTGAAGTTCAAACCAAGCATCAGAATGGGTAAGAAAGGGGATTTAGGTAACTTTAAATGTGGCATGGTTGTTGGTGTCACATGGGCTGGTCTGAGTATTTAAAAAACTGCTGATCTACTGAGATTTTCATGCTCAACCACCTCTTGGGTTTACAGAGAATGGTCTGAAAAAGAGAAAATATCCAGTGAGCGGCAGTTGTGTGGGTGAAAATGTCTTGTAACTGAAGAGGACTTTGTTAAAAAGTAGTCTGTATCCTCTGTGGATCTGGCAGTGTCCCATCTTAACTACTTAAGCCCTGGAAGATTTTATCCCCTTCCTGACCAGGGCCTATTTTGCGATTCGGCATTGCATGAATTTAATGGACAATTGCGCGGTCGTGTGATGCTGTACCTAAACTAATTTCACGTCCTTTTTATCCCACAAACTAAGCTTTCTTTTGGTGGTATTTGATCACCTGTGCGATTTATTTATTTTTTTTGATCATGCGCTATAAACAAAAAAAGAGCGTAAATTTTGCAAAAATAACAATATTTTTCAAATTTTTTTATATGAAATTCCCCCCCGAAAAAAATGTAAAAATCAAAAATTTTTTAACATTTTCGGGCCGATTTGTTTTATGCTACATATGTTTGGTAAAAAAAATCGTAAAAAGCGTATTTTGATTGGTTTGCACAAAAGTTATCGCGTTTACTAATGCCCCATACACACGTGCAGATTATCTGAAGACTTTTGTCTTCAGATTTGCCTTTTCTATGTAGTGCAAGGGCCTGCCGGATTGCATACAAATTGAAAGTGTTTAGGTTTGACCTCCATATTATATGGTTTTGGTAAGTCTGCAGACAAAAGTCTTCAGATAATCTGCATGTGTGTATGGGGCACAACTAAGGGAAAGATTTTTTGTCATTTTTGTTGTTTTTTTTTTTTAACGCGTAATGGCGGCGATCTGCGATTTTTTTTTTTTTTTTTTTTTTTTTTTTTCTTTGCAGTGCTGCGACATTGCGGCGGACAGATCGGACCCTTGACTGACATTTTTGACACTTTTGGGGTTACCAGTGACATTACTACAGTAATCAGTGCTATACATATGCACTGTTACTGTAAAATGACACTGGCAGTGAAGGGGTTAACTTTTTTTTTTTGAGAGGGAGGGGTTATGTGTGTCCCTAGGGGGGTGATTCTAACTGTGATTGGCTGTGGCTTGAGGTGTAGGAACAGTGATCAACGGTTCTACATAGTAGAACCGTATGATCACTGTTTCTACACAGGGGAGAATGACAGGCGGCTTGTTTACATCAGCCGCCTGCCTTTATCCCTCTGCACCGACGATCGCCGAGTGACCAGGTTACACGCGCGCGACCGTGACTGCGCGGGAGCGTGCCTCCGGCGGCGCTCGCTCCCTAGACCCTTACAGGCTAGCGACGTAGTACTACGTCGCTCTGCCTGTGAGGGGCTGACCGCCGCAGTAAATAGTCGTGCGGCGGTCGGCAAGCGGTTAAGTGACCACCATACCAGTCTTGTGTTTAAGGACCCATCCAATAAATGATTGGAAGCCCCCTCTCGGCTAAGAACAGGAAACTGAAACTACACTTCGCACAGGTTTACCAAAATTGGACAATAGAAGATTGGAAAAACATTACCTGGTCTGATGAGTCTCGATTTAAGCTGCGGCATTCAGATGGTAGGGTCAGAACTTGGCGTAACATGAACGCATTGATCTATCCTGCCTTGTATCAACGGTTCAGACTGGTGGTGGTGTAATTTGTGTGGGGGATATTTTCTTGGAACGCTTTGGGCCCCTTAGCATCAATTGAGCATCATTTAAATGCCACGGCCTACCTGAGTATTGTTGCTCACCATGTCCATCCCCTTTTGACTGTGTACCCATCTTCTGATGGCTCCTTCCAGCAGGATAATCAAAATCAAATCATCTCAAACTGGTTTCTTGAACAGGACAGTGAGTTCACTGTACTCCAATGGCCTCCACCGTCACCAGATCTCATCCAATAGAGAACCTTTGGGATGTGGTGGAACAGGAGATTCGCATCATGGATGTGCAGCCGCTGCGTGAGGCCATCATGTCACTATGGACCAAAATCTCTGAGGAATGTTTCAAACACCTTGTTGAATCAATGCTATGAAAAATGAAGGCAGTTCTGAAGGCAAAAGGGAGTCCAGCCCAGTACTAGCAAGGTGTACCTAATAAAGTGGCCGGTGAGTGTGTATGACTTGTTGATCCTGCCTGAAATCATGTGTACCAGCTGATGACTCCCTGTACACTCTGCCTTGTTCTTGGTTTACAGAACACCTTTCATGTTATAAAGATGAGGCGAGGGGGAGATGTTCTGCAATCCTAAACCTGTCCTAGTGTGACAACACTGCTTCCTCAAGGACACAGTACAGCAAGTGAGCTTTGTCCCCCTAGAAAACCAATGCAACCACATCTAAGGGTTTAGAAGCTGCAATATGACAATTTTGTTTTTGGGTTTAGATTTTAGATACGTTTTAAAGAATGCAGCTGAAAATACATATGATTACTGGTTTATACATTGCTCAAAAAAAATTAAAGGAACACTTTTAAACACATCAGATCTCAATGGGGAAAAATCTCATGCTGGATATCTATACTGATATGGACTGGGTAATGTGTTAGGAAGGAAAGGATGCCACATTGTTTGATGGAAATGAAAATTATTAACCTACAGACAGAGGACTAAATTCAAAGACACCCCCGAAAATCAAAGTGAAAAAATTATGCAGCAGGCTATTCCATTTTGCTGAAATTTCATTGCAGCAACTCAAAATGTTACTCAGTAGTTTTATGGCCCCCACGTGACAACTTTGGGGCATGCTCCTAATGAGAAGACAGATTGTGTTCTGGACCGGGGCATCACTGAGCTTCTGAACAGACTGAGGTGCAACCTGGTGACGTTGGATGGACCGAAACATAATGTCCCAGAGGGGTTCTATTGGATTTAGGTCAGATGAGCGTGGGGGCCATTCAATGGCATCAATTCCTTCATCATCCAGGAACTGGCTGCATACTCTCACCATATGAGGCAGGGCATTGTAGTGCACCAGGAGGAACCCAGGAGCCACTGCACTAGAGTAGGGTCTGACAATGGGTCCAAGGATTTCATCCCGACACCTAATGGCAGTCAGAGTGCCATTGTCTAGCCTGTAGAGGTCTGTGTGTCCCACCACGGATATGCCTCCCCAGACCATCACTGACCCACCACCAAACCAGTCATGCTGAATGATGTTACAGGCAGCATAACGTTCTCTGCGACTTCTCCAGACCCTTTCACATCTGTCACGTGTGCTCAGGGTGAACCTGCTCCCATCTGTGAAAAGCACAGGGTGCCAGTGGTGGACCTGCCAATTCTGGTTTCAATGGCAAATGCCAATCAAGCTCCATGGTGCCGTGCAGTGAGCACAGGGCCCACTAAAGGACATTGGGGTCTCAGGCCATGCTTTTGACACTGTGCTGGGAGACACAGCAAACCTTCTGGCAATGGCACATATTGATGTGCCATCCTGGAGGAGTTGGACTGCCTGAGCAACCTCTATAGGGTCCAGGTATGGCCTCATTCTACCAGTAGTGACACTGACCCTAGCCAAACGCAAAACTAGTGAAAAACAGTCGGAAAGGTAGGTGTAGGGCACAGGTGTCAAACACAAGGCCCGCGGGCCGAATCCGGTCCTCCAGGCCATTTTATGTAGCCCTCGCACCTCTCCTGTAGCTGCAGGAGAGCTCCAGTCCTCCTCCAGACCTTATACTAACTGCTTTCCAGCAATGCCTACAGCTTCTTCCCAGCAGCACCACAAGGTAAGGGAGGTGCACTGTGATGTAAGGGAGGGTGGGGGACTCAACTTTTGATGGTGGAGAGGCTCTTGACGTCTTATGTAAGGGTAGGGGATGCTCTTGACATCCAGTCTTACAGATACAACCGGCCCTTTTGAGGGCAATCATAATGCTGATGCGGCCCGCGATTAAATTGAGTTTGACACCCCTGGTGTAGGGGAAAAAATGTTAGTGGCCTCCCAACTGTAAAACCTTTCCTGTTTTGGAGGACGTCTCATTGTTGCCCATCTAGTGCACCTGTTAATTTCATTAACACCAAAGTAGATGAAACTGATTAATAACTCCCTCTGCTACTAAACTGACCAGATCAATATTCCTAGGAGTTTAATTGACTTGATGCGCTACTCTGATTAAAAAGTATTTAAATTTTTTTTTTTTTTTTTTTTTTTTGAGCTGTGTATATCCTAGTATTGTTCTGTCTGGCTGGTCTGATGGTTTTACTGGTCTGCCTGTAAGATTAATGTTCTGGTTCAGCAATGAAGCTTGTTTTGTTGTGTCCCCATCCAGCTTGCTGATTAGATAAGGAATCATCATCACTTCTGCCTGCTGAGCTGGCCCAGTAATGTTAAAGCAGAAGGTGTCAGGGTGATCCCCCCTGACTGGTGGAGGTGGGTGTCACAAGAGGGACGGTTTAGAATTACAAAACCTTTTGAAAGTAAAACTGTTAATGGAGAAAAACTTAAAGCAGAACTAAAATGTTAGATGTAGAAACTGCGAGCAGGCAGGCTTTTTATTGTAGAAGAGACCTACAATGTGCCTTCTGCAATAAAATAAATAAACCTATCTGCCTGCTCCTAGTCTTTCTTTAAAGCAGAACTAAACCCTTAGATTTAACAGTTTTGAAAAACGGTTACATTGAAGACATGCCGTGATTGCCAACTGTCACGTTTGCTTGTGCTCTCTACTGAACTGTCAATCCATCAAATGGCTGATGTCATAACTGATCACATTTGCATCAACTGCAGATCAAACAGAGGTCAAGATGGCCGCTTCCTAGGATAGGAGGGTTTAGTTCCGCTTTAAAATGTACACTTACCTGCAAATTTCTAGTTCATTTTATATTCCAGCACAGTGCCTTGTGTGCAGGGGGGATTGAACCTGCCCTTTGCCTATCCAATAAAATGTATGTGCCTCCATTGTGGAGACTCTTAGAAGTTAGAGCTAGGACTAGAGAAAACGGGGTGCCTTGACAGGGCCTGTAGCTTACACATGTATTTACAAATGTGTACAGACTAAACCCCTGTTTTTAACACCTATTGTTGGGTCAGTTTGGTTGGTCGCAGGCTGGTCGGTAAGTTGAGCTTGGAAATTTCTTTGGCTTTGTTTGACATGCGTCGCCCTTCCATGTGCAGACCAGTTCTAGGTGGGGGCAGTGGCCACTTGATTGTTATGACTGAACTGCACATGCGCAGGCTTGACATCATCCTTTGTTAACCAATCAAGATGCTGGCCAAAGACTGGCACTCGTAAAGCATGAGAGAATTGCAGAGACCGGCATAAGGGCCCTATGCTGGCAACACTAAAGAACAAACATACCCAAATATTCAACATCTCTTCCCCTTCCCTGTCCCAGTACTTTTACCTTTAGGCCCCTTTCACACTGTAGAGTCCGTCGGCGGACTCCGTTTTTCTCAGCGGGGGATCTATCCGCCGATCCCCACACTGAGCAGGCGGATGGCAGCTGTGTCTCCGCGCTGTGTGCAGAGACAGAGCTGTCAGGTCCCCGCTGTTCTCTATGGGGGAATCGGTCTGTCCGTTCTTATTCGATCCCATCTGATCCGCTGGACGGATGGAAAATAGGGTTTCCATCCGTCCAGATTTGACGGATCGGATGTCAGCAAACATGCCTTCAATGACATCCGATGCCCCATAGAGATGCATGAGGCATCTGTTCAGATCCGCCTGAAAAACTGACAGTTTGAAAATTTTAAAAATTAACGACCTTGAAAAGGTATCTGCACTATTTTGATGTGACTTTGATCCAGAGTGTAAAGTTGGAAGAAAGTCACATCAAAGTCGCACTCAAAATCACAATAGTGGAAACGTAGACTAAAGCTCTGTTTCCACTAGTGACTTGTCATGCGACTTTGAACACAGTCACATGACAAGTTGCAGCCTATTGATTTCAATGGCACCCATTCCCGTCTATGCGACTTTGAAAATCAGCAACTTTGAAAAGGTACCTGCATTACTTTGATGCAACTTTGATCCAGAGAGTGAAAAGTTGGATCAAAGTCACACTCTAAATCACAATAGTGAAAATGTAGACTGAAGCTGCTTTTCCACTGGTGTGACTTGTCATGCGACTTTGGACACACAGTCGCATGAAAAGTCATAGCCCATTGATTTCGATGGCACCCGTTCCTATCTATGCGACTTTGAAAATTAGCGACTTTGAAAAGGTACTTGTACTACTTCGATGCCACTTTTGATGTGTCTGATTCAGAGAGTGTAAAGTTGGATCAAAGCTGCACTCAGTCGCAATAGAAATTGATCTGTATCCTTCTAAACTTTCAAAAATGTTCCTTTCTACCTTATTTCTTATATTGCATTGGTCACATGATCTCGCTCTCATGAGAAGCTGCTAGCCTAAAGCTCTGTAAACACCTGATCGTTTTTCACCTCTTAAAACGCTCATCTCTGAAGAACGCCCAACGAGCAAAATCCCATTAATTTCAATGGCCCCTGTTCACATATGAGCGTTTTGTCACCTGAAAAAAAAAGCTCAAAAAGTACATTAGCTTTTTTTTTTGGCAGATTACAAGCGTTTTTGTTACATGTCAATGCCTTCCTCCAAACCCCTGCAAAAAACGCCTGAAAACACCCCAAAAAATACCTAAAAATGATACGCTCAGGTATGAATGGAGCCTAAGCGAGGCTATGAAGACAGGAGATCATGTTTTGGGAAGGATAGGAGGGATGGGGGTGGGGCTGGGCGGGTCTAGGCATGCCTGTGTAAAGCCCCGTACACACGATCAGATTATCGAACGATCTGTCGTCCGTTTTTTGTGGCATGCTAGTCTGATGTGGAAAGTGAAGTTTATTTTCATACGAATTTTCCCGTATGACAGAATTCTACTTCAGAAGTGATGTCATGTGTTGGATTGCTTTGTATGTGTTTTCTCTCTGAGCATGCTTGGTCTTGCTCCTAAGATTTTTTTTCCGTCGAAATCTGTACTAATGAGACGAAAATCGGACGTTGTATTACGGACGACAAAAATTTTATAGCCTGCAGATCAAGATTTTGTCAGCTGAAAAGTCTTGAGTTGGCTGTCGAAAGCACCATACTAACAATCCGAAAATAGGCAGATCGGTCGTCGGACGAATTTTCCCTACAGATTTTCTTATCCTGTGTACGGCCTTAAGAAAGACCGACAAATTTTAGGAAGTGAAAGACCGCTAACAAATTCAAATAAAGGGAGATAGCGTTGTCGGTGAAGAACAGGAAGAAGCTGATTTCTAGCATAGATAAGACTTTCTAAACCACACAAGCAGCCAGCAAGAAAATGAATAATATAAAAGATCAAGATATTTAACATATTATTAATAGGAAAAATGTCATTTTTGACTGGAGTTTCCCTTTAATAATTTTTAGTTGACTGCATATTGATTTACCATCATGATATTTTGGAGTCACTTTTCAGCCGCTCCCTACAAATGAAAATACATACACAGTTCTTGATATACGTTTTATTGAAATCCTAATAAAGGTTCTATTTTACCTCGGTGGCTCTAGGTGCATGGCCTGACGCACCCTCGTCTGATCAGGAAAGTATTTGTCATATTAAGGAAGAGTGTTCCATATAAAGAAGGCTTTTATTAGTTAAATTGTAAATCATGCTTTGTACAGTATACAGAACCGGGCTTTCGGTGAAGAAAATTTCTTGTGTAAAAACATGGGAGAACTTGTTTTCTTGCCTCTGGCATTATCCAGTCACTGCGGTGAGTGCACTCTTTCTCTGAATCCTTTATTTAAATGACATTGCCATGAAAAACCTTAATCATCCTTTTTCTAGGGTTGTACATGAAGCTCCTGTGCCAGAACTATACTTAGGCTTGTCTAAAAGATTTAGAAAAGAGTTGTTCAGTATAAAGTTATTCAGCATGGCCAGGGCTCGACAAACCCCGGGAGCCAGGTCGCATTGGCGACTAGAATTAGCGACCTGGCGCCTGGGGTGCACTGCAGGAGGTGTCCTGTCCCTTTTGCGCCCCCCACCCACTCACCGAGTGCACGGACTGCCACGCCATCCGATAATTGAGGCCGCGGATTTTCGGTCTTCTTTAGTGAGAGAACGGGGAACTGGCGCCGTCTTGTGGTGGCCGGGAGTTTGACAAGCAGTCACTAATGAGCCGTTTCCCCTGCCTGTCCTCAATACCTGTCCATCTCCTTCCCAAGAGGAGATGAGAGGGAAGTTTTTGCAGGCTTCATCTCCCTGTCCACTTACCTTTGGTTAAAGGTAAGTGGACAGGGAGTGTGGTTATTGTTATTGTTATTGTTATTATTATTATTATTATTATTATTATTATTTATTTATTTTTTAAATTATTAAAAAAAAATTTCTTTTTTTTTTTTTTTTTTTTAAATTATGGATGGAAAGAGACAGACAGTCTGTTTCCATCCGATTGCGCTATAGAGGTGAGTGGGGTTCTAGTCGTCTTTATGTGTAAATACAGTATGTTAGTTATTTTTTTTGGAAATAAAGCTTGGTTTAAAAAAAAAAAACTGGCTCCTAACTTTTTTAGCTGGCTCCTAGATTTCAGGCAAATTTGTCAAGCCCTGAGTATGGCCTAAAGGTGCCCTGTATGGAGAGATGTACGGGAATGACCATTACAGAGTAAGCAGGCCCTTGGGCCTTCAACCTGAACCTGGATTCACCACCTCCATCTCGCTGAGCTGGAACAATCATGCAGGGTGACAGTTAAAGTGGAAGTAAAGTCTCCAGTTAAAAAAAGCTGTGGGCTGGCAGGGTCTTTATTGCAGAAGAAACATGCAATGTCTCTGCTGCAATAAAATAAACCTACTTCTCTGTGCGTCTCCTTTATAATGCGTAGCTCCATGTACATTCCAACACAGATTCTGTGTGTCGGGAAGACTGAACTCCTGTGCTTACACGGGAGTGACGTCACCCCAGGCTGGCCAATGAAGATGGCTGCAGCCTGGCATGTAGAAGTAGAGGTGCAACCAACTGAAAATTTAGGATGCACTTGGCCGAAACCGAAAATTAGTTTTTAAAAAATATATAAATATTTTTTTTATATATAACTGTATTCTATTTGACTTTTTAATTAATATTATGAAATTATCAGCACCTTTTTTTAGCGCAAGAAAAGCTCAAGAAAAATGCCTACCTTTTTTAAATTCTATAGGGTCCTTTCACACGGGGCGGACCGTATTTTCCTCTGCTCAGGCACTTTTTTTTTACACGGATGACACTCTGGAGTGTCCGTTCCGTATGTCCGTTTATCACCCCATCTGTTTGCGGATGATAAACGGAGATAATGTATGTCAATGGGATTGCGAATGTCACCGCTGACATCCGTTTTTTCGTCCGTTCCGTTTTTTTAAACAGAAGAAAAATAGGAAAAAGATATATATATATATATATATATATATATATATATATATATATATATATATATATATATATATATATATATATATATATATATATATATATATATATATATATATATATATATATATATATATATATATATATATAGCACAAATCTGCCCTCTACTGGTGATACAATATATCCCCTGCGCTCAAGTAACCTCAAAACAAGTCAGACAATACCGCAGCTACTTTAAAAGGAAGTGTGTAAAAGTATACTCAAATATATATCGTCCCTTGAAACATATACAAAAGTATAAGTAGCGCAGGTACAATTGAGGAGAAATGACGTAGCATAAAAACCAGCCAAATCTTAATACAGTCCTTAAACGTCCATGAATGCAAAAAAATTTTTTGTGCAAAAACTTCAATGCAAAAAAATTCAATGCAAAAATTCAAAACAAAGGGTTAATTCCTCAGTAATAGTCCAATCCACCAAGTGAGAATCACCACCAAGTGTTGGGGTCACCACTGCTCTACACCTCCACCGATGTGATAATGGGGGGACTGGCAACTCACCAGAAGCTGTGGCCCTCCTATTTGCATAGGACAGGCAAACAGGCTGTGGTATCACAAATCCCACTCAGGAACGATTACTGCTGCTATTACTGGATTTCAATCCCGGGTGATCACGTGTCTCCCTTTTCCTTCCGGCAATAGCTCAGATGGTAAACATAAGGGGAAAGAAGGAACCGCACTAGTGTGATATTGTTTCACCCATCAGATATTTATTCAGAAAAACCCAATACATATGTACTCACAAACGCAATAAAACAATATGCCTTCAGTATCAGTGCTACGGGTACCGTGGTATGCTGTGTCGATCCTGCTCACCCTCTCCACGCTGGTGTCTCGGATCTCCAAAACTGCCGCTCGTGTCCCCCGTGCACTTCCGGTCGCCGTGAGGTTCATGCCCTGACGCGTTTCGTAATTTCCGACTTTATCAAAGGGCGTGAACCTTACGGCACGGCGTCCGATTATATAGGAGTGTCTGCTGACGGTTTTGATGAGGATCTAAAGGCCCGCCCTCGTATGTAAATTGGGCCACTTCATTACAGCGAGCACTTCCGCCCACACCGGACCGCTGAAAAGGTCCTACAGCCTGCCTTGTTTGCCCATACTCAGGTCCTACTCCCATAAGACAACACTGCACGATCGTCTGGTTTCCCATGATTCATGCAGTGGGCGGTCATACTAAAAACGCTATACAGCCGCGATTGTCATCAATTGTATTATATTCATCTATGGTGTCCCATTGATTAGAATGATATACATTTAGGTAGTCTTGTAAACACCAGACAAGGTATAAATGGGTTAGTCTGGTGTTTACAAGACCACCTAAATTATTACCATTATCAGCAACTTTTTTCTCAAAAACACCAATAACCCTATTTTTGGCAGATAATTCTTGGTGGCCAATATTTCGATTCATCTCTAGGTAGAAGATGCTGGCTAGTTACCTTGGACCACCCAAAGAGAGGGAAGTGGTGCAGATTTTAGTTCCACTTTAAAGAGGTTGTAAACCTCCCTAAAAAAAAAAAAAAAATAACCTGTAAGACAAAGGCATAATGAGCTAGTATGTATACATTGCATACTAGCTCATTATTAAATACTTGCCTTAGAACGAAGCCCTTCCAGCGGTGCCCACTTCCCGCTGAGACGGCTCACATGTTCACCCGTCTTCCTTTCAGGTTCGCGTTCTCTGGCTGTCTGATTTGGCCGGAGCCGCGATGACCTCACTCCCACGCATGCTGTTCACAGTACACGGCTCTGAAGGAACAGCAGGGGCGGTCCAAACAAAAAAAAAAAAGTGAGCAATGGCAGATTTTAACTTTCTTTCCTCACTGGTCCTCTTCACCTACTTGAGTATTAGCCTGTAATGCCCCTTCATTACCAGGCCATTTTTCATTTTCTAGCACTGTGACATTTGACAGTTCTCCATCATGCAGCTCTATACTCAAATTAATTTATATAATTTCTGAGACAGATCTTTCCTTTTGTGGTAATTAAAAAACTGTTTTTTTTTTTTTTTTCCTGTAAAAGGAGACCATATTTTTTCTTCTGTTTATCTTATGCCCAGTACACACGATCCGAAAATCGGACGACTCTCCGTCAGTTTTTGTTTGGTTGCTAGGAACTCTCAATTATATTCGCAATTGGGAGAGGTTGCTTACGATACAAATTTTCTCGGACGATGATTCAAAAGCTTCCGGTATGCGTAACCACACTGTAGCGTGTGAGGGGAAAATGATGTCTACTGCTCATGCGCTGTCTACTGCTCACCATTTTTTTCGGACGAACAATATACTGATAATACGATTATCGTACGATGTGTTATAATACGATCAAAATTTGTATGCTTGCACGACCGGATAATATCGGGCGAACTGTCGTGATCGCCTCTCGTAAGCTGTGTACTAACGATCCGATTATCGTCCGATCCTTTCACAAGCGTTAATTTTCGTCCGATTTTCGGATCGTGTGTACGGGCCATTAGTCTATAAAAATAAAAATGCCAGAACAATAAAAAAAAAAAAAAAAAAAATCCACACATTGGTACTGCTCAAACAGTAAAGAATCCCGTACACTGCTTAAAATTGAAATCCTGCTGCCTGACCTTGGCTGCGCGTCGGTGTCCCAACTTAAAGTGGAACTTCACTCTCTCAATCAACATGAACTATTTTTAATCCTCATGCTGCTAGCATAGTAAATACGGTAGATAGGAATGTATATCATAATTTGTGTTTAAACTGTTTTTTTACATGTCTTTAGTTACTTCCTGGTTTCTAGGCCTAGGCAAATTATGTCATACATCCCAGGAGTCTTCAGGAGGGGAGGGAGGGTTCTCAGCTCAGCCTATCCCTGCGCAAAGGGCAAATGGATTCCAGAAAGTAAATGATACATGAATCGTCTGCCCTTACTCAAGATGGCCAAGTATTCAGCTGACAGAGCCTCACTTCCATTTCTAATCTGACGGGTCGCCTATTCTGATGGATTTTAATAAATAGATAGGAAGGCATATTATATTTACTATTTTTTTTCTACATTTCTTCAGTTACTTCCTGGTTTCTGGCCCTGGCAAGTGATGTCCTTCATCCCAGGAGTCTTTAGGAGGGGAGGAGGGGCTTTCTCAGCTAAGCACACCCTCATGTCTGAGCTAAGGGCATGTGGATTCCAGGAAGTAAATGGTACATGAATCATCTGCCCTTATTCAAAATGACCACAGCCAGAAATGCCAGGGGGGGTGGTTTTCTGAGTGATTTCTCAGCAAAATAAGACATAGGAGACATGGATGGATGGTGGAGTTTTTTCGTTGAATATAAAAAATGTATTAAAATAGTGTTTTGGTCTCGCATGTAGTGTGGCTCTGCTTTATTTGGCGGAGGTGGAATGCTTTTCAGTGTATCTGTAAACAGCTTGATGCATTGGAAGCCTGACTTCTCTTTAAAACCTCAGCCTACAACTTTGCCCCTCTGCCAAGGAGCAATTTTTCTTTTACTGGCATTTTGGCTTTTAGGCATGACATTTTTCCATAGAAGATATACATTTTATTTATATACATTTTTCTAATTACAGTGCAATGAAGATCCAGTATCTTTTGCTGTTTCCCATCCTGGGACTCAGCTTTGCTGTGCCAATTGAAAGAACACCACCAAAACAAGAAGAGGAGCAGCAGCGTCCTGCTGAATCCGCAGTAAGTACTTTCCGCAGTCAACGTGGACTCTGTGCACCTTAGCAACGAATGTATTCCAGCTGAAGGCAAGGAGAATATAAAGGGAATAAAAAAACAAAAATTCCACACTATCCAAAGTTTTAAGGAACTTTGGCTTGGAAGTACTTTAGAACCTTTTTCAGTTTTGATCCTCAGCATAATAAAAAATATACATATAAAAAATGTTTTTTGCTGTTTGTTTCATATTTGGGAGTTGTCTCTTCCAATTCTGTCTCAGACATAACAGGAAGTGGAAGGGAAATCCCTTCTTTGACAGTTGTTACCGAAACGAATGTCTCCATTAAAATATTTCCCCTCGCCTCCTAGTCCAATGATGGATTTCCCATCACTTTCTGACAGCTAGTGAGTGTAAATCTCATTACAAGTTTTCTTTTAAAGGATAAGCTCATCTTTACAAAAAATAAAAAAATAAATGCTCGTTTTTTTGCAGGTAAAAAAAGATGCATTTAAAAAAAAAAAATATATATATATAATATATTTTGTAATGAACCTGTAAAGCGTTGCACCCCCCCAGCAAATCGTGGGTGTAATGCCACGGTCCTGCAGACTGTCTATGGATCTGTCTAGCCATACCTCCCATACCGCCAGTCAGTTACTCTTTGATAGGGAGATCTAATGAACTACAACAGCGTAGTGGTAGTTCATTGAGAACTACGAGCCTACAGCCTTGTAGTTTTCCCACACGGCTGCGTTTGTTTTGCGACAGCTGGGGTTCGGGGGAGAGAAGATCCCCTGCTAGTTGTCAGAATGGGGAATCGGGGGAGCGGGGGCCACTGCATCTGTCACATTTTGCACCCTGAATATCAGTGTAACATGTTACAACAGGTGAACTTATACTTTAAAATGCCCATATACATGCAGAATGTGGATGGATATATATATCTCTGCTGAGAATTTATTTCTAAAAAGCGATCTGCAGCGTATCTCTTTTCAGAGGGCAGTAGATCAGTGGCTTCCAGGCATTCAAGAGGCGATACTGCCAACCCCTGCCTGAATGCCTTTTCTTTTTTGCTATCTGGCAAACTTGACATTTTATTGTGGGCGTGAAGCAAAGCGTAATGGCCGTGGGCATGTGTAGAACTTCCTCTAGCTGCATGTTCTGTTTTAGGTGGCTACTCAGGGGCCTGTTAAAACCGCTTCTTCATTGCCTGTTTTTACTCCTCCTGTATAAATGAGGTCTTAAAGTAACTTTCTGCTCCATTATGGGAAAGATAAACCAAGACCATAATGGTGAGTGTTGGCTGCCACCTCTGGTAGTGATAAAGCATGTTAAACCTCCTGATCCTGCTAGCAGCTTTTTTAAGGGGTCTACCAGCACTACCATTATGATCTGTGTTTAAATTCTCCCAACTGGAGCTTAAAGTAGAATTCCAGCATAAACCTGTCAAGTCTTAAAAATGTCTCCTCTCCTAATGTCTATACTGACTAACCTATGTAAAGAAAAAAATTGCATGTAATTAACTATTTTCAGGCTGCTCGCTCTGGTCTGGTCACATGATCATATGGGGGACACCACGGCCAGGCATTCCCAGCTGTTGTAGAGCACTCTCTCTTCTCCTTTGCTGTCGCCGCTCACTGACACGGGAGATCATGTGACTGGACTGTAGCAGACTAAAAATAGATAAAGCCGGCCATTGAGGGTTCAAATCTTGGCCGGTTCAGCAGGGACCGGCTGAGATTTGAACCATGTATGGGCAGGCTGATTGTACCCAAGTTGATTGATCAATTAATTTAGGTACAACCAGCATGTCTGATTTTTTTATGCAATTACCGTCAGTAGCTATAGCCGCTAGCAATAATCACTGTTTCTTCCAGTGGGGATGGCTCACCCTGCCAGATCTCAATGGCTTTACGGGAGGGATTCCTCCATCAACACAGACTGTTTAAAGGGGGAATCGAGTGATTTGCTTTCCTGCAACCCGTAGTTACGGTCTATGGCCTGCATAAGTTAAAAACCTTTTTACACAGGTTATTCAGCACAGGTGTTAGAAGGTCAGAGGAGACCATTTTAAGACTAGTTGGGGTTCATGCTGGAGTTCTACTTTTTAATGAAGATTTAAAGGTTTCATGAAAGCACTTGGAAGCTTGCTGTACACATATTCCTTGTGCTGTATCTGTTTTGGGTCTTCTCAAATCCATTTTTTTGTTTTCTCTGCTGAAAATTCAGTGAACACACCACGCAGGATTTTACCAGGAATGGAGAAAGATAATAAAAGAATGACTGAGCAGGCAGGCTGCATTCTCTGTAGGCAATACAAGATGCAATTTTTAATTTTGAGTGAATTTATTTATTTTTTTATACAATGGCTGATGACGCCATTAGCAGCAGGTATTCTCTTCCAACGTACATCTTGCTCTTGTCACAGGACACTGGCCTGTACTATGATCGCTATCTGAGAGAGGTAATTGATGTCCTGGAGACCGACAACCATTTCCGTGAAAAGCTTCAAACCGCCAACGCAGAAGACATTAAGGTAAGATTGTGTAACAGAGCCAGCCATCTGTACGGTACACTTCCAGACTGTCGGGGCTTAGCTAATATTTGCAATACTGTTTGTTGATTTTGTTGGCCTGGTGGAGGAGCAAAGTACATTTTAACCGTAACAGCTAAAGATAATGTAATCTCTTGAGATTGGATTTACAGTAAAACCTTGGATTGCGAGCATAATTCGTTCCGGAAGCATGCTTGTAATCCAAAGCACTCTTATATCAAAGCGAATTTCCCCATAAGAAATAATGGAAACTCAGATGATTCGTTCCACAACCATTTATTCATAAATACTTCAATTTATAGTCCATATAAAAAGATTATAGCAATGTTATAGGTTGTGTAACCATAAAATGTCCACCCACAAATAGCCGCTTCCACAAGGGGATTGGAAGCAAAATCCAGCAGGAGCTACAGGGTATCAAAGAGAAGAGAGGCGCCTCTAAGTGTAGCAATATGGTTCCATTTAATGAAGGTACAACATTTAGCAACTCACCTGGTTGATGAATAAAACAGGCACATCTAAGTCTGAAAGCGAGGGGCAGCATGGAATGGATGACGTAGATGGTGGTGCGGAGGATGGTGCTATGTGGACAGCTTTACCCCTGATGCCTGCATCCTTAGATGTGCCTGTTCTAATCATCAACCATGTGAGTTGCTAAATGGTGAACCTTCATTAAATGTAACCATATTGCTACACTTAGAGGCGCCTCTCTTCTCTTTTATACTCAGCTGTGACTTGAGGCTACTTGTATATCAAGACATCGCTTGTATATCAAGTCAAAATTTATGTGGAAATTTTGCTTGTCTTGCAAAGCGCTCTTAAACCAAGTTACTCTCAAACCAAGGTTTTACTGTAATTCCTGCCACTACTCATCTTTACAATCTGCTGGAGCACAGACCTGTGAAATGAGAAAAAAATAAATTCATGCAATTTTATATACTGTACTAGTTTTAGTGCCAGTTCACACTTCTGCGATGACAGACATTGCATCTGAATTGGACTGAACTCGCATAGGACCCTTTTGTGGGTCCGCAGCAGAATCGGATCGCATGGTGGTTCACACCAATGCGAACTGTCAGTTCACAGTGCGATATGCAAGCTGATCTGGGGATGTCATTAACTTTGTATTGACACCCCCAGCGATTCGCATATGGCAGTGTGAACTGCCATGCGAGTTCCATGCGATGCGGGAACCTGCAGTGGATACGCAGCTCATTCAAACTCCATTGCAGTCCACTAGCTGAAAGTTAAAGTCTGGGTTACAGTGGGAGTTCCCTACCTGTTCAGTTGGCAGGAGGAAAGTACAGACTTGGAGTAAAGCAAAGCTGCATAGCTAACCATGTAAAAATAGGACAAGAACCCCCCTTACCTTGTGGGCTCTGAAGGAAAACCCATAATATTGCTATGCAGTATGTCGCAAAGTTTATCACCTTTTTTTTTTTTTTTTTTTTTTTTTTTTTATATATTTTAGTTTTTGGTTCATAATACTTTTAAGAAAGAAAAATTATTTGCAGAAGCGCTATGAATTCACGTTAATGGCTATGTTGTCCACTCTTCTTCTCAGAGTGGAAAACTCAGCAAGGAACTGGACTTTGTAAGTCACCATGTGAGGACCAGACTGGACGAGCTCAAACGGCAGGAAGTCTCAAGGCTCCGCATGCTAATTAAAGCTAAGATGGATGCTACCATGGAGGAAAGTAAGTAGAGACACAAGCTCATTGTGTCTAGCTGATAGATGCTTACTGCACAAGGCAATTTTGAAGAACAGAGCCGGCAGAAACCAAAAAACTAAACTCTTGGTATACTCAAAATACCAACATTTGACTGGTTTGTACTGGCTACTCGCACACCCTCTTTTTGAAGTAGCCATGGTTGTACATGAAACAACCTAAATTCCGGACCCTGCCCCCCCCCCCCCCCCCCAAAAAAAAAAAATCTACTACATAAAAGGAGGCCTGTGTGTCAGAACAAATGTATACTTTACTTAGGATGAGGGCTTAAAAAGCATTGCGCCATAGACTTGAGTGAGCTAATGTGTATACAGGGAATTCATAAAATATTCAGACCCCTTCAATGTTATGTTGCAGCCTGATACTACAGTTGTTTAAATTTATTTTTTTACTCCTTAGTCTACACGCAGTTCTCGGTTGACAAAGTGAAAACCAAATTTTTGAAATTTTTGAAAATGCATGAAAAAGGAAAAACTAAAAATATTACATTGGTATAAGTATGCAGACCCTTTGCAGCAACACCTGAAATTTAGCTCAGGTGCCTTCCATTTCTCTTGACCGTTGCTGAGATGTTTTTACACCTTGATTGGAGTCCATCTGTGGTAAATTATTGGACATGATTTGGAAAGGCAAACGTCTCTCTATAAAAGGCCTCACAGCTGACAACGCATACTGTATGAGAGCAAAAGCCATGAGGTCAAAGGAAGAGCCTGTAGAGCCCAGACACAGGATTATTGCAAGGCTCTGGTTTGGGGAAGGCTACAAAATCATTTCTGCTGCATTGAATGTTCCCAAGAGCACAGTGGCCTCTATAATTCTCAAATGGAAGATGTTGGCACAACCAGGGCTGGTCGCCCCGCTAAAATGAGCATTCGGGGGGAGAAGAGCCTTAGTAAGGGAGGTGACCAAGAACCCAATGCTCACTCTGAGCTCCAAAGATCCTGTGTGGAGATAGGACAAAGTTCCAGACGGACAACCATCACTGCAGAATTCTACTGATCTGGGCTTTATGGCAGAGTAGCTAGATAGAGGCCTCTTAGTGTGAAACACATAAAAGCCCACATGGAGTTTGTAATAAAAAAAAAAGCACCTGAAGGACTTTCAGATTCTCTGGTCTGATGAAACCAAGATTGAACTGTTTGGCCTCATTATGTCTGAAGGAAGCTAGGCACTGCTGATCTCCTGCCCAATACCATCCCAACAGTAAAGCATGGTGGTGACAGCAGCATGCTGTGGGGGTGTTTTTCAACAGCAGGGACAGGGGAGACTAGTCAGGGTTGAGGGAAAGCTGAATTACAGAGAAATCCTCAATGAAAACCTGTTCCACTGGGCTGAAGGCTCACCTTCTAACATGAAAATGATTCTAAGCACACAGCCAAGACAACACCGGAGTGGCTCAGGGACAACTCTGTAAATGTCCTAAAGTGGCCTAGCCAGAGTCCCGACTTGAACCCTATTAAACATCTCTGGAGAGACCTGAAAATGTCTGTCCACCGTTAGTCCCCATCCAACCTGACTGAGCTTGGGAGGCTTTGCAAAGAATGGTAGAAAATCTCCCAATTCAGGTGTGCAAAGCTTGTCCCTTTCTACCCAAAAAGACTTGAGGCTTTAATTGCTGCCAAAGGTGCTTCAACAAAGTACTGAGTAAAGGGTCTGAATACTTTTAAGTGGTTGTAAACCCTCACATTTACCCAATTAAATGAACAGCCTCAGATGATACACAGAGATGAAACAAATCTACCTACATAAGTTTTTTTTTTTTTTTTTTTTTTTTATTTGTATATCTGCTGTCTTCAGCTTTCTACACTATTTAGAAAGTGAACATTGTGTTAGAATTTTTTCTTCCTGTTCCAGCACTAGGTGTGGAGTCTAGGGCTGCAACTAACGATTATTTTAATAATCGATTAGTTGCCAATTATTTTTTCGATTAATCGGATAAAATCATAAAAAACTCAATATGCCTTTTTTTTCATTTATTTAAAATAATAATGAACAAACAGTGTTAGTGCCGGTTCACACTTGTGCGATTGCGGAGATTGAATGTAATTCGGAGCGCACTGCTCCTAAATTACATGCTATCTCATGTGCGGAGGCGAGTTCAGCCATACACTTTGTATGGCTGAATTCGGAGCGCATCCGCAGCAGCAAACTCGCACATGAGGCTTTTTTTGAGCCACATCAGAATCGGATCGCACAGTGGTTCACACTTGTGCGATCCGATTCTGTGCGAACTTGCAGATCGCACTGCGATATGCGATCGCAATTGGGGGTGTCGTTAACTTTTAATTGACACCCCCTGCATATCGCATATGGCAGTGTGAACTGCCAGATGTGCGGATGCAGTGCGTGAAACGGCACTCACACACAAACTGCAGAAACAAAAACGTAAACTTTACAATTAACTTTACACAACTATGCAAAATTTTCGAAATCAGTACAAAAACAACAAACATTCTGAAAAAAAGATGTACTTGGACTATACCTGTTCAAGAAACTTCTGGCAACACCAGTGATGGGGCACGGTTCCCCTCCCCCCCCCCCCCCCCACGGCAACACCAGTGATGGGGCACTGTCCCCCCCCCCCCCCCCCAGCAACACCAGTGATGGGGCACCACAGTTCTCCCCCCCCCCCCCCCCCCCCACGGCAACAACAGTGATGGGGCACTGTTTGGGAATAAAATCAAGTAACATTTGCAGGGCACATAATGCTCCCAGTACTTTTATACCAAAACTTTTTTTTTTTTTTTTTTTAATTAAGCTCCTATATACTGTAAATATAATAAACGCTTATCTAGATTAAAGAGTTAATATTCCTCTTATAAAGTGCAATATTATAATAGAAAAATAAGTGAAAAAAAACATCCCAGATATGAAATGGGGAGCATAGAAAGACCACCTATATGTGCTATATGGACGTTTTTAATCACTTATTTTTCTATTATAATATTGTACTTTATAAGGAATATTAACTCTTTTATCTGGATAAGCTTTTATTCTATTGTTTGGCGGGCTGCATTGCATGGACAGGACACTAACACTAAGCTCGGCACTCACGTGCTGCTTCTCTCCTCTTTTCTCCCTCGATCTGACTCACTGACTCCCTCACTGATGTCAGCAAGAAGGCGGAGAGGAAAGGTAGAGAGGAAAGGAGGAGGGAGGAGGGAGGGGGAGGTCACGAGGAAAGGAGGTGGGAGGAGGGAGGGGGAGGTCACGGAAGTGCCGAGCTGTGAGAGACAGTGAATGCAGCCGGCAGCTTCACAGAGGAGACGGAGCTCGCTGACAGGCAGGGAAAGTCCAGAACACAGCACAACTAATCGAAGGATCAACTAATCGATAATGACAATCGTTGACAACGATTGTAATTATCGATTTTGTCGATTAGTTGTTTCAGCCCTAGTGGAGTCTCAGCTGTGGGACAGCTGATTGGAAGAAAGGCACACACACCCTCCCTCCACATAGGCAGAGGAAGGAAGAAACATGCAGAGCTGTGCTGTGAATAGACCAGCTATCTGCTAATCTATCTCTATGCACCCACCCGACACAAATTTCCAGCTGCTTTTTTATCTCCTCTGTGGGAGAACTTGTCAGAAATTATCATGCTGATAACAGAGGAATGGAGCAGCAGAAAGATACAGGACTTAGGGCTTTGGAGAGAGAGAAGTAAACACTACAAATATATACGTGCCCAGGTCAAATTTCATGAATGGGGTTTACATTCACTAGTACATGTGGTATTTCAGTTTTTTTCTTTTTAATAAATTCAGACATCCTCCTTTTATTAAAAAAAAAAAAAAATGTATTTCCATATGCACAGAACAAGGAAAAAGCAGTTTACAGAGCATATGTATGCAAAAGGTCAAGTATAACATTGTTTTTCCAGCACATGACAGGTTTTCATATAATTGTCAGCAATACCGCATGTGTACATAAAGCTTTTATTTTTGTTTATTATAACAAAACGAAGATCATAGGGGTAAATTACCCAAATTGTTTGGGAGTGTGCCACTTCTTCCCACCCTATATTATACAACATTTAATGATGTCATCTAAGTATGCATATCAGGTTGTAAGCAGACATGCAGCATCTCACAAACTACCATATAAATCTTCCAAGGTGTCATGCTACCTCTCCCCCTCCTTAAGGGCTGTCAGCCACTGTCTCCATGGATTCCACCCATTTGGCCCAAATTCTTAGGGCATCCCCTAGCCCCTCGTAAATCATTCTATATAGGGTGACATTAGAATTGACCAGAGACTTCCAAGCCGATAACGTAAGGTACTCCGTCCTAATCCAGTGCATTGCAATTAATTTGGGGACATAAAAAATAACAATCTTAGAAGGGTTCGCATACTGTTTTTCATAAGCTCCCCCTCGATAATTCACAGAAGCCCGACCAAGGGACTTCATATGTTCGGGAGGTCAAAAATGTCCACTATAAACTGAGTGACCTGTGACCTAAGAGGGCGGACTCTAGTGCAAATTCAGACTCTTCTAAATTTCTGTTTTCACTTTGTCATTATGGGGTACGAAGTGTGGATTATTGAGAAGAAAAAATGAATTTAAACAACTGTAGTATCAGGCTGCAACATAACATTGAAAAATGTGAAGGGGATCTGAAAAATATATGAATAGGTTGTAATAATAGCATTAATGAATCCGTCCAAATCTGAACAATTCAGTAATTGGCCAAACATTTTGCAAAGGACAAAAATGAAATGAACAGTGGCTATAGACCTATACATGCTGTACATGATTTCCATATTTACCATCTAGTAAAAACATATACTAATACATAATCTTTAATCTAGGTGTTCTGGTCTTCCCTTTGTCAAGTAGGTTATCTGTAAATTGTGATCAATACTAACTACACTACAGCCTAACATTAGTGCGCTTAGATTCTAATGGAAGCTGCCATTCATCAACTCCTGTGCTGCAAGTTTAGTTTTCCTGCTCCAGAACTAGCACTATATGTGACACACAAGATGATACATCTTGCAGCATTTTATTATGTTTACTTTAATAATATTTCTGCTTTTGTGTTCTGTAGATGTTCAGATTGATCACCTTGCTTTATTGAAGCAGTTTGAGCACTTGGACCCTCAGAACCAGCACACATTTGAGCCCCGGGATTTGGAATTACTGATCCAGGCTGTAAGTATGACCTAGTATTGGGATGTTCCCGGTTTTTGTTACAGCACACTGATTTCCTGACGATGGTGTAACTGGAGGTTTTTTTTTTTTTTTTTTTCAAAATGTTTGTTTATTCCGCACAGAGCAAAGAACATGGCGTTCAATGTTACAGTGATATTTAAAAGGATTTGCTAGATACAAAGGTTACAAGGTTAGAATAATAAATGCCATAGTGCTCAGTAACAGGGTTTTTTTTTTTTTTTTTTTTTTTGTGTTTTCTTTAGAACAAATTTGTGTGAATGTTTATGTTCTACACTTTTTAAAAATCAGTATGGTTCTTGGGTGAAGGAGCGATATTATCTGCTAAGGCTCCATGTACACGGGACGCTGGAAATGGCCGTTTAGGAGCAGTTGGGCGTTTTTTTCAGAAGCCCCTGAACCCATCTACATTTTATCTTATCTGTCCATGTACACCAGGTCGTTTACAGTCATTTGCAGGCAGTTGCGTTCAGGGACTGTTTTTAGAACGCAATTATTTGCGTTCGAACGTGTGTTTCCCGGCGTTTCAAACGCACAAACGCGTCCGAACGCGATGACCCGCGTTTAGCATTCGCGTTTTTCCATTTTAAAGGGGAATAATTTTTTTGACCTCTAGGAACGCTTCTAAACGCAAATGCCCGCTAAACGCGGGTACAAACGCCACCGAACGGACGTTTCAAACGTCCTAAAAATTCCAGCATTCAAAGGGACTTTTAACAACGTCCAGTGTACATGGAGCCTAAAAAGCAACTGGCAGTGAGCAGTCATTCCCAGTTCTTAAGCAGCATTAATGGCTGACCCATTCTGGCCTAAAATGCCTTAAAGTGGAGTTCCACCCCTTTTTACATTGTGCTTGCATCCACATGCCCATCCGCAGTGCGTTTCTAAATGCCTACTTTTTTTATTTTATTTCTAAATACCTTATTTTGATGTCTTTCTGCAGCACTTCTGGCCTGGTCGCCCAGGAAATGTCGTCCTAAGGCGATTCCCTTGGACTCCTGGGATATCGGCGTCATTTATCCCAGGAATCCTTGGGAATCGCCTAATACTGAAATCTCGCATTGTTTGAAGACCAGAGATGACTGGGTTGTCCTCTGACAGGTTGGCATAACAACAGGGCAGGGACTTCTGCCGATGCTGCCATTGCTATCTGTCATGAAGAAGCTATGTCACGCAGTATCATTCTTGCACAGGTGTGAGATCAGGAGGTGCATGCTGGGTAGCCAGCTGCACCGAATCCTGGAAATAGATAAGCAGGCTTCCGATGCCCACAAGTTTGATTGCCTTTGCCTGCTTCTGAGATCAGGTTAGATTTTATTGATTTTAAAGAAGAAGCAAACCATTAGTAAAACTATATTGCTCTTCAATAAGAAGTGCTAAAATGATGGGACATCATATAAAAAAATCATGGGGACTGGAGCTCTGCTTTTAAGCACAGACAAAATACAGCTGGCACAACATTTAGCCTTTTCAGCTTTTGTAAAGGAACTCTTGTGAGCTGCAGGATTGTTTTCAATATTGGGGGTCTTCAAGCCCATCGCATCATAACTTGTCTGGTTGCACCATTCCTTATGCTAAAATCCCTCACGATAATCTTGACATATTCACAGAAGTTAATTAAACCTTTTTTGATTTTGCTTAGGCTACAAAGGATCTTGAAAACTATGATGCTGCTCGACACGAAGAGTTCAAACGCTATGAGATGCTGAAGGAACACGAGAGGAGGGAATATCTCAAGTCCCTAGATGAAGACAAAAGAAAGATGGAAGAGGCTCACTTTGAGGAGATGAAGAAAAAGCACAGGGAACATCCCAAAGTGAATGTACCTGTAAGTGTGCCAGAGCATAGCCTATTCCTCGGTTATCAGCTTTGTTTGTAGAAACCACTTTTGACAGCTAAAGTGTACTTGTCTCTTCCTCCAATATAATAAAACCAAGCATGATGATGTATAACCAAGCATTACAGGTGAAGTGGAGATACCTTTTTACAGTTTGCAAGTACCTACGCTTCTCTTCAAATGAGTTCCTTGGTACCTGTGGAGGACCCTGGATCCTAAGTCCTGGCCGTATCCAAATTGTGATTAAACTCTACCTGTCAGTTGTCCGAGCTTCTACTCTCCAACGAGGCTTTGACATATGAAAGTTGAATGACGGGGTGGTTCTTAGCATCTACTTTGGGAAAACCTGTATACCAGGGGTTCCCAACCCCCAGGCCATGGACCAGTACAGGTCTGTGCCCTGCTTGAAGCCAGGCATCGCAAGCTGCACTTAAGGAGGTGAGCAGGGACCAGAGCATCACTGCCCTGATCACTGCTGTTGGCTCCGCTTCCATGAGGTTCTCCAATCTCATAGGAGCAGAACCTTGTAATCAAATGCACATGTGCTGTTTTCCTGCTCCTGCCGGATCCTTGCGAGGCTGTAGCGCTGGAGAGAGGCTTTACTGTTAGTAACACTGCATCTGGTGGCTGCAGTTGTGGGCTACAGTGACACGCTGCATCTGGTGGCTGCGGTGGCAAGCTACAGTAACACGATGCGGTGGTGGCAGGCTATAGTGACAAGCTACATTAATGGCGCTTTTCCACTGCATGGAACCGAACGGTTCGGCTCGCTTTTGTGCTTTTCCACTGCTGGTACCGCATGGTATGGTGTAGGAACGGTTCGGTACAGTACGGCGGCGCTTTTCCACTGCATTGAACCGAACAGTACGGCTCTCAAAAACAGTACCACCTCGATTGTGGTTCCAAGAGGTACCATACCCGGTACCATATCCCACAATCATTTGCATGCAGTCACTACTAGCCACTGATTGGTCAGAGAATCGTTGTTATCCCACCCACTTAATTTTAGTACTACTTTAGTGGAAAAGCAAACCGTACCGTACCGAACCGTTCCTACACCGTACCATGCGGTACCAGCAGTGGAAAAGCAAACCGGGCCAAGCAGGGCCGAGTAGAGCCGAGCCGGTACTTGCAGTGGAAAAGTGCCACTAGTGGCTGCAGTGGTGGAAGGCTACACTGACACGCTGCATCTGGTGGCCTCTGTGACAGGCTACAGTGACACGCTACATCTGGTAGCTGCAGTGGTGACAGGCTACAGTGACACAATGCGGTAGTGGCAGGCTACAGTGACAGGCTGCATCTGGTAGTTGCAGTGGTGGCAGGCTACGGTGACATCCTGCGTTTGAGGCAGGCTACATTGACACGCTGCAGCTGGTAGATGCGTTGGTGACAGGCTATAGTGATGCTGCATCTGGTGGCTGGGATGGTGGCAGGCTATAGTCGCATGCTGCATCTGGTGGCTACTGTGACAGGATATAGTGACCCACTGCATCTGGTGGCTGTGGTTGCGGGCTACAGTGACATGCTGCATCTGGTAGCTGCGGTGGCAGGCTACAGTGACACGATGCAGTGGTGGCAGGCAACAGTGACAAGCTGCATCTAGTGGCTGCGGTGGTGGCAGGCTACAGTGACACGCTGCATCTGGTAGCTGCAATGGTGGCAGGCTACAGTGACATGCTGCGGTGGAGGCAGGCTACATTGACACCTTGCAGCTGGTAGATACGTTGGTGGCAGGCTACATTTGACAGGCTACATCTGTTAGCTGCAGGGGTGGCAGACTACAGTGTCACGCTGCATCGGGTGGCTGCGATGGGGGTAGGCTATAGTTACATGCTGCATCTGGTGGCTACTGTGGCAGGCTATAGTGACCCACTGCATCTGGTGGCTGCAATAACATGCTGCAATGGTAGCAGACTAGTGTGACGCTGCATCTGGTGGCTGCGATGGTGGTAGGCTATAGTAACATGCTGCATCTGGTGGCTACTGTGGCAGGCTATGGTGACCCACTGCATCTGGTGGCTGCGGTGGCAGGCTACAGGGACCTGCTGCATCTGATGGCTACAGTGGTGGCAGACTACAGTGACACGCTGCATCTGGTGGCTGCAGTGGCAGGCTATAGTGAAATGCTGCAACTGGTGGCTACTGTGGCAGGCTATAGTGACCCACTACATCTAGTGGCTGCGGTGGCAGGCTACAGTGACATGCTGCACCTGGAAACCGTGATTCTGCATTATGGTGAGATGAAGTATTTCATTATATATTACAATGTAATTTTAAAAATGTGTTCCAATCATCCTAACACCATATCAACCATGGTGTCGGGGTGACTGAAAAGCTAACACCCGCCCCCAACCGTCAAAACCCCCAAAACAACCTCCAAACCATAACTTTCACTTCAACGCATAACTCTGGGATGAAAAATAACTGTTCCCCTTGCAGTGGGTACTCCTTTTGTCCAGGGGATGATAAATAGGGTGATAAACTTGCCCTATTCCTTGCTGCTCCTCTCTGCTCCCTAACACTCTGGAATTTGGGCAATGACATCCGAGAGCTGCTACTGGTCAGGCAATGAAGAAAGGAGGCTTCAGAAGACCTGTCACATAAAAAGGAGGGAGCCTGCAGGGAATAAGGTAAGCATTGTCTACGTTATCATCCCCTGGGCCGATGAGCAGTTTACCCTTGCAGTGGGGAGGGGGACTCATGGGTAATAGTTTTCTTCCCCAGAGTTCAGTTTTAAAGCAATTTACTATTGACCAACTCCACAAAAATTAATTAAACCAGGGAACAGTGGAGCAAAGGAAATTGACTTTGAAATCCCCATTGTGACCCCATTTTGAAATTCCCAGCCTAAATTACATCTGAGGTGTGTTCTTTAACTGCCTAGGTGTCACAAATTTCCATATATTATGCTTTAAGTACCAACATCTTTAAGGAGAGAAATTGTGGGACCAGGCTGCATGTATCTGTAGTCAGGGGTGCAGGTTAGGAGTTTTGACTTCACTGGCTGCATGCTTGTTCCAGTTAAATAACTCACAATGCAATAAAGTCAGGAGTTTCGAATATCTAGTGTTCTCAGAAGGTCAGCAGTGGAAGCACAGGTTTGTTTCAGCTGAAAATTTTATCTCCCGTGATTTCTTGTCTTTTATTATGGCAAATGATAATTCAGAAGAGCTGCAATAAATATCTTGCCACAGTATGACAGGAAACCTCTTTATCTGTAATCTTTATTATTTCCATAACTAGGGGAGCAAGGATCAACTGAAAGAGGTCTGGGAGGAGACTGATGGCCTGGATCCTAATGATTTCAACCCCAAAACTTTCTTCAAATTACACGGTAAGACAGCAATGTTTGGGTTAAAGTAATGGGAGCTCTGTGAATAGTTAAAAAAAAAAAAAAAAAATTTGACTTTTACCAGAATTTGTGCACAGATGGCCCATAGAATTTCTGGCACTAGAATCACAGTGGCTAATTGGTTAAACAGTCCTTTTCTTTTTTTACTCCCCTACGAGTTGCCTTTAACACTATTAGGATTCATTACAGCTGGTTGCTAAAGTTTCAGAAAATGCAGTTTAGTGCTAGTAGCCGTATCAGTGTACCGGGCCATATTTTGTGATACGGCACTGCGTTACTTTAACTGACGTTTGTGCGACATTGTACCCAAATAAAATTGATGTCCATTTTTCCCTACAAATTGAGCTTTCTTTTGGTGGTTTTTTATCACCTCTACATTTTTTTATAAACAAAAAAGTCCAACAATTTTGGAAAAAAAAAAAATGTTTTACTTTCTCCTATAAATCCCATCCAATAAAAAAAAAAATGTAAAAAAATCGAATTTGTTCCTCAATGTAGGCCAATATGTATTCTGCTACATATTTTTGGTAAAAACAATCCCAATAAGCGTATATTGATTGGTTTGTGCTAAAGCGTCTACAAACTATGTTATATTTTTATGGAATTTTTATTTATTTTTACTAGTAATGACGGCGACCAGCGACTTATAGCGGGACTGGGATATTGCAGCGGAAAAATCAGACAGCTAACTGACACTTTTTTGGAAACCAGTGACACTGATACAATGATCAGTGCTAAAAATATGCACTGTCACTGTACTAATGACACTGGCTGGAAAGGGGTTAACATCCAAGGCGATCAAAGGGTTAACTGTGCACCTAGCCAGTGTTTTTGTATAGTGTGGGAGGTGCTTTTACTAGGGGAAGACATGAATCATTTTCCCTGCTTTGCAGGAACACAGGATCCATGCCTTCCCTACTGACAGAATGGCAATCTGCCTTGTTTACATTGGCAGATCGCCGTTCTGCCTCTGTACCGAATGATCGGCGGATGCCGACAGACATCGAGTCTGCGATACCTGCTGATTGGCTTATGCTACCCGGAAGACCTGGATCACGTATATATACGTGATCCGGCGCACAGCTGCTGCCCTGTGGCAGAAAAAATGCTATAGTGGAGTCAGCAAGTGGGTATTTTATACTGCAGCCTATCTTCTGTGTGGGTTTCCTCTAGCTGTTGAGTCAGCTGCTCATGTCTACCATCAGAGGGTGATTTTTTTTGGAGACTGGTTGCTTTATTTAAAGTGGATGTAACTTCTCGCATATACCTAGTGAAGTGAACAGCCTCAGATGATACACAGGGTTGAAACAAATCTCCCTACATAAGTTTTTCGTTTTTCTTGAATATCTGCTTGTCTTCAGCTTGCTATATTCAATTTTTTTTTTTTTTTTTTTTTTTTTTTTTTTTTTTTTACTTCCTCAGTCAGCAGTAGGAGTGGATTCTTGACATACACTAGGAGACAGCTGATTGGAGGAAAGACACACACCCTCCACATAGGTAGAGGAAGGAATGAATGTGCAGAGCTGTGCTGTGACAAGACGAGCTCTCTGCTAATCTATTTACAGACCTCCCACGACACAAATTTCAACCTGGTTTTATCTTGGTTGATGGAGAACTTGTCAGAAGTTATCATGCTGATAACAGAGCAACGAAACAGCAGAAAGACACTGGACCTAGCTTTGTATAGAGATAAGTAAACACTACAGGTATATGAGCCCAATTCAAATTTTATGAATGGGGTTTACATCCACTTTAAAGGCTAAGTTCATCTTTAAAAAAAAAAACTGCACATGTTTTTATAGGGGAA
Organism: Pelophylax lessonae; assembly: GCF_965119305.1. Lineage (NCBI taxonomy): Eukaryota > Metazoa > Chordata > Amphibia > Anura > Ranidae > Pelophylax > Pelophylax lessonae. Next base: position 96,203,563 of record NC_138779.1, read on the forward strand.
AATAAGTCAATTTATTTTTCTTTGCAGGAGACTGAAAAGCACCCACCATTGCACACTTTAACTGGTAGGGGCGCTCTGGGGATTGGGGTTGCTTAGCAACATGTTAAACTGGAAATATAAATAGAACACGTTACTAAAGCTGAAGTTAGCCATTAACCCCCTCCCATCTGCCCTGGCACTCATTTTATAAGGTTCTGAATGCCTGGGGGCTGGAAGGATCTGTGATCAAGTGCCCACTGTGATTAGCTGTTATAGTGGTCGCCTAATTGGGAGTCGGTCCTGCTGGCTACTGATCCTTAGGCTCCGCTGCGGGATTGAGGTGCCATTAAAGAGCAAGTAAAGCTTCCCCTGTAACTTGTACCTATAGGTAAGCCTATGATGAGGCTTACCTATAGGCACTGTAAATATCTCCTTAACATGCACCGTTTAGGAGATATTTACTTTGCATGCAGCCAGAGACATCACTGGCGCGTGCGCTTGAAGGAACGGCCGCTTGTGCCGTTCCTTCAGAGCCCTGTGCCGTGAACGGTGGCTCCCGCATGCATGCGCGGGAGTGATGTCATCATGGCCCTGGCCAATCAGATGTACATGAACCCTCATGGAAGACGGGTGAACATGCCGGCCTTGTCAGCGATGAGCAGGCGTTGCTGTGCTCGGCCTCACCAGAGAACCTGAGCGTGCAGCCGGCGGCTGACCATAGAGCTGATCGCTGGTTTCTAAGGCGAGCATTTCATGATGAGCTAGTATGCAATGCATACTAGCTCATTATGACTTTTATCTTTTAAGGTTTTTATTTTTTTGGCGGTTTACAACCTCCTTAAGAAGTAATGGCATCGCAAACGCGTCCCGCGATTTGGAATAGTCGACAGAATTTCAGCGATTCCTCCCGCAGTTCAAATTGCCCAGTTGTGAACGGAGCCTTAGTGGGGACAGCGCTGTCTCTGACAAGCACGCTCTCCGCACAGAAACCTCGGCCACCCAGTGACGCAAATGTGCAGTGTGTGGGCATTAAAGCCTACTTTTTTGCTGTTGCACATGTTACATGGGTGGCAACATGATAGTGACCCTAAACACTTTTAAGTGACTCTTTAAAAAAAAAAAAAAAAAAAAAAACTGTTCAAATCTGACATTCCAGTCTATTCACATTTTTAAAGAGTCGGGCACTTAAATCTGACATTCTAGGTTGGTATAGATTCCCCCTCTGGCAGTAAGGTGGTCACACTTGAGTTTCCAGCTCTGCCAGATCTCAGATGCCAACTGTTAAAATTTAGAAATTTGAAAAAATCTTTATTGGTGGATAAAAGTGAATTACAATGCAAAAAATATGAATCATGGACCATATATATGGCAGATGATTGAGACCAATGAGGACCCGGACAGACAACCAAAAAACACAGACACACACGCCAAAAATCCCACCCAGACCCATGAACCAGATTTGCATACCATCCAATGAATGAGAGTGGTTCGTCAAAATGATGACTATAACCACTACTTGCTACACATTGGATGGCTGCAGGCATGCCATATATTGTAAAAAATATATCCAGTGGCATCTGATGAGGTGTACTATCAAAAAATGCAGAAAAGGTGTTCACCATGAACATGAATCTCATACTTTGCATGAGTCCTCGTTAATTTTAAAGAACAAAGCCATTACAGTAATCTACCCAGGAATATTGAAGCTTGTCTGGGGGCAGTGGAAATAAAGGATTGTCCTTCAAGCCTCCATTGCAGGGGCTGTGATGCAATGTTGAACCAGAACTGAATAATACTGGATAAAACACTATTGGCGAAGCCCTTATTGAAGGCGAGAACTCCCTTTAGATCAGAACGTGAAATGGGGAACTCCAAGATGCAAGGGGTTATCTTCAAAGGCAGTTGAAAATGATGTTCGTCCCTCAGGTATGTGGGGGAGGGGAGGGGTGGCCAGCTGAGGAAGTGATGGATACAGGCGGTGTATGAGCTACCCAGGGTCGTGTGTAAGGAGAGAGGCAGGCTTAGCTGAACCACAGTGGGTCATATACAGGCTTAGAGTGTCTCTATACTGGATTTCAGACAGTCCTAGCATTGGCATCCCTCTATGCACAGAGGGGAACGGTCTTACCGGGCTCTCTTGACGCTGATGGTGGTCCGCCACTACCTGCTGATGCTCCTCTATCTCCTATGTTGATACACGTAGATGTGAGAAGTTCACAAAGCGACCCGGTGCTGCTGCTGATTTGGGTCAAATGCATACCGCGTCATCACTTTCAAACATCCTCCCGTGTGGCCGTCGCGCTTCCCGTTCAAACCGGAAGTGTACTCCCAACTGCCGAGATAGTGCTCCGCCGTAATGCAACAGACATGGACTAGGTTCACTGTGTGGGTGGAATGTGGCGTGTGACGTCATCTGATATCACTCCGCCTGTGAGCCGGGACTATACAGGAAGTAGCGGCTCCCATCCCATACTACTACTGCACCAAGTAAGGGATGGCTGAGCTGTTACTAAGCAAAAAACCGGATCGGCCAGTGGATCGGTCAATGTTACCGATCCCCCTATAATGGCCATATCGGTGCCGATATCCGATCCGAATATCGGATTGGTGCATCCCTAGCTTAGAGCAGTGCACATGACCACAATGAACATACACTGCTAGTTCCACACAAATGGAAGTGAGAGGAGAAAGGAGAGGTTCAGGAGCTCACAAAGGACATTACATGGAGGCAGAAAGAATGCAAAAAACTATTTAATGAGAAAGAGATTACAGTGCTAATAAAAAGCATATGGATCATTTTTGGAAAATAAGCATATTGTTTAGTTTCACTTTAATTTCTTTATTAACTTGCCTTGTGCCTTCAAAGTGCGCCCTCATGTGGCAGCTGATAGTGATATGCTCACTGTCGTGACACTGGAAAGGCTGCAAGTCTGCTGGCCGCTTACATCTTCTTTTAGTACTGGTTTGGTCAGTTTGTTTGGCCTAGGGCCAAGATGACGTTACTCCAGCCTTCATTCACGTCCGCAGATGCCAGAATTGTACAAGGAGCTGCTCATGACTGTGGTTGGGATGTTAAAATGTTTTTAAAACAAATGCCTTAGTGAATGCGCATGAGCATGGGGGGACAGGGGCGCATTACATTTTTTTTTCCTCTGCCCCTAAAAGCTTTGGCTCATACAAAGACCAGTATGGTCTGATGCTTTTTTCAAACAACTGAGGCAATGTTTACAACTGCGAAACGAGAAGTGATGAAATGGCTCATTGCTTAGACCATAGAGATTCTCTTAGACCATAGAGATGATGGTAGTCTTGCTGGTCTCCAATAGCTCTATGGTCAGCTGCCGGATGCCCCCTTGGGTTCTTTGGTGAGATGAGATAGCCCGAGAGAGCCGCTGGAGGCATCATCCTGGTATAACGACTCAAAGTCGGTAGATCGCTGGTCGTCAAGTGGTTGAACTCAAAAGCAAAAACTGAACATATTGCAGCTTATTGATCTTCAAATGTGGTGGCTGCATTAGTAGTCACCTAGTGATCTGGCTAGTAACACACTTCCTGCTTAGGTTGTCTCCATTTCACTGGAGGAGCAATAGAGACACCTTTTGGACAGCAGCATTGTCAGTCTGAGGGTAGTGTTAGATGAGCTTGCAGATTTAGATGAACTTGACCAACAAGTTTACAGCCAAACTCCAGCTAACACATTTTTTAACAGTTACAGGAACAATTTATTTATTTTTTTTCTCCTTTTGAGTGTAGCACTGCCCCCCTTGGGAGTTGCTGAGAACGGATTCCCCTGGGTTACCCTTAGCAACTACTTGTAAATTCTTAGCATTTTAATTCCTTGGCTCAGTCAGGAAACAGTCCAGGGGATTTGGTTTTTTGTATTTTATTTGAACTTGGATGGGAGAACGGATGATTGGGATACTCCAACTTGAACTATGCACAAATGTTGAGGACACTAACTGTAGAATGCGGCAAGGCCGCTGCTTCACCTTAATACTGCAGTGAAGATAATAAATGTGATCCTTTTGTGTTGAACATTCAGGATCCTACCTTGGCACCCCATTTTCTCTACTTGCGGTGTGGGCTAGCCCCTGTCCACTGACTCTCTACTGGAGTGGTCCCCTTCCTGGGCAGACCCCTGGCAAGCTTCCCAGTACTCACGGACACTGTTTTTCCCTGGGTCACTCTGCCTTCAGCTCCACTGTCCCTATCCTGGACCACCTGGCTCAGCATCACACTCCTGTTCACTAGGCCGACTGCCTGTGACCACCTTCCTTGCTGACAGGAGGAGGGCCCAACGTCACCCTCCTCCCGGGACCCGGCTTCTTGCCCAAAGACCCCCTGTCACATGTGCCCTTGGCTTTTATAACATATCCCAGGATGCACCACTGCTTGTGCCAACCCACTGCGATAGTTACAAAAGCCTGTGTGTCACTGGCTGGGTTTCTTCCACTGTCCAACAGGCTCCCATATTGGATACAGTGGGGACACGCCCTCAGACCAAGTGAATCACACATGGATACATGTAACAGGCAAAACTACTGATCGGGCTCCCCTGATAAGCAGATGGGGCAAAACAATGCCTTTACTTAGCGCCTACCTAGGAGGGTGCTACATAAGATAAAGATTTTATATAAATGAATAAAAGCTGACCATTGGACGCACCCCTCTCAGTGATTGTTTGTCTCAACACTCTAACTGCCACTTTTGCTAGACCGCTTAAATGTTGAAAAGTAATAGAATTACTGAGCGGATCACCATGTAAAACTAAAGGGGGGGGGGGTCTAAAAAAAAAAAAAAAAATGGAATGCATTTTAGAATTGGTAAGACATGGCTGTTATCAATCATTGCTCTGTATGTTTATTTGACAGATACTAATGGAGATGGCATTCTGGATGAACAAGAACTAGAGGCTCTCTTTACAAAGGAGGTACATTCAGTTCTGTGCTTATATTACCCTGAAAATGCAGATTTCCTTATAAAACTAGTTCTCATATTGATTTGTGACCTCCTGAAGAGACCTGCACACTTACCTGACTTTTTATGTATGTAAAAAAAGTGCAATTATGAACAGTCTTTTGCTCAAAAATATTGCTTGGTAGTACAAAGAAATAGATTTAGTCACATTCATGAATTGTTTTTCCTCGGGTCTGGTTGTGCTTTATTGACAAAATACATTGTTTGGCCAATACAGCATAAAATCCTAGTGTCCTTGGGTACAAGGGAAAAGTACAGCATACAGCCCACTGCCAGCAACCTGTCAAAATCAATGGCAGGCTCGGATACGTAACTTGACGTTCTGAGTGATACTTGCGTTTGATTTTCAGACTGCTGGCAGGGGGGTTGTTTGCTGCACCTGTGCTTCCCTTGCACCCAAAAACAGATTTTATGCTGTACAGGACAAGCTGCCCATGTATGACAGCCAAAAGATCAGAATTTTTTTAAATGATACATCCTTATTTTGTTTTGAATGATATAGTGAATTTTTGGTTAATATTGTATATGATTTCAAAACTCATTATGCCAATAATCGTACAGAACATAGGCTTGATATTCCTAGACCTTGGGTTATGGTCTGGTACTCTCAGATGACTGAACACTAGCAAAGCTTTTAGAGATGAGCCCCCTGAGCATCCCTTATAACCCTACCCAACTTTGTGAGCCTGTGAGGTTTTTTTTTTTTTTTTTTTTTTTTTGCTATTGTCCTAAGGCTATGGACCTCTTCTCTTTTTTATGGATAAATCACTCTAACTTCACTAGTTTATTATTTTACTTTACTCTGCAATCAACTCTTAATTTAACTGTTCATTGTCTTCTAATACTGTGTTTCTCAACCTTTTTTCAGTCCAGGCACCCTTTAAAAAAATATGGACAGTCTCGAGGCACCCCATTCTAAAATGTAAAAAGTATTCTAATAGTTTTACATATTGTAGCAACATCCACACAAGTAGGACACCCAATACACACTTAAAAACTGGTACTGACTAGTGTTCCAATGTTTCTCTTCTCCCTCGGTTTTTCTCCATCACTCAGCTAATGTTACCCCCAACGCTGATGGAGAGGGGCAGGGGAGGGTCAAACAAGGATGCTGTGCAGGTGACTGACATCCTCCATATCAACTGATGATTCCATTGGTCTTTAGGATCGACAAGGTTGTAATGGTGCACCATGAAAACCTGTGGCTTTGAGAATAGGCAGGCTTCATCCACACGCTTGCTACAATTTTTGGGCAATTTTTAGGCATTTTGCCAAGGCACCCCTGAAGAAACCTGAAGGCACACGAGGGTGCCTGGGCACCCCTGCTGAAGAAGACTGCTATGAGATTACCCATGAGAGTTCTGGACCTCATTGTGGTCTCCATCGAGGCGGTTGCATTCATCCAATTCCATTTAGGCCTCTCAAACACAATATTTTGCTATATTAAAAAAGAATAGCGCAACCATGCAAAAGAAATGACTATCAAATATGGAGACAATCCATGAATAAAAATGGGGATTTAGTTCCACCATATGGCCATATCGTGCTCAAGCCCACTACTGCATCAAAGTACCCCATTATCAGTGGGTCCTACACTATCCATAAAAAAGGGGTGAATCCAGTCTCTCTTACCCTTGGAGACAACACTCCTTGCTGGGAAGGTGTGCTAATGCACTGCAGGGGACTCCTCCTATATCTACTTGATAGAGGACACCAATAGAGTACAGGTGTGTGTGTGGGGGATGGGATGCTCAACCTCAGAAGTCTGGTCAGACCGAATACATAATAAACAAGCAAAAAATGGGGGGAGCAAACCCTGAACATGTATATCTAAAGCCGGTGCAGCTATGGACCAAGCAACATGTATATTAAAAAAGAATAGCGCAACCATGCAAAAGAAATGACTATCCCCCCATTTTTTAGCACACCTTCCCAGCAAGGAGTGTTGTCTCCAAGGGTAAGAGAGACTGGATTCACCCCTTTTTTATGGATAGTGTAGGACCCACTGATAATGGGGTACTTTGATGCAGTAGTGGGCTTGAGCACGATATGGCCATATGGTGGAACTAAATCCCCATTTTTATTCATGGATTGTCTCCATATTTGATAGTCATTTCTTTTGCATGGTTGCGCTATTCTTTTTTAATATACATGTTGCTTGGTCCATAGCTGCACCGGCTTTAGATATACATGTTCAGGGTTTGCTCCCCCCATTTTTTGCTTGTTTAATATTTTGCTATGCCATGGATGTGTCCTCCATCAATCACTAAGGGGGCACCAGGAGGTGTAGAGCCTTGAAGGAAGCAAGCCTTATCTCATAGAAAAATTCTGTCTATTAACCCCTGCTGTCCACATACCAGGAGTGGACCACTGGAAGGCAAAATATCTTTGTCCCCTCTGCCTGGACCAAGGGGAATAGGCAGGGGATCAAATACCTTTTTTTCCCCTCACTTTGTGTACTCTTTAAGGGGCAGGTTTCAGCCTTGTTCATTCATTCTTTTTTGAAAAAAACTCTGGCTTCATTTTCCTCTCCTATTCCCAAGACCTTTATTCAAGGTGTTTTCTTAGGTCAACAGCACCCGGTGCCTCCTTGGGACCTTCATTTGTTTTGCTGTGCCCTGAAGAAATCACCCTTTGAACCCAACAGGGAATGTCCTTTGGTTGATTTCTTCTGCAAAGAAACCTTCTTGGTGTCTATAACATCTGTTGTAATGTCTCTCTGAGTGGTTCTCTCTTGTAAGGAGCCATTCCTCATTCTCCACAATGACAAAATAGTCTAATGGTCTTCTGTTCATATCTTGAAGTTCTTCCAGGTGAATGTCCAATCTTCTGTGGATACAGCAGCACTCTGAGCTAGGCCTGTTGACCCTTGTTATTGTTTGGCATGTTGGCACAGTTCTGTTTGCCTTAGGCCTCTTTCACTTTCGCAATACGGTCCGCTCCGGCACTTTTTTTTTTTTTTTTACGAACACGGATGACACTTGTGTCATACGGTCCGTATGTCCGCATATCATCCCATCCGTTTGCGGATGATATACGGAGATAATGTATGTCTATGGGATTGCGGATGACACCGTTGACATCCGATTTTGCGTCCTTTCCGTTTTTTAAACGGAAGAAAAATAGGGTTCTGTTCCGTTTCAAAAAACGGAACAGAACTGAAAAGACGCAAATCGCACGTCAGCGGATGGTCATCCCCTGACATCCGCAATCCCATTGACATGCATTATGTCCGTATATCACCCGCAAACGGATGGGGATATATACGGACATACGGAACGCCCGTGTGAAAGAGGCCTTATTGTTAAGCACCCTTCCTATTCATTGCTTTGAGACCTTCCACATTCTAAGAACTAGAAAAACTATGAAAATTCTCGTACGACCGAATAAAAATTCAGAAGTGATGTGTTGTGTGTTTGTACAATTTTTGGCCCAAAATATGATACAATCTGGTATCGTACGAGAAGAATTTTCATGTTTGTCCCTTCGGAAAAGTTTGAATGAAAGTGGTGTACGAACGATCAGATTTTCGTACGATTTGCTTCGAAAGCAGTATTTTTTGTACGATTTTCTGATTGTGTGTACAGGCCTTTACTGTGCATTACTTGCTACAAAACTTAGGACTCAGAGTACAATAGTGTTGAAGGGGGTGCCTACTGGGTGTGTCCTCAAAATCTTTGAGGGTGTCCAATCAATTGAAGGTACCAGCCTATGTACCATGGTTTATGAATTTCAAGCCTATGTCCTGTACTGTACTCCATAATATGGCGTATTCCTTTGTTTAATCATGTTTGTTATGTAACGCCCTAAAATTTTGTCCTGATACTGAATTACAACTTGCAAGCTGATTTGGATGAAATTTGGATTTTGACACCATTTCCAGTGGGTTTTATTTATTTTTTTCATTTTTTTATTTTTTTTCCTTGTGTAACTTCCCATTCACTTGCCAGAGTGTGTGGTTATTTCTGTATTTGGGTTCAAAGAGGATTATTCTGAGCCAGTGAACATAATGCTGCATAAAGTTGTGTGTACATTCTGTATTTCTGAAGGCCTAAAAAATGTAATAACCCTCTTCTTAACCCACTCTGTTAACGTGAAATGCAGGTTTTCCTTCTGAGGCACCTTCAAAGCCTAAAACCTTTCTTTGCGACCATAACCAAATTTTGTTTAAAAAAACATTCGGATTCTCAGCCAATGAGTTTTTTTAAACATTGTGTTGAGTGTCGTGTATAATAATGTCTTTTTACTGTAATATATCTTGCAAAGCTCCAGGATTAAACCATTGTATATGGCACTTTTATTTTCTTTTTACATAGCTGGAGAAGGTCTATGATCCAAAGAATGAAGAAGATGACATGGTGGAGATGGAAGAGGAGAGACTGCGCATGCGGGAGCACGTCATGAAAAATGTAAACCCCTTTCCTGATCTTTTAAGGCTAGGCTTAACCATAAATAAATATTTCAGTTTAACGTGGTTGCTCCCAGATTGAGCCATTTATGGGCTTTTTTTTTCTGTTAGTGTTTTGAGCAGTAAAATATCTGCATCGGATTTCTGTGTTTTATCCTACTTCACTATTTTCAATTGCATATGATCAGAGGTCTTCCATTACAAATATTTGGGCAATTCTCCTATTGAAACCTATATAAATTCTAAAAAGGAACTTCTTTTTTGCTTCCATTTGGTCTGTTTAATGTCACTGAAAGTATTTTGTTATTCGTTCAAATTAAAAAAAAAATACTCTTCCTTTTCTTGTCCATTAACCACTTGCCGACCGGTCAGGTTGACCGTACTGCGGCAAAGTGGTTCGTTATCGTGCTTTATATACAGCCAACAATATTGGAGCCTCCATGTGCAGTTGATGATGATAACAACATGCTGCAGTTAATTTGGTATCCACCATTTTATCTGAACATGCACAGGATTAGTGCCCTAATACAACATGTGGTAGACGTGGAGAAGTGCACTCCAGGTTACCTTTCATTTGATTGTGAATTGTTTGTCTTGTTTCTTGTTAATGCACTGATTGTATCTACCAACTTTTTACCTTGCACAGTTGTTATTATACCCAAGATTTTTTTCAATAAATGTCTATGTTCACCACATTAAGAGCCTGCTACGTTACTGCTGACTAATTAACCTCCCTTTTTTCTGTGATCTATACAGAAACATTTTGTATATACCTTTCATTTGAATTGTAGGCAATCGCACATTCATGAAGAGTGAAGGATGCCAGTTCATGTTGGCTGTGTATATTTCTCTCATTGAGTAGCAGATCAGCAATTCACACAATAGCTTATATGTGATGCAAAAAGATACTGCGGCACTGTACAGGGGACATGAGACCATTCACCCCTGCCGGTTGTAGATAGCGCCCTGTTGGTACATGAAACCATGCTTCTTGGTTAGGACTTCAAGGGATTGTAAAGTCTCTTGTGTGTTTTTTTTTTTTTTGGGGTAAATAACAAACATGGTATCCTTCTCTTCTCGGGTCCCTGGCTGAAGCTCCTGGCCCCTCCCTCCTGTTGAGTGCCCCCACAGCAAGCAGCTTGCTATGGGGGCACCCGAGCCATGCTGCAGCTCTGCTTGTCCATTCAGACACTGAGCTGTCTTTCGGCCCTGCCCCCTCTTTCTCCTGATTGGTAAACTGACTTGACAGCAGCAGGAGCCAATGGCACTGCTGCTGTGTCTCAGTCAATCAAGAGGGAGAGTCCCGGACGACCGAGGGACTCGTGGACATAGCTGGATAGAGATTGAGATCTTACTGCAAAACCTTCTGCCTTTACAACTCCTTTCACTTTGATTCTAAGCATGATTAAATTGACAGATTATCAATGTCTTCTTTCAGGTGGATACAAACCAAGATCGCCTGGTAACACTGGAGGAGTTCCTAAAATCCACAGAGAGTAAGGACTTCAATAACCCTGATGGCTGGCAGGTAAGAAATTGGACACTATGGAAGGGAAAGTTCCGTGCACCCCATATATATATAGTCATGAGGTCATCCTGTATGTTATATAATTGTACATTGCTAAACCTCTATGGTCTGTGCACATGTAATTGCAAGAGGCGGCAGTCCTTAGAGGTAATCAAGCTCTAAGGTGTAAAGTAATATTTCTCAAAATTGACATGATTTGGAATACTTTTAAAATCAGTTACACGGACTGTTTGAAACCAGCATAACAATACAGACTGTATTGTCACTTCTGGAAGGCTATGATTTATTCCTGGTGGCACTGCATAAACAAAAGAAAAAAGCATACACAGCGCCACTACCATATCAGGTGATGTCTAGTAAGATTGTTGCAGATGTACAATTGGCTATTGGAAGCTAGTATAGGTACTAAAAATATGATAGGAAGATGGTGCAAAAACCTTCACTAATAAAGGATGAAAATAGCCAAAAAAATAAGGAAACAAAAAGTCAATGAATAAATGTAAACAAACCAAAGGGAAAAATAAAATGTCAAACCGTGATCGAAATTAAAAAAACATAACCCTAAAGTCCATTGTGATTGCATTGCACAGTCATGTTGGAACAGGAAGGAGCCTTCCCGAAACATTTCCCACAAAGTTGGGAGCATGAAATTGTCCAAAATGTCTTGGTATGCTGACACATTAAGAATTCACTTTACAGGAAATAAGGGGCCAAACCCAATCCCTAAGAAACAACCCCACACCATAATCCCTCCCCCTCCACCAAATGATTTGGACCAGTGCAAAAAGTAAGGTCCATAAAGACAGGCTTAGGTGGAGAACTTGACTGGCATGACCTCAACCCGATAGAACACCATTGGGATGCATTAGAGTGGAGACTGGGAGCCAGGCCTTCTTGTCTACATCAGTAACTGACACCACAAATGCACTTCTGGAAGAATGGTCAAACATTCCCATAGACACACTCCTAAACCTTGTGGGCAGCCTTCCCAGAAGAGTTGAAGCTGTTAAAGCTGCAAAGGATGGGCCAACTCAATATCGAACCCTACGGACTAAGACTGGGATGCCATTAAAGTTCATGTGTGTGTGTAAAGGCAGGCATCCCAATAAGTTTGGTAATCGTGTGTGTGTGTGTGTGTGTGTGTGTGTCCTCTGCTATTTAAGCCTATGCTCATCCGTGTGCGCAGAGAGGATGGTGCTCTAAAGAGGAACCATAAAAGGAACCAAATAATTAAAATAATAAAAGAAAAAGTCACTTTTATTGTATTTTAAAAATGAATGTCCACTCCCATTAAAACATATGATCATCCGTGTGTGCAGAGAGGAACCCGGATTGATGACTCGGTGGATCTCCTGGCCGGGGAGAAAGAGCAAGTGTATAGGCTGGGAGTGACACTGGGATCTGTGTGCAAGAAACTGTCAGCAGCAACCAGAATCATGAGAGGAGCGCCAACTCTTACTAAACCACGGAAGGCTGCACTACGGTCCATCTCTCAGTGCAGCCTTTTGTGGTTTAGTGAGATTTTGAGCCTCCCTATATTGCCTCAGGTCCTGGCAGATCCTCTCATGGCTCTGGCAGCTGCTGACGGTTTCTTGCATACAGATCCCCCTGCTACTCAGGCCTGTACACCTGCTCGCTCTTCCCATCCAGAAGATCCACCGAGCCGCCATTCCAGGTTCTCTGCACACACGGTTGATCATATGTTTTTATGTGAGTGAACATTCATTTTTATAATGCAATAAAGTCACTCATTTTCTTTTATCATTTCAATTATTTGGTTCCTCTTTTGTCAGCTTCTTTAGCACACTATGTGGCCCCCACTGGACTCGTACATATGCTATGTTGTGACTTATGACGGACAATTGGATCCGTGTGGAACTTGGGCTGTTTATTTCCAGTGACTTCTTTTCCTCTTTGATGCTTAAATCACAAGTGTTATGTTTTTTTTTAATTTTACTCATTTTTTTTTTTTTTTACTTTCGGTTTGTTTACATTTTTTCATTGACTTTTTGTTTGTGTAATATTTTTTGAGCAATTTTCATCCTTCTTAGTGAGGGTTTTCTCGCTGCCTTCTCTTCGTTCTTTTACTGCATAGTATTTTTTTTAAATTTACTTTTCCTTTTATTTTTCCATGTACAAAAAGGTTTATAAATATTATATATATTTTTTAATTACACTTTCACATATAACCCTCTTAATTCCCCTCTCCGGATTTTCCCATAGTTTGCTCTACTATTTAATTCCTTTCTCTCCTCTTCCCCCTTGTATTCTGTTCCCCCATCTTTCCCATACAATGACATTTTTCTGTCTGGTCTTCTCTGCTGCTTCTCAGATGTTCCATTTTATGAATATAATCTATTCTTTTAAACCATTCCTTCATCGTAGAACATTCAGGGTCTAGACACTTTTTTGGTATTACCCCTTTGTCCATACGTTCCTTTATATATTGCCTTATATTCTGCCAGTAATCCTGCTTCTTTGGGCACTCCCACCATATATGACTATAGTAAATTACAATCTCTCCAACACATTGAAGATTTCTCTGGCTGATATTTTTGTGCTTTAACCAGCGTTGTATACCACCTAGCTAAAAATTTCTAGTTCCTCTCTACTGTATTTATATCTATTAAAAAAGAATAGCGCACACATGCAAAAGAAATTACTACCAAATATGAAGACAATCCATAAATAAAAATGGGGATTTGGTCCCACCATATGGCCATATCGTGCTCAAGCCCACCACTACGTCAAAGTACCCCATTGTCAGTGGGTCCTACACTAGCCATAAAAAAGGATGAATCCAGCCTCTCTAACCCTTGGAGACAACACTCCTTGCTAGGAGAGATGTGCTAATGCACTTCAAGGGACTCCTCCTATATCTACTTGATAGTGGACACTGATAGAGTACGGCTGTGTGTGGGGGGAGGGGGGGGGGTGGGGTGCTCAACCTCAGAAGTCTGGTCAGACCAAATACATAATAAACATCCTCTAATATTTGCAATTTTTCAGCTGGTACTCTAGAAAGGTTTGCTTCTTTAATGTATTCTTGTATTATTTGCGTTCTTTTAAATTCTGATTCCTGTGACCCTTTTTGTCTCACCGAGTATAGGGAGCTATAAAACCTTTTGAAATACATTTGCTATTTTTTATGTCAAGTATATCATCTCCCCCTTATTATTTTTCATCTTTCCTATAAAACCCACTGATTTTTTTTTTTATATTTTTTGCTAACGATTTCCCAGATTTGTTACCCCATTGGTATCTATCTTTGGCCACTCTATTGAATACCTTTCTTGTTTCCTTTTCCATTAAATCTTTCAGTTCTCTAAGTCTACTGTCCTATTATGTAATTGCTCTAACTCATATATTTCTGTTATTAATGCTTTTATACTACTTATCCTTTCCCTCTCCTTTTTAGCTGCAATCATGATCAAAATACCCCTAATATAAGCTTTATTTGCTTCCCTAATCGTGGCCTCGGAAATCCCTGGGGTTTCATTAAGCTCAAAATATTGCTGTGACTTTTTTTTTTTTTTTCTACCTTTAACCTCTTTATCTTGTATCAGTTTCTCATTCAACCTCCAGGTGCTAATTCTATTAAGTTAATCTCCTATTTTCATCTTCATTGTTCCGGGGCCGTGATCTGACAAGGATATTATTTCTACAATTGTTTTTTTATAATGAGTCTAGCCATCTGTGGTCTGCCATAATATAGTCAAGTCTAGAGGAATAGATGCACTGAGGAATAGAACGTTTAGTCCTTTACCCCTGGATGTTGTACTCTCCACGCGTCTACTATCTGGGATTGATATAATTTTTTCTTCACAAGCCTAAATTGGCGATTTACCGTCCCCAGTGCATCTGATGTACTAATCTACCCTTCGATCCATTCAGAAATTAAAATCAACCGCCAAAATCAGTTTACCTTTTTTTTAAATCGACTATCTTTACCATTACTTCCCTCAGATACCCTGTCGGGTTTTTATTTGGGCAATATATATTTGCCAGGGTACATTCCACCTCTTGCAATCTAACCCTCAAAACCATATATCGCCATCTGGGTCTACCATCCTTTCTTCCAAATAAAGCTTTACCTCCTTTGCAAAACCTATCGCTACCCCTTTTGCTCTTTTCTTTGTGGAATCTCCATAATATCATATTAGGAAATATTTTGAGTACAGTCTTACATTTACATCATGGGAGATATGTGTCTCTTGTAAGAAAGCTACATTTGAAGAGTATTGTTTCATTTCTTTTAACACCTTATCTCTCTTTGCTGGAGTGTTTAATGTTCGTACGTTATAGGTTAAAAAAATGTAATGTTTTCATCTTGTCTTTCTCTCTCTGCTCGCCTCTCATTGTTTCTTCTCTCCTGGCGGACCCAGGAGCTGAGGTACTCTGTTGAATTGAGGAGAGGAGGGCCAGAGTGCAGGGACAAAGACAAAAAGGGGGTTGGAGAAATAGGGATTTCATCACCTTTTGGCAAAATAAATTATTTTCCCTTGCCCTCCCTCCCTCTCTACCCCTCCACCTCCCCCCACCCTTCTCCAATACTGATATTTGGGGTACTGAATTTTCTGACCTATCTCTGGTCTTTAGGTAGACAGTTGCTTCCTTCATTTTGAGTCTTCCCTACCTGTCTACTCTTCCAACTGGGGTGGTGCTCTGTCTAATGCTCTTGCTGGGTCTACCTCCACCTTCCTTTTGGGAAGGTAGTGCCCAGAGCCCACCAGGTATTCAAAAAACCCATCCCTCTTACTACATAATATTACTTTTCTATTCCTACTCTCCCCTTTTACTCTTTCTTGGCCTATTGTGGTGTCAGTCTACTTCATTCTACTTTCTTAAAAAAACCATCTATAGTCTCTTTATTTTCAAACTCTTCTTGGGTACTAGTTGCCATTGCTCTTCTTCCAGCTGTGGCTCTTCTCTCCTGTTGTAGGACCATCCAGGGATGTCTGGTAAAGGGAACTCAAGCTTTTTTTTTTTTTTTTTTTTTTTTTTTTCAAAAGACCTGCAATTTTTCCAAAAATCTCAGTTTAGCTGAGCATTCCTCCTTCTGGCCTACCAGGCAAGCTGGGAACCCCAATTGTATTGTATAGCATATTTAAACATCTGTTCCAAAAGAGGTTTTAAGTTCCTTCTTCTTTCCAATGTTTTAGGTCATAGATCAGAGAATATCTGTAGGATTGTGTCTTCATGTTTTATTGGAGATGCACCCCTTAGACTTTTCCTTATCTGTGCTTTTTCCTCAACATAGTGGAACCTCACTGTAATAACGTCTCTGGGGTCATCCTTTGCTACACTTTGTGGCTTTCTGATCCTATGAACTCTTTCTATCTTCAAGACCTCTGACACTGGTCTGCCTAACAGTGGGTTGAAAATCATTTTTCATTACTTCTATCACATCTTCTCCTTGTGGTGTGTTTTTTTCCTTCTGTTGTGGTTTTCCTGGTCTTCTATTTTGTAAGCCATGTCCCTGTGTTCAACTTGTAATGCTTCATTCCCTTATCTCTTGAGTATGAGAATCCAGTCCTTTTTCTGTATCTTCCACTTGTTTCAAAATCTGGCCCAGATCTTTATAGAGTATCGCCATATCGGTTTTCAGTAATAGCTCTAATTTTGAGAATCTATCCACCATTTCTATTTTTGTCAGAACCTGGGTTTTAAAAGCATGTTCTTCCGTGAGTCCTGCCTCTGTCACTTTCAGTCTCTAGATTTACTTTTGATTGGTTGAGCACTCTCTTCTCAAGTGCTGTCTTGTTCTAGCCATTTTTGTTAGTTTCTGCTCCTTGTTTCCCCCCCCCCGGGCCAAAGTGTTTTTTCAGTAGTCGGTTTCTCGTTATTCCCCTCATGGGTCATTCATTTTTTTATTGTCCCAGGGCTATTTCTGGTGACTTTGCAGTCCTGCCTCCTTTAACTGGTTTACCCCCTCATCATCTATTTCCACCTATGAGCTTCTTTAGGTATATGAATGAGGGTGTTGGGTAGACGTATTTTCCCTTTCAAAAGGGTAGAGAAAACTTGCCCCCAGTAAAGCCACAGTTTATATATAATAGCGTCAGTGAAGTAAGTGGAGAGTGACTCACCACTGCTGCTAAACAAAGGAGTACTGCTTTAAGTAGATATCCTTCTCCTCCCTTTGCAATAGAAAGCGTGTTGTTATTTTGCGGATGGCGGACCTCTCCCCTCCAGCATCTCCCGCTGTACTCCCTGCCGTATCCTCAGGCGTTCAGCCTCGGGAGGTCAGTGACTTCTGCCGAGTCCAACTGGGGACAGCCGAGTACCATCGAGACCTGCTGGAGATTCCCAAGTCTTCCCCCAGTCATTTGGTCTCGGCATCTCACGTCAGCAGGCCATCCTCTCGCTCCATCCCACGAGGCTCCAGTCTCTTTCACTCACGGCCGCCCGGGGTTCGCCGATTCAGCTCTCCTCCCTGGTGCCGTCCTCATTGTCACAAGTGACAGAGTCCCTTAACCACCACCACCGGCCAGCCTCATACCGCCAGGGATTTCAGGTTAGCTCCTGCTTTACATGTGTGGGATAGGGTCTGTTGGCATTCCTAGCACGAGCTCTGTGCTTTGGCCTTTATCAGCCCCCCCCCCCCCCCCATAAATAAGTATTTAATATAAAAATTGTTGTCACTGTTGAGACATAACAGGACATGTACGTGAAAATACCTAATGGTGATAAAAATGGTCATTATTGTGTTTTATCACTTTTCATTCAGACTGTGGAGGAAACCCAAATTTACAGTGAAGACGAATTGCGGCGATTTGAGCAGGAGTTGGTTGCTCAGGAAACTGCTTTAAGCCAACGAGCAGAGGAACTACGCAGAGAACACGAGGATCTTCAGCAGAGGAAGATAGAGCTGGATGCTCAGAGAAAAGAATATCAGCAGGTAAACTATACCTGGCACCTGTGAAGGACTTTATTTGCACTGAAGCTGTTATATAGAGTCTTGTGTGAATTTAGCTGCCCTTGATGAGATGTTTATAGAAATGTTGCGATATTGCAGAACAGTTATCTGTTACATTACCTACCTACCTGATCAGCTAGGTTGTGTCGGCACAGCTGATTCTAAATAAGGGCTTAACCATTAAATAGCCCTCGTGTTTCCTGTAGAAGATATAGAGTTCAGAACTGAAAATCATTAAAGCTGAAGTTTAGGTATGCATAGTTTTGCATAGTTACATTAGTCCAGCTTAGACCAATGTAAGTATGCAGATATACCTGGAAGCTTGAAATCGCTGTAGTATTCTCTGCTACTACAGTGATCGCTGTTAGCTTCTGAGTCCTGGCTGCCCTGCTGCTTGATGAACTTAGGATGTTGCTCACGCAGTACGGACACTATTCAAAGAACACTTTGCATTTTCTCAATGAATACAAAGCAGTCTGATTGGATGAGGTGAAGATGGACTTACCCTCCCTGTCCAATTGGAGAACGCTTTGCATCTATTAAGAAAATAAACAACAGGGCAGCTGCTAAGCGCAGGACCCAGAAGCTAGGAGCTATTACTCTAGTAGCGGTCAAAAATAATATAAAGTCACTGCGCAGTGATTTAAAAGATGTGAAAAGCAACCACCCCATTGGTGAACGGGACTTTGAAGGCAACCAAACGTCATTTTCAATAAAAGCGTATATTTATTAATTCATTGTAAAATCCAGTAAGTTTATTGTAACAAAATGAAAAGAACATGGAAAAATATATACAAACAAATGAGAGTAAAAAGTTCATGGCTCAATCTGAATAATCATCTGGATGAATTGAGTGCCTGTACATCTCGATTCCTCCAATCTACCCGACACATTTCTGGTCAAACATTTCTTCAGGAGTATTACAGATGGAGATATAAATGTTAAAACGTTCTATTAATAGAGAAACCTAACAATGTGATAATAGTACATGTGTGTTACATGCAAGTTCTTAGCTACAAATTATTCAACTGCCTACTATCAAAGATGATCAAGGAAGTAAAAGGCTGTGCCAAGCATAAAAAGAGGAAAGGAAAGATGTTATGGTCTCTGCCGAGCTGGGAGCGTCAGGTAAAAGCCCCAGCATCTCCGGGCCCTAATCAACATCCCATGGAGGTCCCCACAAAAAGGGGCCTAACTATTTCAAAACATCCAGAAGCACATGGATCCTTTTATAAGCTATCAAACACTACTAATAGTATGTTGTAGCCCAGTGATGGCGAACCTTGGCACCCCGGATGTTTTGGAACTACATTTCCCGTGATGCTCAACTACAAGCCTTTTGGATAGACTTTTATACAGTATATTTCAGCACACACACTTATTTTTTATAAAGTAGTTACGTTTCAAAAAAGCATTTTTCATAGTTTGTGTTTGCTATATGAGGGATTCATCGATTGGAAAAAGATTTTTTATTTTTTTCTTTGTTAGATTGCTGCACATTTTTTTGTATAACTCTTGTAGCGGTGCATAGTACAGTGATTTCCAGCTTGGGGGATATTCCAGGTATGATGCATGTATATGGACATCGGTCCAAGTTGGGCCACTCAAGAATGCAAAAATATGCATACCTAAACTTCAGCTTTGAAGTGACTGGATTACTGAATAGTAAAAAAAAAAAAAGTTTACTGCAACTAAAAGAATTAACCACTTCCCACCTGCATGACATCATATGATGTTGTGGACTTTGAGTGGCGATGATGCCTGAAGCTATAGGCATCATCCTGTTCCTTTTTTTTTTTTTTTTTTTTTTTTTAGCTACCGATTCCCTACAATGTCAAAGCCGCCCTAGCGGCTGATTAGACGCTGGATTGCGGTTACAGGCAGCGGGAGGGTGGAAGTCTTCCCCCTCTCATTGCCTTATTGGTGCCTCTCCGGGCTCTCTCCAGAAGCCTGATTTCCAGCAGTGCCGCCAGACTCCACAGAGCTGACCAAGAACCGGATGGTCCCCAGCCATCTCTATGACCCTGGGAGGCTGGAAGCGACACTTTCAGCTCCGGCAGACTTAAACCCTGCCATACTTCCTTTTATTTTTTTTTGGCCTGGGTGGGAACTGGTTAATAACTGACCCGCTGCTTGCTGTGCAATTATTCACTCTCTTGAAGAGCTAAAACTGCCTTAAAAAATTATCAGCATTCAACATTTTTGGGAGGAGGCTTTGGGGTCTTCTCTTCACGAGGGAAAAGAGTAATGTAGTGGCTGCTGGAAGGAGCCACATTGCACAGTTGGGGACCAGGCGCCCTGCACACTGGATGCTAAAAATTCTTCAAGAAGATGATACCTTCCCGAGAGCAAAGAAGCAATTATCAGTGGCAACAGTGAGAATAATGCAGTACATGCCACAGCAAAAGATATACCGCTTGTTTGGTTTGGCAGGCAGTACTGCCATCAATCGCAAACAATTCTTGTAAATGGGGTCACACTGCAACCGTGTGCAATGAATTAGGTTGTGGCACTGTGGCGCAGGCTTTTCATGGTTAAAACAGGCAGCAAGGTGGTTATGACAACCACCATCTGAAAAGCGATCCTCTGTAGATTGCTTTTCAGACAGGCAGCAAGAGCTGCTCCCCATGTGAAATAGCCCTAAATTATATTTTACCTTTTACAGTAAATGGTATGATCCATTTAGATTTGTAGAAGTAGTGCAAGGTGCAGTAGGCACCTGGTGATCCTGCTTCTCCCCTTAAGAAGAAAAGGGTCTCCTGTCTGTTTCTGACCACACTAATTATATCCATGCAATTGTGGTCAATTTGCTTTCCTTCTCTGAATCCTACAGGACGTTGTGCTGACGCATGGCATGCTTGTAATCCCATAGAAGCCTGTGACACGCCCCTACTCATTCCTGCCTAAATTGATGGTGGCACCTGGCTAGGTTTTTCAGCCATGAACATGCCCCCCCTATCCTCATCAAGAGTGATGAGCCTGGGACCACTAAAAAGTTTTTTTATTTATTTTTTCTCTTTAAGGTATTTTGCAGTTTTTATACAGTAATGTAGTCTTTTACAGATATCTAATACAAATGATATGATTGGCTGTTTCAGCAGAATGTGTCAATACTTGATTTCTGTTTTTTGCACAGAGCACTTTTTTTTTCCCAGTAGTGTTAGTTTCTTTGCGTAGCTTTCTCACTCAGTACAAAGAGCAAGAGAAAAAAATATAAATTTCAGACATCTGCCATCTTTGTTGTTTCAGTACGCATGTAGGTGGCAATTTTGCTTACATTTTTTAACACATATTCCAAAGATATTAACCTGCTTCTTACTATTTGCCAGGCGGTCGTTCAGATGGAACAGCATAAGGCTCAGCAAGTTGGAGCAGTTGCAGCACAAGCTGTTGGAGCAGTTGCAGCACAGGCTGTTGGCCCCAATGGAGAACTCAAGTTTCAGGCACACGTAGAAGAAGTAGACGGTGAAAAAGGTAAAGTTTATACGGGGAAAAAAATCCACTAATTAATTCAAATACATTTGCAGTCTTTTTAGTCTGCTTCTCCCAATGCACAACTTCCTGCAAACTCACCCCATTTCCTCTTGCTTCCTGTTGTACCAATAGAACAGGAAGTCAGGTCTCTAGCAGGGAAATAGTAATAACAGTTTTTTTCTGTTAATAAGTAGGGGTTTAAATTGCTGTCTACCTGTTGACCATATTCCCTTACTTTGCAGGCTGGTGTCAATAGGACAGGAAATTGGGGGAAATCTTGCTTAAGTTTGACATAAGTTTTAATCCTTCCGGCTCTACCCAAAAATTATTGTACTGATATTTTTGCAGTTTTACTCGTCCTGTTTATTATGATAGCATGATATTATTAACATACTACATTTAAAGTTGTTGTAAAGGCTGAAAGTTTTAACCTTTTTATGCATGAAGGTATTGCTCCACCCACAGCCCCCCTAATACTCACGAGAGTCCCCTCTCGGTCCTGCATTGTGCACGGAAGCCTCGGCTGTCCCGGGTCTCTCTCCTCATTGGCTGAGACAGCAGCAGGAGCCATTGGGTCCCACTGCTGTCTGTCAATCACAGTGAGCCAATGAGAGAGCAGGGGCGTGGCCAAGCCACAGCTCTATGTGTCTTATAGGTGCATAGAGTGGGGCTTGAGAGCGAGCATGCAACAGTGCCCCCATAGCAAGCAGCTTGCTATTGGAGGTACTGGTCAAGGGGAGGAGCCAGGAGCACTGGCGGGGGACCCAAGAAGAAGAGGATCGGGGCTGCTCTGTCAAAAACTAAGCATCAATAGAAATATTTGGCTCCAATTATGTGTCACATCCTTATTTATATTAACAGAATTAAAATAGAGGAAAGAATTGGTTAGATTTTTGAGGCACTCCACTAAGAGCCCATTCATGTGATTTGGCATTTGAACTTATGACGCAGCCAGTTGTTTCGCAGTGGCACCGATTCAGATAGGTGTGACTTAAAGTTGTAGGGATTTTTGAAAAGTTGCCTGCACTACTTTGGTGCGACTTTTGATGCGCTTTTGGGCCAGAGAATGTAAAGTCGGATCAAAACTGCAACAAAAGTCGCGCTACAAAGTCATACTGGAAATCATGCGACTTTGGAGACGTGCTAATGTAAATGGAGCCTTATACAAAATAGTTTTCATAAAAATTAATCATTCTTTATTTGTACAGGTAACCTCTTGGTGCCGAGCGCAAGCCAATATGCGGCCTTTCAGAAGGTGGGCCTTGTCCCTGAGGGGCTGCATATTTGCATGCATTAGTGCAAATAGAGCTGTGCTGAGAGCGTGCTCCTGCCACAATTACTGGTGGCTTACAGGTGGCTACTGATCACCGCTTGCAATCGGAAGGTTTCTGATCATGTGACAGACACATGACCATAGGCCCCGCCTCCTGGCATTCTAAACCCCTTAAGGGGTCGGCAGGCGCCGGCTCCAAGGGGTTAAGCATTTAACCCAATAATTGCTTGATCACCAGTTCTGTTGGCTCAAATGTAGAATTTGAATACAACCAGTTTTAGTTTCTCATCAAATTATGATACATGGTGTCAGGTGGGCAGCATTGAACTCAACACAATTCTTGGAAAGTCATCTTCCACTTCAAGAGTGTGTGTGGTCACTACTGTAGAAGTGGTGATAAAACAAATTGGCAATCAATTTCTTAATCTTCAGAAATTCTTCCAGACTAAAATAGTGTGCATGGACACCTAGGATAACATTAGTTTTTAAAAAAATGCTGCTGCTAGAAGAGTTTTTTTTAAGCTAGTATGCATGGAGTCTTAAGGTTACAATATTGTTAAAGACTTACAGAGAAATATTTCTATCCTACCACTTAGGTAGATACAGTTTTACAGGCTGCTTAATTGTACAAATTATGTATTTTTATGGAAATATTTTGTATCATTGGAGTGCCCCAAAAGTTCAGCCATTTCCATTCCTCTATTTTGATACTTTATGTATAACTTTTGTAGATCCCATAATGCCCACCACGTTAACAGTGAGCTGTTTTTTTTTTTTTTTCCAGCCAATCCAGGAGCACAGCAAGGCTCAGACACTCACCAAGCACCACCAGGAGAAGCACCACTGCCAGTCGACAAAGCACCCGAGACTCCCCAGGAGACTCATGTACAAAACCAGCAATAAAAGTCCAGAGACCCCCAGGATGGAGAATGCATCAGGGAAGCAAATAGCGTTGACCTCTATCTTAGCTTCTCCCCTTATGTATCCCCTCTGAAGGTCATCAGTCAAGGGATGTGCAATCGCCCTCTGGGAAAATCTCTCACATTGGGAATCAGGCTTCTTGTTTTCAAAAAACAAACTTACAAATAAAAAAAAAAATTATAAAAACTGTGGGGAATTGGGCAGGTTTAAACCCAGAAAATGCTTTGTTATCCTCTGGGCTGCTTATTTAGCTCTGACCTTCCACCGGGATGTTGTTCATGCAGTTTGGAATGATCATGAAGATCAATAACTCTTTGTGTCAAAATTTGGTGTATGTAGCATCTTCCATAGGAAATGTATAATGTTCTGTCTGGCTGTAACTGCACCTGGAACCCATAGAAATATTACCCCCCCCCCTTTTTTTTTTTTTTCCTTTTTTAAAGTTTTATTGACAATTCTGCACTTGAGTGAAATGTTTGCCAATGGCAGTGCCTGAATGACAGAAGTAATTAGTGAAGCAGTAACCAAATTGTGTTCTGATTTAGACAGATAGCCTGGGATGTTATATGAGATTACCAGTTTAGATGAATACCTTTTTATCAGAGTTTTCCTTACCAAGCGGCAACCTTGTAAGCTGCATTTAGTGCTTTTAAATATTTCGATTCCATGTGTGTCTCAGAGCATTATTGCATTTTACATAGAATGCATTACCAGATGTTACAAGAAAGTGAAAGTACACGTGAGACCTGGAATTTCACCTACAACCGTTTTTTTCTTTTTTTGACGTTTGGTACAAACTAGGGCTTAGACTTATGCTAACCACTATACTTTGAGGAGCACAGTCTTGCTGTGAAAATTGGTAACAATTACTAGTATTGATCGATCACTGCTTATTTCAAACAGATGGCTCCCTATGGTGTAAGCTACACAGGCACCATTGATCCCACATGCTGCTGGTGTAAGCGTTCAGTGGTTACCCAAGTCTACTCTTAGTGATTAATTGCTAGCAATTTTAGTAATGCAATTGAGCTGCCACAAAGGGCTGTGTATCATAAGCGTAAAGAGTTGTTCAGGAATCGGCATTGCATTGCACCTTACTACCCCAGATGTAACAAGCAGATTGGTATTTTCCAGTTAAAATTAAAAGATAATTCTAAACCAAAGCTGTCCCTGATCCATTTTTGTCTAAGTACCAAGGTGACAGGATACCTTGATGGCCTGGGTGACAATCTTATTTCACCTGCAAGTAATGTTAGGCCCTGCCGATACAATGATATTCAAAGCAAATCTGTAGTTTGCCCATACTAGTAACAGGTTCACTGCAGATGAGGCATCATACCCCGCCTGTACTGCCTTCCCTGCTGCCAGAGTCCCCTGAAATGGGGAAGTGCAACATAGGACTTGAAGGTCTGTTAAAATGATCCAGAACATAATCCGATGCTAGCAGTACGTTTCAGGCACTGGAGAGTCTGGGCTACTTGGAGTTGCTGTCCATCAACATGATGTCGAAACAAGAAATGTAATGGAAACAATTTTATTTCAGATGTAATTTTAAAGATTTCTTTTTCACCTAATAAATATAATTTTGAAACCATCTGTACCATTTACTGTGTGCTGAATAGTAATGTGTGTTGACAGGGTAAAGCATGTTTAACATTGCCCTAGAACTAGTTGAGAGGTGTAAAGTTTTATTTTTAATAGTTTTAATGATTTGAGAGATATAAAGTTCTTCCCGCTGGAGTGTAATCAATTTTTTTCTTTTTTGTCAACTGCTACCTACATGAGGATTAGACGTTGGCAAACCAAAAACGGTAGGCAGCCCTGCAGTGTTTTTTTTTTTTTTTTTTTTTTTTTTTTTTATGGTTTCTTTATTCACTTCAGTTGAGATTGATCACTACATTGGTACTTGTGCTGGTCTGTACAAAGCCACTTTCCAGAACTCAAGTCAAGAGCTGCAGCATTACCACAGCACTTTCCCTGTCTCTGAAGATTCTCTGTTAAGTAAGGTCATTTAGGCTGAAGCTCCAGGACCACTGGGCACCTTTCATATTGTCTTCTACAGCTGCTTGCAAACATGGGTGTCACACATGTGCAAGTCTCAAGCAAGTCCCAAGTTACTGTGGCTTAAAGCAAGCAAGTCAAGTCCTTTATTTTGGTCAAGTCAAAATACTGATCTACCCCAATTTTCACCTTTTTAAATCAGTTAATAGTCAGTGGTCAGGAAAGGTTTTGTTTTGTTTTCAACATTAACAAAAGTGTTTTTTTCTTGGCATATTAACCGCTTGCCGACTGCTCACAGTATATTTACTGCGGCAGTCAGCCCCTCACAGGCAGAGTGACGTAGGTCTACGTCGCTCGCCTGTGAGGCTCTGGGGAGCGAGCACGCGCCCGCGGAGGCGCGCTCCCGCGCGGTCACGGACCCCCCCCGCGTGTGTGACCAGCGGACCCGATGTCCGCCGGTCACTCGGCGATCGGCGGGGGAGAGGGAGAATGTCAGGCAGCTTGTGTAAACAAGCCACCTGTCATTCTCCTCTCTGTAAAAACACTGATCACTCGGATCTAGTATGTAGATCCGTTGATCAGTGTCCTTACAGCTCAAGCCACAGCCAATCGCAGTAGAAAGCACGCCCCTAGGGATACACACAGCCCCTCCCTCCCAAATAAAGTTAACCCCTTCACTACCAGTGTATTTTTTACAGTAACAGTGCATATGTATAGCACTGATTACTGTAGAAATGTCACTGGTAACCCCAAAAGTGTCAAAAATGTCAGTCAAGGGTCCGATCTGTCCGCCGCAATGTCGCAGTACCGCAAAAAAAATCGCAGATCGCCGCCATTACGCGTTAAAGAAAAAAAACAACAAAAATGACAAAAATCTTTCCCTTTGTTAGTAAACGCGATAACTTTTGCGCAAACCAATCAAAATACGCTTTTTGCGATTTTTTTTTTTTTTTACCAAACATATGTAGCATAAAAAAAAATTGGCCGAAAATGTTAAAAAATTTTGATTTTTACATTTTGTTTTGGGGGAATTTCATATAAAAAAATGTGAAAAATGTTATTTTTGCAAAATGTACGCTCTTTTTTTGTTTATAGCGCAAAAAGTAAAAATCGCACGGGTGATTATACCCCCAAAAGAAAGCTCTGTTTGTGGGAAAAAAGGACGTCAAATTCGTTTAGGTACAGCGTCGCACGACCGCGCAATTGTCCGTTAAAGTCACGCAGTGCCGAATCGCAAAATACCCCCTGGTCGTTTAGCAGGAAAATCCTCCGGGGCTTAAGTGGTTAAAGAAACACTTTGAATGCCCAAACAGCTCAAAATCCTTTGTCCAGTCATGTTTCAACACCACAGTCACTAAAAACATGTTAAGTATTTATTTCCATTGTTAACCACTTTAGGACTGCTCACGTTGCTGCTACTGCTACCTGGGTCTAGCGATGTAGACCTTCGTCACTGGATTCCCTGCTGTCACCGCGGCGCATGCGTGCCGCTGGAGGCTCGCTCACACTGTGTTTAGACACAGCAGGAGTCGGGCCAGGGGAGGAGAGACGGCGATCATTGTCTCTCTTCCCCGATCATCGGGGAGTGTGAGAAGATCCGCCCGCTTGCGTAAACAAAGCGGGCGGATCTTCTCTGTGACAGGCAGGGACATAGCTGACCCTGCGATCTCTGTCACAGAACCCCCTTCCCTCACACACGTCAGTAAGCATTTAACCCCTTGATTAACCCCTTCCCTGCCAGTGTCATTATTTCAGTAACGGTGTATATTTTTAGCACTGATTACTGTAGTAATGTCACTGGTCCCCCCAAAAGTGTCAAAAATGTCAGTTAGGGGTCCGATCTGTCCGCCGCAATCCCGCAAAAAAAAAAAAAAAATCGCAGATCGCTGCCATTACTAGTAAAAAAAAACATAAAAATGACACATCTTTCCTGTAGTTAGTAACTTTTGCTCAAACCAATCAAAATACGCTTATTGCAATTTTTTTTTTCTTTTTTTTTACCAAAAATATGTAGCAGAAAACAAATTGGCCTAATATGTTAAATTTTTTGATTTGTAATTTTTTTTGGGGGGAATGTTGTATATCAGAATGTGAAAAATATTGTTGTTTTTTTTTTTTTTCAAAATTGTCGCTCTTTTTTTCAAAAATTAAAAATCGCACAGGTGATCAAATAACCACCAAAAGAAAGCTCTATTTGTGGGGGGAAAAATGACCTAAATTTCATTTGGGTACAACATCGCACGACCACGCAATTGTCCGTTTAAAATAACGCAGTGCCGATTCGCAAAATATGGCCTAGTCAGGCAGGGGGTAAAATATTCCGGTCCTGTGTGGTTAAAGTGGTTAAAAATACGCTCATTGAGAATTTTTTTTTTGTCAAAGACATGTAGCTAAATACATTTTGGCCTAAATATATGACAAAAATTGAATATATTGGATATTTGTTAACTGTCAAAATAGAAAATGTCAATTTTTCGCAAAATTTTCGCTCTTTTTTTTATTAATGTTGCAAAAAATAAAAATGCAGAGGTGATCAAATACCACCAAAAGAAAGCTCTGTTTGTGGGGAAAAAAGGACGTAAATTTCGTTTGGGTACAGCATAGCATGACCACGCAATTGTCAGTTAAATTCGCAGTGCCAAGTTGAAAAAAGAGGCCTTGTCATTAAGCAGGAAAATCTTCCGGTCTTAAAGTGGTTAAACAGCCAGTGTCCTAAAAATCAGAACACACTGAGGTGTTTTAAGTGACTGTGGTGTCAAACATAACAGGCACATTATTTTGCTTTAACACATCTTGAGAAAATGCAAATATTTAATAACTTAAAGTAAAGTAATTTCGAGTCATATGTCTCAAGTCAAAGTCCAGTCTCAAGTCATGAATACCAAGTCAAAGTCAAGTCGAGTCTTTTATTAATTTTAGTCAAACAAGTCTCAAGTCCTCAAACTGGTGACTTAGGTCAAGTCATGTGACTCAAGTCCCCCACGTCTGGCTGCTTGTACTGTAGAAAGAGTAAATGCTGAGATATTTAACGCTGTTGTCATCCACTGGGTGTTTTGTGCGCACTCCACACTATTTCCCGCTATTGTGTTGAGGAAGCACCATCTCTTTGCTGCACCTGATTTGCAAAGGACCATGTGGAACTTCAGTTTCACAGAATTAAAAGGGGTTTCTCTTACGCCCTCTTGACAGTCGCCGCCCACTCATTCAGTCTTCACCAATGGGTATTGACCTCTTATCCATAGGAGCAAGCTAGGCATAAGACTTGTTAAAAACAAAGTAATTTACATAGACACACCTATGGGGGCTGTCCCACTGGTCCAATACCCCCCTGCTATCAGCCATCCCAACTCAGTTTGTCTTCTGCCTAGTTAGGAGTAAGATAGGCTCTCCCTGTGCTGGGGCTACGGTCTCAGCCTTTTCTTCTGTTTTTATGATTTTATTTTCTCAAATGTGTTTTCTTACACTACTAGCTGTTTATTTCTCAGCATTTAGTTAGTCGATTCTTCGGATGACGAAGGCGTTGCAGAGCTGGGAGTCGCACTGGTCGTCCTGGTGTTCCAGGACAGAGGGCCTTATGGAGTCCCAGTCCGCCATCGAGCGTTTAGCAGGCTATGCGTACACCCTGGCCTCGCAAACGACCTATCCCTGTCCTCAGGGATGAAAGCCTGCGAGGTGGCCACCTCGCTTGGACGTCTCACCCACGGTTCCGTGCGTTGCTAGCGTCCTGCGTTTTTGGCTGACGGCACCCCCACCACCTGGGGTGGGAGGCTTCCCGTCGATGAGAGGCACCCACGCCATCGGGTACGGTAAGTACACTCTGTGTGGGGCCTCTGTCTGGGGCTGGCAGTCTGATGTGTCTGTGGTATCCCCTCATGTCTGTGTGTTTTGGGGCTCCCTTACTCCCGGTCCCTGCGGGGGTTCTATCGCAGCTTGAACTCTATGTGGGGGGTTTGTGGGGGTCCCTCTCCTGAGTGACTATGTATGTGGTTGGAGGTGCAGACATGTGTGGCGACCGCTGCGGCTTGAAAAACCGCCGGTCCGCCATTTTAGGTGTGGGCATGCTGCTGGCTTTACTGTGGGCTCTTCTGCAGCAATGAATGTAGTGTGTTTTGGCGCCTTATAGCGCCATCTTTTGTGTGGCAATGTGTTCTTCTGTGCACATGTCGGCGGCCATTTTCCCAGAGCCTCCCATTACTTTCTATGGGCAACCATTTTTCCTTAGCCTGTTTTCCTAGTTCAGCCTCATGCGGTGACATCACTTCCTCTTTCTCTGCAGTAGAGATCGGCAGGCATGTGGTAACACTTGTGGGGTCTGTCTTGCTGTTTTTTGTGGGGAATATCTCTGGCTGTCAGCTCATTCCTACTTGCGGGGTCTGCTTGCATTGTCCTTCATAGCGATGTACTGCGGTGGGATCGCTGTGCGCTTAAAGGGCCAGTACCTTGAAAAGAAAAAAATTTTTTTTCCTTATGGAGTCACAGGACAGCAAATTTCCCCCAGCCTTAGTGGATGATTCAGGTTCCTCTGGATCTTCTGCTCTGCCTGCTCTGACCACTGCACTTGCGACTTTAGCGTCCAAAGTGGATTTTTTGATGGCTCAATGAGATACTAAGAAGAGGCCTAGGCTTTCTCTTTCATCTGATTCCGATTCTGATATGGTTGCCGTAGACAGTGTGCCCCTTGAGGGGTCTCGTTCTTCTCAGTCTGAAGGGGAGGGGGAGGGGGAGGAGGGGAATGATTCCCCCCCCCCCCCGGGACGGCGAAGAACGAGCAGCTATGTCTGCGCTGATTACTGCTATTAAGGATACACTACATTTAGAGGATGAGCCCAATCCTCCGGGCAAGCGGTCCTCTTTTGGTACCCGCAGATCCCATAAGGCGGCGCAGGTGTTCCCTTGCCCCGCTGAGTTCCACGAAACTGTGAATGAACAATGGCGCAATTTGAAGCGCAATTTTGTGGTGCCTAAACAGTTTCAAGTCCGTTATCCCTTTGCATCTCCTATGGATACGCGCTGGTATGTGGCTCCTAAAGTGGATCACACTGTGTCCAGATTGAACAGGGCCACTCTGGTACCCACCGAGGATTCTCTGGTGTTCCGGGACCCTACGGATAGGAGGCTGGAATCCCTTGCCTGCCATTCCTATATGGTGGCGGGTTCCATGCTGAAACCTATTTTCGCCTCCGTCATGGTGGCTCAGGCTGTGGCAGATTAGGCTAAGGTGCTCAGGCGCACCCTCGTGACTGATTCTGCCCCCCCCTACTACCTTGGAGACGGTGGACCAGATTCACCAAGGAGTCATGTATCTGTGTGATGCGGCCTTGGTTGAGGCCCTGTTGGCAGCTCACCTGTCGGGGGTCGTGGTACTTAACCGTCGCTTGATTTGGTTAAAAAGCTGGTCGGCTGACCAAACTTCCAGGAAGACGGTGTCTGACATCCCTTATGCGGGGAATCGTCTTTTTGGGGGAATCCCTGGATGAATTGGTTAAAGGTGTCACTGGGGGCAAGAGCACTCTGCTGCCCCAGAATCCTAGGGGTAAGTTTTTCTGCGGTAAGCGAGGCCCTTCCTTTAAACCAAATCAGGGGTCCTTTCGTGCCTTCAAGGCGCAGGACAAGGGGAAACCCTTCAAGGGCCGGGGTGGCCAGAGAAAGCCCTGGGCGGGCAAGCCAAAGGTGCGTTTCAGGGGTGGGGGTGCACGGTTTCCTCCAACCTTGGCTGCTCCGGATTCCGGACAGGTGGGTTCAGGAAATCATTCGATCGGGCTACAAGATCGAATTCCTTTTGCGGCTGGCGGACAGATTCTTTCCCTCAAATCTTCATTTGACCCCAGATCGGTTGCACGATCTTCATCGGGCGGTGCAGGATCTCCTCGCCCAGGGGGTTATCGTCCCGGTGCCTCATGGGGACAGATTTCGGGAGTTTTATTCAAATCTGTTCACTGTGCCCAGAAAGGAGGGCAAGGTGCGTCCAATTCTGGACTTGAAAGCTCTGAACCGCTTCGTGCGCGTTCAAAAATTCCACATGGAATCCCTACGTTCGGTGGTGGCTTCCTTGAGCCTGGGAGAATTCCTGGCTTCCATCGACCTAAAGGATGCGTATTTACACATCCCCATATTCGAGGTACCTCCGATTCGCAATCGCAGAGGACCACTATCAGTCTGTGGCGTTACCTTTCGGTCTCGCTTCGGCTCCAAGGGTGTTTACCAAAGTGCTGGCTCCTGTTCTGGGCCTGTTACGGGCACAGGGCATCGCGGTCTTGGGATATCTGGACGATCTCCTGTTAAGATCGAGTGCCAGTCAGAGCCTGCTGCGCGATCTGTCCACTACGGTTCAGATGCTCCAGGAGTTTGGATGGTTCATCTCCCGTATTTGGGGATGGTCCTGGACTCTGCCCAGGCGAAGGTGTTTCAGCCGGAGGACAAGCTCCGGACAATGCGGGACGAGGTGAGGTCCCTCAGGGACAACGAGTCCTTGTCACTCAGGACCTGTATGCGTTGCCTGGGATTGATGGTGTCGGCCTTCGAGGCCATACCGTTTTCACAGTTTCACACACGGTCTCTCCAGGCGGAGATACTGGCCAGATGGGACAGGCTCCCTCAGTCCTTGGACCTGAGGGTGTCTCTGAGTCGCCAAATCAGAATGGATCTTCTGTGGTGGCCCAAGTCCCCGGCCGTAGCAGAGGGGAAATCCTTCCGGCCGTTGCTGTGGATGGTGATACAACGGATGCCAGTCTGTCGGGCTGGGGTGGCGCTCTGGGCAACCTGTCTGCCCAGGGCGGTGGAGGAATCCTCCCTACCGATAAACATCTTGGAATTTCGAGCGATCAGGCTGTGCCTGCTCCATTGGTCGGATCGTCTTCAGGGCCGCCCCGTACGGGTGCAGACGGACAACGCCACTGCGGTGGCTTACATCAATCACCAGGGGGCACCAGGAGTGCCCAGGTGGCCCAGGAAGTGACCAGTACTCTGTCTTGGGCCGAGACTCACGTCCTGGCGATTTTGGCAGTTCACATTCCGGGTGTGGAGAATTGGCAGGCCGATTATCTGAGCCGCCAGACCCTTGACCAGGGGGAATGGTCCCTGCACCCGGAGGTGTTTCAGATGCTGTGGATGCGAAATGGGGATCCCAGATGTGCATCTGTTTGCGTCCCGGCTAAACAACAAGGTGGGAAGGTTCGTGGCAAGGACGCGCGATCCTCTGGGAGACGCCTTGGCACAGGTATCATCTGTTTATGCCTTTCCCCCGATTCAGTTGTTGTCCAGGTTCCTGCGCAGGTTGGTATCGGAACCGAAGTTGGTGATTCTGGTGGCCCCGGACTGGCCACGCCGGTCCTGGTACGCGGACATCATTCAACTGGCCGTTGAGCCTCCTTGGCGGCTACCGTTACGAGACAATCTACTGTCTCAGGGACCGATCTTCCATCCTGCTTTACAGTCGCTGGCTTTAATGGCATGGCTGTTGAAAGCCAGGTCCTGAGAGACAGGGGTCTCTCATCTGAGGTCATTCCTACTTTGTTCAAGGCTAGGAAAGCCTCGTCTGGTAAGATCTATTACCGTACCTGGAAGGCTTATTTTGCCTGGTGTGAATCCAGAGGCTTCCCTCCTCGTGCCTACTCGGTGGCGAGGGTGTTGGCCTTCCTTCAAACTGGTGTGGATCAGCGCCTGGCGTTGACCACGATTGAGGGCCAGCTGTCTGCACTGGCCATCCTTTTTCAGCGCCCCTTGGCGTCTAACTCCTTGATTCGCACCTTTATTCAAGGTGTGCGTCACTTGGCCCCTCCTCAGAGGGCGCCTCTACCTCCTTGGGACTTGAACTTGGTTCTGTCCGTTTTGCAATGTCCTCCCTTTGAAAACATCAGGGAAATCTCTTTGCCTCTGCTGTCTAAAAAGGTTGCTTTTCTAGTGGCGATCACTTCTGCACGCAGAGTGTCGGAATTGGCGGCTTTATCTTTCCGCTCCCCTTACCTGGTGGTTCATAGGGATAAGGTGGTCTTGCGACCCAATCAGTCCTTCCTTCCAAAGGTGGTTTCTGATTTTCACCTCAATGAGGACATTGTTTTGCCTTCGCTTTGTGCGAATCCTAAACATCCTAAGGAGTTTGCCTTACATTCCTTGGATGTTGCCAGGGCGATCAGGGTTTACCTGTCGTCCACTGAATCCTTTCAGAAGTCGGATTCTCTTTTTGTCCTTCCTGAGGGACCTCGGAAAGGTATGGCTGTGTCTGCGGCGACCATTTCAAAATGGATCAGGCAGACGATTGTACAGGCCTATTAGATTAAAGAACGGGCACCGCCCTTCCCTGTCAAGGCGCACTCTACCAGAGCGGTGATTGCGTCCTGGGCCTTCCGGCATCAGGCTTCGGTGGCCCAGGTGTGCAAGGCTGCGACTTGGTCGTCAGTGCACACCTTTTCAAAGTTCTACAAACTTGATGTTCTGGCATTGGCAGATGCCTCCTTTGGCCGCAAAGTTCTGTGTGCGGCAGTGCCTTAAGGGGACCCTGGTTTTGCGGGTCCCTGGCTGTTGGGGTTGTTCCCCCCCTTGTTTATTTGCTTTCCTGGGTTGTTGCTCCAGTTGAGCTTTCTGTTGCCCAGTAGGATATCTTTCTGTTCACGTAAGGTTCCTTTATCTGACGTGGGTACTGCGTTGCCTGTGTGCGGTTACGTTTTCCCACTCCTCATGTCTACACTGCTTTGGGACATCCCATTGATGAAGACTGAATGAGTGGGCAACGACTGTCAGAGGACGTTAAGAGAAAACTGAATTTTTGTAAAAGCGTATCGTAAAATTCCTTTCTCTGAGTCCTCTGACAGTCGCCGCCCCCGCCCCTCTATTGGGGTATTTTGGACTTTAACTGCTTGCTACCAAACTGAGTTTGGATGGCTGATAGCAGGGGGGTATTGGACCAGTGGGACAGCCCCCATAGGTGTGTCTATGTAAATTACTTTGTTTTATACAAGTCTTAAGCCTAGCTTGCTCCTATGGATAAGAGGTCAATACCCATTGGTGAAGACTGAATGAGTGGGTGGTGACTGTCAGAGGACTCAGAGAAAGGAATTTTACGGTAACATTTTTCAAAAATTCAGTTTTTTTCTAGACTATTGATGCAGTGCATACTACCCTGCATTTCGAGGATAAGCCTGCTGCCCCCCAGTTTGGGTCTTTCAGAGCTCCTATAGCTGCAAATACCTTTCCGCTACACCTGCTATTCCAGATATTCCTCTGCATAATGGAAACACCCTTGATGGGTCCTGGACCTCATCTGAAGGTGTGTTGGAACAGTTTCCCTTTTGAGAGGAAATTTGTTAGTTGGTGGTCTATACCAACTATGAATTCTCCAGTGACCCCACCCCCCATTAACAGGAAACTTCCAAACCTTTTAAGGATTTTACTTAATTTTTCTTAAATCCAAGACAGGTTTAGCCCCCTGTTCTGTAGTGGCTGTCCTTAATCTGGCAGACCGTGGTTGAATGTGTAAGATCCCTTAAAAAGGAGGTAGACCCCTTCTAAGGTAGGGTTAGAAGTTGGAGGCCATCTAGGCCCTCCAAATAGCCGCCTGCATTAAATTGCACCTCCATTTTTATTTTTTTACAAGTATGGGCTGATTGTGAACTCTGGTGGGTTCTTGGGGAGTTTTTGTGGCATCCAGGTATAGAGTGTGCCCCTTTAGACTAACACTTGCCTTTAGTTGCCGCTTCAATCTCTACTGTGCTACTGCACAAATTGATGCACCTTCCCCATTCTGAGTTTCTCTTGCCCCTGGGCCCCCTGCTCCAGCTCATGTGTCAGCTTGGGCTCTGGTGCTGTGCCCCATCTAAGCCAATATTATCTTCCTCAGGGCAATCTCCTTACTGTCAAATCTGTACCCCTCAGAACCCCCCCTTCTGCACAGATACCCCTGACCAACTAGAATGACTGGGGCTTACTGTGACTGTACCCTACCCAGATAAGGACCTGGATCCTCAGTACTGCTCATACACACCTGCTACTTCTCAGAGCATTGACTCCTGTGTTTTTGGCCTAGTGCTCTTTCCTGACATCTCCATTGTGGGATGCTGCTGGCATCCTGTGAAGATCGCTTAATGAATCCTTATAGTTAGCATTTTCCTAAAGGGCCGAACACCTGGATCTGACTTTGTCAGGTTTTAGCATTGGAAACTCTCACCACTGGGCAAAGTTAACCAGCCTAATTCTTTGTCTTCAGGCCCTTGGACATCAGTCAGAAATGTAACCCCTTTACCTCCCTTGAGGGGGCGTTGGGTGATCCTCCTCTCAGGGTAGTTTCTCCTTGTCCAATTTTTGTTTTTCTCAGACCATTTTGGTTCATATTCTCTATCGTCCATCGACAGACGCAGCCTCATCTCCATGAGCTGAGTTGGTTTTGCTGTCACCTGCAGGAGTAGTCTTGGCAGTACATTAGTACAAAACTTTTAACATATACACGCCCACGGGGCTGTCCCTCCAGGCATAACCACTACTGCCACAGCCCAGCACATCAATTTGTTCCTGCCTAGAGGAGTAGGACCTAGGTTTCCTGCTGGGACTCCGGTCTCAGTTTTTTTTTTTTTTACTCATTTGAGAATATTTTCTTTTTATTTCTCTTTACTCACTAGCTAGTGTTCAGGGAAGAATTTTCCTGATGATCTACAAGCAATGATGCTGGCTGGGGCTTCGCACTGGATAATCTAGATCCTTATGGTCCCCCCAGTCTGGCCTACGAGCGTGAGCAGGTTATAGTCTTGACCTAGGCCTAGCCACAACGGTGCCCCTTTTCCGGATGGGGACGAGCCTGCGAGCGGATGCCTCGCCGGGACCTGATGACCTGGAACGCCCTAAATTTCAGCGTACCCCTCGGCTGGCAGCTCCCCCAGTTCGGGTGGGAAGCAGTCTGCCCAGAGTAGAGCCCATCCGTTCCATGGTATGGTGAGTAAATGTGCCCCAGGGGGGATGTGGGCCCTCTCCTAGGGAAAATGGGATTTGTGCCTCCCAAAAGATCCCTCTGGCTTGCCTGGTGCCCGGTCTGTGTGTCCTAACCTCCCCCCTCCCCCCTTCCCTGTCCCTGCGGTGGCTGTGTGGGGAGGAGTGACATAGTACCTGTTGGGATTCCTGAGGCCTTCATGTGTCGGTCCCTGGTCGCGTGGTTCGTTGTGGGCTCCACCATCTTAAGTGTGGGCAGTGTGAATTTTTCCCCATAGACTTTTATGGGGCAGCCATTTTCCCTGTAGCCTCCTATTGATATGTATGGGCATCTATCTATCTCCATGCTGCTGGAAGAATCAGGAGGACGGTTTATCTGAGGTGGTACAGTACTTTGGGTCCCTGCGGGCATATTCCTGCACTTTCTGCTGTCAGTTTAGTTTAAAGGGGTTTCCTGCAGAACGCTGCGATCGGGGGTGGATACCACGATCGGCGCTCTTAAAGCGGTAGTACTCCGTTTTTGCAAATTGCAATATGGAGTCCCAAACTGTGCAATCACTCTCACACCCACTCTGTGAGACTCCAGGACAGTCCGGATTGTAGTCGCTGGCCGTGATTTCAGCAGCCCTGGAAAGCCTGGTGACTAAAGTTGATTTAGTCATGAAAAAGGTTGATAGCCGAAAATGGCCGCTGTTTTCTCCATCTATGGTGGTGTCCTCCGATTCAGAGGCTGATGGGGTCACCCCAGATGCCCCCCTACCTGAGGGGTCGCCGTCCTCGCAGTCAGATGGAGAAGAGGACCTGTCATCTTCAGCTGCAGCGCGGGAACGCTCATTAGTGGAAGCCCTGATTATTTCAGCATGGGATCCTTTAAAATTGGCTGAGCCCACGCCTGCAGGAACACAGGTGGCTTTTGGCTCTCAGAAGTCTCCAGAAGCTGACAGGGTTTTCCCTTGTCCCGACACTATTTACCATATTGTAAATGACCAATGGTGGCGCATTAAGCACGTGTTAGTGGTGCCAAAACGCTTTAAACGCCGGTACCCTTTTGTTGAAAAGGTCTCCAACCGTTGGATGGTGCCACCTAAGGTGAACAATCCAGTTTCCAGAATAAACAAATCTACCCTTGTGCCTGTGGAGGATTCCCTGGTTTTTACGGATCCAGTGGACAGGTGGGTGGAATCCCTTTTCTTCACGTGCTGGTGGGTTCCATTTTGAAACCGTTTTTTGTGTCTGTTAGTCTCACAGACGATGACGGAATGGATTAGGGGTTTGCGGGAGTCTTTGGACTCCGAGACTGTTCCTCCGGAACTGTTGGACCAGGTGATCCAGGCTCTGGTGTTCCTGTGTGACCAAGGCTGGTCAGTCCGATGCTGTAGACAAGTTCATGATGGGGCGCCCTCGCCCATCTCAGGGGTGGGGGGACATCTGCGCTTCTTTCAGGAACCCTGGACTTCCGTCATTCAGGACGATTGGGTTCGCAAACTGATTTGCTACACGATCTAATTCTGGTCCCGGCCAGGGGACAGGTTCTTTCAGTCGAATCTGCACCGGTCTCCAGAGCGTTTGAAGGATCTGCGGGAAGCTGTGCGAGATCTCCTGGCTCAAGGGGTGATTGTGCTGTTTCCTCCGCAGGAACACTTTCAAGGTTTCTATTCAAACCTGTTCACGCTGCCCAGAAAGGAGGGCAAAGTGCGTCCAATCCTGGACTCAGGAATTTGGGTGGATGATCAATTTCCATAAATCTGCCTTGACAATGTCCATGTGGATCGCTTATCTGGGGCTAATCCTCAAC
The DNA here is from genome assembly GCF_965119305.1 of Pelophylax lessonae. NCBI lineage: Eukaryota > Metazoa > Chordata > Amphibia > Anura > Ranidae > Pelophylax > Pelophylax lessonae. Next base: position 96,241,749 of record NC_138779.1, read on the forward strand.
TCTGCTCTGGCGAGGCTCTTCCTTCCCTTGGATAAGCTTCAGAAGTTGCAAAGGGCAGTACGATTTGCTGCTGGAGACCGATTAGTCCTCATTGTGGGCTTGCATGAGGGCCCTGGGTCTGATGGTCTTGACCTTCGAAGCGGTCCCGTTTGCTCAGTCTCACACGAGACAGTTGCAGAAAGAGATTCTGGCAAAATGGAACAGAGATCCTCGATCCTTGGACCTGAAGATTTGGTTGAGCCATCTCACAAAGTCGGCTCTCTTGGTGGCTTCAGTCACCTGTCCTGTGCCAAGGCAAGTCCTTCCTGCCGGTGTTTTAGATGGTGGTCACCACGAATGCCAGCTTGTCAGGCTGGGGTGGAGTGCTGGGGAAGCTCTGTGCCCAGGGAACTTGGGCGACGGAAGAGTCTTCCTTGCCGATCAATATTCTGGAACTGAGAGCAATCAAGCTCTGCCTGCTTCACTGGGTGACTCGGCTACGCGGCTCTCCGTTTCGGGTTCAGTTGGACAATGCCACAGCCGTGGTTTACATCAATCACCAAGGGGGCACCAGGAGTGCCCTGGTGGCTGAGATTCTGGTGTGGGCAGAACACAATATTCTGGCTCTCTCCGCAGTCCACATCCCAGGTGTGGAGAATTGTCAGGCGGTCAGGTGTTTGATCAAGGGGAATGGTCCCTTCATCCGGAGGTGTTTCATCTCCTCTGTGTGCCCAGTGGGGGACTCCGAAGGTGGATCTGTTTGCATCTCGCCTCAACAGGAACGTTCAGAGGTTTGTGGCCAGGTCTCGGGATCTTCTGGCCAATGCCAAAGACGCTCTGGTGGCTCCTTGGAGTCAGAATCGCCTGATCTATACCTTCCCTCCACTCATTCTCCTGCCAAGGTTTCTTCGCCGGGTGGCGATAGAAGGCACCAGACTGGCCTCGGCAGTCCTGGTACGCAGAACTGGTAAAAATGGTTGTGTATCATCCATGGCGTCTTCCTCTGCGGGAAGATCTGCTATCTCAAGGACCGATCTTCCATCCTGCTTTACAGTCGCTGGCTTTAACGGCTTGGCTGTTGAAAGCTAGGTGTTGCGGGATAGATGGCTCTCTGATTCGGTGAGTCCTACCCTTTTGAAGGCCAGGAAGTCGACATCTAGGAAGATCTATCATCGTACGTGGAATCGTGGTGTGAATCGCTGCAGCTGCACCCTCGCTTGTTCTCTATAGCAGCTAGGGTTTTGGCCTTTTACAAAAAGGGGTTGAGCAGCGCTTGGTGTTGGGCACTTTTAAGGGCCAGGTGTCGGCCTTGGCTATTTACTTCCAACGTCCGTTAGCTACTCATAGTTTGATTCGCACTTTTATTCAGGGGGTGCGTCACCTGGCTTCTCCGTGGAGATCCCCAATACTACCGTGGGATCTTAATCTGGTTTTGCCTATTATTCAAAAGCCTCCTTTTGAGATTAGGGAGATTTCTCTGCTTTTTGTCACAGACGGTTGCCTTCTTAGTGGCTATCACTTCTGCCCGCAGTCTCTGAGTTGGCGGCGTTGTCCTGTCATTCGTTTTATTTGGTGGTCCACAGGGATAAAGTGACCCTCCGACCTAATCTGTCCTTTCTTCCGAAGGTGGTGTTGGATTTTCATCTGCAGACCTTGTGTTGCCTTCCTTATGCCCTAAGCCTAAACATTACAAAGAAGTTGCCTTGCACTCTCTGGATGTGGTTCGGGCGATAAGGGTTTATCTGGCGGTTACTCAGTCCTTCCGCACGGTTCTCGCAAAGGTTTGGCTGCGTCCGCTGCGACCATTTTGAGATGGATTAGGCTGACGGTTGTTCAGGCTTATTCAATCAAGGGTCAGGTTCCTCCTTTCTGTGTTTAGACGCATTCTACTTGAGCGCTGAGTGCCTCTTGGGCTTTTCGCCAGCAGGCCTCTGTTGTACAAGTTTGTAAGGCAGCGACTTGGTCATCGGTGCACACCTTTACCAAATTTTGTGGAGGGGGACAGAAAAAAAAAAAAAAGGGGGATGCCTGACGGGAAGGAGGGGGACCCAGGGTCTTACTGTCCCAAGGAGGGGCCCACATCCCCCCCATCCAAAACCCTCTATGGGGAGAGGGGGGGGGTCAGCTACTCACCATACCAAGAACCGGGTAGGCACCGCTCCAGACAGAACCCCTCTCCATCGAAATGGGAGTGCTGTCGGCCAGGAGGAACGCTCTGACTGGGGCCGAGACCCATTCGTATAAGACCTCGCGAGGAGTGTTACTTGCAGGCCAGCCCCCCATCCAGTGGAGCCTAGCGCTTGCTGATGTCTGCGCACGCTCGCTCGCCAGACTGGGATGACCACTGGATCTAGATTATCAAGCCCATCGCCCAGTCGAGCACTTGATTTTAGATAGAAGTGATTTTTCCTGTGAGATCTACAAAGAAAAAAATTGCCAGGACCAGAGATCCCAGCAAGGAAAGTTTTTTTTTTTCTGCCTAGTCAGGAGTAAGGCTGAGTACCTACAGCAGAGAGAGGGAGTATACCCCCTGGGACTGCCCATAGGCTTAGCCAGATTCTTTTTCTGCCTAGTGTCCTACTCCTGTAGGGGGTCAGTATAACCAAATGGTTATGAAGATCAGGAGCTGTATCAATGAACAAAAGAAATACTGATTTAACTTGTAAACAAATGTCAGAAATAGGCCAGGTCCGTAAGTGGTTAAAGCAGAACTTTACCCATAACTTAATAAAAAATAATGATCTATAGAAAAAGACAAAACATATATTCCACATTAATTATGCTACCAAAATGTGTGTGTGCTGTAAATTGCCTTCAGCTTTGCTCTAGGCTGCCATTTTGCTGTGGAACTAAACCCATCAATTTAATGGCTTAAAAAAAAAAAACAGTTACATTTCTGGAATTGCTAGCACATTTGCTTGTATATTCAACCAAACTGTCAAATGGCTGGTTTCATAACTGATGTGCAGCACCATGGCAGTTGCAGATAAAACAGAAACAGCCTCCTCTGCTGTAAAAAGGATAAAGGGGCCTAATTCCACTCAGAAGATTGCCATCTACAAACTAAAAAAGAGAGAGTAACTGAGCAAGTTCAGAGTGAGACAGTATTACTGGATTTTAATCAGTATAGGCATTCATTTTTAATCTCTTACTTAAATCAGAAAATGAAGTCCCTTTTGCAGGTATAGTTAAGTTCTACTTTAAGACAGCACTGAGCAACAGGCAGTAGTCTTGTTTTCTTGGGCTCGTTGGCATTGTTTGTTGTGTTACCCATCCTACAACTGGCTTGCTTTCCCAAAGACAAAATTATTTCCTGTGTCCCTCACTGGACACACTTTTTTTTCAGCAAGCATAGAAGTCCTGTCTTGTAATTTGAGGGAGTCATTTAACTTCAGGTTAAACCACTGCCTAACAAGAGAACTGGTCAACAAACTAGACCAGCTCAAGGCAACTGCCCACACTACTAAGCATGGCTGTTATGCAGCAAGCTGTCTTGAGAGCATGAATCTTAACACAAATGTTGGGGTGGGGTGACTTGAGTGGAGCCTTGGAAGAATACATTGTGTTGTGGAGTACAAAAATCCTGTTTTAAACATATATCTTTGTACTTACTGGAGTTCACCTTCCCATAATCTGCTGTAGAACCTCCTTCAGGATTGAAGAAATGGTGACTTGCCGCTGGAGTCCTGGCCCGCCAACATGTCTTGCCACCCCTTATTATATTGTAGAATCACTGGAAAACCTCAGAACCCTTGAGCATTTTCATTGGAGATCTTTATCAGCCAAAAGTAAGTGTCCCAATGTCACCAGTGAGAAACATGTCTACTAGGCCATAAACTTTCAATAGGGACACTTGTGACAATGTCCAAAAAGGGGGTTTGCCCTTACTTTGGCAGAATTTCACTTCCTGTAAAATCTATGGGACAGGAAGCGAAAGGTGATTTTGGGATACAGAAGTCAGAACCCCTAGGGTTTTTTACAGTTCCCTTACTCTAATCCCAACAAGATTTTGGCTTCAGATTTACTTTGAATTGCTTTTGGGCTCTTTGGCATTGGTTATATTTTTTCTCTGATGATTTATTTTCTCTTTACACTGAGCTGGATTCAAGAACTACAATATGTCACTTTTTAAGTTTATTTAAAAAAAAAAATAAAACACCTTTGTACATTACAAAACTAAAATGTTTATTTACAAATGCAAATAAATAAAACTTCAAAACATTAGACAAGTTTGTACAAGTATAAAAAAGGACCTTCCACAACCAGTAGAAGTAAATATGCAAGTTTTAACTAGAAGTTTGATTTTTACCTCTAGACAGCATAGTAAAGCACACAAGTCATTGGTTTACTTTTTAGTGCTAAGGGCTCTTTAATACCATAACACAGGCAGTAAAAGTGCATTATGGTAATGCATTTTATATGTGCGTTGTAATCCAAACTAAAATCGATCCCAACATATTACAGGAAAAATGTTTTTCTTTCCTTTTTGATAGAGTAAGGGAAGGTTAGAACCCCTTGTCAGTTTATTTTTGCCATCTGTGTCCTACTGGGGAGATTTTTTATTTTCTATCCCATAGTCAAAGTGGGAGGAAGTGAGAGGATATCCCTGCAAATCAAAGGAATTTCTTGGGCACCCCAGCTCACCAGAACAAGTGTTCCTATTGGAAGATGTCCCCTCTGTTACTTTTCTCAGGACAACCCAAAAATTAGGATTATTTTTACTTTGAATGATAATGATAAACAGGACAAAGAGGGGAATTCACCCTAACAGAGGCACAGACAGCAATACAAACTGACAGGTGTTCCAATCCCTCTCCCTTCTACCAAGCATAAAAAAAAAAAAAAAAAAAAAAAAAAAAAAAAGAAGTTTTGCCTTTAGTTGTACTTTAAATTCTTACATGAAAATAGGTCCTGCACGATGTTGTACACAGTGGTGTTTTGCTAGCCCATTCAATAAGAAGTCCTATACAAAATGGTGTCAAAACACAAAGGGACATAACATGCAAATGCTTTCAGTACGTATGTAGTGTTTGTAACATCTCAGCATTTGCATAAAGCTGCAGAAAAAAACAAGCTGAGGTAGAAAAACAATCATGCATTTAGACATGGAGCCCCAAGAAAAAAATAAAAACCAAAAAAAATTAAAACTCTGCATAGGTTTTGTTGAGGTTTCAGTTTTCTGCCAAGACTGAAATTCAGTGACCGGAGACAGATAACCTCATGTTAACACAATAGGAACTCCCTTTCATAGCCATGGAAGTTATTGGCACAGAATTGTGGCTCAAAATATTAACCAAACTAGTTCTAGAATGTTACCAAAAATCAAACTAATGCACTAAAAATGTAGTGCATAAAATACAATAAGTAAACACTGTCAGATAAGTGCAGTAGTGATCTAGTTGAGTACAGCTATACTTTTACTCAGTGCAAAAAGTATTGAGTCACAGTTGCTGGGTACAAGATCCTAGGCAGAAACATTTGATACTGCTTTCATGGTCTGGAATATTAAGAGTCCATAAAGTACTTTCAGCAACTAAGATCTTCTTTACAGCGTCTTGCAGCCCAGATCTTCTCCCTGTGACCAGATTGTAGGCAGAAGCCAATGGCAGCCTCAGTCTCAGCAATACGTTTCTGGAAGCGACTGCGATCTCGAGCATACTCTTCCCATGGTCCTTTGCGAGCCATTCTGTAAGCGTAGTTCCATGTGACCATACAATGCACAGTGATATTGGATGAAAAACGCACCTGGAAGAAGTTGTAATATTAAAATTAGTGTAATTATGGAATGTAGTTCAGAGTATATATAGAACAGCCTGACTACCCTTTTTTACTGCATCACAGCGACCAAAAGCAAGATCTATTAGAGTAAACAAGTGCTTTATGACAGTTTTCTTGTTTACAGCATCTTTCTATATTTGCTTAGTAAGCTGAAATCCAAGCTGTTGCTATGGGTTTCTACATTGCAATGTGTTGCCAAATTAACCAAACTATTAATATACAAATTGTATCCTTCCATGTTTAGATATTTAGAATATTGCAGGATTTCTGATGGAAGAATGCATACTGCTCCAAGATTGGTCACTAGTTGCTCACTTTGCCTAATTACACAAAGATCCAATTATGTAAATCTATAAAAAGAGGACAAAGCTGAAGTCTCTGAATAAGGTAACAAATAAAATGGTTGTAAACCAAAAATAGCAAGGTAACAATTAAAGGCGTTCCAGTAACATTACAAAAGGATTGCATGAAGTGATGACACAGCTATTGAGCGACTGGGAGTAGACTGACTCAGCCATAGCAACCAGACTTCCCATTCTTTCTCAGGGAGGGTTGTACTCCAACAAATCACCTGACAGTTTCAGAAGATGGCATCAGGGCCCTCAAGAGACCTTATGCAATGGTGTGCAATTTTAGTCTGCGCTAAGAGAAGCTGCCAGATGTGGGGTCAAAGGGGAATTCTGTACATTGCATCTATCCAAGCATTTAATAATGAGATTTGTAAATTGTACAAGAAAAGACTGCAGCTAAGGCTAATATTTTGCAAATATATTGTTCCCAGATGATAAGTGACACCAGATTGCCATCATCCCATATAGCATTGTAAAGTATAACACAAATGTGTTATTCTCCTCTGGGGAGGGATTTTAAGGCAATAGAAGAAATGAAAGAAAATGCAAAATATATATAAAAAAAAAATATATGAAAATGTATTAATACAATAATGATTCAAATGTGCCAAATAGGAACAAATTGATGTAACCTAATCCTACTCCCATGGCCATTAGTCCCTTCCGCTTTTGGCCATGGGAGTAGGATTAGGTTACATCAATTTGTTCCTATTTGGCACATTTGAATCATTATTGTATTAATACATTTTCATATATTTTTTTTTATATATTGTTTTGCAATTTCTTTTTTCATTTCTTCTATTGCCTTAAAAATCCATCCCCAGAGGAGACCACCACATTTGTGTTATACTTTACAAGGCTAAACAAGATGGTTATCACATTAGGGCCAGAACCAGACATTTAAATAGATGCTGTGGAATGAAGGTGCTGACCTAAAACAAGCACACAGCAGCAAAGAGGGTACACATTCAAAATATGAAGGACAGATAAGTGACAGTTGGGAAACTTGGACAGTAAAAATCAAATAGCAATTGCAGCCCCCATATTTTTATCTCGACATGTTACTATTAAACACACAGGAATTTTACTATGATGCAATACAACAGAAGTAGAAATTCATTAACTCAAACCCAAAACCAGCCCTTATTTCAATAAAACTGGACCATTGTCTAAAGAAACCAACATTTAAAAACAAATACAACTAGTCACTATTTACCAGTAACTTGTTGCTGTTACCAGTCGTTACTGTAGCCTACCAACTTTACTCTTAGGGCTCTTTCACACGGCCGCTCCGTGCGAGAGCTCCGCTGCGGTCCTTTTTTTTTTTCTTTTCCACGGAGCGGATGACATTTCTGTCATCCGCTCCGTATGCCCGCATATCATCCCATCCGTTTGCGGATGATATGCGGACATAATGTAAGTCTATGGGGGTTTGCGGATGTCAGCGGATGACACCGCTGACATCCGATTTTCCTTCCTTTCCGTTTTTTGAACGGAACAAAAATAGGGTTCTGTTCAGTTCCAAAAAACGGAACAGAACTGACAGGAAGAAAAATCGGATGTCAGCGGATGGTATTCCGCTGACATCCACAATGCCATAGACTTACATTATGTCCGCAAATCATCCGCAAAAAAATAGGATGATTTGCGGACAAGCGGAGCGCCCGTGTGAAAGGGCCCTTAAACAGCATGAACTATTATGATCTGTATTAATCTCTACCAGAATACATGTCTAGGTTATTTTTTTCAACACTAAAGAATGCCCGCCCATATCTACCACCAAATGTATTCTAGATCTGCATATTTACCTTCTTAACCCCTGGGTTTCCAGTTTGCTTTACTTCTTGAAAGCATTCAGACTCCTCCTTCTGGCTGGCACACTTGTAAGAGCATTTAGAACTTGAAAGGACTGGCTTCTTGGCCTGTGGCTTCATAGTACATTTCAAAGTTTGACATCCCTCATGCTCTGCAATGGAGGGACTTTTAGGGTTTCTGGTGGGCTTGGCAAAAGAAAGCGGATTATATGGGTCATCATTCCGACAGAAGGAAGACCACAAATCATCATCCCTACTGCAGTCTGTATCACTTGCTTCATCCCACGAGTCATTCTCTTCATCTGACCAGTCACTTTCTTCTTCACTCCCATCCATTTCTTCCTTGGATTTTGGAGTCCATGACTCTTGCATGCCACTGTCCACTGATGTATCCTCAATGGAAGAATCTTTTTCAGTCTCTTCATCTTCACACTCCGAATCAGACTCGCTGAGGCTGGTTTCTTCACATGGAAGCAAGCAATCACCATCAGACTCACCGTCGCTAAGATCGGACTGGTCGGATGGGGGCAAGGACTCCCCATCCTCTGATGGTATACAGATCATTGACAAAATGAAGGGGTTTGTGCACGATGGTAGAAGTGTCTCTTTGCTAACCATGACGTCCATATCAGAAAACACTTTGTGGTCACAATCCTCTTCCATGTAAGCATTTCCCTGAAGAATCTCCATTCTGGGACTGGGCAGCTCCTTTTCTGGAACCATATTCTGTTCATTTAACTCAGCTTTACAGCCCCAGTGACACTTTATAGAGATTGTGTTCATGGACTGTTCTGTACGTGTTGAATGTTTAGACACGTTCTTGTAAACCAACACATTCGTCACCTCCACAGCTAATAAAAGATCTAGGATATTCCAGCACATCCACAGTACAGCTTGAAAAGCTTTACTCTTCCAATCTCCAGGAATGATCTTCCAACCCAATGGCCTTCTATGCAGAAGATTTCTGGACAGAGTGAAAATGGACTGTGTTATTCTGGCAGCCATTGTTAACACCACCATATCTGTTCCCAGCTGACCAATGACCACCTGCATTTCCGGATGGTCTTTCATGGTGTCGATTTGGACAGCAGTTCCTCGATGCCAATGGGTCATCGGAGAGGTAAGATTCCTCCAGTATGAGCCAAAACAAAGGTAGTTGAGACTCATCTTGTTCACTTATGTCCTGCCAGGAAACAAAATAGAAAATGTGGAGGTCAGTAATGAAAATCAGCTGTAAAGATTCTGCTCAACATGTTTTCTTCAAACATCACAAATTATCCACCCAGGTGAATACAGATTTATAATTCAGGTGTAAATTGTCAGTGAGAACCTATAGGACTAGTAATAAAACAAAGTAGGCAACACCTATCTGAATATTTAAACTCCTACTATAAAAATTTCAAGAGGCTTCTTAGGACACCTAAACTGGTTTCACAACTATTTATGTAACTAGTAAACAAACAGTCAACAACATCTATTCACTAATCATCAGTTGCTTAATGTGCTTGTTTATGAATTATCTATGGGCACATCATGAAGTGTAAAAAAAAAAAAAAAAAAAAAAAAAACACCCACTCTTGAAACAGTGGGGAAATTCCCAGCAAAATAAGGGGCTTGTGTTGATGCCATCAATCTGACATCAGCTTCTGTTATTATTCAGAATTCACAGAGGTGTTAGTTTGTCCCTCTTCAACCCTTCTGTGGGAATGCAACTCCTGCTTGAAGCAAAACAAAAGCCCATCTACCCTAAGCCCTCGTTCACACTGGAGGCGGGTTTGCAATCGTGCGATTTCAGCTGATTTAAAACCCTTTTTATTGCAAGTTCGGGGAAATTTGAACAACATCTGTGCAGGTTCATGTACAGATGTCTATTGAATTTGCCCCAGAAAAGTAGTGCAGGAACTACTTTTGGAAATCGGTGCAGCGCCGCAAAGTCTGCATCGCACCAACATGGGCGGTGCCATTGCTGGCAATAGGCTGCAATTTGACATGTCAAATGGCCCAGATGTGACTTCAGGCTAATAAATCTAACTGGAATGCACAAAATAAAATTTTTTTTGTATTTTGTCAATAGAATAGAAGGGGTTTTGTGAATGGATGGGAGAGAAGGGGGGGGGGGGGCGGCAACGGCAGGATCCATTAACTATGAGAGCTGGATCTCAATTGTAGGGCCTGAAAATGAATGCTGTGTATAATTAATTTTCTGCATGAAACTGATTAGTACAGTAAACAGCAGTGATCTGGGATAGGACAGACATTAGAGATTTTATTTTTTTCAGCAAAAGAAAAATTATATATACACACACTTTTTTTTTCGGGAAGGAATGCAGCAAGAAATTCCAACAAGCAGGAAAAGATCCCCACACGAGCGCCCCCTGAGCAGGAGGAGCCAATTACCACCCACTAGAGCGGTGATCACTAAATGGCGGACCGCGGGCCACATGTGGCCCGCGTCATGTTTCCATTCGGACCGCCGCGGTACCGCTATTTAGCAGCCTTTTCTTCCCCTGCCGTCGCTCTGTAATCCATTGCTCACAGAGCAGACAGCAGAAGGCAGGACAGTTCTGGATGGAGGGCGGAGCTGCCCGAGTTTCACAAGCAGGGATTGGCTGCTAGGATGAAGGGCAGTCCTAGCAACCAATCACGATCTTGCAACGCCCCCCTCCATCCAAATATGCTGTGCCTGTGCCTCCCTCCAACCTTCGATCTGTGTAGGCAAGGTAAGACAGTAAGGGAGGGGGTGAAGTCCCAGGGAGTGAGGACACTAGTTTGAAAAGCTGTAAATGAGGAATGTGTGTGCTGAGGACAGTGATGTGTGTATTTGAGGACAGCGAAGTGGAAGAGCTGTGGTGTGTGTATGTTGAGGACATTACAGTGGACGACAGAGGATTTTAATGTGGGGTGTGGGGGGAAGGTTAGGACATTCAAGTGGGGAGGCTGAGGACTGTGATGTGGTGGGCTGAGGACATCATAGTGGGGGGGGGGGGGAGCTAAGGACATTAAAGTGGAGCCCTGAAGACTGTGATGTTCGGTGGGCCCTGAGGACATTAAATTGGGGAGGCTGAGGACTGTAATGTGGAGAGAGCGGAGGAAAATAAAGTGGGGGACTGAGGACTGTAATGTGTGTGTGTGTGGGGGGGGGGGGGCATTAAATTGGGAAATTGGGGGAGGCTGAGGACTGTAATGTGTGTGTGTGCGGGGGGGGGGGATATTAATTTGGGGAGGCTGAGGACTGTAGTGTGTGTTTGTGTGTGTGTGTGTAGGGGGGGACATTAAATTGGGGGAGGCTGAGGACTGTAATGTGGGGGGGACTGATGATTGTAATGTGGAGAGAGTGGAGGGCAATAAATTGGGGGAGGCTGAGGACTGTAATGTGGGTGGGCTAAGAAATGTAATGTGGGGGACAATAAGCAGAGTAATGTGAAAGGGGCTGAGGACAGTAATGCGGGGTAGCTCAGGATTGGATTGTGGGGGGGGGGGGGGGGGATTGTGGGGACAGAGAACAGTAATGTGGGGGGGGGGGGTGATGTAAATAGGGGCAGAGGATAGTACTGTCAAGGGGGGGAGGGTCGATGACAAGGAAGTGTGAGAACATTACTGTGAAAGGAGTGGAGGGGGGTGATGTAAAGGGGAACCTGAGGACCCTCATCAAGAGGAGATCTTAATGTGAAGGCGCGGAGGGGACTGTGATGAGCAGTGGGGACTGAGGGATTCAGATCTGTGCATGTGGCGCACACATCGCAGGCTGAACTACCCACGAGAAACATAGAGAAAGAAGTCCTTGACCTTTTTTTTCCAAAATCGCACAGAACTGAAATGCTGTTTGGCACATGCGAAAAGACACCACGGGTTCCGACATGATATTCGGACCTCTGCTACAAGAAAATTTTACTGACCGGACCTCGATACATTTTAATTCAATACCCCTGCACTAGAGGATCACACTCATTTATCATACATTCTGCTCTAAATAAGACACGATGCTGTAATACAATGAACAGGATTTTGGAAAAGAAAAAAACTCTAAAAAATACCTCCTCCTCAACTGGTTTTAGAGAGACATCAGCATACATATGGACCTGCATCAAAAATAATGCTGCCTCATTAGGAATACTGCGATCACTACATTATACAATCCAACACACGATTCCTTTTTATAGAGCCTTTAAAATCTACATCTGCTTTGTTACCACGGATACATCAGTGAGGGTTGTACTAGAAGATTACTCATGAGGTGCTGATTAATACAGAGTCCATTCTGCTTCCTGCACCTCCCTCGGCAGCTCTGCCACATGACCTCAGTGGAATGTACAGAGCGGACGTGCATTCAGCATCAATGGACTATGGAACAAATGCTAACCTCAACAGATCATAAATGGGGTTGAAACGGAAATAGATCGGCAAGGTTGGATGTGCCACAAAAAAGAACTGGAGAAGCTCATTCACAGTCAAGATATTCTACTCAACAGATGCTGATTACACACGTGGATAGCACATGACATGGGTGACAGGCAATTATATGTATTTATAACCCCACAATGGGTGACAGTCAATTATATGTATTTATAACCCCACAATGGTAGAGGACCATAAACACCCATATATGTCAACCCATCCCATCTGTGCCATCTTTAGAAAACTTTATACCTACCAAGACCATGTAATAGGAGGACGTCCCTAATCTATCCTAGTTAGGCAGGCTCTACAATGTGTGACCAACTGATCAGTCATCAGCCAGGAAACTCATTGTAGGAAGAAAAATAAAAATAAAAAAAGGAGAGAATGGATTCCCACATCCACTAAAGTGAGGTAGATATAGAAATCCTCTCCCATGTGTTATTGTATTCTGACAGATGGGACTCCTATGCGGTCAGAATACACAGATTCGTGCTGAGCCAAGGAAAAAAATTCCCAACAGGTCAGTGCGAGAGAATTCAATCAGATCAGATTCTTTGGAATGGAAATAGTTTGAGTGAAATTCAGCACAGGCTGGCCAGACTTCAATCCACCTATGGCCAGCTTTATGCTACATATCAATGTAGTGTAGTTCTAAAGGAAATCGTCCAATCAGATTGTAGTGTGTGGTGTACAGATCTCAGTGTAACCAGTAAGAGCCAAACTACACTGCGAAAACTCCACACCCCTCACTGGCTGCCAGCTAACATGAAGGTTTATAGTATGGGGTGATGGGTTAGACCTTCCACCAAGGTTTTATCACAGGGTCCCTGCTGGGGGGATTCCCAACTCTCTGCACTGGTGATCATGGTCACAGAGAGAGAAAGATAACGAAATCCACCAGGATAGATCTGTCCCCAGAACAGGTAAGAGGAAATCTTCTACATGTTCCAGGGACAACTCCCTGACTTTAGGGGACTTCCTGTTGTGTCTCTGGGACAGGAAGTGGTTCCCTAGATGACAGGGACAGACAGGTGAATACCCTGGCAGGGGGGTTAGCCCTTGCTTGCTTTAAACAAAACAAAAACAGGCTGTCCATCCCCCATCAGCCCCTGCCATTTCCCATTCCCCCCCAGACCATTGTGTGTGGAGGGGGATCACAGGCAACACTGTAAAATACAAACGTTTCAGGAACAAACTGTTCTGGCAGGTGTGGGTGGCCCAGCAAGGCCCATATCAGAAGATGAGGCGGCCTCTGCTGCCCACTAGTGACTGAGAAGTCCCCAGTCTGTGACCAGCAAAGCATGCTGGGTATAGTAGTGCCTCATGGACTCAGTCACCTACCTTCAGTAGCAGGGGTCAGCCTGTGACGAAGGCGCTCCAGCAGACGTTAGTAGTTCTCTCCTGGGCGGGGGGTTCGTCGATAACGCGGTGATAGCCGAGGTCGGGGACACGAACTCTCCTGACTTTCCTCTGGTAGAGCACACAAAGCATTGAGCAGAACCGCGGTGCCTCTTCTAGTAAAGCGCTATAAGCCATTCCTGGTCATCTGGCCGTTCACTCGGTTTTGTCTCTCTGTGTCTGTTGTAAGGTGGAAAAATGGAGAACGTTCGCCTGCGGTGTATATAAAGGCTCCGCCGTAATGACGTCAGTCTGGAATGCTCGAATAGAGAAAGGAGGCGTGGTTTGACGGAAAGTACGTGACGTTCCAGACGTTGGCTCTGAAAATAGAATCAGGGAGGGACGAAGGGCGGGGCAGGCCGGGAGAGATCACACGCTGATGCTGAGAATCGTGACGTAACGAGAGTGCAGCTGGAAATGACAGGAAATTTCCATGGTTACAGATAGTGCATTGTGTGCGGAGGGGGAGGGGGGAAAGGAAATGGTATTCCCTGGGATAACACTGAAGTTTTATTTTCACAATACAGGTGTCACCAAACATTTCCTATAAACTAAGGTGACCAGATTTTTAAATTGAAATCCGGGGACATATCTTTTTTTTTTTATTGGCAAATGGCACAGAACTGCATAATACACAGAGCTCTGGGCACAGGATTGCATAATACACAGAGCTCTGGGCACAGGACTGCATAATACACAGAGCACTGGGCACAGGACTGCATAATACACAGAGCGCTGGGCACAGGACTGCATAATACACAGAGCGCTGGGCACAGGACTGCATAACACACAGAGTGCTGGGCACAGGACTGCATAATACACAGAGAACTGGGCACAGGACTGCATAACACACAGAGCACTGGGCACAGGACTGCATAACACACAGAGTGCTGGGCACAGGACTGCATAATACACAGAGCTCTGGGTACAGAACTGCATAACACACAGAGCATTGGGCACAGGACTGCATAACACACAGAGTGCTGGGCACAGGACTGCATAACACACAGAGTGCTGGGCACAGGACTGCATAACACACAGAGCGCTGGGCACAGGACTGCATAACACACAGAGTGCTGGGCACAGGACTGCATAATACACAGAGCTCTGGGTACAGAACTGCATAATACACAGAGCATTGGGCACAGGACTGCATAACACACAGAGTGCTGGGCACAGGACTGCATAATACACTGAGCGCTGGGCACAGGACTGCATAACACACAGAGCTCTGGGTACAGAACTGCATAATACACAGAGCGCTGGGCACAGGATTGCTTAATACACAGAGTGCTGGGTACAGGACTGCATAATACACAGAGCGCTGGGCACAGGACTGCATAATACACAGAGCGCTGGGCACAGGACTGCATAACACACAGAGCGCTGGGCACAGGACTGCATAATACACAGAGCACTGGGCACAGGACTGCATAATACACAGAGCGCTGGGCACAGGACTGCATAACACACAGAGCGCTGGGCACAGGACTGCATAATACACAGAGCGCTGGGCACAGGACTGCTTAATACACAGAGCGTTGGGCACAGGACTGCATAACACACAGAGCTCTGGGTACAGAACTGCATAATACACAGAGCGCTGGGCACAGGACTACATAATACACAGAGCGCTGGGCACAGGACTACATAATACACAGAGCGCTGGGCACAGGAATGCATAATACACAGAGCGCTGGGCACAAGACTGCATAACACACAGCTCTGGGCACAGGACTGCATAATACACAGAGCGATGGGCACAGGAGTGCATAATACACAGAGCGCTGGGCACAAGACTGCATAATACACAGAGCGTTGGGTACAGAACTGCATAACACACAGAGCTCTGGGCACAGGACTGCATAACACACAGAGTGCTGGGCACAGGACTGCATAACACACAGAGTGCTGGGCACAGTACTGCTTAATACACAGAGCGCTGGGTACAGAACTGCATAATACACAGAGCGCTGGGCACAGGACTGCATAATACACAGAGCGCTGGGCACAGGACTGCATAACACACAGAGCGCTGGGCACAGGAGTGCATAACACACAGAGCGCTGGGCACAGGACTGCATAATACACAGAACGCTGGGCACAGGACTGCATAATACGCAGTGCGCTGGGCACAGGACTGCTAGTACACAGAGCGCTGGGCACAGGACTGCATAATACACAGAATGCTGGGCACAGGACTATATAATACACAGAGCACTGGGCACAGGACTACATAACACAGAGAGCGCTGGACACAGGACTGCTTAATACACAGAATGCTGGGCACAGGACTATATAATACACAGAGCACTGGGCACAGGACTACATAACACAGAGAGCGCTGAACACAGGACTGCTTAATACACAGATCACTGGGTACATGACTGCAAAACACACAGAGCGCTGGGCACAGGACTGCTTAATGAGGATTACTTAGCTGCAAATTTAAAAAGGTTTTAAGTATCACCCCTTGGCACAAGGAACATGTGAGAAAATGTTAATTTATATGGGTGATGGGACGGGGTTGAAAAATAAAAATATAAGACCAGAAATTTGATAAACATTGTAGCTGGCACATAGATTCTTTACTGTAACATAAACACATTTTAAAATAACCTTGTCACCTCTAAAATAAACTAAAGGAAGTGCACCCTCTGACAGAAGAATCCTTATACAGTAATTGCCTGACAGGTGGGTGATGTGTGGAAGCAGCGGCTGCAGTAGAGAGCAGAGCTGCTGCTTCCTGTATGGCTCCTGTCATAGGCGGAGTGCATTTCATATCACTCCGCCTGTGACAGTCAGAACTATACAGGAAGCAGCAGCTCTGTCACTGACTTCAGACATCCTAAGTCTCCGGCAGCAGCCAGGAGATCGCATGGCACTTGTGGGTGTCTGTGAGCCTTGGGATGTCTGCTCCTGACATGGGCAAGGCTCAACTTGGTCCACCTAGCCAAAAGGCCTGGCTGACCCCTCTCCCCATGATTAGTTGAAGCCAACCAAAGAGTACTAGGTGAGGGGCTCTCTTGAAGAGAGACCCCCCAATTCAGGGAGGAAGGAAACTGAAGGCCACACATCCTCCCCTAGACCTCAGGGACCCACACCCTCCATCCAGGTGAAAGAAGCACAGACAAACATGCAAAGTGACAAAACATGGGAGAAAAACAAATTAAATACTGCCAGTGTAGGTGCATTGGCTAGGCCTTGTGGCCCTGTAGCAAAAATTGGCCAGACTTAGTGAAAAGGCCTAGGCAAAAGACGTGCTGTGCAGAAAACGCTTAGGTGATGTGGCCTTATGCTCCAAAGCGCAACTATGGTTACCTTCAATCCAGTGCTGAGGTGTCCAAGAGCTCCCCACCGGCTGCTGACATCTTCAGCCATTCAGCTTCCAAGTACCGACCGTTCATTGGTTGGGTCGAGTTGACATCACTCCAGTGTACTGTATGCGCGAGAGTTCATTTATCTCGGCACTTCTGAAGTCGCACACTGAGCTGCGCATAATCAGTTTGCATACAGGGGCGGTCAGGCAGGTAAGAAACTTTAATGCAGAAGAGGCATAGTATGTCACTTCTGCAATAAAAATCTTGCATCATGTTGGTATAATAAAGTTCCACTATAACTGAATTAGTCTAGGATCTCTACTTAAAGAGGAAGTAAACCCTCCTCTGACACTTTTACCTATAGGTAAGCCTATGATAAGGCTTACCTATAGGTACTGTAAATATCTCCTAAACATGCACCGTTTAGGGGATATTTACCTTACATGCATCCAGTGACGTCACTGGCGCATGCGCTCTGAAGGAACGGCCGCTGGTGCCGTTCCTTCAGAGGCCCGTGTGCGCGGGAGTGACGTCACTGCGGCTCCGGCCAATCAGATGGCCGGAATCCCAGAAGACGGGCGACTGGATATGTCGCCCTTCATAGAGGTAAGCGGGCGGCACGGCGGGGGCTCGTTCTAAGGTAAGTATTTCATAATGAGCTAGTATGCGATGCATACTAGCTCATTATGTGTTTCTCTTGCAGGTTGAAAAAAAAATATGTGGGGTTTACAACCTCTTTAACCACTTACCGCCCGCCCGCCGTCATATGACGGCGGGACGGTGCGGCTATTATCCTGGGCGGCCGTCATATGACGTCCGCCCATTCAAGCAGGGCAGGCGCGCGATCGCGGGCGCGCCGCCGTGCACTGCCGGTGTCGGCGTTTCCCCGGGACACAGCCGATCACCGACAGGGGGAAACAGCCAATAGGCATGGCTGTTTCCCACGTGATCGGCTGTGTTCCAATGACACAGCCGATCACAATGGAGGCGCCCGGGAGATGACCGCGCATGCGCGATCGGGAGCGCGCAGCGCGGTCATGTCGGTGGCACTGTGTTCCGTAGGAACACAGCTGTCACCGGCGGTAGTAAACAGTCACTGACAGTGTTTACTATGTGATCGGCTGTGAATCCATTCACAGCCGATCACAAAATGTAAACAAAGAGCAGTAACTCAGTGTTACTAGCTCTTCTCCCCTCATACAGTTTCCAGTATGAGGGGAGAAGAGCTAGAAACATTGAGTTACTGCTCTGTACCCCTGTAAAAAGTAAAAATCACACTAATAAAGGTCCCCACACACAGTCCTCAGCCCCCCCCCCCCCCCAATGTCCCCTGTCACCCAACAGTCACCTCATCAGTGCCCAGAAATTGACACCCATAACGTTCACATGTGAGAGTAGCGATCGCAGGCAGAATAACCGCGATTCTGCCCGCGATCCAGAAATCATTGCAAATGGCGGGACGCCTGTGCGCTGCCCGTGATTTGCAATAGCACCCCAAACGCTGTGCGATGTTGCCGCCATTTCCGCCTGCCGAATCACGGTAACATTGCGCAAACATCGCATGACGCCCAAAAAAGGTACAAGAGTCTCTTTGGGGCGTCATGCGCTGTTTGCGTGATGTTACCTCGATTCGGCAGGCGGAAATCGCTGCAACATCGCACAGCGTTTGGGGTGCTATTGCAAATCACGGGCAACGCACAGGCGTCCCGCGATTTGCAATGATTTCTGGATCACGGGCAGAATCGCAGTGATTCTGCCCGTGATCGCTACGCTCACATGTGAACATAGCCTAAAGTTCACCGGTCACCAGAGACTGCCATCAGTACCGCCGTGCACCATCGCCCGTCACCTGTCACCCATCAGTGACCATCGCCCGTCACCTGTCACCCCATCAATCACCGTCACCTGTCACCCCATCAGTCATCGTCACCTGTCACCCCATCAGTCATCGTCACCTGTCACCCTATCAATCATCGTCACTTGACACCCCATCAGTGATCGTCACTTGTCACCCCATCAATCATCGTCACATGTCACCCCGTCAGTGATTGTCATCTGTCACCCCATCAATCATCGTCACTTGTCACCTCATCAATCATCGTCACCTGTCACCTCATCAATCATCATCACCATTCACCTCATCAATCATCATCACCTGTCACCCCATCAGTCATCGTCACCTGTCACCCCATCAGTCATCGTCACCTGTCACCCCATCAGTCATCGTCACCTGTTTGCCATATACATGCAATCACTTACTGACCGCCTAACGACTATATGCGTTGGCCATTAAAAGCTAAATACTGGGGTTATGGCAGCAGATAGCCCCCATAACCCCGGTATTTTTTGAAACGACGGGCGGTCGGCTTTCAGATAAGGGTGGTCCCAGTGGCGGATTCACCGCGGAATTACCCTTACGGTGCAGGGGAAGAGGTGCCCCCCCCCCTCCTGCCGCGTCCCAGACGTTTTCCCAGCTTACCGGACCCGCCGGCAGCGGGGAAAACTATCCGGTCCCGGATCCTCAGAGACAGGAAGTCGAGTGAGGGCAAGATGGCCCTCACTCAACTCTATGGTCTTGGAGGACCGGAGCTACGTCAAAAGTCGTTGCCTAGCAACCGGTTTAAAGGGCCGCTTTTTTTTTTTGCTTTTTTTTTTTTCCTCTTTCAACAATTTTTTTTTTTTTTTTGCTTTTTTAGTGTAGTTGTGAGGTGTGAGGTCTTTTTGACCCCAGATCTCACAATAAAGAGGACCTGTCATGGCTATTTCTATTACAAGGGATGTTTACATTCCTTGTAATAGGAATAAAAATGATCAAAACATTTTTTTTTTTAAACTGTGTAAAAATAAAAAAATAATAAATAAAATAAATAGGAAAAAAAAAAAAAAAAAAAAATTAAAGCGCCCTGTCCCCGTTAGCTCGCGCGCAGAAGCAAACGCATACGCAAGTCCCGCCCACATATGTAAACGGTGTTCAAACCATACATGTGAGGTATCGCCGCGATCGTTAGAGCGAGAGCAATAATTTGAGCCCTAGACCTCCTCTATAACTCTAAGCTAGTAACCTGCAGAAATTTTTAAAATGTTGCCTATGGGGATTTTTAAGTACCAATGTTTGGCGCCATTCTGTGAGCATGCGCAATTTTGAAGCATGACATGTTGGGTATCTAATTACTCGGCGTAACATTATCTTTCACATTATGGAAAAAGTTGTGCTAAATTTACTGTTTTCTTATGTTTTAGTTCAAAAAAGTGAATTTTTTTTCAAAAAAACCGCATTTGGAAGACTGCTGCGCAAATATGGTGTGATAAAAAATATTGCAACGATCTCCATTTTATTCTCTAGGGTCTCTGCTAAAAAAAAATATATAATGTTTGGGGGTTCCAAGTAGTTTTCTAGCAAAAAAAAATGATTTTAGCTTGTAAACACCAAGTGTCAAAAATAGGCCCAGTCTTAAAGTGGATAAATGGACAACTTTGTGTAAAGCGCTACTTGGATGTTAGGCCTATGTATGTGGCCAGGCTGTGAAAAAGTGTTACACATGTGGTATCGCCATACTCAGGAGGAATAGCAGAATGTATTTTGGGGTGCAATTTTTGCTATGTGTTAGAAATATTGCATAAATGGACAGCTTTGTGTAAAAAAAAATGTTTTCATTTTCTTTCCACATTTTCCAAAAACTTGTGGAAAAAAATGACATATTCAAAAGACTCATTATGCCTCAAAAATTATACGTTGGGCTGTTTGCTTTCTAAAATGGGGTCATTTTATGGGGGTTTCCATTGTCCTGGTGCTCCAGGGCCTTCAAAAGTGCGATAGGTTGTCAGGAAATTATATGTGTAATTTGTGCTCCTAGAATGCCGGACGGGGCTACTTGAATGTTAGGCCTCTGTATGTGGCCAGGCTGTGAAAAAGTCTCACACATGTGGTATCGCCATACTCAGGAGGAGTAGTAGAATGTGTTTTGGGGTGTAGTTGCAAGTATACATGTGCTGTGTGAGAGAAATAACCTGTTAATACGGCAATTTGTAAAAAAAAATAAAAAAAAAAAATAAAAATCTTCATTTTGCAAAGCATTGTGGGAAAAAATTACAACTTCAAAAAACTCACCATGCCCCTTATTAAATACCTTGGAATGTCTACTTTCCAAAAAGGGGTCATTTGGGGGGTATTTGTACTTTCCTGACTTTTTAGTGTCTCAAGAAATGAGATAGGCCTTCAGTACATCAGGTGTGATCAAGTGTGATCAATTTTCAATGATTCGCACCATAGCTTGTGGACTCTATAACTTTCACAAAGACCAAATAATATACACTTACTTGGGTTATTTTTACCAAAGATAAGTAGCAGTATAAATTTTGGCCAAAATTTGTGAAGAAAAATTACTAATTTGCAAAATTTTATGACAGAAACAAAGAAAAATGCGTTTTTTCACAATATTTTCAGTCTTTTTTTATTTATAGCACAAAAAATAAAAAACCCAGTATTGATCAAATACCATCAAAAGAAAGCTCTATTTGTGTGAAAAAAAGGACACAATTTTTGTATGGGTACAGTGTTGCATGACTGAGTAATTCTCAGTCAAAATGTGAGAGCGCTGAAAGCTGAAAATCGGTCTGGGCAGGAAGGGGGTGAAAGTGCACTGTAGGCAAGTGGTTAAGCACACTGTCCACCCACAAATGTGGGTTATAATAAGTGATCGACTGATATTGATTTTTCGTTGCCGATACCGATATTTTAGCCAATGCATATCGGTATCAGCCGATATGGGCCGATATATTCGTACATTAAAAAAAAATATATTTTTATTTTTATCTCTTGACAGGTACTCTTGTGGAGGGATTTGGGGGTCTAAAAGACCCCAAACCCCTCCTCTGCACCTAAAAGCATTCAAAACGCCAAGTTTGGCTGTTTTGAATGCTGTCATTTTTTTTAATCTGGCGCCAGTCATGACATCACTTAATTGCTCATATCTTTAATTTGTACATATGTGAGTGGCATATTCAATAACATTTGTAAACGGAATTATGCTATGTGACATAATTTTACCCTTACATGAGCAATATTTGGAATATCGGCAATATCGGCCAGTTCCGGGGCCGATACATATATATCGGCAAAAGTCAATATCGGCCCTCGATATATATCGGCCTTGCCGTTAATCGGTTGAACCCTAGTTATAATATCACCTATAAAAAATAGCTGCCCCTGGGGGGGGAGTGTGGACAGCTCTACTTGATTGAAGATCCAGCTGAACCATGATTGGCTGAGAGGTATTCTACTGAGAAGTTCAGAACCAATAGGTAGATGACAGTTTTTCCCAGCAGCAGCTGAACTAGAAATGGGGGGCCTGAAAAAAAGACAAAAGGGAGAGTCAGAAACTGGCAAGCACAAAACCATCGAGCAACAGCTAAAATAATTTAAAGCGGAACAAATTGCCCTATACTTACCTCCTCTCCAATGTTCCGAAGTCCTTCTAGGCCAGTGATGGCGAACCTTGGCACCCCAGATGTTTTGTAACTACATTTCCCATGATGCTCAACTACACTACAGAGTACATGAGCATCATGGGAAATGTAGTTCCAAAACATCTGGAGTGTCAAGGCTCGCCATCACTGTTCTAGGCCAATGGCTGCAGGGCTGGGCTGATCTTGTGCATTCTGGCAGGCAGGGAGTCCCTCTGTCAGAATACAGTAGCTTAGTGGGAGAGATCCCTGCATCCCACATCGTTTGTGTGGATTCAGGGATTAGTCCGTTTTTTTTATGTTCAACCTGCTGGTTGAACAAAAAAAACTGAACGTATATATCCAGCTTTAAAGCGCCTGAAGAAGAAAGAAAACACAAAATCCTACAAAAGCACATCCTCCTGTAA
The DNA here is from genome assembly GCF_965119305.1 of Pelophylax lessonae. Classification (NCBI taxonomy): domain Eukaryota; kingdom Metazoa; phylum Chordata; class Amphibia; order Anura; family Ranidae; genus Pelophylax; species Pelophylax lessonae. The sequence goes on from NC_138779.1 coordinate 96,264,656, forward strand.
TAGGCCAAAATGTATCAAGTGGGAGTGAAAAACTACCCTAGACAATGTAAAAGCTCCTACTGCCATTCCTGTATCTTGATTAATGATTTTGGGGAAGAACTTATAAAGTTTCTTATGGGAAAAAAAACAAAACAAAACATGGAAGAGATCAAAGATCACCAGAGTGCAGCACACTTTTATTCTTTAATGATATATCCAAGAAAGACCCCATTAAAATTAAGGAATGTTTGAAGAAAATTTAGAAATATACAACAATAAAAAGGTAACTTTGAAAACATAAAACTTACATAACGTTTTTTGCTTTCGTGAGAAACTTGCCATTCACTGATCCTTCAGAAGAAGCCTTCTGAAGCAGTCATGTTTGCACGACGAAACGCGTTAAGTGCGTGTCCAGATGACGTCATTACGCTGACAGGAACCGGAAGTCGACCACCTTGGATAGGTATTTGAAGCCAAAGTCTAACCTTAAGGGGAAAAGGGCAAAACACATATTGATATAATTTTCAATAGGTCAGCAGTCTGTTTGGAAGGGGGAAGAAGCACTCGTGGTTGTGATTCCTTTAGAACAGTGGTTCTCAACTCCTGTCCTCAGAACCCACTAACAGGCCAGATTTTAAGTATTACCTTGGGGAGATGCAGACTAGAATACTGCAATCCACTGAACAGCAAATGATATTACCTGTGATGTATTTCAGGTATCTTGCAAACCTGGCCTGTTATTGGGTCCTGAGGACAGGAGTTGAAAACCACAGTTTTAGAATATTCACTGGTGCACGTTTTAATATTTTTTTATGGACTCAAATTGAGGTGGAAGAAAAAGGAGGTGGACTTTTAATATACACATATTGTGGCAGGGTATAAAATGGGGGTCTGGACCAGGTTTTCTGGGAAGCAAGCACACTAAAGATGCAGGTGTGTGCTGCATTCATGTTAGAGCCAGAGTTAGAGGTCAGTGGCCCCAACCCTCCCAAGGGGATCAGTGTGTAAAGGGAGCTGTGAGATGCACATCGCATCAAACTGTCCAGGTCAGGACAGACAAAGGCCCGAGCCTGTGACAATGTAGCAGCTCAGAACTGCAGGAGAAACAGTCAAGCTGACAAAAGGTACAGTGTTTGGTGCACAAGCACTGGGACTGTGTGCTTGACGGCCTGGAGGACCAAGGCAGGAGGCCTGAGCAGTGAAGCTGCAAAGAGAGCAACAAGGCTGCATTCTATGTTTTGTTGTATTGATGGTGAGAACTCCCTGTGTGGGAAACTATTCAAGTGTGAACTTTTTGCTTTGTTTTAACTTCTGGACCGGATGGTTTTACCCCCTCAATGACCATTTTTTGCGATTTTGCGCTACGTTATTTTAACGGACAATTGCGCAGTCGTGTGACACTTTAACAAATACAATTAATGTCCTTTTTTTCCCCACAAATAGAGCTTTCTTTTGGTGGCATTTGATCACCTGTGTGATTTTTATTTTTTGCGCTTTAAACAAAAAAACTGTTCTGTAAAAAAAAAACAATATTTTTCACTTTCCGCTATATATCATTCCCAAAAAAAAAATGTAAAAATCAAATTTTTTCATCATTTTAGAACAAATTGTATTCTGCTTCAAATTTTTGGTAAAAAAAATCCCAATAAGCGTATTTTGATTGGTTTGCGCAAAAGTTATCACGTCTACAAACTAGAGAAAAGATTTATGTCATTTTTATTTATTTCTTTATTTTTATTTTTACTAGTAGTGGTGGCAATTTATAGCGGGACTGCAACATTGCGGCGGACAGATTGGACCCCTAGCTGACATTTTTGACACTTTTGGGGGGACCAGTGACATTACTACAGTAATAGGTGCTAAAAATAGGCACTGTTACTGTAATAATGACACTGTCAGGGTTAACCCAGGGGCGATCAAAGTATTAAATGTGAGCCTAGGGGGTGTTTTCTAACTGTGAGGGGGATAGGCTTATTCGATCAGCACAGGGACCTGTGTTCCTAAATAGGAGGAACACAGGAGCCCTGTGAGGATAACTGACAGAACAACAGTCTGCCGTGTTTACAACGGCAGACCACAGTTCTGTCTTCTTGGGGAGTGATCGCGGGTGCCCAACGGCAATCGCGGCTGCCGGCCCCGCAGATCAGCTTCCCCTCCCAAGGAGCGATGTATGGGTATGGTGATTCGCGCAGCCAAGCCAGCCTTCCGCAGTATATCAGCAAGTGGTTAAAAAAAAATGGGCACAAATAGCCCAGAAACATATTTCGAGCGTGGCGTAAACTCACTGTTTGGCCCTACCAATGAGCTACAAATTCCCCAACTTGTCACACTACATATATATATATTATGTAGGAAGGCGACGCCAGGTCACTGTGTGTGTTAGCAATTTAGGCCTGGTTTTGGTTAAGACAGGCCTGCTGATTGCACAACTGTGTCCATGCACACATAAGCTTATAGCAGCATTTAGTGGCACAAGAGTTTAGAGGCAGAAAAAAAAAAAAAAATCCACTGCCAGCGCATCCAGTAGCAGCAGAGTTTTAGCAGAAAAAATGCTTGACGCTGCTAAACGCATCTTAACGCACCTAAAGGCTAAGCGTGTTGAGCACTTCAGCTTTTTTTTTTCATTTTAATGGCCATCCACTAATTCTATTTGATAGGTGTGCAGGGGCGGGTGAGCGCAGACAGAACCCTAGCACTCTTTCCTCCTTAAGCCCCGTACACACACGCAGATCGTCGTCATACAAACGTCGGCGGACGAAAGATCTGCCGATTGTATGCGTGTTAGTATGGTGCCTCCGACAGATGTCTGCACACAATCCGCGGACAAGAGTCTTTCTTGCAAACATGAAAATTTTTGTCTGCAGACACCAGAACGGACGATTGTTTGCCTGTCAGTACAGAAATCAGCCGACAGACCGCAGATTTGCAAGACTGGGCATGCTCAGAAAATAAAAAACACAGGGAAAGTTAACCATTACATGACATCACTTCTGCAGTCAGCTGAAGTCTGCGGACAAAATTCTTGTGCTGTCCTTGTGCTGTCTTTGCACTTTTCAACAGACACCGACATCCCGGGGAGAAAAGACGAACATTTGTATGACGACGATCTGCGTGTGTGTACGGGGCTTTATACACAACACCATTCTGGCTTGTCTGAGGACAATGTCTACTCTATACAGCAATGTGCAATGTTATTTTACTGACCTTTTTCATTGAACTAATCACATGCACACCAACCACACCAATCACACGTACACATTGAGCGCTCAGGCACACTGAGCCTAAAAAACGCTGATTTTCAGGTGTTTGCTGTTTGTTTTTCAGCCTGTAAAAGCCCCTCTATGTAAGCCTAATGTGTCCATGTACACATACTGTAGGTGTTTACAGCATAGAAGAGGAGCATTTAACAGTAGAAAAAAAAAAACATCACAGGCACTTCAGAGGAGGAGCTGAAGAGTAGAAAAAATGCTGAACATGCCTAAATGCATGTAAAGGCATCTAAATGCACTTTATCACTAAATGCATTTCGGACACAGCTGATCACAGATGTAAACCCTAGAGATGGTTGTGCCTGAAAATCCCAGTAGATCAGCAATTTTTGAAATACCCAGATGAGTCTACCTGGCACCAACAACCATGCAACATCACCTAAATCCCCTTTCTTCCCCATTCTGATGCCCTGTTTGAACTTCAGGAGGTTGTCTTCACCACGTCTAGATGCCTAAATTCATTGAGTTGCTGCCATGTGATTGGCTGATGAGCAATCTGTACATTCACATCAGTCCCTGCACTCATGAAGCTTACAATCTAAGGTCCCTGATTCACATTTATATTAGGGTGACCAGACATCCCCAGTTTCTGGGGACAGTCCCCGGACTGAGGACCAAGTCTGTCTCTTGTTTTGTCACTGGATTCGGGGCCAGATTAACGTAGACAGGCTGGCTGAGAAACAGCCTGGTGTGCCCAGAGCTCCGTGTATTATGTAGTCCTGTACCCAGCGCTCTGTGTATTATGCAGTCCTGTGCCCAGCGCTCTGTGTATTATGCAGTCCTGTACCCAGCGCTCTGTGTATTATGTAGTCCTGTGCCCAGTGCTCTGTGTATTATGCAGTCCTGTACCCAGCGCTCTGTGTATTATGCAGTCCTGTGCCCAGTGCTCTGTGTATTATGCAGTCCTGTGCCCAGCGCTCTGTGTATTATGCAGTCCTGTGCCCAGCGCTCTGTGTATTATGTTGTCCTGTGCCCAGCACTCTGTGTATTATGTTGTCCTGTGCCCAGCGCTCTGTGGATTATGTTGTCCTGTGCCCAGTGCTCTGTGTTTTATGTTGCCCTGTGCCCAGCACTTTGTGTATTATGTAGTCCTGTGCCCAGCGCTCTGTGAATAATGCAGTCCTGTGCCCAGCGCTCTGTGTATTGTGCAGTTCTGTACCCAGCGCTCTCAGTATTATGCAGTTCTGTACCCAGTACTCTGTGTAGTATGCAGTCCTGTTGCCAGTGTTCTGTGTATTATGCAGTCCTGTGCCCAGTGCTATGTATATTATGCAGTCCTGTGCCCAGCACTCTGTGTATTATGCAGTTCTGTACCCGGTACTCTGTGTATTATGCAGTCCTGCGCTCAGTGTTCTCTGTATTATGCAGTCCTGTGCCCAGTGCTCTGTATATTATGCAGTCCTGTGCCCAGTGCTCTGTATATTATGCAGTCCTGTGCCATTTGCCAAAAAAAAAAAAAAAAAAACTATGTCCCCGGATTTCATTTTAAAAATCTGGTCACCTTAATTTATATGTAAAGTACACCTACTAGGGCCAATTTAGAGAGGAGCCAATTAAACTACCAGCATGTCTTTGGAATGTGGGAGGAAACTGGAGGACTTGAAGGAAACTCAGGCAGGCACAGGGAGAACATGCAAACTCTTTAAACGTAACACTATTGATGTAGTAATGAACACTTGACTTTGGAATGGGTCCACTTTTTTACAAAAGTACTGGCACGTGGACTGTCATAATCCAGCTTCACGTGCTCAAAAAAAAAAAAAAAATGTGACAAAGTTTACTGAGATAGCTGTTCAGTGAATTGTTCTTAGACGGCATGTGTATACAGACATTGCTGTGCAGAGTGTCAGGTAACAAATCCGGTAGTTCAGAAGTTATAGAGTTATTTAGCTGACAAGAAGTTCCGCATTCTAGAGACTAGCAGGAACCAAGGCATAGGCTATACAGGAGTAAAGAGGACCTGTCAAAAGAATATAAAAAGAGTCAAAAGAGTTCAACAACATACAGGCCAGGGACTTTTTCTCTTTCTCTCTTGCATGTGACTTAATCACAGAGTATTATAATATATAGTTATAAGTACTGGCATGCTGGTAAATGCAGTCAGAATATAGTTAGCAAACCACATCATATATATATATATATATATATATATATACAGTGGCGGCTGGTGCACCAAGGGCCAAGGGAAGGGGCGGCAGACCGACTGCACCATACCCCCCCAGACCACACCAGGCCGCACACCATACCACCCCCCCCCCCCCCCCCGATCACAGGGAGACAGGGGAGACAGGAGAGGAGAGGACAGAGAGGACAGACAGGACCCCCCCTGCTGACTCACCCTTCAGCTTCTTCCCCATCTTCTGCGTCTCCTCCCTCCTCCTCCATGCCCAATGGCATGGCTTCTCATTTTGGCCAATCGGGAAACGGGTCTCAAAACCCGCTTCCTGATTGACAAGGAGGAGGATCCGTGTGACAATAGCGAATTTTCATTCGCTATTGTCACACAAATGGGTGTGCTTGGGGCGCACTGCTCTGCGCCCCGAACCTACCCTTTTTTTAACCTCTGGCTCTAATCACGTGGCTAAAAAAAAAACAAAAACGCCCCATTGAACTCCATGCATCTGGCGCCCCACATGTAGATTAGGGGCTGGATGCATGGATAGGGGGGGGGGGCGCCCCGTATGACCAGCCACCACAGTATATATAGTGTATATAGATTTCTTCAAGTATAGTGTGACTGTGTTCATCCAGTGGTAAAAGCACCCAAGTGATTCAGTTTGCAGTGCCAAAAGGAGTGCTTGGAGCGTGTTCCTTTTTGCCAAGGCTCCTTAGCACCCAATGTACAAAACTTTATTAGAAAATGTTCTGTTCCTGTTCTGCACCAGAATAAACATTGTCTGTATCTGCCATGACTGAAGCCAAGTCTTCCATACCCATAACAGTGTTTTGTTCTCCTACCTACAGGAATAGTTTAAGTGGGGAAATACTTTTCCAGCATCTAGATCAGGGGTCTCCAAACTATGGCCCTCCAGTTGTTCAGGAACTACCATGCCCATCATGCCTGGTCATGTCTGTGAATGTCAGAGTTTTACAATGTCTCATGGGACATGTAGTTCCACAACAGCTGGAGGGCTTTAGTTTTAAAGATCCATGATCTAGAGATTACTGTTGTGGTGAACTCAGGAAATAAAGCAAGGCCCGAAGCGAAAAAAAAAAAAAAAAAATAGCGCAGGGCAGACATGACCATGTGAAGAGGGGAGACAGGGCAGGTGTGAGTTAAATTAAATTGTTTTGAGTTGGGGGGTATTCAGGGATTGGTGTATCAGGTTTGGGAGGGGTTGAGGTACAGTTAGGAGGGGTGGCCCCTCAGATTGGAGGTCAGTGGAAGTTCAACGGACGAAGGAAGAAGAAGCTTGGTCACCCACCTTTTTTCACTGCAGAGCATCTCACCTCAGCTTCCCTGGTCTGTGATGGCGGATTTGGACGTTTTGCTGGAGCAAATCAAGGCCGCTGCTGCGGTGAAGGGGACTGAGTGGCTCCGGTCCCAGGTCTCCACGTTGATGGGGGTTCAGGACTCTGCACAGGATTCGGAGGGGCTTGCGGTCCCACGGGCTCGGCGGTCACGGCCGCCGGAGCGTTTTTCACCGGACCCTTCCCCTCGAGCTCAGCGTCATCCTAGGAGCCCCGCCAGGGACCCTTCAGGGCCGCCGGCTAAGCGTACTCCTGCTGCGGCCGTGCGCGCCTCTGGGAGGAATCCTCTGCATGGACGGAGCTCTGGGGGTAGTGGGGGGAGGCGGCCTTCGGTCTCTCCCCGTCCCTCTCGCCGGGGTGCTGCTGGACTGGCGGGCTCCCCTACTGGCGATGCTCCGGTCGGAGGGGTGCCTCGGCGTGGGAGCGGCTTCATGGCGGCCGGTGGCAGCAGTGATCGGCGGGACTCGGAGTCGGCCTCGGCTGGGCGCAGAGAGATGACGCGGCGGGGCAAGTCACGTGGCCGGGTCATCGGAAGTTCGGCTGGTTCACAGAGGTCTCCGTCGGGCGGAGCTGGAGTACGGGGGCGTGGACGCCTGTCGCTCGGCTCTGCAGATGGCGGGAGTGCGACACCTGGTGGACGGATGTCGGCGGTGCCCGGGGACGATCGTTCGGAAGGCGAGGTGTCCGGATCGGATGTGGAAGAGGATGTCGGTGGTCGGTCGGCGACGAGGGAGGCTGGATCGGCGGCTGGGGGCGCCCCCCCTGGGCAGACAGGTGAGGTCACAATTCCTTCTCTGGCTTTGTCTGATTTGCGGGGCTTGTTTGATGTGGGGGGTGGGAGTGCTGGAGGGGCTCGGGGGGTGGGGGTGTCCCGGCCAGTGGGGGCGGGGACCCCGGAAGGGGGTGATGATGGGGGTTTGAGGGGCTTCCTCCTGGATCTACGGGACCTCTTGGGGCGTTTGCCCCCGGGGGATGGGGGCCGCTTGTCTCCAGCGGCGGCTTGGGTGCCTCCGGCGGGGGGCTCGGGCACGGAGCCGGGGGGGGCCCCGGGGCTGGCGGGGCCGTCTTCCACGGGGCTAGTTGCGGGGGGGGCTGGGGCCCCTCCCCAGGTTGTTGGTGCGCCGGCAGTGGTGGCAGTGACGGCCGGGGCGGCGGGGGACAAGACCGGGACGGCGAAGGAGGGGAAGGCGGACGCTGTTCGCCTGGACGATTCAGCGAAAGGTGAGGTATATGTTTGTTTTGAGGGCCCATTGGGGGCACATTTGAAGCAGGAAGTCCGGGAGAAGATCTGGAAGGGTGAGTACGTGGAAATCTTCACGCTGTTGCCCCTCGAGAAGTTTCACCTGGACAGGGTTAAACCGGAGGAGCGCAAGAAGGAGGACGAGGAGGCGCGACGCTATCGGCTTATCCCTCGGACCTTCGCCAATTGGCTGCAGGCCTTTGCCATTCTGGCGGGCGTCATAGGGGAAAAGGCGCCGGAAAACTGCTCGGCCCTGTTCTGCTACATGGACGCTGTAGGGGAAGCCTATCGGGTTTACGGGGGGTCGGCCTGGCTGCGGTACGACGAACAGTTCCGGCAGCGGAAGGCGGTTAGGCCGTCCTTGCGGTGGGACCACAAGGACATCAGCCTGTGGATGCGGCTCATGTCGTCTGCGAAGGCTCCGAATCAGTTTTTTCCAGGGGGGGCCGGTGGTTCTGCGACCCCGGGACAGCCGGCCGCAAAGAGGAGGGGTTTCTGCTGGCAATTTAATGAGGGTTCCTGTAAGTTCGGTGGCACATGTCGCTTCAAACATGATTGCTCCGGTTGCGGAGGTTCCCATTCCTTGGCTCGGTGTTTTAAGTCCGGAAAAGGGCGGTCCGGAGAGCCTTCGCACAAAGGGGACGACGCCGGTGAGGGTGGAAAGGCTGCGGCCTTTTCTAGATAGGTACCCCGATAGGGCGGCTGCCCGACTTCTGGGGGAGGGTTTTGCGGTGGGTTTTCGTATCCCTTGCTCTTTGGCCTCGGTGCCGCCGGTGGCGAGGAATTTGCGCTCGGCATTGCGCCACCCTTTGGTGGTGTCGGATAAGTTGCACAAGGAAGTGGCTCTCGGTCGCATGGCGGGCCCGTTTTCGGAGGTGCCGGTGCGTGACTTGGTGGTTTCGCCGTTGGGGGTGGTTCCCAAGAAGGAACCCAACAAGTTTCGCCTCATTCACCACCTCTCCTTCCCAAAGGGTGGGTCTGTGAATGACGCCATCGACCCGGATGCCTGTACGGTGTCTTACATTTCCTTTGACGCCGCGGTGGCCTGGGTGCGACATTATGGGCGGGGGGCCTTGATGGCCAAATCGGACATTGAGGCGGCGTTCAGGTTGCTCCCGGTTCACCCGGACAGTTTTCGATTGCTGGGCTGCCGGTGGCAAGGGGCGTATTATGTGGATCGCTGCCTTCCTATGGGCTGCTCCATATCGTGCGCGCTGTTTGAGACCTTCAGTTCCTTTGTGGAGTGGGTGGTTCGGGAGGTTTCCGGGGTGAATTCGGTGATCCACTATTTGGACGACTTTCTGTGTGTGGGCCCGCCCTCTTCCAACGGGTGCGCGATCCTGCTTGCCACGTTGCAGCATGTGGCCGGGAGCTTCGGCATTCCGTTGGCCCCCGACAAGACGGAAGGCCCGACCACGGTGCTCAGCTTCCTGGGCATTGTCGTGGATTCGGAGGCCATGGAGTGTCGCCTACCGGAGGATAAATTGGGGGCTTTGAGAGCTGAAATTGAAGGGGTGCTGGGTTTGCGCAAGATTCAGTTGCGCAGCTTGCAGTCGTTGCTGGGTAAATTGAATTTTGCCTGCCGCATTATGCCCATGGGCCGGGTTTTCTGCCGACGGCTGTCGGCGGCGACTTCGGGGGTGAAGTTGCCCACTCACTTCGTCAGGCTCAACAGGGAACACAGGGATGACTTGCGTCTGTGGCACGGTTTTTGGCCACATACAATGGTAGATCCTTGTGGATGGCCGGGCCGATCAGCAACTTTGATTTGGAACTGTTTACCGATGCTGCTGGTTCGGCGGGGTACGGGGCTTTTCACCGGGGGGCGTGGAGCGCCGCCCCTTGGTCGGGGGCATGGCAGGCAGCGGGGCTGGTCAGCAACTTGGTGTTGCTGGAACTGTTCCCGGTGGTGGTGGCCCTGGAGATTTGGGGGGCGGAGTTCAGGAACCTGAAGGTTCGCCTCCATTGCGACAATCTCGGGGTGGTTCAGGTGATCAACCGCGCGTCGGCTTCGTCTCAGCCGGTGGTGCGCCTCCTCAGGTATTTGGTTTTGCGGTGTATACGGTTGAATGTTTTCCTGTACGCTGTGCACATTCCGGGGGTTAAGAATGATATTGCTGACGCGCTGTCTCGTTTTCAGTGGGACAGGTTCCGGGAGTTGGCACCGGCAGCGGAGCAACGCGGAGTCACGTGTCCGGAGTGGCTATGGGGGATTGCCTTGGGGTCCTCGCTGGATGGATCAGGAAGTCGGTGAGCGAGTCCACGTGGTCGGCTTATTGCAAGGTATGGTTGGAGTGGCTGGAGGTGTTGCGGGTGGCATCGGTGGATCCTCTGGGTCCGGAGGTCAGGTGGGTGTTACTTTCTTTTGTCTCTGATCATTTTGAGAGGGGCGCGTCGGCTTCCGCTGTGGCTCGCAAGTTGTCCGGCTTGGCCTTTCTGTTTAAATTTCTGGGTTGTCAGGATTACACGAAGGACTTCGTGGTGAGACAAGCGTTACGGGGCTATTCCAGGGCTTATCGGAGGAGGGACACTAGGCGCCCGGTGTCCTTCGCTCTTTTGCAGGACGTCTGCCGGCAATTGGGGGAGCACTGCGCCTCGAGTTACGAGGTGGTGTTGTTTAAGGCGGCCTTTTCTCTCGCTTTTTTCGGGGCTTTCCGGATTGGGGAATTGGTCAGCTCCTCCCGGACGGTGCCGGGGGGCCTATTGGGTCAGGATGTCTCTGTCGGTCGGGAGGGGGTTACTATCCTCCTTCGACGGTCCAAAACGGACCAGGGTGGCAAGGGGGTCCGTGTCCGGTTGTTCGCGGTGCCGTCTTCACCGCTGTGCCCGGTAGGGGCGGTTCGGGATTACTGGGCAATCCGCCCTTCGCGGCCCGGTTCATTTTTAATGCATGCGGACGGGTCGTCGTTATCTCGTTTTCAATTTGGATCGGTGTTCAGAAGGTGTGTGGGCTCTTTGGGTTTGGATGCCAGTAGGTTTGCATCTCATTCCTTTCGGATCGGGGCGGCCACTGAGGCTGCACGCTGGGGATTGAACGACGATGCGGTCAAACGCATTGGGCGCTGGGAGTCTAGGAGGTTCTTGTTGTACGTTCGTCCACAGCTGTTGGTGTAGGGTATGTACGGGGGGTGGTTTTTTGTCGCTGGGGGGGTGTGGGCCCGGCTGGTTATCTGATTATTGGTTGGTTTTCTTTTCCTTTTGTCCCCTTTTCTTGTAGGTTTGGAACCCTGCCTTGTTTGGATCGTGGGACACTCGTATGTTTTCTGGGGGGCCCGGAGAGCTGATGTGCGTCCTAATGGTAGACAACTTAGTTTTTCTCGGCACGAGGCTTGTGTCAGGTGGCTGGGGGTGCCGGGGCTTACTTGGGGCAGGGTCCTTCCCGAAGTGCATCGTTTCGCCCGGTTGGACAGGCAGCCAGATGTTTTGGTGCTGCATGCCGGGGGCAACGATTTGGGGGCCAGGTCCGCGCGGGCCTTGATCAGGGACATAAAGTTGGATTTCCTTAGGCTGCGCACGGCTTTTCCGGCGCTGCTTGTAGTTTGGTCGGATATGGTGGCCCGCACGTCCTGGCGCATGGCCAGGTCGGTCGCGCGCCTTAATAAGGCTCGGATTAAGTTGAACAAGGAAGTGGGGCGCTTTGTGTGTCGGAATGGGGGGTTGGTGGTTCGCCACCTGGAGTTGGAAGTGGACACATGGCGGTATCTGCGGGATGATGGAGTCCACCTCAATGCGGTGGGTATAGATTTATGGGCCCTGGGATTACAGGATGGGATCCAGCGAGCCTTGAGGGTTTGGAGGGGCACGCAAGGGTAAGGTGTCACCCTTGGGTGCTGGTGGCGTTTTGTTGGTCTTTGCTGGCGGGGGAGGTGAACAGTTTAGGATAAGGGTATGGTTGGGACTCATCGTTGGTATGGGTCCCTATGGTGCATTCCATTTAATGTCAGTTTAAATGGAATTCAAAATGGTGGCACTGCGGGGAGTGGTTTGTCTCCGAGCCGGTGACGCGGCTGGAGGCCTATCAGGGCACAGGTCCCGCAGTGCAGGATTTGGAATTATTTGGAGGAGCCTCAAAGACCAACAGGCCTAATGACTGATTGTTTTATGTTTGTAAGGAATGTTTTTTCTCCTTATGTTAATTTTAAGGTAAAAGGGTTAATAAAATGGCTGCTGTGGCCAATTAACTCCAAGCACGGTGTGGTCTCAATTATTTAGGTAAAGGGAAAGGTTTATGGCATGGGGGTGGAGCCTTTGGCTTTAAGCAGCCTAAGAGTTTGGGGGTGACATCTATTCTACATTGGTCAAGCAAGGCCCGAAGCGAAAAAAAAAAAAAAAAAATAGCGCAGGGCAGACATGACCATGTGAAGAGGGGAGACAGGGCAGGTGTGAGTTAAATTAAATTGTTTTGAGTTGGGGGGTATTCAGGGATTGGTGTATCAGGTTTGGGAGGGGTTGAGGTACAGTTAGGAGGGGTGGCCCCTCAGATTGGAGGTCAGTGGAAGTTCAACGGACGAAGGAAGAAGAAGCTTCCCACCCACCCTCCCTAATTTCTGGGACTGTTATGGTTGATTTTGATTCATGTCTTTTGTGCTTTCTGTCCTTTCTGGGGGAATTGTATATTGTCATGGCAGCTGGGCGTTTTGTTGGTCTTTGCTGGCGGGGGAGGTGAACAGTTTAGGATAAGGGTATGGTTGGGACTCATCGTTGGTATGGGTCCCTATGGTGCATTCCATTTAATGTCAGTTTAAATGGAATTCAAAATGGTGGCACTGCGGGGAGTGGTTTGTCTCCGAGCCGGTGACGCGGCTGGAGGCCTATCAGGGCACAGGTCCCGCAGTGCAGGATTTGGAATTATTTGGAGGAGCCTCAAAGACCAACAGGCCTAATGACTGATTGTTTTATGTTTGTAAGGAATGTTTTTTCTCCTTATGTTAATTTTAAGGTAAAAGGGTTAATAAAATGGCTGCTGTGGCCAATTAACTCCAAGCACGGTGTGGTCTCAATTATTTAGGTAAAGGGAAAGGTTTATGGCATGGGGGTGGAGCCTTTGGCTTTAAGCAGCCTAAGAGTTTGGGGGTGACATCTATTCTACATTGGTCAAGCAGAACTTCACTTTCTCAATCAACATGAACTAGTTTAACATACTGTAGCTCCCAACTGTCCCTGATTTTGATTTTGAGGGACTGTCCCTCATTCAGAACAAAGTCCCTCTGTCCCTTTTTCCTCCTCATTTGTTCCTTATTTTGGTCTGATCAATATAGTTGTATATAAAATGCACTATTTATCTATCAAAAAGTATTTCCCAGGTGCTAAACCTTTCAACCAATATCTAAATTGCTGCATTTGTAAATTTCAAAAGCCAGTATAAAGGAATAGTAGTGGTAAAAAAGCACTTTTGGGTTTAAGCAATCATTTTTTTGGTCAATTTTCCTTTAATGGGGGAATGGCAGGAGGTGTGTCCTCCATCTCTGAAATTTGGGAGGCATGTTTTTAATCCTTTTACTGCTGGCATTATTAAATAGATAGGAAAGTATATTATATTTACTTGTGTTAAACTTTTTTTTGTTACGTTTCTTCAGTTGCTTTCTAGTTTCTGGACTAAGCCAAAATTATCCCATACATCCTAAGTATCTTCATAGGCCTTTTTTTTTTTTTTATTTGAAAGAAGGGCTTTCCCAGCTAAGCACACCCTCCTGTTTGCATGCATGAGCTAAGGGCAGATGGACTCCAGGAAGTAAATGCTACACGAATCATCTGCCCTTCCTCAAGATGGCCACGGCTAAAAATGCTGTGTGTGTGTTTTTTAAGATTTTTAAAAAAAAATAAACTGAAGATACAGTTAAAGGAATATTAAAGGCTTGTGTTTATTTAAAAAGAAAATTAACAAACATGTCATACTTACCTGCTGAGCAGCACCAATCCTCCTTCTCTAGGGTCCCCCACCGGTGCTCCTGGCCCCTCATTTTTGCCGAGTGCTCCCCATAGAAAGCCACTTGTCCACATAGACCAGCCCCCTGCTCCCTCCTCACTGCCTGTGATTGACAACAGCAGGAGCCAATGGCTGTGTCTCAGCCAATTAGGATGGAGAGATCCAGGGGAGCCGATGCTTTGGTGCACATGGCTGGAATGAGATGGGGCTCCGGTAAGCATTTTGGGGCTGCACACAGAAGGTATTTTACTTTCACCCTTTACAACCGCTTTAAGTGACATTAAAGCTGATGTCCATGTTTCCTGTCACTTTGAATAGTTTGTTTGGACCAAGCTGGTCCAAATGAACTATTTCCTTCACTAAGTGCTGCAGTGTCTCTAAGCACTGTATGTACTGCATGTAACTTCAGCCACATACAGTACTCAGTGCTGGGTTCAGCTGTGAGACAAAGACTTCTCGTCTCACACTCGCAACAAAACAGAGCCTGGCTGAGCGGCGCTCAGTCATTCATAGGCAGCTTTGTAATCTGTGAATGAATACAAAGCTTTCTCTGATTGGCCGAGCCTGAGAGCATGACATCATCAGTCTATCCCTCCCATTGCAAAACTGTCTGCGTTTGGGGCCTTGGACCTTTACCCACAATGATGTCAAATTGGGAGCAGTGGCTGTGTCTGTGCAGCTGCTCAATGGGACTAGCTGCACGGGGATGCACGGAGCACCTGTATATCCCCATGTGGTTAAACACGGCTTTTGCATGTGATATACATAGATAAGCCCCTTGTGAATAAGCCCTTAATGATCAGTGGGTGTACAGGGAAACTTTTTTGTGAACTTACTTTTTATACTGAACTGTGCCAAAAAACTACCAGATTATTTTTAGCTGCAAAAAAACTAAACAGTTGAAAGCTGGCTGTTGCAGTATAGACAGGTATCATAATTAATGCTCTCTCATAAAGCGGACTTCCACCAATTTTTAAAAGTTGCTTTCATCCACATGCCCTCCCGGGGCCCCGGTCCCTAAATCATACCGCCCAACTTTTTGAATTGGGAACGAAGGACATCTTTTAGCAAAAGTATGTAGGCGTAGGAAACACCCTGCCATGCCCCTGTTAAAAAAAAATGATTAGTTAAAACCACAAGTGCTTTTTTTTTTTACCCCTACTATTACTTTATACCTGCTTTTGAAATTTACTAATGCAGCAATTTAGAAATTGGATAAATAGTTTAGCAGTGGGAAACACTTTTTGAAAAATAAATAGTGCATTTATATACATATATATAGATCAGACCAAACCGCACACACACGAGGAGGAAAGAGGGACAGAGAGACTTTGTTTTAAATCAGGGACAGTCCCTCGAAATCAGGGACAGTTGGGAGCTATGCCTAAATGTGTGGTTTGTTTACTATCTGCAAAACCAATAAAACAGTCTTAAAAAAAAAACAAAAAACACTGCATGTACTAATTGTCCAACAATCCTTTGAACTTCCACTTCCCCCTAAACCATCTTCTCAAGCTGGCCACAGACGGTTCGAATCTTGCCCAGTTCAGCAGGGACTGGCCAAGATTCAATCATGTATGGGCAGGCTGATTGTGCCCAAGTTGACATGGGTACAACCAGCATGTCCGATTTTTAGGATACGACTATTGCCAGTGGCTATAGCTGCTAGCAATAAACACAATACAGTAGCTCCTCAGGAGGGATTCCCCCATTAATACTAACTGTGTTGATGGGGGAATCAAGCAATTTTTTGGGGGGAAATCGTGAACACTTGGAAATGATTTTCTATCCTCAAAATAAAATGTTTTGATATACAAAAACTTGTGTGAGAATTGGTACAGATTTGAATGTATTTTCACTCTATTGCATTGTTCTCTTTGGTGTTTTGGGACTGTACATATGTCACACCTGAAAGGCTATTTCTTTCCAACATTTAAACAATTGTTACTCTGCGTTTGCATCATTTGACTGTATTGCAGTAGATTGAAGTGAATTGCATTTGTCTAGCTAGGGCTCCATTGTGTATTCCGACAGCTATACCCCAGAGACATGAATTCCCTGCTAGATAATGCAGTTACCTAGTCATGGAGAACATTAATACTAAGGTTTTTAATGGCCACTAAGTGCAGATGGGAGGGGAACAATCCAGAGGTATTATATTACATACAGACGCGAAATGAGATCTTTTGAGGATTTTGAGTAAGTAAACAGCAACAGACAATAAATATAATGACAAGGCCGAGCTTTTACATTTGCTGACCCAACTATACATAATCAGTTAGTGAAGTGTTTATGCCATCCAGAAAACACTGCAAGTGTGCTTAAGATAGTAAATCTGTTGTAATCAGAAAATCTAAATTTTTACTAAAATAAACACAAAGTTTGCTTTTTGATAGATAGACAGTACATACATCACATCACAACAATATGATAAAGCATACCGCCCAACTTTCTTAGATGGGGAAAACAGACATCCTGTAGCACAAAGTGTGTAAGCAAAGGACACATCCCCTGCCATGCCCCCCAGTTTCATGGTTCCATCAATCAGAATTGTTTTATTCTGCTAAAAGGGCCATTTCTATGTTTTTGCCCATAGCAACCATGCCGGGCCTTCACTTATCCACAGTTCAAGTGTCATCAAGCTGTCCAACAGTGGCTAGGGTTACTGATTGTCCTGCTTTTAGTGCTAATTACGTTTCTGTGTACACCATTGACCATAGTGACCACCGCGATCTGCCGCCAATAAGTTTATTACTTTTGCTACCTGGTTGGGATCAAGTGTCATGTCCAGACAAGTCCTGGCAATGTCACAAAACTATTCTTATGTTCAACGCTTATAAAATCTGCATCTTAGTTGGCACATTTCCATGTGGCTATGCAATAGTTAAAGCCAGGAGAAGTCTGGCAGAACAGTGGTTCTGGCGCCAGTGTGTCTGCATACTAGAGGAAACCCAGTACTCCTAGCGAGTGGGAAAGAGGAGCAAAATGGAGGACGGTGCACCCATATACTCAATGTTGTCTTGGCTGCCTGAAATGCAGGAGATGACTCTTGTGCATAACAGAGTACATCTAGAGCAATAAGGGGGGTTCACCCTCGGGCTAACTAAAGGGACAGAGAGGGTGTGTCTGATATGTCCTGGCTGCAGGAGGCCCATCGCCATGGTCAGTGCATGGATCAAGTGTGTGCACTGTGGGGAACCGCTGACGAGGCTGACACCCAGCGAGCTGGCACGTACAGTGTGAATCTTCAATCAGGCCTATGCACAGAACAGCTGATAAAGGAGATGTCCCAGTTAGTCGGAAAGAGGAGGATGAATGCAAAAAGCAGGGTTGAGCCCCAGGACAGAGATTCCCCTGTGAAGCCAGAGAGTGGGGTTGAGTCCCAGGACAGAGACTGCCCATTGAAGACGATCGACACCCATGGCAAAAGTTGGGAGTCTGCCGCAGCATGCAGCTCGGCAGGGGGCATTGTTCAAGGGTAGGTGCCCACCAGTGCTGCCCAGCAGGAACATGCAGACATCCTAGAAAAGCTGACTGTACCTGTACACCCTGTCAGCCCCACCTGAAAGGAGCCAGATCGTGAAGCTTGTCCTCAGGTAAGTCAGTGGGCAGTGACATTAATTGTGAAAATAACTGGGGGTCTCCCAGACAAGAGGCAGAGTTTGGGCCTCTAGAAGCAGAGACTAAGTGGTTCCCAGGGAGTAAGTAAGAGGAAGAATGGGACTGGGGGGACGCTCAGGTAGCTGGAAATCTACACGCAGGACCACCTCAGGGGGAGGCAGAACGGGTGAAGAAGACTGTTACCCCTGAACAGGCAGAATGGGCAGCAGAAGTGGAGCAACCATTACTATGCACAGATGGACAGCAACTAGACCATGTCCAACATCAGGTCCAGGCGGGACCGTCAAATCCTGGGGCAGGACACAAGCCCAGAACATGGCATAGAAACTGTGGATCACCACAGACATGTGTTCTGAAAGATCATCAGACTGCCAAATCCCAAGATGTGTTGGTAAGAAAGAGGCTGACGCTGGATTCCAGTCTGAAGAGAGAGGGAAGGCAGCTGTTGTTTTGGTAACCTACTACCCCTGTGTTTGTGAATGGACTAGGCTGGACCAGTGCCACCCAGCCCTTTCAGATCTGTGATCCAGGGAGAAGACTTGGTAGTAAGGCCTAAGATGCTGCTTAAGAGACTGATGTTATGGAAGGACTCCTTCTTGTAATGTTCCGGTACCTTTGGTACCCTAAATTACTCTTTTCACAAGTGTATGCGCCCCACCATTCTCTTTTGGAAAGGTGCGCATACACCTTTAAGACTGAAGCTGTCATCACTCAGCGCCGGACTAGATGGCTATTTAAAGCGCCGGTTCTCACTCACATGTGTTCGTTCAAACACCCTTACCTGGATGCTAACTTGGCTTGAAGCTTTCGTGCTTGCGAACATACCTCGCTGACGGAACCTCGCTGCGCTGATCCCTGCATCCCGCTTCTGGATCATCCGCTCCTCCTGAACCAACCTTCGGCTGTATTGCTATTAGTGCTAAGTACCCCGCAGGAGAACCCTCTATAAACGTATACTAAGCTTACACTATCTAGCTCTGCATAGTAAAGACTATTTATCACATCTGCATATCTAGATTGCTAGCTCTTAAGACTACTGCTACTTATTCCTGCACTGGGTTGATCACTCTTGTATGTCCACCTGCTACTCTGTCATCTGCTACCATACATGATTGCTAAACCTACCTGCATCCATCTGCTACTGTCTTACCTTCAAGTGTCTGTCACCTACCACCTCCACTCAACCTGTCTCTTAAATCTTCATCACTGTGTTACTACATACATAAAGTCACTCTAGGAACCAGCTTGTTGAGTGTGTGTATTTACTAGCTGAATTAAGACCTTCCACACATGATGAGTCATTGAGGTTGGGAATGGTATCTCAGCATCTCTCTTACATGACTACTGAAGTGGAATATTTCTGCAGCTGAAAATCCACACCATACATGAAACGCAGGAGCGTTACAGATTGAACGAACCCACAAATGGATTCAGCAGAAATAACCACTCAGGTGACACAATTAAAACAGCAAGTAACTGCGTTAATACACGCACTTGCTGAATTAAAAGAAGACAATCAGGCTCTGTCGCAGCAGGTAATTAGACTGACACAACTTACCTCTGCTCAGTCCCCTGAACCCAAGATAAATCCCCCTTTGGTATTTACAGGCGATCGCAAAAAATTTCACGAATTTAAAAACGCATGTGAGTTACTTTTTTTTGCTAAAACCTCGTACCTACCTTACTGATCACATTAAGGTTTGTACTATTATTTCTTACCTAACAGGCGATCCTCGAGCCTGGGCAGACTCTCTTTTTGAGAAAAACGATCAGCTTCTCAACTCCTATGCCTTGTTCCTAGCAGAACTCACTAGCCTATATGATGACCCCAATAGGCAGAGTACTGCCGATCTTCAATTAAGATCCTTGAAACAAGGAGGGAGGCCTGTAGAAGACTTTGTCGCGGAATTCAAGAGATGGACCCTTGATTCAGAATGGAATGATGCATCTCTGAAAACTCAATTTAGGCTTGGCCTATCAGAAGCCGTTAAGGACGAACTCGCTCGAGCGGATCTACCAAAAACCCTGGAAGCATTAATACAACTCAGTATTACCATAGATAGAAGACTACGAGAAAGAAAGGCTGAGAAAATGGGAATGCCATTATCCGTTTCCTCTCGGATTCCGGCCGTTAACCCCGTTCCTATGGAGGTAGGAACCATACGCCCACCGCTATCAACTATGGAAAAAGCCAAAAGACGATATGAAAATCTCTGCTTGTACTGTGCATCCCCGGATCACAAGATAAATGTCTGTCCCCTAGTCAACAAAAAGAAGGGTGAGTGTTCACATGTCCTCCTAGGGGGATTGACAACTTCATTCACTAACACTTACATTTTTGTTTGTTTGACATTACAGTGGGACCAGAACTGGATTACTACTAAGGCCATGATTGACACAGGATCTTGTGGAAATTATATTGATATATGTTTTGCTGCTTCAAATAAAATTCCTATTATTTCTAAACTTAAACCTGTCTCAGTAAGTCTTATTACCGGTGTTCCGTTATCCTCTGGTCCAATCACCGATCAGACACAAGCACTTCTAGTCACTATTAACGAGTCTCATAGGGAGACTACTAACTTCGATTTAATATCTTCACCCCACTTTCCCATTGTGTTGGGACTTCCCTGGTTACACACACACCAACCAACCATAGATTGGAAGGAACGGTCCTTGGCCTTCCTCTCTTGCTATTGCGAGGATACCTGTAACCTCCCGTCTTCCGGGAAGATTCTGTCTATGGTGACAGATGAGATTGCACCACTATGTTATCAGGATCTTTCTGAGGTTTTTCTTGAGAAAAATGCTCAAGCACTACCTCCCCATCGAGACTATGATTGTAGCATTGATCTACTCCCAAATAGCAAATTGCCGTTCGGTCATGTTTATCCTCTTTCACAGGATGAACTTTCCCATCTCAAAACCTATTTGGATGAGAATTTGGAAAAAGGTTTTATTAGACCTTCCACTTCTTCCACAGCAGCAGGACTCTTTTTTTTTCGCAATAAGGACTCAAGTCTCAGACCTATCATCGACTACAGGAAATTGAATGCTATCACAATAAAAGATCGCTATCCTCTACCGCTTATCCCTGAGCTCATTGAGCAGGTGCGTGGAGCTACCTATTTTTCAAAATTGGACCTGAAAGGAGCATACAATTTCATTCGAATCCGTGATGGAGACGAGTGGAAGACTGCATTCAGAACCAGATACGGATTGTTCGAATATCTTGTGATGCCATTCGGGCTATGCAACGCCCCTGCAGTTTTCCAACGATTTATAAACGATATTTTTAAAGACTTACTAGATGTCTGTGTTGTGGTATATCTGGACGATATACTTATATATTCACGATCCCTGTCTGAACACATAAGACATGTAAGACTTGTACTATCGAGATTGCTTGCACATAACCTTTATGTGAAACTGAAGAAATGCTTGTTTCATAAAGATGAGGTACTCTTTCTAGGCTACATCATATCCAAAACAGGAATCAAGATGGACATGAGTAAGATATCCTGCATTCAGGATTGGCCTACACCAACCACACGCAAGGCGCTACAGCGATTCCTGGGATTTTCAAATTTCTACAGGAAGTTCATTAAAAACTTTTCTGCTATTGTGAGACCCCTCACACAGCTCACTAGCATAAAAAAAACATTCAAATGGTCAGAAGAAGCCAATAAAGCTTTTCACTTGTTAAAGACAAGGTTTACTTCCGCTCCCATATTACGCCATCCAGACCCATCCCTCCAATACATTCTGGAGGTAGATGCGTCAAACATGGCAGTAGGAGCAATACTCTCTCAACGACCAACCCACACTTCACCACTTCATCCAGTCGCCTTTTTTTCTAAATCCCTAAGCAGTCCCGAGATAAATTACCCCGTGGGTGAAAAGGAACTGCTTGCTATAAAATTGGCTCTGGAGAATTGGCGACATTTACTCGAAGGCACCCAATTACCAATAATAATATACACGGAGCATAAAAACCTCCAATATCTTCAGACTAGCAAAACTCTCTCGCACCGACAGGTACGATGGTCACTATTCTTTCTAAGGTTTAACTTCCTAGTGACTTACACACCTGCAGATAAGAACAAAAAGGCGAATGCACTATCACGACTAACTGAAGAAAACTACTTTGAAATCCCTTCCGTTCCTATAATACCTCACAAACGCATTATTGGAGTTGTCCGTTCCTTGAAGGAAGAGGTTTTGCATGGTATAAGTTTGGATTCACCCTCACCACAACTAAATACTGATGCAGAAGGCTTCCTCTACTACAACGACAAACTTTACATACCACCTACCCTACGCACCAAGATCTTGGAATTATCTCATGATGTGCCTATGGCAGGACATAAGGGTATGACAAAGACTCTTAATTTGATTTCCCGGCAATTCTGGTGGCCTGACATGAAAACATCTATACAAAAATTTGTCTCTTCATGCAATGTCTGTTCCAGGTCCAAAATTGACACTACGAGACCATCCGGTCTACTATGCAGTCTACCAATACCCCAAACTCCATGGGAAGTTTTGTCCTTGGACTTCATCGTAGAATTGCCTCTTTCCAAAGGATTTAATACCATCTTGGTGTCAGTGGACCATCTGACAAAGATGGCACATTTCATTGCTATTCGCAGACTACCTTCGTCCAAACAAACGGCAGAACTCCTGATGAAACATGTCTTTAGATTACATGGTATCCCAAAAACTCTCCTGTCTGACCGTGGATCCCAATTTATTTCTAAGTTCTGGCAAGAACTATGTCACATACTACGGATCGAGCGGAAGCTCACTTCTCCTTACCATCCGCAGACCAACAGACAGACTGAAAGAGTCAACCAATGCATCGAGCAGTATTTACATTGTTACACTTCTTACCAACAGGATGATTGGGTGGATCTTCTCCCTCTGGCAGAATTTGCCTACAACAACGCAACCCACAGTACAACCAAGCAGAGTCCGTTCTACTTGAACTATGGGTTTCATCCCTCTATTCTTCCACCACGCATCCTTCCTTCAAACAACCCAGTAGCCTCAGACTATCTTACCCAAATAAAGGATTCTCTGGGTTTATTAAATACTACCATTGCACACGCTCACAGTCAACAAAAGAAGTACTATGATCTTCGCAGAAGACCTTCTCCACAGTACACTATCGGGGACCTCGTTTGGCTCTCAACAAAAAATTTAAGACTGAAGATCCCTAGCAAAAAGCTTGGACCTCTGTTCTTGGGACCTTTCCCAATCAAAAAACTTATTGGAAAAGCTGCAGTACAGCTTACATTGCCAATAGACCTAAAAATCCATCCCATTTTCCATGTGTCGCTACTGAAGCCCCATGTTCCGGACCAAGGAATAAGGCCTAATATTCCACCTCCGCCTCCTGTACAAGTTGAAGGTGGAGAAGAATACGAGATAAAAGAGATTCTGGATTCTCGTATCTACAGAAGAAGACTTCAGTACTTGGTTAGATGGAAGAACTATGGGCCCCAAGACGACACCTGGCTAAACACCTCTGAAATACATGCCCCTAGATTAATCCGCAATTTTCATGCGAGATACCCAGACAAACCAGCTCCAGAGGCCTTCAGGAGCCGGCCTTAAAGGGGGGGTATTGTAATGTTCCGGTACCTTTGGTACCCTAAATTACTCTTTTCACAAGTGTATGCGCCCCACCATTCTCTTTTGGAAAGGTGCGCATACACCTTTAAGACTGAAGCTGTCATCACTCAGCGCCGGACTAGATGGCTATTTAAAGCGCCGGTTCTCACTCACATGTGTTCGTTCAAACACCCTTACCTGGATGCTAACTTGGCTTGAAGCTTTCGTGCTTGCAAGCATACCTCGCTGACGGAACCTCGCTGCGCTGATCCCTGCATCCCGCTTCTGGATCATCCGCTCCTCCTGAACCAACCTTCGGCTGTATTGCTATTAGTGCTAAGTACCCCGCAGGGGAACCCTCTATAAACTTATACTAAGCTTACACTATCTAGCTCTGCATAGTAAAGACTATTTATCACATCTGCATATCTAGATTGCTAGCTCTTAAGACTACTGTTACTTATTCCTGCACTGGGTTGATCACTCTTGTATGTCCACCTGCTACTCTGTCATCTGCTACCATACATGATTGCTAAACCTACCTGCATCCATCTGCTACTGTCTTACCTTCAAGTGTCTGTCACCTACCACCTCCACTCAACCTGTCTCTTAAATCTTCATCACTGTGTTACTACATACATAAAGTCACTCTAGGAACCAGCTTGTTGAGTGTGTGTATTTACTAGCTGAATTAAGACCTTCCACACATGATGAGTCATTGAGGTTGGGAATGGTATCTCAGCATCTCTCTTACATGACTACTGAAGTGGAATATTTCTGCAGCTGAAAATCCACACCATACATGAAACGCAGGAGCGTTACACTTCTTCAGATACTTGCTGTAAAAAAAAAAAATGTTGTTCTTTCTGTGTGCAGGATCCTAAAACCCCTGTTGGCAGAATGTATAGATAGTTTAGTTAGTGTGAGGGTTGTTTTTCCTCCCTGTTTTCTGCAGGTTCATCGTGGACGGCTTTCCTCCTGCTCAAGTGTTCGACTTTTTCAAGTATTTGCTTCTGGAAATTGAAAGTTTCTGCTGGGAGGGCTTCCGTTTAGGGGGAGCTGCTCCATTTGGGAAATGCCTATTGGTAATTTTTATATTGCTAGTACATATGTTTCCTTGGTTGATGTTTGCTAGCTGCAGGGAGCTGTAGTTAGCTTGCTGTGCATCTATATATTTGCTGCTGTATATATACGTCAAAATGTACATACTCTATTTTTTCTATTGCATATTTATTTGTACATAGCTCTTTCCAAGTTTGTTCCCTTTTCCCCTACTGCTTTTCCTATGAGATGCCCTTGCTCCTCTGCGCAGGAGCCAAATTTGTATTATTTTTCCGCCAATTGGGACATGGCTGTTTTTAAGGGGGGTGAGCTAGCTTGCTACTAGTGCTAGTAGGTACATTTATGCTTAGGACTCATAGTAAGCAATGTGAGTCTGAACTTGGGTCATGTCACTGCAGGTCTGGCTGGATGGTTCTACGGATGCAGATCTCTGGTACCTCCCTCCTGGATCTAGAAGCCTGAAGAAGTTTCTGGAAGTTTGTGGGCGGAGGCCAGGAGGTCCTGATCTACATACTTAGGGGAGTGTGACCAATCCCCTGGCAAAATGTCCTGGCAGAGTGCCTAGCCAGCAGGGGAGGAGTGGAAGATGGAGTGCTGAGGTGGCAGGTCCCCTAGGTATAGAGGTATAGAGGGGCTTTGCCTCTAGGCTGGGCTCAGGTTGGCTTGGAAGAATCCTTTCAGTGTCTAGTTTGAGAAGGAATCTTGCCTAAGAGCAGAAGGTAGCAAGGAGAATAGAGTGAGTACATCAGCACACCCAGGGATTCACAAGGGGAGAGACTGCCACATATAGCAAACGCTGTGCTTAACTCTTTTATGCCTTGTTCTGGGAGATCTTAAGAGCAGCCAGGTGGGCTGGTAGAGAAGCAGCCAGGAGGGCTGACAGTACCTGCAGGCAATGAAGCTTGGAGAAGTCTTACAGCAGAAAGGAGATACCCCTGCATGCTGTTTGCAACTTTTTGTGCTAATTTGCAAAAGGGAGCCGAAAGCTTCTAGTCCTCAAGGAACTTTTGATACTGATCCTAAATTACTGAGGGTGTTTAGGAAGGAGAACATTCCAGGATCTTTACTTTGTCCAGAGGAAGGAAGTTTCCCAAAATTGTTGTTTTAAGTCTAGTTGGGCATCCCATAACCCCTCTACCCCATCCACGTTGTTATCCCTAATAAGAATGACAAAAAACAAGCCCAGGGACTGATTTCTTGTGTACGGATGCAAGTGGAAAAAGCGTGTTGCCTGGTTGTGCAGGAATAGGGGAGCCAGTTACCAGCAGCCCATGCAGGGGTAGTGCTACACCTATATTAAACAATAAGCCAACAGCTTTTTTTCTGAAACCTATTCAGGGAAAATGTCAGCTGCTTCCTGACCGAATGCTATTGATTTAAAATATAAACAACTGCTAATTGAGTCAGCCAAAGGTAAGAAAAATCAACAGACACACTAAGGGCTTAATTACTTGCAGTTGGGGGGCAGTAAAAACACATGGTTGAGCCAGGGCTCAAAATTTCTACTAGCCAGGCCTTAAGGGTTACTCGCCACCATTTGCCCCACCCAACCCCTACCCTGGCCTGCCCCTAATTCCATCCCTAAACACGCCCTCATAAATTATCTCATGACATGACACTGTTAAATGTTTTATGCAGAATTAAGTTACAAAAATAAATATTAACAACAACTTTATCAGTGCCCATGAATGTAGTCTATCAGTGCCCATGAAGGCAGCCTATCAGTGCCCATAAGTGTAGCATTATAAGTGCAGCTTATCAATGCCCATCAGTGCAGCCTCACCAGTGCCCATCAGTGCAGCTTGACTAGTGCAGGGGAAGAGAAAGGAGAGAAAGAGGAGAGCCGGCCGGATCATCACTCAGAGCAGGGATCGCCCGCTGTGACAGCTTTGATTTGAATCGCCAGTGTTCCCGGCGTTTACAGTCATACAAACTCCCCCCTCCTGGATCGGCTCCTATGACAAACATCACATGTCCAGGCATTGGACCAGTGCTCTGTCTTTAATAGGGGCTGATCCAGGAAGCAGGACTTTGTGTGACTGCGAGCACCGGGAACACCGGGGCGATTCAAATCAAAGCTGTCACAGAGTGCGATCCCCGCTCTTTGTGATAACTGGCAGCTCTCCTCTTGCTGCCCTCTCTCTTCCCCTGGCCGATCGCTTGAAGAACGGCTCCCATTTAACCCTGCTTGCCGGCAGCGTTCTCCCCCCTCCGAGGCAGCCCCACACTCGCCCTCAATCTTTTTAAACTCGCCGAATGCAAGCAGCCGAGTGGAAATTTTGAGAGCTGGTTGAGCTGTGTTTTACCACCACCTAATTGTGCCCCTTCTTTGTCGCATTCATGGTGCCGAACTGCCCGCTGAATGTGACCCTTCCAAGTGAATGGGGCTATGCCACAACCACATGCAATGCAACTGAACAAGCTTTTAGGGATTAAAACGGGGGGTGAGGAGGCGATATACCACCTCCTTACTGCCCATCAAACGCCCTCTTAAAAGTGATCAATGGCATTAAGGCGGAAATCTTTCCTTAGAGAATAGACACTATGGGCAATGCCTTGTTTTTATAACTCTGCAGTGTTTGTGGGTGGAGTTTGTGTTCTCCAGTTCAGGTCCAAAGTCTACCCCTATGTACAGGTTAATACAACTGTTATCAGTGTTACGTGGTCAGAGTCAGGGATGCAGCTGTACCTACTGCAAACATTTATAGAGCAAAGAGTTACACAGAAAAAAATGTTGTTTGACTAAATAGTGTTATTGCATTTTCCTTAGTAGGTGTGGAATGTTGTTTCTATTGACAGAGTGATATGCTTTTCTGTTTACATGCCGTGATAGCTGGAACCTTACCCTCACAGCAAACATATGCTCAGTAAAAAATGTGTTCTGTCATTGCTGATCTCTCCCTCGCAAAAATGCTAGTTGCCTGGCCTTCAGTGCTGATACAAAGCATCATTGCTTTCTGAGTTACTAGTCTGGAACAAGTATGCAGATTAACTATTACTTGCATGTTAGCTCCAGATCAATGAAGTAAAGAGTTTAAAGCGGTAGTAAACCCAATAACAAAAATGTAATATGTTGTAACTTATCAGTTCTTAGATGTGGTGACTGCTTTCATTTTCTTTTTTTCCTTTATTTTTACCAGGTGATCTGGCCAATAACACATTTCCTATCATCGGTGGCTCCAATCTGGAATAGAGGAGCAATGTAGCCACCTCTGAACAGCAGCACTATCAATCTGGGGAGAGGGTAGTGTTAGTCTAGCAGATTTAGATGCACTTGGCTAACAAATTAAAGCTGAACTCCAGCTAACACTTTTTAATTAGTTACAGCACTGGGATGAATGTTCTACATAAATGAATAAAAGCTGACCATTGTAAACCCCCATGTCATTGGTAATTTTGTTGTCTCAACCCCCTAACTGCCACGTTTGCTGGACAAGTTGGTTTGTTAAAGGAAGATGAAAAATAAAAGATTTACTGGCCAGGTCACCAGGTTTAAAACAAGGGAAAAAAGAATGAAACAAGAAAGCTAATGCTGGCATCACATCTAAAACTGGTAAACTGCAAAGTATTACATTTTCAGTATACAGGCAGCAACTAGAATTCTACATTTTCCCCCAATACCTGTTTCCAAAATTCAGTTCAATAAATCCCATCTTTGATACCAATTTCTCCAATAATATTCACCAGCATTGGTGTCGATTTCCATAATAATATCCCCTAGCATTGGTGTCAGTAAATGCAAAAATAACATGCAGCATTGGTGTCAGTAGCAGCAATATTAACCCCCAGCAGACATGCCAGTTTATGCACTAACAACCCCCAGCATCAGTGCCAGTTTATGCAATAATTATCCCCATCACCGATGTCAGTAACAGCAAGAATAACCACCAGCATCAGTGCAGGTTTACGCAATAATAATCCTCAGCATCAGTGTCAGTTTACGCAATAATAACCCCCAGCATTGGTGTCATTTTACACAATAATAACTCTCACATTGGTGTCAGTAGCAGCAATAACAACCCCCATCTTCAGTACCAGTTTTCGCTGTAATAACCCTCAGCATCAGTGTTAATTTATGCAATAGAAACCCCCAGCATTGGTGTCAGTTTCCACAATACAAAACTCCCAGCATCAGTGTCAGTTTATGCAATAATAACCCCTGTAATTAGTGCCAGTGTACACAATGATAACCCCATTCATTGGTGCCAGTGTACGCAATAATAACCCCATTCATTGGTGCCAGTTTATGCAATTATAACCCCATCATTGGTGCCAGTTTATGCAATAATAACCCCTGCATAGTTGGTCAGTGATTTTATGCTATTTAAACTCCCTTTCATTGGTAGCCTCTAAACCTCTTAACCCTAACCAGCAATCTCTTCATGCTGCAATATTGGCCAGTGCCACTGTTTAATAACCCCTTTAAAAAGCAGCATCAAGGGTTTAATTTACACTGCCACTGGTCACTAATGCAGCACAAAATGCAACTCCAAAAAGCAGTTAACCAGTTTCCAATAAACTTACTGTACAACACCAGGCAAAGGTTTTGGGCAGGTGTGAAGAAATGCTGTAAAGTAAGAATGCTTTCAAAAAATATATATTTTAATTATTTTTTCTTTTTTTTTTTATCAATTTACAAAATGCAAAGTGAACGAACAGGAGAAAAATCTAAATCAAATCAGTATTTGATGTATCTACCCTTTGGCTTCAAACCAGCAACAATTCATACACTTGTGAAAAGTGTGAATACTTATGTGCTGCCATGTGCAGAAAATAATAAAAGTAATTTTAATCTCAGTCCTGATGACCAAAAAGCAGAAAAAGAAGAATAGTAAAAAAGTAGAACAACGGCAGCTGTTGTAATAGTGACCTCTTACACTACAATACAGCAATATAAAACAAAAGCAACAGTGCGTTTGTTCATAAACAAACCCTATATGTGCTTAAAAAATAAGTTCACATAAATACTCAATTGTGCAATCCCCCATAATATGATGAAACATTCAATAAGGGTGGTGTGACATACAATAAAAAAAAGATAGAAAAACGTTAAAAAAAGGAGAAAAAAAAAAACAAAATACCAAAAAAAAATGTGCTCAAAAGTTCACATGCATTATATTCAATCCGCAAAATGTTGTTTGTAATCATTCATCCAGCGATATGTAACAATCCTTGAGAAAATTGTAAAGATAGGACAGAAATCACTGCTCCCCTAAGGGCTCTTTCACACGGGCGGTCCGATCAGATCCGCCTGTCAGTTTTTTAGGCGGATCTGATCGGATCCTCCATGCAGCTCTATGGGGCAGCGGGTGTCAGCGGAGACACCTCCGCTGACACCCGCTGCCATCCGCATCCGATCCTGTGCTGAAATCTGGACGGATCGAAACCCTATTTTTCCATCCGTTCAGTAATCGGAGCGGAGTGGATCTGATGAGAGCGGACAAGCGGTCCGCTCTCCTCCGATCCTCCATAGAGAGCAGCGGGGGCTGAGACACCTCCCTCTCCGCTCTGCAAGCGGAGATGGAGCTGTCATCCGCCGGCTCAGCGGGGATCGCGGATCGATCCCCGCTGAGCAACACGGATCCGCCTGCGGAGGCGGACCGTGTGAAAGAGCCCTTACGGAAAGACCACTTGGTCAAAACAAGCTTAATCACCAGAGAGCTCAAGGAACTGATCTCTTCCACTGCAGTGATCTACCTTCCTGGATCACCAGATAGATCCACCAATCAATCTCTGCTGGTTTTCCGGGTCCTCACTTCCAATTTTGGTGAATCACTGTCTGCTGCCTGCAATCACAGCGTCACGTGACCCAAATTCATACACTTGCACACTTTGTACACTTTGTACACTTGTACACACTGAAGAATTAGAGTCAGGTGTATGATTAACCACTTGACCTCTGTAAGATTTACCCCCTTCATGACCAGGCCATTTTTTGTGATATGGCACTGCATTACTTTAACCACTTAAGCCCCGGAAGATTTTACCCCCATTCCGACCAGGGGGTATTTTGCGATTCGGCACTGCGTGAATTTAACGCACAATTGCGCGGTCGTGCGACGCTGTACCTAAACGAATTTGACGTCCTTTTTTTCCCGCAAACAGACCTTTATTTTGGTGGTATTTGATCACCTGTGCGATTTTTTGATCACGCGCTATAAACAAAAAAAGAGCGTCAATTTTGCAAAAATAGCAATATTTTTCACATTTTTTTATATGAAATTCCCCCCAAAAAAAATGTAAAAATCAAAATTTTTAAAAATTTTCGGCCAATTTGTTTTATGCTACCTATGTTTGGTAAAAAAAATCGCAAAAAGCGTATTTTGATTGGTTTGCGCAAAAGTTATCGCGTTTACTAACAAAGGGAAAGATTTTTGTCATTTTTGTTGTTTTTTTTTTTAACGCGTAATGGCGGCGATCTGCGATTTTTTTTGCGGTACTGCGACATTGCGGCGGACAGATCGGACCCTTGACTGACATTTTTGACACTTTTGGGGTTACCAGTGACATTTCTACAGTAATCAGTGCTATACATATGCACTGTTACTGTAAAAATACACTGGTAGTGAAGGGGTTAACTTTATTTGGAAGGGAGGGGCTGTGTGTGTCCCTAGGGGCGTGGTTTCTACTGTGATTGGCTGTGGCTCTAGCTGTAAGGACACTGATCAACGGATCTACATACCAGATCCGTTTTATCAGTGTCTTTGCAGCGAGGACAATGACAGGCAGTTTGTTTACACAAGCTGCCTGACATTCTCCCTCTCCCCCGCCGATCGCCGAGTGACCGGCGGACATCGGGTCCGCTGGTCACACGCGCGGGGGGGTCCGTGACCACGCGGGAGCGGGAGCGCGCCCCCGGGGGCGCGCGCTCGCTCCCTAGACCCTCACAAGCAAGCAACGTAGCCCTACGTTAGTTTGCCTGTGAGGGGCTGACCGCCGACGTAGATAGTCGTGCGGCGGTCGGCAAGTGGTTAACATACAGCTGCGCGGTTGTGCGACGCTGTACCTAAATAAAATGTACGTTCTTTTTTCCCTATGAATAGAATTGGTGGTATTTGATAATTTCTGCGTTTTTTAGTTTTTTCACTTTAAACAAAAAAAGGCTGACAATTTACTTTCTACTACAAAACACATCCAATAAAAAACATGCAAAAAAAAATCAAATTTCTTCATCAATTTAGGCCAATATGTATTCTGCTACATATTTTTGGTAACAAAAATTCCAATAAGCGTATACTGATTGTTTTGCGCAAAAGTTGAACGTGTATTTGTATTGGGATCTTATTGTGATAGACCAACACAACGTGAAACATAATTGTGAAGTGGAAGAAAAATGATAAATGGTTTTCAAAGTTTTTTTTATAAATAAATATCTAAAAAGTGTGGCTACATTTGTATTCAGCCCCCCTTTACTCTGATACTCCTAACTAAAATCATGCGGAACCAACTGCCACCTAATTAGTAAATAGAGTCCACCTGTGTGTAATTGAATCCCAGTATAAATACAGCTGTTCTGTGAAGCCCTCAGAAGTTTGTTAAAGAACCTTAGTTAACAAACAGCATCATGAAGGCCAAGGAACACACCAGACAGATCAGTGATAAAGCTGTGGAGAAGTTTAAAGCAGGGTTAGGTTGTAAAAAAATATCCCAAGCTTTGAACATCTCATGGAGCAACGTTCCATCCATTATCCACAAATGGAAGAAGTATGGCACAACTGCAAACCTACCAAGACATGGCCGTCCACCTAAACTGACAGGCCGGGCAAGGAGAGTATTCATCAGAGAAGCAGCCAAGAGGCCCATGGTAACTTTGGAGGAGCTGCAGAGATCCACAGCTCAGGTGGGAGAATCTGTCCACAAGACAGCTATTAGTCGTGCACACCACAAATCTGGCCTTTATGGAAGAGTGGCAAGAAGAACTACATTGTTGATAGAAAGCTATAAAAAGTCCAGTTTGTCTGCAGTTTGTGAGAAGCCATGTGGGGGACACAGCAAACATGTGGAAGAAGGAGCTCTGGTCAAATGAGACCAAAATTGAACTTTCTGGCCTAAAAGCAAAACACTGTGTGGAGGAAAACTAACACTGCACATGACCCTGAGCCCACCATCCCTACCGTGAAACATGGTGGTGGCAGCATGATGTTGTGGGGATGCATTTCTTCAGCAGGGACAGGGAAGCTAGTCAGAGTTGATGGGAAGATGGATGGAGCCAAATACAGGGCCAGAGGCGTAACTAGAACCTTCAGGGCCCCGATGCAAGAAACCATGAAGGGCCCCCCGGACCCCTGGCCGGGGCCCTTCCCTTCAAGCCCGGGGCTCTTCCCACTAATCCTGGGGCTCTTTACTCCCGTTGCATGGCCTTTTATTATGGTCCCGCAGCATGATCCTTTCACAAGTTCTGCAGTGGGCCCCCTTCCTGCAATCTTGGGGCCTCCCCACAGTGGTGCAATGCCAGGGCCCGGTCGCAAGTGTGACCTTTGAGATCCTGGAAGTTCACCCACTGGTTTGCTACCGGGCCCCCTGGAGCATGGGGCCCGGTAGCAATTGCAACCCCTGCAACCCCTGTAGTTACGCCCCTGTACAGGGCAATCTTAGAAGAAAACCTGTTAGAGTCTGCAAAAGACTTGAGACTGGGACGGAGGTTTATCTTCCAGCAGGACAACAACCCTAAACATACAGCCAGAGCTACAATGGAATGGTTTAGATCAAAACATATTCATGTGTTAGAATGGCCCAGTCAAAGTACAGACCTAAATCAAATTGAGAATCTGTGGCACTGGCAAAATTGTTGTTCACAGACGCTCTCCATCCAATCTGACAGAGCTTGAGCTATTTTTCAAAGAAGAATGGGCAAAAATGTAATTCTCTAGATGTGCAAAGCTGGTAGAGACATACCCAAAAAGACTGTCAGCTGTAATTAAAGTGAAAGGTGGTTCTACAAAGAATACAAATGCACGCCACACTTTTCACATATTTATTTGTAAAAAGTTTATAATTTTCCTTCCACTTCACAATTATGTGCCACTTTGTGTTGGACTATCAAATAAAATCCTAAATTTACGTTAAGCCTGCTGTCCACGATGTGGGGGAAGTGTCTTCTAATGTTTTACATATGTTTTGGTCCCATTTCCGAATATCTTCTTTCTGGGCTGAATTATTTAATATGCTGCTAACTAATTTTGATCTGCAAGCTCCAAAAACTCCAAAGGTTTGTCTACTTGGGCTACTAGATAATTATGTTCCACTTACCTGTAACCGTAATATGTTTTGTTTAATATTTTTCTATGCCAAAAAGGCGCTTTTGTGTCATTGGATGGATCCACCCACATTGTCATATATTTACAGCTTGATAAACCAGGCACTATCTTTGTATAAACTTATTTACATGGGACGTCCCTGTTCCAAAAAATGTACTAAAATATGGCAACCTTGGCAAGACAATTTGGTCTTCCAAATGGCAGATCTGGTCTCTTCTCAATCTAAATTGGTCATATATATGTCCTCTAGCTGGACCTGAAGAGAGCACTATGTGTGTATGGGTTATGGTTGTATGTGTGGTAGTTATGTTGTATTACCTTTTCTATTTATTTTGCTATTTGCTGATACTTATTGCCCAGATATACTGTGCAGCTGATCCTGCCTAACCCGACTATCGGTTGGGATGGGATATTTTATGGATTGTATAACATGTACTACCCTATGACAGTGCTTTGTGCAGCCAACATTAACACCATCACTTTGGTTTAGATGGCAATTGTTTTGCTCTGTTTTTTTATGTTAAACTATAAAAAAAAACCTTTAAAAAAAATAAATACATTTTTGTTTTTGGTTGTAACATGACAAAATGTGGAAAATTTCAGGGGGGTATGAATACTTTTTCAAGGCACTGTATATCAACTTTATCTTTAGGTACTGTTTAAATGAAGGCATAATGTTTGCTTTTCCAGATACATTGAAAAAGTCAACCATTTCTACAGGTTATACTTTCCTTTTCACTTTAAAGTGCCTCTACACGTAAGCATTATTGATCTATTGGTTTCATCTACCTTGCAGATAATCAGGTCATATATAGTGAGTTCCAGTTCCAACACGAGTCACAGATGTACAATGAATTCCACCAGCATTGTAGCTGAACAAGCTGTCTAGGTGTGCACCAGCCCTATCTACTGGCTATTTATTAGATTGCAGCAGATGTCACAGGTGATCACATTCCAGTTTGTCTTTTGGTTTACAGTAATCCCCCGCTACATTGCGGTTCAGTTTTTGCGGTCCCTGTAATTTGCGGTTTATTTTACTATATAAATCATTAAAAATGAAATATTTTTGTGTTTTTCATAGCTCTTGCTCTGTCTCTAAGTATCTTTTATGTGTTTAAATGAGTTTCTATTGTTTTAAAAGTGTGTTTAAAGACCTTAAAATGCTTCTACACGTACAGTGACAGTAAAAAAATCATGCCTACAATGCATTTTAATAGGGTTTTTCTATTTCGCGGAATTTCACTTTTCGCGGCTGGGTCCGGAACGTAACCCCTGCAATGGAGGGGGGTTTACTGTATATCTGTCTAAATTCTGCCCTCAAATTCAATCTGTTATTTATCTTTTAATGACTGTTGGCATTCTAAGGCACAGGCTGGAGGGGTGTGACACAGCCTGTGACTGGCAGAAATCCGCCCAAACCATGTTATTTCTACAAAATATCAAATATTTCATTTCAAAGATATATTTGCATAACAATTTATAATAGTTTACTGATATTAGTGTTTTTTATTCTGTATTCCAGACGCAGTTTTTTTTTTCTTGAACATGTGACCAGCAGCAGAGGACTATAGGCTTCTCCTGCTTATGTTTCCCTGCAGACAGGCTGGGAAAGATCTGGGTCATGTGACAGCTGTATATCGATAAGGAAACACATACTTCAATTTTTTTTTTTTAATTTTAAGAATTAAAGTGCCATCATTCACATACAGAAATATAAGGGATGATGTAAATGAAACAGTGTGTGTTTAGTATTACTTTATTGTTTTGTGTTACGCCTGCCTTCTGCCCATCTCTTTCCACAACTTCCTGGATTCCCTTCATGATTTGAAATTTCCCCTTTGCTATTTACTTTCAATTTCTCAAGACTACATATCCCATGATACCTAGCAGTGATTCCTGTACTGACTCCGCCTCCAGAAACTCCTCCTCCCAGCACCTCTGTAGTCCAGAAGGCAGGCTCTGTGAAATCTGTGACACAGCAGTGCCTACTCAGAGGACAAACAAGTCCATTGCTGCTATTTTATATTTGGAATTTGGAAACACTTTTTGTGTCATGGGGAAATGATTTTGCCAGCAAATTGATTGGGCCTACTCTTCTTTTCTTCTCAGTGTCTGTATCACACCTCTCCTCTGATTTTTACAGAAATATGTTTGGGGAAAGTGGGGCTGCAGACTAGGGTTGCCACCTGTCTGGGATTTACCTGGACAGTCCGGGTTTTTCAATCACATGTCCGTGTTTCAGACCGCCTGAAACCTGGACACATTATTTAGATCCATAGGTGTATGGTAGGTGCGAGAGCTGCTCCTTCTCCTCCCTTCTCTACCCCTTAGTGTCAGCCTGCTCACAGTCCCTGGCATGCTGTGTCTCAGAAAAGGGATGTGTGGGCAGGAAATTTGAAGCCCAGCAGCCGGAAGATACATGGTGGATGAAAGGTGCCGATGCCTGAGCCTCCATCCTCGGGTGAGTGAGCTCACTATCCTCTGTCTGTGACTGATGTCTTCCCCCTCTCTCCCTTCTCTCTACTGCTTCCAATCGAGTACACTAAGGTAGAGGGGGCTCAGATGTAAGGGGTGCTCTGTAGACTCTGATGTAAGGGGGCTTTGGGAACCCTTATTTAAAGGAGAAGGCTGGGAACTCTGATGTAAGTGGGGGCTTTGGTGAGCAGAAACACCCTTCCATCAGAGGAACTCTTTATACCAGTCCACAGCGTTTACCTTTAACCGGCTGCCGACTACATGCCATCTATTTACTGTGGCTGTGTGACTCTCTCAGGCAAATGGATGTAGGGCTACGTTGGTCGCACGCCTGCAGCTAGGGGGCAAATGCGCGCCGCCGGCGGCGCGCTCCCACCTCCGCTCGTCAGCAGGGAAGCCGATGCAGGGGTCAGGCGGCTCTGATTGCCGCCTGACACCCGCAATCATTCCCCGCTGCGAGAGAAGGACAGGCAGCTGTTGTAAACGCAGCCGACCATTCTTCTCCCTGGAATGATCACAGAGCCTCTGTGATCCTTCTATATAGGATCACAGGTCTCTATGGTCATTCCACAAGCCATGCCCCCCCCACAGTTAGAAATACGCCCCATGGTACATATTTAACCCCTCGACCACCCACACTGTTAACCCCTTCCCTGCCAGTGTCATTATTACAGTAACAGTGCATATTTTTAGCACTGATTACTGTAGTAATGTCACTGGTACCCCCAAAAGTGACAAAAATGTCAGTCAGGGGTCCGACCTGTCCGCTGCAATGTCGCAGTCCCGCAAAAAATTGCAGAACGCTGCATTACTAGTAAAAAAAACAAAAAAACAATAAAAATGACATAAATCTTTCCCATAGTTAGTAGACGCAAAAACTTTGGCGCAAACCAATCAAAATACGCTTATTGCGATTTTTTGTTTTTTTTTACCAAAAATATGTAGCAGAAAATAAATTGGCCTAAAATGTTAAAAAATGTTGATTTTTAAATTTTTTTGGGGAATGTTATATAGCAGAATGTGAAAAATATTGTTTTTTTTTTTCAGACTTGTCGCTCTTTTTTTGTTTATAGGGCAAAAAATAAAAATTGCAGAGGTGATCAAATACCACCAAAAGAAAGCTCTATTTGTAGGAAAAAAGGACATAAATTTTATTTAGGTACAGCATCGCACGACCGCGCAATTTTCTGTTAAAATAACGAGGTGCCAAATCGCAAAATATGGCCTGGTCGTTAAGGGGGAAAATCTTCCGGTCCAGAAGTGGTTAAAAAACACGTGAAGAAGAACACTTGGGTTTGGCTTGAAGAAAAGGTGGCATCCCTACTGCAGACAGCAGTGTGAATAAGCATGTCATGTATGAAAAGTGCTAGCAATCCATTCTTTATATGCCGCTTCCACTCAGTTGCTGTAGCCAAAGTGAAATGATGGTAAAGTTGGCTGAGGAGATGTATAAAATAATCTGGGGATCCAGTAGCGAGGCACCGTCACCTTTGTTATGGCCTTGTGGGACGAGGTGCACAAATAACCGCTGCAAATGGCATCATAAGAAATAATGTAAGCCAGTAGGTGATTTCTTTCACTTGTGCTCATCCACAACAGAATTTTTTGTTTTAAGTGCTGTTTGTTTTTTTAACCACTTGCCGACTGCCTAACGCCGATCTACGTCGGCAGTCAGCCCCTCACAGGGGCTACGTCACTAGCTTGTGAGGGTCTAGGGAGTGAGCGCGCCCCGGAGGCGCGCTCCCGCTCCCGCGTGGTCACGGACCCCCCCGCGCGTGTGACCAGCGGACCCGATGTCCGCCGGTCACTCGGCGATCGGCGGGGGAGAGGGAGAATGTCAGGCAGCTTGTGTAAACAAGCTGCCTGTCATTCTCCTCGCTGTAAAGACACTGATAAAACGGATCTAGTATGTAGATCCGTTGATCAGTGTCCTTACAGCTCAAGCCACAGCCAATCACAGTAGAAAGCACGCCCCTAGGGATACACACAGCCCCTCCCTTCCAAATAAAGTTAACCCCTTCACAACCAGTGTATTTTTACAGTAACAGTGCATATGTATAGCACTGATTACTGTAGAAATGTCACTGGTAACCCCAAAAGTGTCACAAATGTCAGTCAAGGGTCCGATCTGTCCGCCCCAATGTCGCAGTACCGCAAAAAAAATCGCAGATCGCCGCCATTACGCGTTAAAAAAAAAAACAACAAAAATGACAAAAATCTTTCCCTTTGTTAGTAAACGCGATAACTTTTGCGCAAACCAATCAAAATACGCTTTTTGCGATTTTTTTTTACCAAACATATGTAGCATAAAACAAATTGGCCGAAAATTTTAAAAAATTTTGATTTTTACTTTTTTTTTTGGGGGAATTTCATATAAAAAATGTGAAAAATATTGTTATTTTTGCAAAATTGACGCTCTTTTTTTGTTAATAGCGCGTGATCAAAAAATCGCACAGGTGATCAAATACCACCAAAAGAAAGCTTTGTTTGTGGGAAAAAAGGACGTCAAATTCGTTTAGGTACAGCGTCGCACGACCGCGCAATTGTCCGTTAAAGTTACGCAGTGCCGAATCGCAAAATACCCCCTGGTCAGGAAGGGGGTAAAATCTTCCGGGGCTTAAATGGTTAATCGGAAGCAATAATTTGTTCTCAGTGCAAGCTTTAGAATGCTAATTCGGTTGCCTCAGGATTAAACATGTCCCATGTTCAAGATTTGAACCCCGTTTATGAGTTCAGCACTAGGGTTGAGCGGACACCTAGATGTCCGTGTTCGACGGGTTCGGCCGAACTTTAAAAAAAAGTCCGGGTCCGTGTCCCGGACTTTTACCGAACTTTTCCCGGACACCGAACCCCATTGAAGTCAATGGGGACCCGAACTTTAAGGCACTAAAATGGCTCTAAAACACCAAAGGAAAGGGCTAGAGTGCTGCAAATGGCAGCAAAACGTAATTAAGAGCATGGCAAGTGCTCTGCAAACAAATGTGGATAGGGAAATAACTTAAAACAACAAAAAAAAAACAGAAAAATAAAACAATGTTCTTCTTCATCTCTGAAGGACGAGGCCCATATGGAGTAGGAGGGAGGTTGAGGTGGTGGTGGATGTGGCGGTGACATAGGCGTGCGCACAGGGTGTGCTGGGTGTGCCTGGGCACACCCTAATCACCTAGGGCACATAGCATTGCCAGTGAGGAGATGGGAAAGATCTCCCTGGGACCTGCTCTGCTCTATTTCTCCTTGCCTACAGGTACATGGCCCCGATACATTACTCTCCCTGCTGGCAAACACATGCATGTGTATTTCAACTTTGGGGTGCACACCTTAATGCAATAGGCTGCGCACACCTATGGGCGGTGTAGGTGGAAGCGGCGGTGGAGGAGGACCAGGGCCGGATTAACAGCATCATGGGCTTGGTGCTGAGGATTTTGAAGGGCCTTAGGGCCGTGCCTTGCCATGCACCCAGAGGAGGAAGGGTGCAGCCATGCATGCCTAATTCAACATGGGATGCTGTCTCTGAAGCCCATAAACACATCCATGCATCGCCAACTGTCCCTCCTTGTCCGGCCTTCACGCTGTGTGGGGAGGTTCTGAGGGTGCTGCCTGGGGAAGCGAGCATAGAAGCCAGACTTCTGTGTTTACAAGTGACAGAAGAGCGGTAACAGTGAATATGGCCAACCCGGGGCCTATATAAAAGGTAGGGGCCTGGAGCTGCAGCTCCAATAGCCCCTACATTAATCTGGCCCTGAGGAGGAGGACGAGGTAGCCAACACTGCTTCTTTTCACAAATTTTAAATGAGGGTACACCCCAAAAGAGTGAGAAAGAGCAAAAATGGAACAATGGGTGGGTAAGGTCGGTATCCATTGCTATTCTGCATAAGGTACGGAAAAGTCCCGTGGGATCCATGCCTGGTTCATTTTAATGAACGTGAGCTTGTCCACATTGTCTCTGGACAGGCGGCTGCGCTTGTCTGTTATAACGCCCCCAGCCGTGCTAAATACCCGTTCAGATAATACACTGGCTGCAGGGCACGCCAGCACCTCCAAGGCGTAAAGGGCAAGCTCAGGCCATGTGCCCAATTTGGAGACCCAGAAGTTGAAGGGGGCAGACCCGTCATTCACTACATGTAGGCGTGTGCACACATACTGCTCCACCATGTTGGTAAAATGCTGCCTCCTGCTAAGACGTTCCATCTGAGCTGCTGGTGCTGCTGTTTGTTGTGGCGTGCTGACAAAGCTTTTCCACATTTCGGCCATGCTAACCCTGCCTTCTGAGGTGCTGGCGGTGCCCTGGTTGCGTTGGCGACCTCCTCCTCCTCCTCCTCTGCCTTGTGCTTCCACTGTGGCCCCGCTGTCAGATGGGAATGCCAGCAGCATGGCGTCTACCAGCGTGCGCTTGTACTCGCGCATCTTGCGATCGCGCTCCAGTGAGTGAATTAAGGACGGTACGTTGTCCTTGTAACGGGGATCCAGCAGCGTGGCCACCCAGTAATCAGCACAAGTTAGAATGTGGGCAACTCGGCGGTCGTTGTGGAGACACTGCAGCATGTAATCGCTCATGTGTGCCAGGCTGCCCAGAGGCAACGAAAGGCTGTCCTCTGTGGGAGGTGTATGGTCCGTGTCCTCTGTATCCCCCCAGCCACGCACCAGTGATGGCCATGAGCTGGCCTGGGTGCCACCCTGCTGTGAACATGGTTCCATCTCCTCCTCCAGCTCCTCCTCCTCCTCATCCTCCTCATCCTCCAGAACTGTGCCCCTGCTGGACAATTGCGTCCCTGGCGTTTGCGTGTGCAGGAACCCACCCTCGGAGCCCCTTGCGAATGACTGCCCTGAAAGCCTTGGAAATGTTACCTCTTCATCCTCCTCCTCCTCCTCATCCTGTGCCACATCCTCTTCCATCATCGCCCGAATTGTTTTTTCAAGGAGGCATAGAAGTGGGATAGTTAAGCTGAGAACGGCGTCATTGCCACTGGCCATGTTGGTGGAGTACTCAAAACAGCGCAACAAGGCACACAGGTCTCGCATGGAGGCCCAGTTATTGGTGGTGAAGTGGTGCTGTTCCGCAGAGCGACTCACGCGTGCGTGCTGCAGCTGAAACTCCACTATGGCCTGCTGCTGCTCGCACAGTCTTTCCAGCATGTGCAAGGTGGAGTTCCACCTTGTGGGCACGTCACATATGAGGCGGTGAGCGGGAAGGCCGAAGTTACGCTGCAGCGCTGCCAGGCGAGCAGCAGCAGGGTGAGAACGCCGAAAGTGCGCACAAACGGCCCGCACTTTCTGCAGCAGCTCTGACATATCGGGGTAGTTTTTAAGGAACCTCTGCACCACCAAATTCAGCACATGCGCCAGGCAAGGGATGTGTGTCAAACCGGCTAGGCCCAGAGCTGCTATGAGATTTCGCCCGTTATCGCACACCACCAGGCCGGGCTTGAGGCTCGCTGGCAGCAACCACTCATTTGTCTGCTGTTCCATGCTCCTCCACAACTCCTGCGCGGTGTGTGGTTTGTCCCCCAAACAGGCAAGTTGTAAAACTGCCTGCTGTCGTTTACCCCTGGCCGTGCTGAAGTTGGTGGTGAAGGTGTTACGCTGTCCGGATGAGGAGGCGGTAGAGGATGAGGAAGCGGAGTAGGAGGAGTTAGGAACAGGAGGCAAACTGAAGCGCCCTGCAATCCTCGGTGGTGGAAGGACATGCGCCAAATTGCTATCCGCCTCAGGCCCATCCGCCACTGCATTTACCCAGTGTGCCGTTAGGGAGATATAACGCCCCTGACCGTGCTTACTGGTCCACGTATCCGTAGTTAGGTGGACCTTGGCACAGATGGCGTTGCGCAGTGCACACCTGATTTTTTCCCCCACTTGGTTGTGCAGGGAAGGGATGGCTTGCCTGGAAAAGTAGTGGCGGCTGGGCACGACGTACTGTGGGACAGCCACCGACATAAGGTTTTTAAAACTGTGCGTCTCCACCAGACGGAATGACAGCATTTCAAAGGCCAATAATTTTGAAATGCTGGCATTCAGGGCCAGGGATCGCGGGTGGGTAGGGGGGTACTTCCTCTTCCTCTCAAGTGTTTGGGAGATGGAAAGCTGAACGCTTCCACGGGACATTGTGGAGATGGTTGTTGGTGACCCAGGTGGTGGTGTTGCTGACAGATCGTCTGTTTGCGGGGTGGCAGGTGCCGGTATCACTACAGATGTGGCTGGAGCGGCCGAGACTGCAGCAGAAGAGGAAGCAGGATGAGCCAGAGACGTTTCTTGGTTTTGAAGGTGTGTACTCCACTGCAGCTCGTGCTTTGCACTTAGATGCCTGATCATGCAGGTTGTGCTCAGGTTGAGAAGGTTCATGCCTCGCTTCAAGCTCTGATTGCACAGGGTGCAAACCACTCGTGTCCTGTCATCAGCACATTTTCTAAAGAACTTCCACGCTAGAGAACTCCTTTGAGCTGACTTTGGTGCGCTCGTTCCCTTGCTGCGTTGGGCAGTAGCGGGCGTAGTGTCTAGGGCACGGCCGCTCCGCTTCTGCACCCTGCTCCCTCTTCTGCTGTGCTGGTGGCTCTGTGCGACCACCGCCTCTTCCTCCAAACTACTCAGTTCACCTGC
This sequence comes from Pelophylax lessonae, assembly GCF_965119305.1. NCBI lineage: Eukaryota > Metazoa > Chordata > Amphibia > Anura > Ranidae > Pelophylax > Pelophylax lessonae. The sequence goes on from NC_138779.1 coordinate 96,307,163, forward strand.
ATGACGTTCATTCCATGTGGGGTCGAGGACCTCATCGTCCTCCACATCATCTTCCACCCAGTCTTCACCCCTGCCCTCCTTGTCGGTCTCCACAATGCTGAACGCCGCAGCAGTTGGCACCTGCGTTTCGTCATCATCGGAGACGTGCTGCGATGATCCTTGCATGTACTCATCTTGAGAAATAAGTGGTTGGGCATCGCTGCACTCAATCTCTTCCACTTCTGGGGCAGGGCTAGGTGGATGGCCCTGGGAAACCCTGCTGACAGAGTCCTCAAAAAGAATAAGAGACTGCTGTATGGCTTGGGGCTCAGACTGCTGGCCTGATTTGCAAGGGGGTGAGGTGAAAGACGGTTGGACATTGGCTGCAGGTGCCAACTCTGACCTTTCTGCAGTAGACTGGGTGGGAGACAATGTGAAGGAACTGGAGGCACTGTCAGCAGCAAACCAATCTACTATCGCCTCAACTTGTTCTGGCCTCATCACTTCTAGGGGCGTTTGATGCCCTACCAAATACTGATGCAGGTTCTGTCGCCTACTCACACTTGAGGAAGGTGTTTCACTTGTGCGTGTAGCTGGCACAGATCGACCATGTCCTCTCCTTGCAACAGGAGCTCTACCAGCAGCACCACGACCCAGGCCACGGCCCTTATTTGACGGTCTCCTCATATTTCTGTAATTTAAGATCTTGCCCTAGAAAGGTTTTTATTGAATAGCGGAATAGAAAATATGATCCAAAAAAAGTGTATGTATATCACACGTACACAACCACACTAGGCCCCAATTACTATTGTTTGTACCCCTAAAAGGCTAGATGAGGAGTAGGGGGAGTATGGAACAGGCAGCACCCTCAAACCTTCAGAAGTATGAGATGAACCCCAACAACTTGGAAAGGTGGATCTCTCTCACACGTACCGACACAGACTATCCCGCAATTCAATTGATCCTCAAAGGTTTTTATTGAATAGCGGAATAGGAAATATGATCAAAAAAAGTGTATGTATCTCGCACGTACACAACCACACTAGGCCCCAATTACTATTGTTTGTACCCCTAAAAGGCTAGATGAGGAGTAGGGGGGGTATGGAACAGGCAGCACCCTCAAACCTTCAGAAGTATGAGATGAACCCCAACAACTTGGAAAGGTGGATCTCTCTCACACGTACCGACACAGACTATCCCGCAATTCAATTGATCCTCAAAGGTTTTTATTGAATAGCGGAATAGGAAATATGATCAAAAAAAGTGTATGTATCTCGCACGTACACAACCACACTAGGCCCCAATTACTATTGTTTGTACCCCTAAAAGGCTAGATGAGGAGTAGGGGGGGTATGGAACAGGCAGCACCCTCAAACCTTCAGAAGTATGAGATGAACCCCAACAACTTGGAAAGGTGGATCTCTCTCACACGTACCGACACAGACTATCCCGCAATTCAATTGATCCTCAAAGGTTTTTATTGAATAGCGGAATAGGAAATATGATCAAAAAAAGTGTATGTATCTCGCACGTACACAACCACACTAGGCCCCAATTACTATTGTTTGTACCCCTAAAAGGCTAGATGAGGAGTAGGGGGGGTATGGAACAGGCAGCACCCTCAAACCTTCAGAAGTATGAGATGAACCCCAACAACTTGGAAAGGTGGATCTCTCTCACACGTACCGACACAGACTATCCCGCAATTCAATTGATCCTCAAAGGTTTTTATTGAATAGCGGAATAGGAAATATGATCAAAAAAAGTGTATGTATCTCGCACGTACACAACCACACTAGGCCCCAATTACTATTGTTTGTACCCCTAAAAGGCTAGATGAGGAGTAGGGGGGGTATGGAACAGGCAGCACCCTCAAACCTTCAGAAGTATGAGATGAACCCCAACAACTTGGAAAGGTGGATCTCTCTCACACGTACCAACACAGACTATCCCCCAATTTAACTGATCCCCAAAGGTTTTTGATTAAATAGCGGAATAGAAAATATGATCCCAAAAAAGTGTATGTATATCACACGTACACAACCACACTAGGCCCCAATTACTATTGTTTGTACCCCTAAAAGGCTAGGAGTAGGGGGAGTATGGAACAGGCAGCACCCTCAAACCTTCAGAAGTATGAGATGAACCCCAACAACTTGGAAAGGTGGATCTCTCTCACACGTACCAACACAGACTATCCCCCAATTTAACTGATCCCCAAAGGTTTTTGATTAAATAGCGGAATAGAAAATATGATCCCAAAAAAGTGTATGTATATCACACGTACACAACCACACTAGGCCCCAATTACTATTGTTTGTACCCCTAAAAGGCTAGGAGTAGGGGGAGTATGGAACAGGCAGCACCCTCAAACCTTCAGAAGTATGAGATGAACCCCAACAACTTGGAAAGGTGGATCTCTCTCACACGTACCAACACAGACTATCCCCCAATTTAACTGATCCCCAAAGGTTTTTGATTAAATAGCGGAATAGAAAATATGATCCCAAAAAAGTGTATGTATATCACACGTACACAACCACACTAGGCCCCAATTACTATTGTTTGTACCCCTAAAAGGCTAGGAGTAGGGGGAGTATGGAACAGGCAGCACCCTCAAACCTTCAGAAGTATGAGATGAACCCCAACAACTTGGAAAGGTGGATCTCTCTCACACGTACCAACACAGACTATCCCCGAATTTAACTGATCCCCAAAGGTTTTTGATTAAATAGCGGAATAGAAAATATGATCCCAAAAAAGTGTATGTATATCACACGTACACAACCACACTAGGCCCCAATTACTATTGTTTGTACCCCTAAAAGGCTAGGAGTAGGGGGAGTATGGAACAGGCAGCACCCTCAAACCTTCAGAAGTATGAGATGAACCTCAACAACTTGGAAAGGTGGATCTCTCTCACACGTACCAACACAGACTATCCCCCAATTTAACTGATCCCCAAAGGTTTTTGATTAAATAGCGGAATAGAAAATATGATCCCAAAAAAGTGTATGTATATCACACGTACACAACCACACTAGGCCCCAATTACTATTGTTTGTACCCCTAAAAGGCTAGGAGTAGGGGGAGTATGGAACAGGCAGCACCCTCAAACCTTCAGAAGTATGAGATGAACCCCAACAACTTGGAAAGGTGGATCTCTCTCACACGTACCAACACAGACTATCCCCCAATTTAACTGATCCCCAAAGGTTTTTGATTAAATAGCGGAATAGAAAATATGATCCCAAAAAAGTGTATGTATATCACACGTACACAACCACACTAGGCCCCAATTACTATTGTTTGTACCCCTAAAAGGCTAGGAGTAGGGGGAGTATGGAACAGGCAGCACCCTCAAACCTTCAGAAGTATGAGATGAACCTCAACAACTTGGAAAGGTGGATCTCTCTCACACGTACCAACACAGACTATCCCCCAATTTAACTGATCCCCAAAGGTTTTTGATTAAATAGCGGAATAGAAAATATGATCCCAAAAAAGTGTATGTATATCACACGTACACAACCACACTAGGCCCCAATTACTATTGTTTGTACCCCTAAAAGGCTAGGAGTAGGGGGAGTATGGAACAGGCAGCACCCTCAAACCTTCAGAAGTATGAGATGAACCCCAACAACTTGGAAAGGTGGATCTCTCTCACACGTACCAACACAGACTATCCCCCAATTTAACTGATCCCCAAAGGTTTTTGATTAAATAGCGGAATAGAAAATATGATCCCAAAAAAGTGTATGTATATCACACGTACACAACCACACTAGGCCCCAATTACTATTGTTTGTACCCCTAAAAGGCTAGGAGTAGGGGGAGTATGGAACAGGCAGCACCCTCAAACCTTCAGAAGTATGAGATGAACCCCAACAACTTGGAAAGGTGGATCTCTCTCACACGTACCAACACAGACTATCCCCCAATTTAACTGATCCCCAAAGGTTTTTGATTAAATAGCGGAATAGAAAATATGATCCCAAAAAAGTGTATGTATATCACACGTACACAACCACACTAGGCCCCAATTACTATTGTTTGTACCCCTAAAAGGCTAGGAGTAGGGGGAGTATGGAACAGGCAGCACCCTCAAACCTTCAGAAGTATGAGATGAACCCCAACAACTTGGAAAGGTGGATCTCTCTCACACGTACCAACACAGACTATCCCCCAATTTAACTGATCCCCAAAGGTTTTTGATTAAATAGCGGAATAGAAAATATGATCCCAAAAAAGTGTATGTATATCACACGTACACAACCACACTAGGCCCCAATTACTATTGTTTGTACCCCTAAAAGGCTAGGAGTAGGGGGAGTATGGAACAGGCAGCACCCTCAAACCTTCAGAAGTATGAGATGAACCCCAACAACTTGGAAAGGTGGATCTCTCTCACACGTACCAACACAGACTATCCCCCAATTTAACTGATCCCCAAAGGTTTTTGATTAAATAGCGGAATAGAAAATATGATCCCAAAAAAGTGTATGTATATCACACGTACACAACCACACTAGGCCCCAATTACTATTGTTTGTACCCCTAAAAGGCTAGGAGTAGGGGGAGTATGGAACAGGCAGCACCCTCAAACCTTCAGAAGTATGAGATGAACCCCAACAACTTGGAAAGGTGGATCTCTCTCACACGTACCAACACAGACTATCCCCCAATTTAACTGATCCCCAAAGGTTTTTGATTAAATAGCGGAATAGAAAATATGATCCCAAAAAAGTGTATGTATATCACACGTACACAACCACACTAGGCCCCAATTACTATTGTTTGTACCCCTAAAAGGCTAGATGAGGAGTAGGGGGAGTATGGAACAGGCAGCACCCTCAAACCTTCAGTATGAGATTGTGTTCACTGTACCCCACAAAGATTGAGTTCACTGCACCCCACAATGATTGTGTTCACTGCACCCCACAAAGATTGTGTTCACTGCACCTCACAAAGATTGTGTTCACTGTACCCCCCAAAGATTGTGTTCACTGCACCCCACAAAGATTCTGTTCACTGTACCCCACAAAGATTGTGTTCACTGCACCCCAAAAAGATTGTGTTCACTGCACCCCAAAAAGGATGTTGTTCACTGCACCCCAAAAAGGATGTTGTTCACTCCACCCCAAAAAGATTGTGTTCACTGCACCCCACAAAGATTGTGTTCACTGCACCCCAAAAAGATTGTGTTCACTGCACCCCAAAAATGATTTTGTTCACTGCACCCCAAAAAGGATTTTGTTCACTGCACCCCAAAAAGGATGTTGTTCACTCCACCCCAAAAAGATTGTGTTCACTGCACCCCAAAAAGATTGTGTTCACTGCACCCCACAAAGGATTTTGTTCACTGCACCCCAAAAAGATTGTGTTCACTGCACCCCAAAAAGGATGTTGTTCACTGCACCCCAAAAAGGATGTTGTTCACTGCACCCCAAAAAGGATTTTGTTCACTGCACCCCAAAAAGATTGTGTTCACTGCACCCCACAAAGGATTTTGTTCACTGCACCCCACAAAGATTGTGTTCACTGCACACCAAAAAGGATTGTGTTCACTGCACCCCAAAAAGATTTTGTTCACTGCACCCCAAAAAGATTGTGTTCACTGCAGCCCAAAAAGATTGTGTTCACTGCAGCCCAAAAAGATTGTGTTCACTGCAGCCCAAAAAGATTGTGTTCACTGCAGCCCAAAAAGATTGTGTTCACTGCAGCTCACACACAGAAAAATGGATGTGGATCACTGACACCTGCCTATCTCCAATCCCACACCACACAGCAATATCGATTGTAGTTTGTAGAACACAGTTTCCCTAAAATTCAGCAGACTCTGTCCCTAACAGGATTGAGAAGAGATCGTAGATCAGGATTGAGTGCAGACCCCACCCCCCACACAGCAATATCGATTGTAGTTTGTAGAAGACACTGACCCTATATAATTCAGCAGACTCTATCCCTAAAATGCCTACAACTCGCCCTGCCTAAACACTCCGACCTGTCCCTCAATTCTATCCGGACACAAATGGTTTTTTCCTGCCTATCTTTCCCTAATCAGCAGCCAGCACGTTGATGTGTGCTCTGTCCCTGAATCTAAGCAGCATAATGACGCCGCTGCGGCTGCCTCGAACTTATAAAGACTTGGTCACATGCTTCAGACGGCCAATCACAGCTACTGAGACATTTGCAGGCATGGCTGGGATGGCTTAAGGCACACCAGTTAAACGATTGTTGATTGGCTGTTGAAAGCCCGCCATGAAAAGAGCGCCAAAGCATGCAAAACCCGGAAATAAAACGACCGAACACGGATTTTTACCCGAACATACAGTAAAGTGTCCGTGTCCGTGTTCGGGTACAAAAAATCCAATTATTCGGTACGAACACGAATAATACAGTCCGTGTTCGCTCAACACTATTCAGCACATTTAGCTTCAGCTAAAATAGAATTTCTATTTCTTGACTTCCTCAGATGGTCACAACCTTACAGCACTCAGTGTCACTGTCAGTCCGTACTAAACAGGAATCCATTATAAATATTATTATAAACCATATAACACATGGCACAGTATAAAGATGCTGCAAATGTATGTATAACAAGAGTTGGTATTGTCATTTAAAGTGATTGTAAACCTCAGACATGAAATAAAAACAAAGCATTTCCCTGTATAGTGTGTACTCATTTCAATCCAAAGCACTTATTGTCATTTCTGTCCACTGCCTCGTTCCTCTGCTATAAGCCTGAGTAATTTCTGATCAGTTTTACTGACACCAAGAGAAAAATGGTGACGAGGAGGGAGCTCCAGCAGATTGACAGCCTCAGCTCTGTTCCTGTGAGCTGTGTGAAGGGGGTGTGTCTCTTCCCTCCAATCAGCTCCCCAAGCTCTCCTCTCTGAGCTCTGAAGGGTGTAATTTTAGCTCCTTTCTTTTCAGAACTGTGAGATCCTGTGTAAATTTGAATGGATGTAGGGGAAAGATTGCTGTAGATAAACAGTTACAACTTGTGCAGCAGGATTTGTTTATTTTCTGTGTATCACCTGAGGCCAATCACTTCACTGGGTATATTTAAGGGTTTACAACCACTTTAACCCCTTCATTGAGAAAGTAACACAAATCCTAACCCCTGAACGCAGTTTTGCAATTTTGACGTGTGTTAATAAAAAGACGATCTTCTGATTTTTTCTTATAATCAAAGGAAAACTGGCCCAAAATAGTGATCTTTTTTTAAAAATTTAGCTGTATATTTCTTGCCATTACCTTGACCCACTACCAAAAAAACATCAAACTAAATTCTCCTACTCCTGATGTTTGTGGAGATATCACATATGTGTATATTATTTGTTATTTGTACCCATAGTAGGGCCAATAAATAATAGTGCATTTTTAGTTTTTTTTTTTTAATGTTTAATTTAAGTATTACTAAACACACACTGTTTCATTTTACATTATCCCTTCTCTTTTGTACGTGGATAATGGCACTGTAATTATTTTAAATTAAAAAAAAAAAAAAAAAAAAACTAAGTACCTTTTTCCTAATCAGTGTACAGCTGTCATGTGCCCCAGCTCTTTCCCAGCCCCTCTTTCGGTAACCACCCAGGGGAGGAGCTTCTTGTCCTCTGCTGCCAGTCACATGTTCAAAAAAAAAAAAAAAAAACAGCCTTTAAAATACAAAGGAAAATACATAAATAATATCAAACAAATGTTTTAAATGATCATACGAATATGTATTTTAACTCAAATCTTTTATATTTTTTGTGCAAAAACATGGTTTGAGCTATCTAAGGGGAAGTTTTGCTAATCACAGCCTGTTTCACCCCCCTCCAGTGGTTGTCTATGGCTTGTGTGTACTTAGAATTACAGGGAGGTGATGCCTCCATCAATTAACATGTATTAGCCCAATCCCATTGTGTTGAGCTGTTTAGTGGGCGAGTGAGGGAGGGGAGTGTAATTTATCCAGCTCAAGCTGTGTGGCTCCATTGTCATGTTGCACAGATAACGAAAAGGAGGAGATGAACAGCTTAGAAGGGAACTGAAACTGCAGCATGCTCAGTAGATGTGGCAATGGCTAATCTACACATTCTCAGGCTGCGGGGGGGGGGGGGGGTAGACTAGGAGGGAGGGTATGTGACCAGCGGGATCAACCAGGTTTCTTGCGGAATACAGATAACAAATATCATAGTGACTGAGTATGAACAACATGTACATGTAATACACCGTTTACTGACAGCTTTTAATGATTTGTGGGTTTAATGACACCCTTTGGGCAAAGCACGTGTTCACTTTAACAGTCACTTACCAAGATAACCTATGTGCCAACAATGTTATTTGTATACAAGACTGATGCTCATAATAAGCAATCTGCCAGCAAGCAGCAGTAAGGAAACATGCCAGATGCTATTTCCAGTTTGTAAATATACATACAAGCCTTACCATGTGTCCGTGTGATGCTTCAGAGACAGGAAAAAGCTGCTTATATTTTAGACTACTCTAATTATACTGAAGCCCACAACATGGACGTATATGGTGCTGGGTTACTGATGCTAACTGGAAATATCATATACTGTATTTAACCCACCATTAGTTTTGATGACCAAGAGCAAAAATAATAATAATAGCAACAGTCAATAACTAATTTTTAGTTTTTCTCTACATGATATCTTTTACTATTTAAAAATCATTCCACCTTTGTTATGGTATATCTAAAACCATTTTTTTAAAGCTTTGAGTCCATTCCTGTTTTGGTAACAACTCACAATTTTGGATTTGCCTTTTAGTTTCAGTACTTTACTTTATCCAAAACAAAAAAAGTATTTTGATAGACTTTAAAAATATGTATAAGTTTGCAAAAGGTAATTTATGTTATTAACCACTTGCTTACTGGGCACATATACCCCCTTTCTGACCAGGCCATATTTCAGCTTCCAGTACTGTCGCACTTTGAATGACAATTGCGTGGTCATGCTACACTGTACCCATATACAATTTTTACCATTTTATTCACACAAATAGAGCTTTCTTGTGGTGGTATTTAATCACTGCTGGGTTTTTTTTTTGCCAAACAAAAAAAGACCGTGAATTTTAAAAGACATTTTTTTTCTTCTTTCTTTTCAAAGTTACATAGTTAGTCAGGTTGAAAAAAGACACAAGTCCATCCGGTTCAACCAAAAAAAAAACAGTATTTAAAACCCAACCATACAATCCCATATACACAATCCTATACCCGCTGTTTGTTATAAAATTTTCCAAACAGGTAATTTTTCTTCTTTATCGATGTGCACTCATGGGGCTGCACTAATGGGCACTGATAGGCTGCACTAATAAGGCAGCACTGATGGGCGCTGATGAGGCAGCATTGGTGGGTACTGATCAGGAGGCACTGATGAGGCTGCACTGATAGGTGGCACTGATGGGCACTGATAGGCAGCAGTGAAGGGCACTGAAAGGTGGCACTGATAGGCAGCACTGATGGGTGGCACTGATGGGCACTGATAGGTGGCACTAATAGACACTGGTAGGTGGCACTGATAGGTGTAACTAATGATGAGGCGCTAGTAAATAAAAATATACCAATGCAGTAGATGAACAAATATTCAAAGAGTGTCACACAGACTCTGTGGAAATGTGGAAATAAACGTGACTCCAAAAAGTGCTAGTAGATAAAAATATAAATATTCCAATGCAGTAAAAATAAACAAATATTCAAGAGTGTCACACAAATCCTGTGTAAGTATATGTGACGCCAAACAATAGTGAATATTAAACATAAACCCTAGTGCATTAGGGGATATAAGTGACCAGTGCATCATATCCAATTCATATAGATTAGATGAATAAATAAATAAATAAATATAGTGGAAGTGGTCCTATAAAAAGAGTCCATCAATATATAAAGTGTATAAAGCTTGAGTGATGATAAACACTTTGTGAATGATGTGCCAATATTGAGTGAACTCCAACACCAAGTGGTAAGAGCAGAGGATTTGAATCACTCTTCTGGGTGTACTACACCCTTACTTTACTGCTGTAAGGCAACAGCATAAAATGAAGATTCTGGCAGTCCTGGGGTAAATTCCAGATGGATAAACATCCTGGAAACTCCAGTCATAGATAAGACACAAGCAAGGAACACTGTACAGTGTAGTAATTTTTTTTTTCATTTATTAAGATAAAAATGTAGTACCTTACATTTCAGTAGACAGCAAACAGCAATGATATCAGTGTTGCAGCGTCTGTGTAGCCCGCACAGTCCGCCAGCCGCACTTCCAGGATTAGCCTATCATCTGACGTCCTGACGAATATTGTCACGGTCGCGTGACTTCCTCAGGGGATCCCCTAAGGAAGTCACATGACCGTGATGACACGCGTGGGGACGTAAGTCCCCTCTGTGGAGTTTTAATTCTTCTGACACTGCTTGTAACAAAACTGAGTACCTATGGCAAAGAGAGGGAGTATACCCCTTGGGACTGCCCATAGGTGTAGCTAGACTTTTTTTTCTGCCTAGTGTCCTACTCCTGTAGGGGGCAGTATAACCCAATGGTTAGGAAGATCAAGAGCTGTGTCCATCAATGAACATCAGAGAAATAGATTTTACGGTAAGTCAAAAATCCCATTATTCGACTAAAATTGTGTTAATTTAGTTGATGAAAATATTTTTGTCGATTAAATTAACACTGCTCCTGGGTCTCGATCTTGGTACCCCCCCCATCGACAGGTAGGACAGTTCCAGGACCACTTCATGCCTATCTCCACATCCAGAGCACATGTTGAGACCCACAGGCTATTTAGCTAAAAAGCATAGTTCAATTCAGCAGCACCTCCGCAGGCCTCAGCCAGGGGGAAGGGAAAGATTGGCAGGCCTGCTCCAAGTATTTATATCCTCCCCCAGCATGCACCCGAACCGCCTACTGGGTTGGCTGAAGGAATTATAAATATTCATAACTTATTCTTGTTATGAAATCTCATACTATTACCAGTGGTACCAGTGACACCTACTGGCAGTCTTGAGAAATCACAACACCACTGAGCTTAGTGAAAGAACAGAAGAAAAACTATGCAAATCAGTATGGGCTGAATGCCACCCAGCAAAAACTAAATTTAGGTAGTAGTTCCTGTTTAAGACAGGGTGCTACAAAAGAAAGGTAATCTTTACTGAACACTTCAGAATTCCAATCTTCCAGTATATGTTATGGATACCCTGCTTTTCATGGAAGTCCGCATGTAGCTTGAAATCAAGTTATAGGCGTCCTCTGCAAAAGGAGATTCATCCTGGGTGACTCTTAACCTCTTAGCACTGGCTGCACGCAAATATGCAGGTTGGCCTTGTTGCCGAGTGGCCCCATATTTGCGAGAATTAGTACGAATACAGCTGTGCCGAGAGCGAGCGTCCTGCGCTCTCCTGGCACAGTTACCGGTGGCTTATGGAAAGCTCCCGATCCCTGCTTGCGATCGGGAGCTTTTCGATCATGTGATCACCGTGGCAGCCAGTCACGGTGGTCACATAATCATAAGCCCTCCCCCCTGGATTCTAAACCCCTAAAGGCTCCATAGGGTTAAAGAACCCTGGGGCTGCAACTTCTCTTATTACAGCACTAAGCCTTTTTAGGTGGCTGTAGTGAAGGTAGACATTCTCACCTATTAGTCAGTAAAGTCTGCAGTTTCATAGTTAGGTAACAAAAAGACACAAGTTCATCTAGTTAACCAATAGAAAAAACTATTAAAAAAATTAATTCATATTCCCCTAATTATCCTGAAAATTTGTGGCCTATTAAGGCCTTTGGTTCCTTGATGAACCGCTTATTATGAATTGATCCAGGTATTGTTCGGTCTGCAAATATGTCCATTTCCTGAACTGTTGGATTGCATGCGCTTCCAGGGGTTGACATGCAGATACAGTTACTTCCTGGATCCGGATTGCAACCACAGAGCCCCGCCTGTCCGCTCCGTAGCCTATAAAACGAAAGCACTTGCCACTTAGCCACACCCCCTGACGACGTCAGAACGTGTAACGAAACGCGTAGAAGGAGCTTGCGGCACGTCACGCCGCTACGGACGGGGGACACGGCGGCCATTTTCCAGGTTTGAAACCGATCCATGCCCATTACAGGAGATCCCACATGACACACTCTGCTGATCTCGGCCGAATGTAAGTTGCCAATTGTCCTTTTATGCTTAATAAACTTATGTGAGATTATTACGCTATGGGAGCTGTTTTTCTTCACATGATTGGATAATCCTTGAGGGACATGCGGGATAGATCGGTGAAAGGATATTTGAGAGATCTCCCTTGTGTAAGGTTCTGGCACTCTCAGTGCCTCCTATCACATTTATTCCGGGTGATTTCCATCTACCTAGACAGAAGAAACACATATAGGTGTGTTTCCCTTTAAGGCTGAAGCTGTCATCACCCAGCGCCGGACTAGATGGCTATTTAGGGCGTCGGTTCTCACTCACATGTGTTCGTTCAAACACCAGTACCTGGATACTAATCTTGCTTGAAGCTTCCATGCTTGCAAGCTCTCCTCGCTGACGAACCTCGCTGCGCTGATCTCTGCATCCTGCTACTGGATCATCTGCATCTCCTGAGCGATCCTTCGGCTATCGCTATTAGTGCTAAGTACCCCACAGGGGAAATCTCTATAGACTTGTACTAGGCTTACACTATTTAGCTCTGCATAGCAAGGACTGTCTTTTACATCTGCATAACTAGATTGCTAGCTCTTGAGGTTACTGCTACTATTTCCTGCACTGGGTTGATCTCTCCTGTATGCACCTGCTACTCTGTCATCTGTTATCATACATGATCGCTAACCCTTCCTGCATCCATCTGCACTGTCTCACCTCAAGTGTCTGTCACCTACCACTTCCACTCAAACCTATCCCTAAGACCTTTATCATTGTCTTACCACATGTATATAAAGTCACACTAGGAACCAGCTTAATTACTGTGTGTATTTACTTGCTGAAATAAGACCTTCCATACATGATGAGTCATTGAGGTTGGGATTGGTATCTCAGCATATCTCCTACATGACTACTGACGTGGAACTACTTCTGCAGCTGAAAATCCACACCTTATAAGAAACGCAAGGAGCGTTACACCTTGATGTGTACCCACTATTGGCTTTCTGCAATCTATGATCCCTGTAATAAGGATCATAGCGTTTCGGTAAGAGGCTGATTTATCCCTCATGGTGGTTGCTTTCTTACACTTGGGTTCTGATAGTTGAAGATCCGCATATATATGCTATTGGGGAATAAGCACTTATTCTGTGGAATCTTTCTTTTTGGAATGATCTATTTCTTTTTATATTAATATATTTATGGACTTATGGACTTATGAGTTATCCATTCCGAGATATCATAGCGCTACACCATTTTATTTATATGCTATTTTAGATCTGTTTCTCTCATTCAGGATCAGGTGTTGGCAGCTTGATTGATTGATCTATGTTTATATCCTTAATTGTATGTACTCCCATTAAGCGCAGCAATTTCTCCACATAATGTATGAACACCAGCCTGTTACAATATGTTTTTTTATATGCAACTATTGCAATTTCCTGGATTTAACTTAATATCAGCCTCTTGTAATCCTGTATACAGCAGAAATCACACTGGGAGAGGAGGGGGGGGGGGGGCATCACTAGAAACCAATCAGTTGGGCCTCCTGCCCTTCTGCTGACAAGAGAACAAAGAACCCCATTAGTCTGCTGATATGCCTTTACTGTCCAATCACAGGCTGGGGGCAGGGAGGTGCTCTAGCTATATTGCATAATGACCTTGGAGAAAAGGTTGCCATCCTTACTCCACTATATGTGTAAATCTCAGGAGTGGGTGGACAGAAAACTATTTCTTAGGCAGAAAAAAAGCAGGTCTTGTTTATCTTTTCAACAGTATATTTAGCATTTTTAATACATATATAACAGCATACATTGGTGTGTTTTATACCTGCCTGAAGTTCAGCTTCAATTATACACCTTTTATAAATAAATTATACTATGACAAACATAATTCAAGATGTGACTCTATTTTATTTCAACTGGGCTGCCAATGCAATCACAACACATATTATATGTCACACAGAAGGACACAAGGCTAGTGATATTATTCTTGTGATATTTCTAGATTTGTTGTGATGTGTTGTACTCTGGTCGTGTCCACTTAGTGACAACCTTAGCTGCTCTCCTCCAGGCTATGCTTATCAAACAGATATTCGCCCATGCCATTCTGGGGGACACCTAGCCGCTTCAGGTTGGTGATGTGGTCTCCAATCTTCTTCATGCGTTTCACATGTTCCCTCAGATTCTCAGACTCCAAGAGGTCACAAAGCTAGGGGTGAAAGATAACAAAAATTAGTTAGTGACATTTTAAACTATATGGATGTAAAACCCTTATTGTAATATTGTCAGAATGAAATGGCTTTTTAAAAGTATTTTTATGGCCTAGGGTTTAGGGCTTGTTCACATTACCTGCACAGGAAAACAATCTATGTCCCCACGCTGGCTAGTGTCCATGCTGTATGGGCTTCAGGGGGCAGAGTCTCGTGTTTTTATAATGCAAGGAACCATTTAACTCTTTATCTTTTTTTCTCTAACTCTATTGAAATGTCACAGAGTGATGTTTCACTAATTTCTATGCACATGGACACCCAGCTTTGTTGCACCGCGAGAAAGGTAGACATGCTGCAGATTTGTCTCCCATTCAAGCCCAGGGATATATGGAGAGCACACTAGTGAGCACAGGGCTCTAGTGTAAAGAAGCTCAGCAAGTGCTCTATCTTGGCCTAGGCCAACAAGGCCCAGGCCTAGGGCGGCACTTTGCAGGGGGGCAGCAAAAAGCTGCACCCTGCAGGAAAAAAAACAGCCTCCTCCCGGCACAAAAAGGGTCCCCGCCGGCTTGCGCTACACTTTTTGTATAGTGCCACTCTTGCGTGGTGAATTGGGCCAGAGGGCAGGGTCCAGGAGGCAAATCAGTCTGGTACCCCCATAAAGCGGTCACAGTGCATAAAGCGGTCACACTGCTACCTACCAGTATGATAATACCGGCCGGTCAGGACATTCGGACAGACCGTAGGCCGCCGACCACACTTAATACAACTGGCCCGACGGCCGCCAATGCTAATAGGTGTGGCATTGCAGCCAAATGCTCCGCCTACTCTTCTCTGCCCCCAGGCACTGATGGGCACTCATATGCTGCACTAATGGACGCTAATAGGCTGTACTGATGGGCACTAATATGCTACTCTAATGACCACTGATGAGGGGGCAATGGTGGGTACTGATAAACTGCACTGATGGGCACTAATGAGGCTGTACTGATAAGGCAGCACTGATATGCTGCACTGATGGGCACTGTTGAGGCTGCACTGATGAGGCTGAACTTATGGGAACTGATGAGGCTGCACTGATAGACTGTGGTCTGTGGTTTACAGATGACAGGGCAGGAAGGGGTGTGGCCTTTATAGGAAGGGGTGGGTCATATTTATATTAGGGGGTGCACAAGTTTAGTCAGGCCTAGGGCAGCAAAAAACCTAAATACGCCACTAAGCTCAGCCCTCTCCCTGTGATGGCCCTATGCACCTAGGAGGATATGGAGAACATTCTAGTGAGCACAGGGCTCTAGTGTAAAGAAGCTCAGCCCTCTCCCTGTGATGGCCCTATGCACATAGGAAGATATGGAGAACACTCTAGTGAGCACAGGGCTCTAGTGTAAAGAAGCTCAGCCCTCTCCCTGTGATGGCCCTATGCACATGGGAAGATATGGAGAACACTCTAGTGAGCACAGGGCTCTAGTGTAAAGAAGCTCAGCCCTCTCCCTGTGATGGCCCTATGCACCTAGGAGGATATGGAGAACACTCTAGTGAGCACAGCATTCTAGTGTTGAGGAACTCAGCCCTCGCTCTGATTAACCTATGCACCAAGGTATATTTGGAGAACACACTAATGAGCACAAGACTAGTGTAGAGAGGACCATATGTGTGTGCAGGGGGGTGTGCCGTGTGTTCCTGGGCACACCCTAATCCTGGGATCGGCAACCCATCGATCATGGGCCGGTGATGGGTAGACCATAATACTTTCTTGCCAATTCCTGGAACCTGGACAAGAGGGAAGGCCTTTACTGAATCTGATCTGTATTTTCCTCCTATAGCCACTAAAAATAATCTTTTTCTCCTCTCTGTCCTGCCAGCATCCAGAGGCTGGAGGAGGAAAATACAGTGGATCTGTACCAGTATATACCATCCCCGCCTCCCCTACTGTTCCTGTTCCTTTTCTTATTTCAATACCAATCACTCACCATGTTCATTCATAACTGAATCATAGTAAACTGTGTTTCCGATGCTTCAGTTTGTGAATGAACAGAAAGCTGCTCAGCGCAGAGCACTTCCTATTCATTCACTGTCCAGTGCAGCTGAGGCTACAGAGAAAGGGACTGGGAAATCTCTGTCCCCAGTCCCTTTCTTTGTCTCAAAAGCGAGACATCATGGGTCTAATTAGCCCCCTGATATTTCCCCTAAGCCCCCCAATGGGGCTCCTAAAAAATAAAAATAATTAAACAATAAAATAATAAATAACTGCTTCACCATTCACTGGCTGAAAGTGCTGATCGGATGCCGATCGGCAGACCTTTTTTTGTTATGCTCCTTTCTACAGAAGCAGGACATTTGGCTTGCTTCTGTCAGACCAGCTGCTGTACACCTGGGCTGAATGTCAGTCGGTTTCTATTGGATATCACCCGATATTCATCCCGTGTGTACGGTGTCTAAAGAATAAACATGCTAGTCAGACAACTAGTTCTTTTAATAGGAGAAAAGGAGTTCACAAGTGGCAGGCTATATTTTCTTCCCAGCACTGTATTTTGTAATCTTTTAGATAGGGGGGGATCAGTGCATGTGTAAAACGTTGATTATTCTTTTACATACTGAGCCTATTACTCAGATTCCAATTCAGAATACATTATATATTCCTAGGGGAATTATTAGGATACAGTCTCATTCAACAATCTACAGTCTACAAACAGGGCCAGATTAACGTAGGGGCTATTGGAGCTGCAGCTCCAGGCCTCTACCTTAATATAGGCCCCGGGTTGGCCATATTCACTGTTACCGCTCTTCTGTCACTTGTAAACACAGAAGTCTGGCTTCTATGCTCGCTTCCCCAGGCAGCTCCCTCAGAACCTCCCCACACAGCACGAAGGCCGGACAAGGAGGGACAGTTGCCGATGCATGGATGTGTTTATGGGCTTCAGAGACAGCATCCCATGTTGAATTAGGCATGCATGGCTGCACCCTTCCTCCTCTGGGTGCATGCCAAGGCACGGCCCTTAAGGCCCTTCAAAATCCTCAGCACCAAGCCCATGATGCTCTTAATCCGGCCCGGTCTACAAATCACAATAATGAAAGGAACAAGACACAATACCAAACAATAAAATTACCATTACCATTATATCATTTTCTGGGGAATTCCCTCTATAACCACAAGTTGGACCTTGTGTTCACTATGGTCAGATATTGTAGATGTTCTAGCTTGGTCATTCAGGAAAGTGGAAGAGTAGGAGAACACTTATGGCTCATTTCCACTGAGCTTTTCTGGTTCGGTTCGGTATGGTACGCTATTTATGCCGTTTCCATTGTGAATGGTACCCTAATTCCGAACCGTACCGTACCACTTTTTTGGGACCCTTTCGTTGGGGTACCAAGCACATTAGTACCGTACCAACAGGGTGGAGCTACACTCTGCAGAACTTTGATTGGTTGACAGAGAATCGTCTATCACAGCTTTCCTGCTACACCACGCCTATCATGAAAGGGTACTATTGGCAGTGGAAACGCAAGGTGTACCGTTCCGAACCGTGCCGTACTGAACCGAACCGTACCGTACCACTCAGTGGAAACGAGGCATTAGTATGGGAATTTGTTCTCAGATAACTTCCCATCACCCATACTGTGCTGAATGGATTCTATAACAAACTTTCTGTGGTGTTTGTCTTTCATAACTCAATCAAAAGAGATTTTCTTTCACTATGATAACACTGGAAAACAAATTATCACTTAAAGCGGAGTTCCACCCATTTTTGTGTTTATTATAAGTCAGCAGCTCCAAAAAGTTTGGCTGCTGACTTTTAATGAACTGACACTCACCGGTCCCACGGTCCAGCGATGCGGCCGGCGGGAGCCTCGTTTTCCTCCCTCTTCTCCCCACGGCGCCGGCATGTCTAGTGTGGGCACCCGGCTGTGACAGCTTGTGGCTTCACAGCGGGGTGTGCGCTGCACATGCGCGAGTTGCGCTGCGCGTTTTAGGTGAATGTGCAATCTTCTGGGACCTGTGATGTGTCCCAGAAGAATTCAGGGAGGGAGGGGGAGAGGAGAACTAGGAAGTGGAAGAGGGTACCTGTCAAATCTAGGTACCCGCTTAACCCCCCCCCCCCCAAAAAAAAATGACATGCCAAATGTGGCATGTCAGGGGGTCAGGAGGCCTTAAAGCAGAAGTTTCATTTTGGGAGGAACTCTGCTTTAAGTACTGGCTGCTACTGGAGCAGAATGAGAGGAAAAGGGAAGGCTGTATAGCCCCCTTTTCCTCATGGGAGAGTGGCGGGAAAGGAGTTTAGATTTAGGTTAATCATTATTTTCCCTCCTTTTTTCCTCAGGGAAAAAGGGGGAGGGAAGAATAGGTTATCCTGAGGGAAACAGCTGTTGTGGGTGGTCCCATAGCTTTGCAGGGGTCAGAGCACCTGTAGGAAGAGAGATCAGCTGTGGAAGTTTCTAGAGCCCTCTGGGGACCCTATATAAAGAGGGGATCGCCTCAGAGGGGCTCATTCGCCTCAGAAGACTCGACCAGTGGAGTTCCCCAACCCCCCCCCCCCCTCCCTTGCCGTGGCTGTTTTTATGTGGTGGGTCACCTTTGCTTTTAGCAAAGGGGGACAGTTTTTACTATATATTTGGAAGTGATGATTTTATCCGAGTTTTTTATTTATGCAGCCAAGTGTTGTATGTTTTTATCCTATATTTATTAAACGTTTTAAAACCAATAATAAACGGCCGCAGCCAATTATTTTCCACAAGTACAGTTGTCTGCCTCTTTTTATCTTAGATAAGAATTTAGAATAAGAAATCCTGCCTACTGTCTACAGAACAGACTAATTTCAAAATAGGTTTCCATATAACCACTACCTGATGTTGCTTGAAATTGTTATTTTTACTTACATGGGGATCTTTTCTATCAGTTGCCACATTATGCAATTCCAGTAGAGCCTGATTAACATTCTTCTCCAGATTCAGAGCTGTCTGCATGGCCTCCAGGGTGCTTCCCCAAGTGTCCTGGTCAGGTTTCTGAGGAATACAATATCACAAGGACCATTAGAATGTTATATCAATACGAATATCCGGCCAAACCTTTTATTTCATTTTGGATAGAATCAGGAAGAGTTGTCAGTCTTTCAGTTTTTGCTGTTAACATTGGGGAGATGTCACCTCATTTCCCTCTGTAACAGGTTATCACCAGGAGGAGGAAGGTTAGAGCCTCTGACAGTTCTCTTTGGCTTTGTCCTCTTGTCACAGTGATACTCATTCCCTTAATTTCTGGTGTTGAAAACCATTTATCATTTTCCTTCCACTTTACAATTATGTGCCACTTTGTGTTGGTCTATCACATAAAATCCCAATAAAATGTGTAGCACTGCCCTTGTTGAAGAATGCCACTTTTGGATTCCCCTGGGTTACCCATAGCAGCTGCTTGCAGAAATATTAATACTTTAAGTTCTTGGCTTAGTCAATGATCAGTCTAGGGATGTTGTTTTTGTTGTTTTATTTATATTGGGATAGGAAAAGGGCTGAATGGGATACTCCAACTGTTAACTATTCACAATGCTGAGGACTTCTAACTTGAGAATGCGGCAAGTCCGCTACTTTATCCTGCCACTTGAATGAAGATGAGGTAAGTGTTCCTATTTGCGTTTATCTTCAGGGTACTCCCCCAGTACCCCCTTTCTCTGTTTTAGCTGACACCACTCCACTGACTCTACACTCCGGAGTGGTCCCCTTCCCGGACAAACCCTTGGGCAAGATCCTCTGTACTCACGATACTGTTTTTCCAGAGTCTCGCAGTGCCCCAACTCCTCCAGTCAGCTCTCCTGGACCTCTGGATTCAGCCTCGCTCCTATGGCTCACCAGGCCGATTGCCTGTGGCCATCACCAACTGCGACAGAAGAGGAGGCAGCCACCACCCTCCTTCTGGGACTTTGCTTCCCGCCAAAAGACCTCATGTGCCCATGGCTTTTTATACCCTGCCCCATAATGCACCAAGATTAACTGTCCATGCCAGTCCCTGGGGCAGTATCAAAAGCCTGTGTGTCATTGGTTAGGTTTCCTCCAGCATCCTATGTGCCTCCCCATTGGATCAGCTGGGGACACTCCCTAAGACCAGATGAATCACACACTGAGCACACCAAGCAGACCTAACTCGCAGATCCTGCTCTCTGTTAAGCAGAGAACAATATAGATTTTGCCTGCTGCTCCTCTGACAGAGCCAAAATTATACTCTCAACCTAGCACCTGACTAGGAGGGTGCTACAAATGCATTTACATTTTTGGTTGTAGGGTAAGGTATGAATACTTTTTTAAGGCACTATATAAGGGATCATTTCTACTAGAATCATAGACCGCAATAAAACCTTGACAGCCATTTTGACCAAGTTGAAAATTTTAACCAAACATTGGGTTTTAATAATAATACAAATTTGAGATGTTGATATACAGCGTAGGTCAATAAATAAGTAAATCACTTGTACTTGAAAGGAGATATGGTATATTAATCACTTTATTGTGATCCTCAGCATTCTGTTTCACCTCACCTTGATCTCCTGAAGAAGAGCACGTCCCCCACGCATGTTCTGGCACTTAAGGAACTTCTCAGCGTG
Source organism: Pelophylax lessonae (assembly GCF_965119305.1). Lineage (NCBI taxonomy): Eukaryota > Metazoa > Chordata > Amphibia > Anura > Ranidae > Pelophylax > Pelophylax lessonae. Next base: position 96,328,055 of record NC_138779.1, read on the forward strand.
CTCTCGCTCCTCGTGGCTCAATTCCTTGAAGAACTCAGACACATGATGTAGTGCCACATCGTCACGATCAAAATAATATGCCTTAAAATCAAAGAGTCAAGATTGTCAAATATCTCCATTATACATCCCATTCTCCCTAAATATAATTTTTTATTTAAAAAAATAATTTTTAACCAAAATATCAGAGCTTGTGGTTTTGACATATTTCAGTGAGCCCCAGAAATCTCAGTAAGCTTTCTGCGTGCCAAAGCTATTTTTGATGCAGAGGTAGCAGAATGTAGACACCTACAGTATACCTGCTAAGCTTTTAGGCAGTTTCTTCTTTGCCAGGCTGCCTATAATGGAATCAGGAGTAGGGGATAACATTCTACTGACCAAACCTGGCCATGCACGGATCAAAATTTGTTTCAAAGGTGGCCCTGGTTTGACAAAAGTTGATTTTTTTAAAAAGATTTTTGATCAAGGAGCCAGGCAGAAAATTGTCAGATGAATAGCAGCTGCATTCAATCTGATACAGACAGGCACTGTTAGGATATTCTGATAGCTGTTGGGGTTGGCTGTCAGAAAGCAGTAACTGACACGCTGTTTAGTGTGGATGGGGGATCCTAGTGGTTCCTCTAGTTCAGGGATGCATGGTGCACGGCTGAACAAGAGAATTTCTAAAGCAGAGCTAAATCAACATGATCTATTTTTATTCCTTATGCTGCTATCCTTAGTAAATAGATAGGAAGGTATATTATATTTATATAATATACACTATATATATATATATATATATTGTTACTTGTTTTAAACTTTTTTTTTTTTTTTTTTTTACATTTCTTCAGTTGCTTTCTGGTTTCGGCCCACACTACCTAGAGTGCTACAACGCAAGGTTTTGGGCCCCAACGAGCTGCCCAGCTGCAGGCTGAGTACACGTGGACTGCTGACTGTTGCTGAGGTAAATGTTTGGAGGTACTCTCTGACCCCTTAGCTAGGTCACCCTTTTTAGGTTAACCACTTGCGCCCCATTCAAAGTATATTTACTGCTGGCAGGCGTCAGCTGCAGGCTGGGAAACATACTTGTGCATTGCAACATAGTTCTGGGTTTCGGGCACAAGTGTGCGTGCCCCCTGCTAACCTGTGCTGTGACTGGCCACAGCAAAAGTCTGTCAGTAGGATACAGCCAATAAATATGGCTGTATACCTGCTGTTGAGCTGTGGCCAATCACAGCACAGACCTCTGTGTATTTATAAACAGAAAACACAGGATCTGGCCGTTTTCTTCCTCCCTGATCTCTTTTTGTTCAGGGAGAGAAACCAGACAGATTCTGTGTGAATACAAGCAGCACATATACACTTGCTAGGCACATTTAATTGATTTCCCTCCAAAGTTAACCCTTTGATTGCCCTGTCACCCTGCCTAGTCATTAGTACAGAGATAGTGTACAGTGTTATCACTGTATTAGTGTCACTCGCGGCCTCAGAGTCAGTTAGCCGGTGTCAGTGGCAGACTGCCCGCCACACTATCACAGTCACACTAGAGGTTGCTGATCACAGCCTTTACTAGTATAGTGTATGTATGGATCGTTTTTTTTTTATCACAATCAGAACTAAACAAGTGTCCTCAATAGTATAGTGTCCCTAAAAATTCAGTTTGGTTTTTACCAGACATGTAGCAGAACACATTTTGGCCTAAATTTATGAAGAAATTAGATTTTATTGGATAAATACATTTTGGCCTAAATTCATGAGGAAATTTGATTTCATTGGATATGTTTTATAACAGAAAGTAGAAAATATATATACATATTTTTAAATAGGTATTTTTTGGAATAAAAAAAAACCCAGTGGTGATCAAATTGCAGTTTGCTAAACATCTCTTAATCACTACGATATTACTGTTTGACTGTTAACTGCTGTTATATTCTATAAACAGGTCTGTCTCACTTTCTGGTGTATATGTGTTGCTGTGTTTTGGGGCTGTTTATATGCACAGGTGTCTGCATCCATATCCTCAGCCCAACCAGGTTTGTCTGAGAATACAGAGCTGTTCGCAGAGTCGTGGGCTCAAGAACAGAGGGCCCGAAACACCAAGTGGCTACTTTGGTGCTAAGCGCTACACTGACAACATTCCTCTTGTCTACAGAGTATACATTAGCTGTCTTGAAAGTTTACATTTGTAATCTATTCAATCTATCATTTAAAAATATAACTTAATCCTGCTCTGTCCTGCCTAAAGCCCCCTTTCTCACTGGGCAGATCCGCTTGGTGGATTCCGCTAGCTCAGTGGGGATCACTCTGTTGATCCCTGCTGAGCAGGTGGGTAACAGGTCCATCTATTCTCACTGTGCAAAGACAGACCTGTCAGAGTCCTGCTCTCCTCTATGTCCATTTTCATCCGATCCGACCCGCTGGACAGATGGCGAACGTATCACCATCCGAATGTTCGGCTGACATCCACCTCTCCATAGAGGAGAATGGGTGGCTCGATCAGGTCGTTTTTCAGGCGGACCTGATCGGTCCGATCGTGTGAAAGGGGCCTTATGGATGAAAAGGGATTTCTTATAAATTGACAGCATTGTTTTCTTACAGGATATAAATTACTGGTAAGTTGTTATATATAGGGTCACATTACATTTCATTTTTATTATTTTTCAGGGTCAGGCAGAAATCTTTCTGTTGTCATTCTTGAGGAGATGTCTGCCTGACTATGGCAAATCGGATACAGGTCATTCATGTGATCACTTTCAGGCAATTTTAAACCACACTCAAACAGCCATAGCAATAAAAATAATCTGATGAATGCAACCTTCCATCAACAGTTCGTATCAACGCCATGAAATGATCTAAAGTGTAGGCAGTAAGTTACCTTGAACAGTTTGATTGTTTTTAAGATTGAAATCAATGGGTCCAAATTGCCTAAAAACTGACAGTATATGGCTAGTATTACAGTAGGTAAAAATGCTTGGTTTTCATGTTGATTTTTTTTAGGAAACATAACATTTTTGTGTTTCCATATCTCAAAAATGTATGTATAACCGTTTACCATAAATAAAATCCATATTCCTTTAAAGGTTATATAGACTTACCAGGGACAGGTAGGTATAAGATGCATACATCTTCAGGTTGACCATGCGGTTAACAGCGGCTTCGCAGTCATGGCTGTAGTTCTGGCGCAGTTGAGAGTTCATCTTGCTGCAGAGGTATTCTTAAAGAAAATTGAAGAATAGAAGTGAGCTTTTAGTGCCAGAGAAGGTTCCGTTCAATCACTGTTGAAGCAAGAACACTTTCAGAATGTGACTTCCCAAACAGTGTGGGGACTTTTATACTGTGTGGCTCCTGTCACTGCGCAGTGCGCACACACTAATGAATACATTCTATTTCTGCTGATTCACCTGAGCCTCCCAGCCTGAATTGGCTAGTGTTACAGAGAACAATACATCATTTTTGCAAGTCATCCTATATTCTCCAGAGTGGAAAATGTTACAATGCTCTTTTCTTTTATTTTTTATTCTATATCCTCCTTTAATACCAGAAAGTCTAACCTTTTCCTAAATTAATTTAAAACCATGGAAAGAAAGCTTTGGAATTATTAGAATTTTCTTTTAGGTATGTATGCTTACAGCCTGCAGGTGGCACTGTTGCTTTTGTTGCATATAAATCAATTTGTAACAGAGGGTGACGGTTGGCTATACAGCGTTTTATATTTTTTTGGGCACAGTTCAAAAAAAATAATACATGCTATCTACAGCAGTGTTTTTCAACCTTTTTCAACCAAGGCACCCTTTAAAATCTGACAGAATCTTGAGGCACACCAACCAAAAATGTCGAACTTGCATATCCATTTGCTTCTGTGTGGGAGCACTGAGGAATAGGGGAGTGCATTACATTTTTTTTTGTCTTATTTATTTTACTTTTTTTTTTTCACTGTCCCTTTTTAATTTTATACATTTTTTTATCATTTTTATTCCTTTTACAATGAATGTAAACATATTTGTAATAGAAATAGGGATGACAGGTCCTCTTTATGGAGAGATCGGGGGTCAAAAAGACCCCAAAACTCTCCTTTACCTTTTGAAAGCAAAAAACCAAAAAAAAAATACATTTTTGATCTTTTGCTTTAAAAAAACAAATTGTTTACTCCTTCCAGCTTGGACTGGAAGTGATGTCATGACGTCGCTCCGGCAAGGTCATAGAGGGGATCAAAGAGGATCAACTCTTTCATTGCCTCGGGGACTAGCTGGCTGCACCATTGGATTGTTTGTTGGGTGAGCAGGTGGGAAGGGGGGACATCCCCTGCTGCCGCTTCTGAAAGCGTTCCATTGGCTCATGAGCCAATTGGAATGCTTTCATGAGAAAGCTAGCTGCCAGCTGTAAAAAACAATACAGAGGTTATGGCTGAAAAACTTCAGCCATAACCCTGTTAAACCATTTAAAAGCTGCAACATATATATATACGTATTGCAGTCTTGAAGTGGGGAAAAAAAAAACCTACATAACTTGTTACAATTAGGGCACTTTCACAGTGATTCACTGCAGTTTGGCTGCAGAGCGGGTGTAGTACAGGATACACGTTGTTTTCATATGCATTACCTGTGGTTTCTCATAAACATCTATTTTGTCCTACATTCTTGTTGCATTTTTTGAAAGCACACCAAAAATGAGGGACATAATAGAAGTCTATGGGAAACCGCAGGTAACACACATGAACTACACCTCTGCTGCGGCCAAACCGCAGTAGATGTGCAAGCAGAATACAATAAAAAAAAAAATGTGCAAACGGAATACAATATAAAAAAACGTATAGTTACCAATATCAGTAATTTAATACAGTAATTAAAACCAACATACATCTCTTTATATATATATATATATATATATATATATTAGTATAAGCAAAGCAATCACCATTCAAAGGTTAAAAATCCTGTACCTCACAGAGCTCAGAGGAGCTCAAATGCAACCACTGAAGAGTATCCACCCCGGTTTTTCTCCCCTCTTCACGTTCAGCTTTGCCTCCCCTAGGGAAAAGCACGGCATCCAGCCTCTCGCGGTTTGAACATCCCAGCAAGCCCTTGCTTGTACGCCCGACCTGCCCATAGCAACCAATTACGTCATCAGTCGGCAAGACGCGGCCGGGAGGCCCGCACAGCTTCCCGAGTGCCCATAGCAGCGGGAAGTGAGGTTTAGACAGCAGACCGACACAGCTTTAACAACCAACTGGCCAGCAGTGATTATTGAGCAGCCAGCTGCCTAAGTTGGGGTCATTTTGCCGCGGCACAATGGTTGAGAAACCCTAAACTACAGTATATACTGTATTTACTAGCAAAATGTTCACAGCCACTCCAGTCAAATTTGCAGTACATTTGTGTGGAAAGGAACAATTTTATGCAAAGTAGGGCCCGGTAAAAAAATTTAAGTTTACCGTTAAATTACTGTCAGAGCAGTGAAAATGTGGAACTCTGTTCCCCAGAAACAGCCATTAGCACAGAATGTGGAAATTCTGATGGGGTAGGGAAATATGATAGAACACCGGAAATGACGTAGGTTGGTTAATCTGATGGGGTAGGGAAATCTGATAGAACACCGGAAATGACGAAGGTTGGAAAATCTGATGGGGTTGGGAAATCTGATAGAACACCGGAAATGACAGAAATTACATAAGTAGGGAAATCTAATAGAACACCGGAAATTACGAAAATGACATAGGTTGGAAAATCTGATGGGGTTGGGAAATCTGATAGAACACCGGAAATGACTTAGGTTGGAAAATCTGACGGGGTAGAGAAATTTGATAGAACACCGGAAATGACGTAGGTTGGTTAATCTGATAGGGTAGGGAAATCTGATAGAACACCAGAAATGACGTAGGTTGGAAATTCTGATGGGGTAAGGAAATCTGATAGAACACCGGAAATGAAGTAGGTTGGGAAATCTGATGGGGTAGGGAAATCGGATAAAACACCGGAAATGACAGAAATTACATAGGTAGGGAAATCGAATAAATCTGAAAGAACACCGGAAATGACAGAAATTACATAGGTAGGGAAATCGAATAGAACACCGGAAATTACATAGGTAGGGAAATCTAATAGAACACCGGAAATGACGTAGGTGGGGAAATCTGATGGGGTAGGGATATCTGATAGAACACCAGGATTGACAGAAATTACATAGGTAGGAAAATCTAATAGAACAGCGGAAATAAAGGAAATGACATAGGTAGAACACCTGATAGAAAAACGGAAATGACGTAGGTTGGAAATTCTGATGGGGTAGGGAAATATGATAGAACACCGGAAATGACGTAGGTTGGGAAATCTGATAGAACACCAGAAATGACGAAGGTTGGAAAATCTGATGGGGTTGGGAAATCAGATAGAACACCGGAAATGACAGAAATTACATAGGTAGGGAAATCTAATAGAACACCGGAAATTACGGAAATGACATGTGTAGAACACCTGATAGAACACCGTAAATGACGTAGGTAGGGAAATCTGATGGGGTATGGAAATCTGATACAACACCGGAAATGACAGAAATTACATAAGTAGGGAAATCTAATAGAACACCGGAAATTACGAAAATGACAGAGGTTGGAAAATCTGATGGGGTTGGGAAATCTGATAGAACACCGGAAATGACGAAGGTTGGAAAATCTGACGGGGTAGAGAAATCTGATAGAACACCGGAAATGACTTAGGTTGGAAAATCTGACGGGGTAGAGAAATCTGATAGAACACCAGAAATGACGTAGGTTGGAAAATCTGATGGGGTTGGGAAATCTAATAGAACACCAGAAATGAAGTAGGTTGGAAATTCTGATGGGGTAGGGAAATCTGATAGAACACCGGAAATGACGTAGGTTGGGAAATCTGATGGGGTAGGGAAATCTGATAAAACACCGGAAATGACAGAAATTACATAGGTAGGGAAATCTAATAGAACACCGGAAATTACGGAAATTACATGGGTAGAACACCTGATAGAACACCGGAAATGACGTAGGTTGGGAAATCTGATGGGGTAGGGAAATCTGATAAAACACCGGAAATGACAGAAATGACATAAGTAGGGAAATCTAATACAACACCGGAAATTACGAAAATGACATAGGTTGGAAAATCTGATGGGGTTGGGAAATCTGATAGAACACCGGAAATGACTTAGGTTGGAAAATCTGACGGGGTAGAGAAATCTGATAGAACACCAGAAATGACGCAGGTTGGAAATTCTGATGGGGTAAGGAAATCTGATAGAACTCCGGAAATGACGTAGGTTGGGAAATCTGATGGGGTAGGGAAATCGGATAAAACACCGGAAATGACAGAAATTACATAGGTAGGGAAATCTAATAGAACACCGGAAATTACGGAAATTACATAGGTAGGGAAATCTAATAGAACACCGGAAATGACGTAGGTTGGGAAATCTGATGGGGTAGGGATATCTGATAGAACACCAGGATTGACAGAAATTACATAGGTAGGGAAATCTAATAGAACAGCGGAAATAAAGGAAATGACATAGGTAGAACACCTGATAGAACAACGGAAATGACGTAGGTTGGAAATTCTGATGGGGTAGGGAAATCTGATAGAACACCGGAAATGACGAAGGTTGGAAAATCTGATGGGGTTGGGAAATCTGATAGAACACCAGAAATGACGTAGTTTGGAAATTCTGATGGGGTAAGGAAATCTGATAGAACACCGGAAATGAAATAGGTTGGGAAATCTGATGGGGTAGGGAAATCTGATAAAACACCGGAAATGACAGAAATTACATAGGTAGGGAAATCTAATAGAACACCGGAAATTACGGACATGACATGGGTTGGAAAATCTGATGGGGTTGGGAAATCTGATAGAACACCGGAAATGAAGAAGGTTGGAAAATCTGACGGGGTAGAGAAATCTGATAGAACACCGGAAATGACTTAGGTTGGAAAATCTGACGGGGTAGAGAAATCTGATAGAACACCAGAAATGACGTAGGTTGGAAATTCTGATGGGGCAAGGAAATCTGATAGAACACCGGAAATTACGTAGGTTGGGAAATCTGATGGGGTAGGGATATCTGATAGAACACCAGAATTGACAGAAATTACATAGGTAGGGAAATCTAATAGAACAGCGGAAATAAAGGAAATGACATAGGTAGAACACCTGATAGAACAACGGAAATGACGTAGGTTGGAAATTCTGATGGGGTAGGGAAATCTGATAGAACACCGGAAATGACGTAGGTTGGGAAATCTGATGGGGTAGGGAAATCCGATAAAACACCGGAAATGACAGAAATTACATAGGTAGGGAAATCTAATAGAACACCGGAAATTACGGAAATGACATAGGTTGGAAAATCTGATGGGGTTGGGAAATCTGATAGAACACCGGAAATGACTTGGGTTGGAAAATCTGACGGGGTAGAGAAATCTGATAGAACACCAGAAATGACGTAGGTTGGAAATTCTGATGGGGCAAGGAAATCTGATAGAACACCGGAAATTACGTAGGTTGGAAATTCTGATGGGGTAAGGAAATCTGATAGAACACCGTAAATGACGTAGGTAGGGAAATCTGATGGGGTAGGGAAATCTGATAAAACACCGGAAATGACAGAAATTACATAAGTAGGGAAATCTAATAGAACACCGGAAATGACATGTGTAGAACACCTGATAGAACACCGTAAATGACGTAGGTAGGGAAATCTGATGGGGTATGGAAATCTGATACAACACCGGAAATGACAGAAATTACATAAGTAGGGAAATCTAATAGAACACCGGAAATGACTAAGGTTGTAAAATCTGATGGGGTTGGGAAATCTGATAGAACACCTGAAATGACTTAGGTTGGAAAATCTGACGGGGTAGAGAAATCTGATAGAACACCGGAAATGACGTAGGTTGGTTAATCTGATGGGGTAGGGAAATCTGATAGAACACCAGAAGTGACAGAAATTACATAGGTAGGGAAATCTAATAGAACAGCGGAAATTACATAGGTAGGGAAATCTAATAGAACACCGGAAATGACGTAGGTTGGGAAATCTGATGGGGTAGGGATATCTGATAGAACACAGGAATTTACAGAAATTACATAGGTAGGGAAATCTAATAGAACAGCGGAAATAAAGGAAATAACATAGGTAGAACACCTGATAGAACACCGGACATGACGTAGGTTGGTCAATCTGATGGGGTAGGGAAATCTGATAGAACACCGGAAATTACGAAGGTTGGAAAATCTGATGGGGTTGGGAAATCTGATAGAACACCGGAAATGACGTAGGTTGGGAAATCTGATAGGGTAGGGAAATCTGATAAAACACCGGAAATGACAGAAATTACATAGGTAGGGAAATCTAATAGAACACCGGAAATGACATGTGTAGAACACCTGATAGAACACCGTAAATGACGTAGGTAGGGAAATCTGATGGGGTATGGAAATCTGATACAACACCGGAAATGACAGGAATTACATAAGTAGGGAAATCTAATAGAACACCGGAAATTACGAAAATGACATAGGTTGGAAAATCTGACGGGGTTGGGAAATCTGATAGAACACCGGAAATGACTTAGGTTGGAAAATCTGACGGGGTAGAGAAATCTGATAGAACACCGGAAATGACGTAGGTTGGAGATTCTGATGGGGTAAGGAAATCTGATAGAACACCGGAAATGACGTAGGTTGGAAAATCTGATGGGGTTGGGAAATCTGATAGAACACCGGAAATGACGAAGGTTGGAAAATCTGATGGGGTTGGGAAAATCTGATAGAACACCAGAAATGACGTAGGCTGGGAATTCTGATGGGGTAGGGAAATCTGATAAAACACCGGAAATGACAGAAATTACATAGATAGGGAAATCTAATAGAACACCAGAAATTACGGAAATGACATGGGTAGAACACCTGATAGAACACCGTAAATGATGTAGGTAGGGAAATCTGATGGGGTATGACGTAGGCTGGAAATTCTGATGGGGTAGGGAAATCTGATAAAACACCGGAAATGACAGAAATTACATAGATAGGGAAATCTAATAGAACACCAGAAATTACGGAAATGACATGGGTAGAACACCTGATAGAACACCGTAAATGATGTAGGTAGGGAAATCTGATGGGGTAGGGAAATTGATAAAACACCGGACATGACAGAAATTACATAGGTAGGGAAATCAAATAAATCTGAAAGAACACCGGAAATGACAGAAATTACATAGGTAGGGAAATCTAATAGAACTCCGCAAATGACGTAGGTTGGGAAATATGATGGGGTAGGGATATCTGATAGAACACCGGAATTGACAGAAATTACATAGGTAGGGAAATCTAATAGAACAGCGGAAATAAAGGAAATGACATAGGTAGAACACCTGATAGAACAACGGAAATGACGTAGGTTGGAAATTCTGATGGGGTAGGGAAATATGATAGAACACCGGAAATGACGAAGGTTGGAAAATCTGATGGGGTTGGGAAATATGATAGAACACCGGAAATGACGAAGGTTGGAAAATCTGATGGGGTTGGGAAATCTGATAGAACACCGGAAATGACGTAGGTTGGGAAATCTGATGGGGTAGGGAAATCTGATAAAACACCGGAAATGACAGAAATTACATAGGTAGGGAAATCTAATAGAACAGCGGAAATAAAGGAAATAACATAGGTAGAACACCTGATAGAACACCGGACATGACGTAGGTTGGTCAATCTGATGGGGTAGGGAAATCTGATAGAACACCGGAAATTACGAAGGTTGGAAAATCTGATGGGGTTGGGAAATCTGATAGAACACCGGAAATGACAGAAATTACATAGGTAGGGAAATCTAATAAATCTGAAAGAACACCGGAAATGACAGAAATTACATAGGTAGGGACACTGGAAATTACGGAAATTACATAGGTAGGGAAATCTAATAGAACACCGGAAATTACGTAGGTTGGGAAATCTGATGGGGTAGGGATATCTGATAGAACACCAGAATTGACAGAAATTACATAGGTAGGGAAATCTAATAGAACAGCGGAAATAAAGGAAATGACATAGGTAGAACACCTGATAGAACAACGGAAATGACGTAGGTTGGTTAATCTGATGGGGTAGGGAAATCTGATAGAACACCGGAAATGACGAAGGTTGGAAAATCTGATGGGATTGGGAAATCTGATAGAACACCAGAAATGACGTAGGTTGGAAATTCTGATGGGGTAGGGAAATCTGATAGAACACCGGAAATGACGTAGGTTGGGAAATCTGATGGGGTAGGGAAATCCGATAAAACACCGGAAATGACAGAAATTACATAGGTAGGGAAATCTAATAGAACACCGGAAATTACGGAAATGACATAGGTTGGAAAATCTGATGGGGTTGGGAAATCTGATAGAACACCGGAAATGACTTGGGTTGGAAAATCTGACGGGGTAGAGAAATCTGATAGAACACCAGAAATGACGTAGGTTGGAAATTCTGATGGGGCAAGGAAATCTGATAGAACACCGGAAATTACGTAGGTTGGAAATTCTGATGGGGTAAGGAAATCTGATAGAACACCGTAAATGACGTAGGTAGGGAAATCTGATGGGGTAGGGAAATCTGATAAAACACCGGAAATGACAGAAATTACATAAGTAGGGAAATCTAATAGAACACCGGAAATGACATGTGTAGAACACCTGATAGAACACCGTAAATGACGTAGGTAGGGAAATCTGATGGGGTATGGAAATCTGATACAACACCGGAAATGACAGAAATTACATAAGTAGGGAAATCTAATAGAACACCGGAAATGACTAAGGTTGTAAAATCTGATGGGGTTGGGAAATCTGATAGAACACCTGAAATGACTTAGGTTGGAAAATCTGACGGGGTAGAGAAATCTGATAGAACACCGGAAATGACGTAGGTTGGTTAATCTGATGGGGTAGGGAAATCTGATAGAACACCAGAAGTGACAGAAATTACATAGGTAGGGAAATCTAATAGAACAGCGGAAATTACATAGGTAGGGAAATCTAATAGAACACCGGAAATGACGTAGGTTGGGAAATCTGATGGGGTAGGGATATCTGATAGAACACAGGAATTTACAGAAATTACATAGGTAGGGAAATCTAATAGAACAGCGGAAATAAAGGAAATAACATAGGTAGAACACCTGATAGAACACCGGACATGACGTAGGTTGGTCAATCTGATGGGGTAGGGAAATCTGATAGAACACCGGAAATTACGAAGGTTGGAAAATCTGATGGGGTTGGGAAATCTGATAGAACACCGGAAATGACGTAGGTTGGGAAATCTGATGGGGTAGGGAAATCTGATAAAACACCGGAAATGACAGAAATTACATAGGTAGGGAAATCTAATAGAACACCGGAAATGACATGTGTAGAACACCTGATAGAACACCGTAAATGACGTAGGTAGGGAAATCTGATGGGGTATGGAAATCTGATACAACACCGGAAATGACAGGAATTACATAAGTAGGGAAATCTAATAGAACACCGGAAATTACGAAAATGACATAGGTTGGAAAATCTGACGGGGTTGGGAAATCTGATAGAACACCGGAAATGACTTAGGTTGGAAAATCTGACGGGGTAGAGAAATCTGATAGAACACCGGAAATGACGTAGGTTGGAGATTCTGATGGGGTAAGGAAATCTGATAGAACACCGGAAATGACGTAGGTTGGAAAATCTGATGGGGTTGGGAAATCTGATAGAACACCGGAAATGACGAAGGTTGGAAAATCTGATGGGGTTGGGAAATCTGATAGAACACCAGAAATGACGTAGGCTGGGAATTCTGATGGGGTAGGGAAATCTGATAAAACACCGGAAATGACAGAAATTACATAGATAGGGAAATCTAATAGAACACCAGAAATTACGGAAATGACATGGGTAGAACACCTGATAGAACACCGTAAATGATGTAGGTAGGGAAATCTGATGGGGTATGACGTAGGCTGGAAATTCTGATGGGGTAGGGAAATCTGATAAAACACCGGAAATGACAGAAATTACATAGATAGGGAAATCTAATAGAACACCAGAAATTACGGAAATGACATGGGTAGAACACCTGATAGAACACCGTAAATGATGTAGGTAGGGAAATCTGATGGGGTAGGGAAATTGATAAAACACCGGACATGACAGAAATTACATAGGTAGGGAAATCAAATAAATCTGAAAGAACACCGGAAATGACAGAAATTACATAGGTAGGGAAATCTAATAGAACTCCGCAAATGACGTAGGTTGGGAAATATGATGGGGTAGGGATATCTGATAGAACACCGGAATTGACAGAAATTACATAGGTAGGGAAATCTAATAGAACAGCGGAAATAAAGGAAATGACATAGGTAGAACACCTGATAGAACAACGGAAATGACGTAGGTTGGAAATTCTGATGGGGTAGGGAAATATGATAGAACACCGGAAATGACGAAGGTTGGAAAATCTGATGGGGTTGGGAAATATGATAGAACACCGGAAATGACGAAGGTTGGAAAATCTGATGGGGTTGGGAAATCTGATAGAACACCGGAAATGACGTAGGTTGGGAAATCTGATGGGGTAGGGAAATCTGATAAAACACCGGAAATGACAGAAATTACATAGGTAGGGAAATCTAATAGAACACCGGAAATGACATGTGTAGAACACCTGATAGAACACCGTAAATGACGTAGGTAGGGAAATCTGATGGGGTATGGAAATCTGATACAACACCGGAAATGACAGAAATTACATAAGTAGGGAAATCTAATAGAACACCGGAAATTACGAAAATGACATAGGTTGGAAAATCTGACGGGGTTGGGAAATCTGATAGAACACCGGAAATGACTTAGGTTGGAAAATCTGACGGGGTAGAGAAATCTGATAGAACACCGGAAATGACGTAGGTTGGAGATTCTGATGGGGTAAGGAAATCTGATAGAAATGACGTAGGTTGGAAAATCTGATGGGGTTGGGAAATCTGATAGAACACCGGAAATGACGAAGGTTGGAAAATCTGATGGGGTTGGGAAATCTGATAGAACACCAGAAATGACGTAGGCTGGGAATTCTGATGGGGTAGGGAAATCTGATAAAACACCGGAAATGACAGAAATTACATAGATAGGGAAATCTATGGAACACCAGAAATTACGGAAATGACATGGGTAGAACACCAGATAGAACACCGTAAATGATGTAGGTAGGGAAATCTGATGGGGTAGGGAAATCTGATAAAACACCGGACATGACAGAAATTACATAGGTAGGGAAATCAAATAAATCTGAAAGAACACCGGAAATGACAGAAATTACATAGGTAGGGAAATCTAATAGAACTCCGCAAATGACGTAGGTTGGGAAATATGATGGGGTAGGGATATCTGATAGAACACCGGAATTGACAGAAATTACATAGGTAGGGAAATCTAATAGAACAGCGGAAATAAAGGAAATGACATAGGTAGAACACCTGATAGAACAACGGAAATGACGTAGGTTGGAAATTCTGATGGGGTAGGGAAATATGATAGAACACCGGAAATGACGAAGGTTGGAAAATCTGATGGGGTTGGGAAATCTGATAGAACACCGGAAATGACGAAGGTTGGAAAATCTGATGAGGTTGGGAAATCTGATAGAACACCGGAAATGATGTAGGTTGGAGATTCTGATGGGGTAAGGAAATCTGATAGAACACCGGAAATGACGTAGGTTGGAAAACCTGATGGGGTTGGGAAATCTGATAGAACACCGGAAATGACGAAGGTTGGAAAATCTGATGGGGTTGGGAAATCTGATAGAACACCGGAAATGACGTAGGTTGGGAAATCTGATGGGGTAGGGAAATCTAAAAAAAACACCGGAAATGACAGAAATTACATAGGTAGGGAAATCTAATAGAACACCGGAAATGACATGTGTAGAACACCTGATAGAACACCGTAAATGACGTAGGTAGGGAAATCTGATGGGGTATGGAAATCTGATACAACACCGGAAATGACATAAATTACATAAGTAGGGAAATCTAATAGAACACCGGAAATTACGAAAATGACATAGGTTGGAAAATCTGATGGGGTTGGGAAATCTGATAGAACACCGGAAATGACTTAGGTTGGAAAATCTGACGGGGTAGAGAAATCTGATAGAACACCGGAAATTACGTAGGTTGGAGATTCTGATGGGGTAAGGAAATCTGATAGAACACCGGAAATGACGTAGGTTGGAAAATCTGATGGGGTTGGGAAATCTGATAGAACACCGGAAATGACGAGGGTTGGAAAATCTGATGGGGTTGGGAAATCTGATAGAACACCAGAAATGACGTAGGCTGGAAATTCTGATGGGGTAGGGAAATCTGATAAAACACCGGAAATGACAGAAATTACATAGATAGGGAAATCTAATAGAACACCAGAAATTACGGAAATGACATGGGTAGGACACCTGATAGAACACCGTAAATGATGTAGGTAGGGAAATCTGATGGGGTAGGGAAATCTGATAAAACACCGGACATGACAGAAATTACATAGGTAGGGAAATCAAATAAATCTGAAAGAACACCGGAAATGACAGAAATTACATAGGTAGGGAAATCTAATAGAACTCCGCAAATGACGTAGGTTGGGAAATATGATGGGGTAGGGATATCTGATAGAACACCGGAATTGACAGAAATTACATAGGTAGGGAAATCTAATAGAACAGCGGAAATAAAGGAAATGACATAGGTAGAACACCTGATAGAACAACAGAAATGACGTAGGTTGGAAATTCTGATGGGGTAGGGAAATATGATAGAAAACCGGAAATGACGAAGGTTGGAAAATCTGATGGGGTTGGGAAATCTGATAGAACACCGGAAATGACGAAGGTTGGAAAATCTGATGGGGTTGGGAAATCTGATAGAACACCGGAAATGACGTAGGTTGGGAAATCTGATGGGGTAGGGAAATCTGATAAAACACCGGAAATTACAGAAATTACATAGGTAGGGAAATCTGATAGAACACCGTAAATAACGTAGGTAGGGAAATCTGATGGGTTATGGAAATCTGATACAACACCGGAAATGACAGAAATTACATAAGTAGGGAAATCTAATAGAACACCGGAAATTACGAAAATGACATAGGTTGGAAAATCTGATGGGGTTGGGAAATCTGATAGAACACCGGAAATGACGAAGGTTGGAAAATCTGATGGGGTTGGGAAATCTGATAGAACACCAGAAATGACGTAGGCTGGAAATTCTGATGGGGTAGGGAAATCTGATAAAACACCGGAAATGACAGAAATTACATAGATAGGGAAATCTAATAGAACACCAGACTTTACGGAAATGACATGGGTAGAACACCTGATAGAACACTGTAAATGATGTAGGTAGGGAAATCTGATGGGGTAGGGAAATCTGATAAAACACCGGACATGACAGAAATTACATAGGTAGGGAAATCAAATAAATCTGAAAGAACACCGGAAATGACAGAAATTACATAGGTAGGGAAATCTAATAGAACACCGGAAATGACATGTGTAGAACACCTGATAGAACACCGTAAATGACGTAGGTAGGGAAATCTGATGGGGTATGGAAATCTGATACAACACCGGAAATGACAGAAATTACATAAGTAGGGAAATCTAATAGAACACCGGAAATTACGAAAATGACATAGGTTGGAAAATCTGACGGGGTTGGGAAATCTGATAGAACACCGGAAATGACTTAGGTTGGAAAATCTGACGGGGTAGAGAAATCTGATAGAACACCGGAAATGACGAGGGTTGGAAAATCTGATGGGGTTGGGAAATCTGATAGAACACCGGAAATGACGAAGGTTGGAAAATCTGATGGGGTTGGGAAATCTGATAGAACACCAGAAATGACGTAGGCTGGGAATTCTGATGGGGTAGGGAAATCTGATAAAACACCGGAAATGACAGAAATTACATAGATAGGGAAATCTAATAGAACACCAGAAATTACGGAAATGACATGGGTAGAACACCTGATAGAACACCGTAAATGATGTAGGTAGGGAAATCTGATGGGGTAGGGAAATCTGATAAAACACCGGACATGACAGAAATTACATAGGTAGGGAAATCAAATAAATCTGAAAGAACACCGGAAATGACAGAAATTACATAGGTAGGGAAATCTAATAGAACTCCGCAAATGACGTAGGTTGGGAAATATGATGGGGTAGGGATATCTGATAGAACACCGGAATTGACAGAAATTACATAGGTAGGGAAATCTAATAGAACAGCGGAAATAAAGGAAATGACATAGGTAGAACACCTGATAGAACAACGGAAATGACGTAGGTTGGAAATTCTGATGGGGTAGGGAAATATGATAGAACACCGGAAATGACGAAGGTTGGAAAATCTGATGGGGTTGGGAAATCTGATAGAACACCGGAAATGACGAAGGTTGGAAAATCTGATGAGGTTGGGAAATCTGATAGAACACCGGAAATGACGTAGGTTGGAGATTCTGATGGGGTAAGGAAATCTGATAGAACACCGGAAATGACGTAGGTTGGAAAACCTGATGGGGTTGGGAAATCTGATAGAACACCGGAAATGACGAAGGTTGGAAAATCTGATGGGGTTGGGAAATCTGATAGAACACCGGAAATGACGTAGGTTGGGAAATCTGATGGGGTAGGGAAATCTAAAAAAAACACCGGAAATGACAGAAATTACATAGGTAGGGAAATCTAATAGAACACCGGAAATGACATGTGTAGAACACCTGATAGAACACCGTAAATGACGTAGGTAGGGAAATCTGATGGGGTATGGAAATCTGATACAACACCGGAAATGACATAAATTACATAAGTAGGGAAATCTAATAGAACACCGGAAATTACGAAAATGACATAGGTTGGAAAATCTGATGGGGTTGGGAAATCTGATAGAACACCGGAAATGACTTAGGTTGGAAAATCTGACGGGGTAGAGAAATCTGATAGAACACCGGAAATTACGTAGGTTGGAGATTCTGATGGGGTAAGGAAATCTAATAGAACACCGGAAATGACGTAGGTTGGAAAATCTGATGGGGTTGGGAAATCTGATAGAACACCGGAAATGACGAAGGTTGGAAAATCTGATGGGGTAGGGAAATCTGATAAAACACCGGAAATGACAGAAATTACATAGGTAGGGAAATCTAATAGAACACCGGAAATGACATGTGTAGAACACCTGATAGAACACCGTAAATAACGTAGGTAGGGAAATCTGATGGGTTATGGAAATCTGATACAACACCGGAAATGACAGAAATTACATAAGTAGGGAAATCTAATAGAACACCGGAAATTACGAAAATGACATAGGTTGGAAAATCTGATGGGGTTGGGAAATCTGATAGAACACCGGAAATGACGTAGGTTGGAGATTCTGATGGGGTAAGGAAATCTGATAGAACACCGGAAATGACGTAGGTTGGAAAATCTGATGGGGTTGGGAAATCTGATAGAACACCGGAAATGACGAAGGTTGGAAAATCTGATGGGGTTGGGAAATCTGATAGAACACCAGAAATGACGTAGGCTGAAAATTCTGATGGGGTAGGGAAATCTGATAAAACACCGGAAATGACAGAAATTACATAGATAGGGAAATCTAATAGAACACCAGAAATTACGGAAATGACATGGGTAGAACACCTGATAGAACACCGTAAATGATGTAGGTAGGGAAATCTGATGGGGTAGGGAAATCTGATAAAACACCGGACATGACAGAAATTACATAGGTAGGGAAATCAAATAAATCTGAAAGAACACCGGAAATGACAGAAATTACATCGGTAGGGAAATCTAATAGAACACCGGAAATGACATGTGTAGAACACCTGATAGAACACCGTAAATGACGTAGGTAGGGAAATCTGATGGGGTATGGAAATCTGATACAACACCGGAAATGACAGAAATTACATAAGTAGGGAAATCTAATAGAACACCGGAAATTACGAAAATGACATAGGTTGGAAAATCTGATGGGGTTGGGAAATCTGATAGAACACCGGAAATGACTTAGGTTGGAAAATCTGACGGGGTAGAGAAATCTGATAGAACACCGGAAATGACGTAGGTTGGAGATTCAAGGAAATCTGATAGAACACCGGAAATGACGTAGCTTGGAAAATCTGATGGGGTTGGGAAATCTGATAGAACACCGGAAATGACGAAGGTTGGAAAATCTGATGGGGTTGGGAAATCTGATAGAACACCAGAAATGACGTAGGCTGGAAATTCTGATGGGGTAGGGAAATCTGATAAAACACCGGAAATGACAGAAATTACATAGATAGGAAAATCTAATAGAACACCAGAAATTACGGAAATGACATGGGTAGAACACCTGATAGAACACCGTAAATGATGTAGGTAGGGAAATCTGATGGGGTATGACGTAGGCTGGAAATTCTGATGGGGTAGGGAAATCTGATAAAACACCGGAAATGACAGAAATTACATAGATAGGGAAATCTAATAGAACACCAGAAATTACGGAAATGACATGGGTAGAACACCTGATAGAACACCGTAAATGATGTAGGTAGGGAAATCTGATGGGGTAGGGAAATTGATAAAACACCGGACATGACAGAAATTACATAGGTAGGGAAATCAAATAAATCTGAAAGAACACCGGAAATGACAGAAATTACATAGGTAGGGAAATCTAATAGAACTCCGCAAATGACGTAGGTTGGGAAATATGATGGGGTAGGGATATCTGATAGAACACCGGAATTGACAGAAATTACATAGGTAGGGAAATCTAATAGAACAGCGGAAATAAAGGAAATGACATAGGTAGAACACCTGATAGAACAACGGAAATGACGTAGGTTGGAAATTCTGATGGGGTAGGGAAATATGATAGAACACCGGAAATGACGAAGGTTGGAAAATCTGATGGGGTTGGGAAATATGATAGAACACCGGAAATGACGAAGGTTGGAAAATCTGATGGGGTTGGGAAATCTGATAGAACACCGGAAATGACGTAGGTTGGGAAATCTGATGGGGTAGGGAAATCTGATAAAACACCGGAAATGACAGAAATTACATAGGTAGGGAAATCTAATAGAACACCGGAAATGACATGTGTAGAACACCTGATAGAACACCGTAAATGACGTAGGTAGGGAAATCTGATGGGGTATGGAAATCTGATACAACACCGGAAATGACAGAAATTACATAAGTAGGGAAATCTAATAGAACACCGGAAATTACGAAAATGACATAGGTTGGAAAATCTGACGGGGTTGGGAAATCTGATAGAACACCGGAAATGACTTAGGTTGGAAAATCTGACGGGGTAGAGAAATCTGATAGAACACCGGAAATGACGTAGGTTGGAGATTCTGATGGGGTAAGGAAATCTGATAGAACACCGGAAATGACGTAGGTTGGAAAATCTGATGGGGTTGGGAAATCTGATAGAACACCGGAAATGACGAAGGTTGGAAAATCTGATGGGGTTGGGAAATCTGATAGAACACCAGAAATGACGTAGGCTGGGAATTCTGATGGGGTAGGGAAATCTGATAAAACACCGGAAATGACAGAAATTACACAGATAGGGAAATCTAATAGAACACCAGAAATTACGGAAATGACATGGGTAGAACACCTGATAGAACACCGTAAATGATGTAGGTAGGGAAATCTGATGGGGTAGGGAAATCTGATAAAACACCGGACATGACAGAAATTACATAGGTAGGGAAATCTAATAGAACTCCGCAAATGACGTAGGTTGGGAAATATGATGGGGTAGGGATATCTGATAGAACACCGGAATTGACAGAAATTACATAGGTAGGGAAATCTAATAGAACAGCGTAAATAAAGGAAATGACATAGGTAGAACACCTGATAGAACAACGGAAATGACGTAGGTTGGAAATTCTGATGGGGTAGGGAAATATGATAGAACACCGGAAATGACGAAGGTTGGAAAATCTGATGGGGTTGGGAAATCTGATAGAACACCGGAAATGACGAAGGTTGGAAAATCTGATGAGGTTGGGAAATCTGATAGAACACCGGAAATGACGTAGGTTGGAGATTCTGATGGGGTAAGGAAATCTGATAGAACACCGGAAATTACGTATGTTGGAAAACCTGATGGGGTTGGGAAATCTGATAGAACACCGGAAATGACGAAGGTTGGAAAATCTGATGGGGTAGGGAAATCTAAAAAAAACACCGGAAATGACAGAAATTACATAGGTAGGGAAATCAAATAAATCTGAAAGAACACCGGAAATGACAGAAATTACATAGGTAGGGAAATCTAATAGAACTCCGCAAATGACGTAGGTTGGGAAATATGATGGGGTAGGGATATCTGATAGAACACCGGAATTGACAGAAATTACATAGGTAGGGAAATCTAATAGAACAGCGGAAATAAAGGAAATGACATAGGTAGAACACCTGATAGAACAACAGAAATGACGTAGGTTGGGAAATCTGATGGGGTAGGGAAATCTGATAAAACACCGGAAATGACGAAGGTTGGAAAATCTGATGGGGTTGGGAAATCTGATAGAACACCAGAAATGACGTAGGCTGGGAATTCTGATGGGGTAGGGAAATCTGATAAAACACCGGAAATGACAGAAATTACATAGATAGGGAAATCTAATAGAACACCAGAAATTACGGAAATGACATGGGTAGAACACCTGATAGAACACCGTAAATGATGTAGGTAGGGAAATCTGATGGGGTATGACGTAGGCTGGAAATTCTGATGGGGTAGGGAAATCTGATAAAACACCGGAAATGACAGAAATTACATAGATAGGGAAATCTAATAGAACACCAGAAATTACGGAAATGACATGGGTAGAACACCTGATAGAACACCGTAAATGATGTAGGTAGGGAAATCTGATGGGGTAGGGAAATTGATAAAACACCGGACATGACAGAAATTACATAGGTAGGGAAATCAAATAAATCTGAAAGAACACCGGAAATGACAGAAATTACATAGGTAGGGAAATCTAATAGAACTCCGCAAATGACGTAGGTTGGGAAATATGATGGGGTAGGGATATCTGATAGAACACCGGAATTGACAGAAATTACATAGGTAGGGAAATCTAATAGAACAGCGGAAATAAAGGAAATGACATAGGTAGAACACCTGATAGAACAACGGAAATGACGTAGGTTGGAAATTCTGATGGGGTAGGGAAATATGATAGAACACCGGAAATGACGAAGGTTGGAAAATCTGATGGGGTTGGGAAATATGATAGAACACCGGAAATGACGAAGGTTGGAAAATCTGATGGGGTTGGGAAATCTGATAGAACACCGGAAATGACGTAGGTTGGGAAATCTGATGGGGTAGGGAAATCTGATAAAACACCGGAAATGACAGAAATTACATAGGTAGGGAAATCTAATAGAACACCGGAAATGACATGTGTAGAACACCTGATAGAACACCGTAAATGACGTAGGTAGGGAAATCTGATGGGGTATGGAAATCTGATACAACACCGGAAATGACAGAAATTACATAAGTAGGGAAATCTAATAGAACACCGGAAATTACGAAAATGACATAGGTTGGAAAATCTGACGGGGTTGGGAAATCTGATAGAACACCGGAAATGACTTAGGTTGGAAAATCTGACGGGGTAGAGAAATCTGATAGAACACCGGAAATGACGTAGGTTGGAGATTCTGATGGGGTAAGGAAATCTGATAGAAATGACGTAGGTTGGAAAATCTGATGGGGTTGGGAAATCTGATAGAACACCGGAAATGACGAAGGTTGGAAAATCTGATGGGGTTGGGAAATCTGATAGAACACCAGAAATGACGTAGGCTGGGAATTCTGATGGGGTAGGGAAATCTGATAAAACACCGGAAATGACAGAAATTACATAGATAGGGAAATCTATGGAACACCAGAAATTACGGAAATGACATGGGTAGAACACCAGATAGAACACCGTAAATGATGTAGGTAGGGAAATCTGATGGGGTAGGGAAATCTGATAAAACACCGGACATGACAGAAATTACATAGGTAGGGAAATCAAATAAATCTGAAAGAACACCGGAAATGACAGAAATTACATAGGTAGGGAAATCTAATAGAACTCCGCAAATGACGTAGGTTGGGAAATATGATGGGGTAGGGATATCTGATAGAACACCGGAATTGACAGAAATTACATAGGTAGGGAAATCTAATAGAACAGCGGAAATAAAGGAAATGACATAGGTAGAACACCTGATAGAACAACGGAAATGACGTAGGTTGGAAATTCTGATGGGGTAGGGAAATATGATAGAACACCGGAAATGACGAAGGTTGGAAAATCTGATGGGGTTGGGAAATCTGATAGAACACCGGAAATGACGAAGGTTGGAAAATCTGATGAGGTTGGGAAATCTGATAGAACACCGGAAATGATGTAGGTTGGAGATTCTGATGGGGTAAGGAAATCTGATAGAACACCGGAAATGACGTAGGTTGGAAAACCTGATGGGGTTGGGAAATCTGATAGAACACCGGAAATGACGAAGGTTGGAAAATCTGATGGGGTTGGGAAATCTGATAGAACACCGGAAATGACGTAGGTTGGGAAATCTGATGGGGTAGGGAAATCTAAAAAAAACACCGGAAATGACAGAAATTACATAGGTAGGGAAATCTAATAGAACACCGGAAATGACATGTGTAGAACACCTGATAGAACACCGTAAATGACGTAGGTAGGGAAATCTGATGGGGTATGGAAATCTGATACAACACCGGAAATGACATAAATTACATAAGTAGGGAAATCTAATAGAACACCGGAAATTACGAAAATGACATAGGTTGGAAAATCTGATGGGGTTGGGAAATCTGATAGAACACCGGAAATGACTTAGGTTGGAAAATCTGACGGGGTAGAGAAATCTGATAGAACACCGGAAATTACGTAGGTTGGAGATTCTGATGGGTAAGGAAATCTGATAGAACACCGGAAATGACGTAGGTTGGAAAATCTGATGGGGTTGGGAAATCTGATAGAACACCGGAAATGACGAGGGTTGGAAAATCTGATGGGGTTGGGAAATCTGATAGAACACCAGAAATGACGTAGGCTGGAAATTCTGATGGGGTAGGGAAATCTGATAAAACACCGGAAATGACAGAAATTACATAGATAGGGAAATCTAATAGAACACCAGAAATTACGGAAATGACATGGGTAGGACACCTGATAGAACACCGTAAATGATGTAGGTAGGGAAATCTGATGGGGTAGGGAAATCTGATAAAACACCGGACATGACAGAAATTACATAGGTAGGGAAATCAAATAAATCTGAAAGAACACCGGAAATGACAGAAATTACATAGGTAGGGAAATCTAATAGAACTCCGCAAATGACGTAGGTTGGGAAATATGATGGGGTAGGGATATCTGATAGAACACCGGAATTGACAGAAATTACATAGGTAGGGAAATCTAATAGAACAGCGGAAATAAAGGAAATGACATAGGTAGAACACCTGATAGAACAACAGAAATGACGTAGGTTGGAAATTCTGATGGGGTAGGGAAATATGATAGAAAACCGGAAATGACGAAGGTTGGAAAATCTGATGGGGTTGGGAAATCTGATAGAACACCGGAAATGACGAAGGTTGGAAAATCTGATGGGGTTGGGAAATCTGATAGAACACCGGAAATGACGTGGGTTGGGAAATCTGATGGGGTAGGGAAATCTGATAAAACACCGGAAATTACAGAAATTACATAGGTAGGGAAATCTGATAGAACACCGTAAATAACGTAGGTAGGGAAATCTGATGGGTTATGGAAATCTGATACAACACCGGAAATGACAGAAATTACATAAGTAGGGAAATCTAATAGAACACCGGAAATTACGAAAATGACATAGGTTGGAAAATCTGATGGGGTTGGGAAATCTGATAGAACACCGGAAATGACGAAGGTTGGAAAATCTGATGGGGTTGGGAAATCTGATAGAACACCAGAAATGACGTAGGCTGGAAATTCTGATGGGGTAGGGAAATCTGATAAAACACCGGAAATGACAGAAATTACATAGATAGGGAAATCTAATAGAACACCAGACTTTACGGAAATGACATGGGTAGAACACCTGATAGAACACTGTAAATGATGTAGGTAGGGAAATCTGATGGGGTAGGGAAATCTGATAAAACACCGGACATGACAGAAATTACATAGGTAGGGAAATCAAATAAATCTGAAAGAACACCGGAAATGACAGAAATTACATAGGTAGGGAAATCTAATAGAACACCGGAAATGACATGTGTAGAACACCTGATAGAACACCGTAAATGACGTAGGTAGGGAAATCTGATGGGGTATGGAAATCTGATACAACACCGGAAATGACAGAAATTACATAAGTAGGGAAATCTAATAGAACACCGGAAATTACGAAAATGACATAGGTTGGAAAATCTGACGGGGTTGGGAAATCTGATAGAACACCGGAAATGACTTAGGTTGGAAAATCTGACGGGGTAGAGAAATCTGATAGAACACCGGAAATGACGAAGGTTGGAAAATCTGATGGGGTTGGGAAATCTGATAGAACACCGGAAATGACGAAGGTTGGAAAATCTGATGGGGTTGGGAAATCTGATAGAACACCAGAAATGACGTAGGCTGGGAATTCTGATGGGGTAGGGAAATCTGAAAGAACACCGGAAATGACAGAAATTACATAGGTAGGGAAATCTAATAGAACACCGGAAATGACATGTGTAGAACACCTGATAGAACACCGTAAATGACGTAGGTAGGGAAATCTGATGGGGTATGGAAATCTGATACAACACCGGAAATGACAGAAATTACATAAGTAGGGAAATCTAATAGAACACCGGAAATTACGAAAATGACATAGGTTGGAAAATCTGACGGGGTTGGGAAATCTGATAGAACACCGGAAATGACGTAGGTTGGAGATTCTGATGGGGTAAGGAAATCTGATAGAACACCGGAAATGACGTAGGTTGGAAAATCTGATGGGGTTGGGAAATCTGATAGAACACCGGAAATGACGAAGGTTGGAAAATCTGATGGGGTTGGGAAATCTGATAGAACACCAGAAATGACGTAGGCTGGGAATTCTGATGGGGTAGGGAAATCTGATAAAACACCGGAAATGACAGAAATTACATAGATAGGGAAATCTAATAGCACACCAGAAATTACGGAAATGACATGGGTAGAACACCTGATAGAACACCGTAAATGATGTAGGTAGGGAAATCTGATGGGGTAGGGAAATCTGATAAAACACCGGACATGACAGAAATTACATAGGTAGGGAAATCTAATAGAACTCCGCAAATGACGTAGGTTGGGAAATATGATGGGGTAGGGATATCTGATAGAACACCGGAATTGACAGAAATTACATAGGTAGGGAAATCTAATAGAACAGCGTAAATAAAGGAAATGACATAGGTAGAACACCTGATAGAACAACGGAAATGACGTAGGTTGGAAATTCTGATGGGGTAGGGAAATATGATAGAACACCGGAAATGACGAAGGTTGGAAAATCTGATGGGGTTGGGAAATCTGATAGAACACCGGAAATGACGAAGGTTGGAAAATCTGATGAGGTTGGGAAATCTGATAGAACACCGGAAATGACGTAGGTTGGAGATTCTGATGGGGTAAGGAAATCTGATAGAACACCGGAAATTACGTATGTTGGAAAACCTGATGGGGTTGGGAAATCTGATAGAACACCGGAAATGACGAAGGTTGGAAAATCTGATGGGGTAGGGAAATCTAAAAAAAACACCGGAAATGACAGAAATTACATAGGTAGGGAAATCAAATAAATCTGAAAGAACACCGGAAATGACAGAAATTACATAGGTAGGGAAATCTAATAGAACTCCGCAAATGACGTAGGTTGGGAAATATGATGGGGTAGGGATATCTGATAGAACACCGGAATTGACAGAAATTACATAGGTAGGGAAATCTAATAGAACAGCGGAAATAAAGGAAATGACATAGGTAGAACACCTGATAGAACAACAGAAATGACGTAGGTTGGGAAATCTGATGGGGTAGGGAAATCTGATAAAACACCGGAAATGACAGAAATTACATAGGTAGGGAAATCTAATAGAACACCGGAAATGACATGTGTAGAACACCTGATAGAACACCGTAAATGACGTAGGTAGGGAAATCTGATGGGGTATGGAAATCTGATACAACACCGGAAATGACAGGAATTACATAAGTAGGGAAATCTAATAGAACACCGGAAATTACGAAAATGACATAGGTTGGAAAATCTGACGGGGTTGGGAAATCTGATAGAACACCGGAAATGACTTAGGTTGGAAAATCTGACGGGGTAGAGAAATCTGATAGAACACCGGAAATGACGTAGGTTGGAGATTCTGATGGGGTAAGGAAATCTGATAGAACACCGGAAATGACGTAGGTTGGAAAATCTGATGGGGTTGGGAAATCTGATAGAACACCAGAAATGACGTAGGCTGGGAATTCTGATGGGGTAGGGAAATCTGATAAAACACCGGAAATGACAGAAATTACATAGATAGGGAAATCTAATAGAACACCAGAAATTACGGAAATGACATGGGTAGAACACCTGATAGAACACCGTAAATGATGTAGGTAGGGAAATCTGATGGGGTATGACGTAGGCTGGAAATTCTGATGGGGTAGGGAAATCTGATAAAACACCGGAAATGACAGAAATTACATAGATAGGGAAATCTAATAGAACACCAGAAATTACGGAAATGACATGGGTAGAACACCTGATAGAACACCGTAAATGATGTAGGTAGGGAAATCTGATGGGGTAGGGAAATTGATAAAACACCGGACATGACAGAAATTACATAGGTAGGGAAATCAAATAAATCTGAAAGAACACCGGAAATGACAGAAATTACATAGGTAGGGAAATCTAATAGAACTCCGCAAATGACGTAGGTTGGGAAATATGATGGGGTAGGGATATCTGATAGAACACCGGAATTGACAGAAATTACATAGGTAGGGAAATCTAATAGAACAGCGGAAATAAAGGAAATGACATAGGTAGAACACCTGATAGAACAACGGAAATGACGTAGGTTGGAAATTCTGATGGGGTAGGGAAATATGATAGAAC
The DNA here is from genome assembly GCF_965119305.1 of Pelophylax lessonae. Lineage (NCBI taxonomy): Eukaryota > Metazoa > Chordata > Amphibia > Anura > Ranidae > Pelophylax > Pelophylax lessonae. The sequence goes on from NC_138779.1 coordinate 96,356,358, forward strand.
ACCGGAAATGACGAAGGTTGGAAAATCTGATGGGGTTGGGAAATATGATAGAACACCGGAAATGACGAAGGTTGGAAAATCTGATGGGGTTGGGAAATCTGATAGAACACCGGAAATGACGTAGGTTGGGAAATCTGATGGGGTAGGGAAATCTGATAAAACACCGGAAATGACAGAAATTACATAGGTAGGGAAATCTAATAGAACACCGGAAATGACATGTGTAGAACACCTGATAGAACACCGTAAATGACGTAGGTAGGGAAATCTGATGGGGTATGGAAATCTGATACAACACCGGAAATGACAGAAATTACATAAGTAGGGAAATCTAATAGAACACCGGAAATTACGAAAATGACATAGGTTGGAAAATCTGATGGGGTTGGGAAATCTGATAGAACACCGGAAATGACTTAGGTTGGAAAATCTGACGGGGTAGAGAAATCTGATAGAACACCGGAAATGACGTAGGTTGGAGATTCTGATGGGGTAAGGAAATCTGATAGAAATGACGTAGGTTGGAAAATCTGATGGGGTTGGGAAATCTGATAGAACACCGGAAATGACGAAGGTTGGAAAATCTGATGGGGTTGGGAAATCTGATAGAACACCAGAAATGACGTAGGCTGGGAATTCTGATGGGGTAGGGAAATCTGATAAAACACCGGAAATGACAGAAATTACATAGATAGGGAAATCTATGGAACACCAGAAATTACGGAAATGACATGGGTAGAACACCAGATAGAACACCGTAAATGATGTAGGTAGGGAAATCTGATGGGGTAGGGAAATCTGATAAAACACCGGACATGACAGAAATTACATAGGTAGGGAAATCAAATAAATCTGAAAGAACACCGGAAATGACAGAAATTACATAGGTAGGGAAATCTAATAGAACTCCGCAAATGACGTAGGTTGGGAAATATGATGGGGTAGGGATATCTGATAGAACACCGGAATTGACAGAAATTACATAGGTAGGGAAATCTAATAGAACAGCGGAAATAAAGGAAATGACATAGGTAGAACACCTGATAGAACAACGGAAATGACGTAGGTTGGAAATTCTGATGGGGTAGGGAAATATGATAGAACACCGGAAATGACGAAGGTTGGAAAATCTGATGGGGTTGGGAAATCTGATAGAACACCGGAAATGACGAAGGTTGGAAAATCTGATGAGGTTGGGAAATCTGATAGAACACCGGAAATGATGTAGGTTGGAGATTCTGATGGGGTAAGGAAATCTGATAGAACACCGGAAATGACGTAGGTTGGAAAACCTGATGGGGTTGGGAAATCTGATAGAACACCGGAAATGACGAAGGTTGGAAAATCTGATGGGGTTGGGAAATCTGATAGAACACCGGAAATGACGTAGGTTGGGAAATCTGATGGGGTAGGGAAATCTAAAAAAAACACCGGAAATGACAGAAATTACATAGGTAGGGAAATCTAATAGAACACCGGAAATGACATGTGTAGAACACCTGATAGAACACCGTAAATGACGTAGGTAGGGAAATCTGATGGGGTATGGAAATCTGATACAACACCGGAAATGACATAAATTACATAAGTAGGGAAATCTAATAGAACACCGGAAATTACGAAAATGACATAGGTTGGAAAATCTGATGGGGTTGGGAAATCTGATAGAACACCGGAAATGACTTAGGTTGGAAAATCTGACGGGGTAGAGAAATCTGATAGAACACCGGAAATTACGTAGGTTGGAGATTCTGATGGGGTAAGGAAATCTGATAGAACACCGGAAATGACGAGGGTTGGAAAATCTGATGGGGTTGGGAAATCTGATAGAACACCGGAAATGACGAGGGTTGGAAAATCTGATGGGGTTGGGAAATCTGATAGAACACCAGAAATGACGTAGGCTGGAAATTCTGATGGGGTAGGGAAATCTGATAAAACACCGGAAATGACAGAAATTACATAGATAGGGAAATCTAATAGAACACCAGAAATTACGGAAATGACATGGGTAGGACACCTGATAGAACACCGTAAATGATGTAGGTAGGGAAATCTGATGGGGTAGGGAAATCTGATAAAACACCGGACATGACAGAAATTACATAGGTAGGGAAATCAAATAAATCTGAAAGAACACCGGAAATGACAGAAATTACATAGGTAGGGAAATCTAATAGAACTCCGCAAATGACGTAGGTTGGGAAATATGATGGGGTAGGGATATCTGATAGAACACCGGAATTGACAGAAATTACATAGGTAGGGAAATCTAATAGAACAGCGGAAATAAAGGAAATGACATAGGTAGAACACCTGATAGAACAACAGAAATGACGTAGGTTGGAAATTCTGATGGGGTAGGGAAATATGATAGAAAACCGGAAATGACGAAGGTTGGAAAATCTGATGGGGTTGGGAAATCTGATAGAACACCGGAAATGACGAAGGTTGGAAAATCTGATGGGGTTGGGAAATCTGATAGAACACCGGAAATGACGTAGGTTGGGAAATCTGATGGGGTAGGGAAATCTGATACAACACCGGAAATGACAGAAATTACATAAGTAGGGAAATCTAATAGAACACCGGAAATTACGAAAATGACATAGGTTGGAAAATCTGATGGGGTTGGGAAATCTGATAGAACACCGGAAATGACGAAGGTTGGAAAATCTGATGGGGTTGGGAAATCTGATAGAACACCAGAAATGACGTAGGCTGGAAATTCTGATGGGGTAGGGAAATCTGATAAAACACCGGAAATGACAGAAATTACATAGATAGGGAAATCTAATAGAACACCAGACTTTACGGAAATGACATGGGTAGAACACCTGATAGAACACTGTAAATGATGTAGGTAGGGAAATCTGATGGGGTAGGGAAATCTGATAAAACACCGGACATGACAGAAATTACATAGGTAGGGAAATCAAATAAATCTGAAAGAACACCGGAAATGACAGAAATTACATAGGTAGGGAAATCTAATAGAACACCGGAAATGACATGTGTAGACCACCTGATAGAACACCGTAAATGACGTAGGTAGGGAAATCTGATGGGGTATGGAAATCTGATACAACACCGGAAATGACAGAAATTACATAAGTAGGGAAATCTAATAGAACACCGGAAATTACGAAAATGACATAGGTTGGAAAATCTGACGGGGTTGGGAAATCTGATAGAACACCGGAAATGACTTAGGTTGGAAAATCTGACGGGGTAGAGAAATCTGATAGAACACCGGAAATGACGAAGGTTGGAAAATCTGATGGGGTTGGGAAATCTGATAGAACACCGGAAATGACGAAGGTTGGAAAATCTGATGGGGTTGGGAAATCTGATAGAACACCAGAAATGACGTAGGCTGGGAATTCTGATGGGGTAGGGAAATCTGATAAAACACCGGAAATGACAGAAATTACATAGATAGGGAAATCTAATAGAACACCAGAAATTACGGAAATGACATGGGTAGAACACCTGATAGAACACCGTAAATGATGTAGGTAGGGAAATCTGATGGGGTAGGGAAATCTGATAAAACACCGGACATGACAGAAATTACATAGGTAGGGAAATCAAATAAATCTGAAAGAACACCGGAAATGACAGAAATTACATAGGTAGGGAAATCTAATAGAACTCCGCAAATGACGTAGGTTGGGAAATATGATGGGGTAGGGATATCTGATAGAACACCGGAATTGACAGAAATTACATAGGTAGGGAAATCTAATAGAACAGCGGAAATAAAGGAAATGACATAGGTAGAACACCTGATAGAACAACGGAAATGACGTAGGTTGGAAATTCTGATGGGGTAGGGAAATATGATAGAACACCGGAAATGACGAAGGTTGGAAAATCTGATGGGGTTGGGAAATCTGATAGAACACCGGAAATGACGAAGGTTGGAAAATCTGATGAGGTTGGGAAATCTGATAGAACACCGGAAATGACGTAGGTTGGAGATTCTGATGGGGTAAGGAAATCTGATAGAACACCGGAAATGACGTAGGTTGGAAAACCTGATGGGGTTGGGAAATCTGATAGAACACCGGAAATGACGAAGGTTGGAAAATCTGATGGGGTTGGGAAATCTGATAGAACACCGGAAATGACGTAGGTTGGGAAATCTGATGGGGTAGGGAAATCTAAAAAAAACACCGGAAATGACAGAAATTACATAGGTAGGGAAATCTAATAGAACACCGGAAATGACATGTGTAGAACACCTGATAGAACACCGTAAATAACGTAGGTAGGGAAATCTGATGGGTTATGGAAATCTGATACAACACCGGAAATGACAGAAATTACATAAGTAGGGAAATCTAATAGAACACCGGAAATTACGAAAATGACATAGGTTGGAAAATCTGATGGGGTTGGGAAATCTGATAGAACACCGGAAATGACGTAGGTTGGAGATTCTGATGGGGTAAGGAAATCTGATAGAACACCGGAAATGACGTAGGTTGGAAAATCTGATGGGGTTGGGAAATCTGATAGAACACCGGAAATGACGAAGGTTGGAAAATCTGATGGGGTTGGGAAATCTGATAGAACACCAGAAATGACGTAGGCTGAAAATTCTGATGGGGTAGGGAAATCTGATAAAACACCGGAAATGACAGAAATTACATAGATAGGGAAATCTAATAGAACACCAGAAATTACGGAAATGACATGGGTAGAACACCTGATAGAACACCGTAAATGATGTAGGTAGGGAAATCTGATGGGGTAGGGAAATCTGATAAAACACCGGACATGACAGAAATTACATAGGTAGGGAAATCAAATAAATCTGAAAGAACACCGGAAATGACAGAAATTACATCGGTAGGGAAATCTAATAGAACACCGGAAATGACATGTGTAGAACACCTGATAGAACACCGTAAATGACGTAGGTAGGGAAATCTGATGGGGTATGGAAATCTGATACAACACCGGAAATGACAGAAATTACATAAGTAGGGAAATCTAATAGAACACCGGAAATTACGAAAATGACATAGGTTGGAAAATCTGATGGGGTTGGGAAATCTGATAGAACACCGGAAATGACTTAGGTTGGAAAATCTGACGGGGTAGAGAAATCTGATAGAACACCGGAAATGACGTAGGTTGGAGATTCAAGGAAATCTGATAGAACACCGGAAATGACGTAGCTTGGAAAATCTGATGGGGTTGGGAAATCTGATAGAACACCGGAAATGACGAAGGTTGGAAAATCTGATGGGGTTGGGAAATCTGATAGAACACCAGAAATGACGTAGGCTGGAAATTCTGATGGGGTAGGGAAATCTGATAAAACACCGGAAATGACAGAAATTACATAGATAGGAAAATCTAATAGAACACCAGAAATTACGGAAATGACATGGGTAGAACACCTGATAGAACACCGTAAATGATGTAGGTAGGGAAATCTGATGGGGTATGACGTAGGCTGGAAATTCTGATGGGGTAGGGAAATCTGATAAAACACCGGAAATGACAGAAATTACATAGATAGGGAAATCTAATAGAACACCAGAAATTACGGAAATGACATGGGTAGAACACCTGATAGAACACCGTAAATGATGTAGGTAGGGAAATCTGATGGGGTAGGGAAATTGATAAAACACCGGACATGACAGAAATTACATAGGTAGGGAAATCAAATAAATCTGAAAGAACACCGGAAATGACAGAAATTACATAGGTAGGGAAATCTAATAGAACTCCGCAAATGACGTAGGTTGGGAAATATGATGGGGTAGGGATATCTGATAGAACACCGGAATTGACAGAAATTACATAGGTAGGGAAATCTAATAGAACAGCGGAAATAAAGGAAATGACATAGGTAGAACACCTGATAGAACAACGGAAATGACGTAGGTTGGAAATTCTGATGGGGTAGGGAAATATGATAGAACACCGGAAATGACGAAGGTTGGAAAATCTGATGGGGTTGGGAAATATGATAGAACACCGGAAATGACGAAGGTTGGAAAATCTGATGGGGTTGGGAAATCTGATAGAACACCGGAAATGACGTAGGTTGGGAAATCTGATGGGGTAGGGAAATCTGATAAAACACCGGAAATGACAGAAATTACATAGGTAGGGAAATCTAATAGAACACCGGAAATGACATGTGTAGAACACCTGATAGAACACCGTAAATGACGTAGGTAGGGAAATCTGATGGGGTATGGAAATCTGATACAACACCGGAAATGACAGAAATTACATAAGTAGGGAAATCTAATAGAACACCGGAAATTACGAAAATGACATAGGTTGGAAAATCTGACGGGGTTGGGAAATCTGATAGAACACCGGAAATGACTTAGGTTGGAAAATCTGACGGGGTAGAGAAATCTGATAGAACACCGGAAATGACGTAGGTTGGAGATTCTGATGGGGTAAGGAAATCTGATAGAACACCGGAAATGACGTAGGTTGGAAAATCTGATGGGGTTGGGAAATCTGATAGAACACCGGAAATGACGAAGGTTGGAAAATCTGATGGGGTTGGGAAATCTGATAGAACACCAGAAATGACGTAGGCTGGGAATTCTGATGGGGTAGGGAAATCTGATAAAACACCGGAAATGACAGAAATTACATAGATAGGGAAATCTAATAGAACACCAGAAATTACGGAAATGACATGGGTAGAACACCTGATAGAACACCGTAAATGATGTAGGTAGGGAAATCTGATGGGGTAGGGAAATCTGATAAAACACCGGACATGACAGAAATTACATAGGTAGGGAAATCTAATAGAACTCCGCAAATGACGTAGGTTGGGAAATATGATGGGGTAGGGATATCTGATAGAACACCGGAATTGACAGAAATTACATAGGTAGGGAAATCTAATAGAACAGCGTAAATAAAGGAAATGACATAGGTAGAACACCTGATAGAACAACGGAAATGACGTAGGTTGGAAATTCTGATGGGGTAGGGAAATATGATAGAACACCGGAAATGACGAAGGTTGGAAAATCTGATGGGGTTGGGAAATCTGATAGAACACCGGAAATGACGAAGGTTGGAAAATCTGATGAGGTTGGGAAATCTGATAGAACACCGGAAATGACGTAGGTTGGAGATTCTGATGGGGTAAGGAAATCTGATAGAACACCGGAAATTACGTATGTTGGAAAACCTGATGGGGTTGGGAAATCTGATAGAACACCGGAAATGACGAAGGTTGGAAAATCTGATGGGGTAGGGAAATCTAAAAAAAACACCGGAAATGACAGAAATTACATAGGTAGGGAAATCAAATAAATCTGAAAGAACACCGGAAATGACAGAAATTACATAGGTAGGGAAATCTAATAGAACTCCGCAAATGACGTAGGTTGGGAAATATGATGGGGTAGGGATATCTGATAGAACACCGGAATTGACAGAAATTACATAGGTAGGGAAATCTAATAGAACAGCGGAAATAAAGGAAATGACATAGGTAGAACACCTGATAGAACAACAGAAATGACGTAGGTTGGGAAATCTGATGGGGTAGGGAAATCTGATAAAACACCGGAAATGACGAAGGTTGGAAAATCTGATGGGGTTGGGAAATCTGATAGAACACCAGAAATGACGTAGGCTGGGAATTCTGATGGGGTAGGGAAATCTGATAAAACACCGGAAATGACAGAAATTACATAGATAGGGAAATCTAATAGAACACCAGAAATTACGGAAATGACATGGGTAGAACACCTGATAGAACACCGTAAATGATGTAGGTAGGGAAATCTGATGGGGTATGACGTAGGCTGGAAATTCTGATGGGGTAGGGAAATCTGATAAAACACCGGAAATGACAGAAATTACATAGATAGGGAAATCTAATAGAACACCAGAAATTACGGAAATGACATGGGTAGAACACCTGATAGAACACCGTAAATGATGTAGGTAGGGAAATCTGATGGGGTAGGGAAATTGATAAAACACCGGACATGACAGAAATTACATAGGTAGGGAAATCAAATAAATCTGAAAGAACACCGGAAATGACAGAAATTACATAGGTAGGGAAATCTAATAGAACTCCGCAAATGACGTAGGTTGGGAAATATGATGGGGTAGGGATATCTGATAGAACACCGGAATTGACAGAAATTACATAGGTAGGGAAATCTAATAGAACAGCGGAAATAAAGGAAATGACATAGGTAGAACACCTGATAGAACAACGGAAATGACGTAGGTTGGAAATTCTGATGGGGTAGGGAAATATGATAGAACACCGGAAATGACGAAGGTTGGAAAATCTGATGGGGTTGGGAAATATGATAGAACACCGGAAATGACGAAGGTTGGAAAATCTGATGGGGTTGGGAAATCTGATAGAACACCGGAAATGACGTAGGTTGGGAAATCTGATGGGGTAGGGAAATCTGATAAAACACCGGAAATGACAGAAATTACATAGGTAGGGAAATCTAATAGAACACCGGAAATGACATGTGTAGAACACCTGATAGAACACCGTAAATGACGTAGGTAGGGAAATCTGATGGGGTATGGAAATCTGATACAACACCGGAAATGACAGAAATTACATAAGTAGGGAAATCTAATAGAACACCGGAAATTACGAAAATGACATAGGTTGGAAAATCTGACGGGGTTGGGAAATCTGATAGAACACCGGAAATGACTTAGGTTGGAAAATCTGACGGGGTAGAGAAATCTGATAGAACACCGGAAATGACGTAGGTTGGAGATTCTGATGGGGTAAGGAAATCTGATAGAAATGACGTAGGTTGGAAAATCTGATGGGGTTGGGAAATCTGATAGAACACCGGAAATGACGAAGGTTGGAAAATCTGATGGGGTTGGGAAATCTGATAGAACACCAGAAATGACGTAGGCTGGGAATTCTGATGGGGTAGGGAAATCTGATAAAACACCGGAAATGACAGAAATTACATAGATAGGGAAATCTATGGAACACCAGAAATTACGGAAATGACATGGGTAGAACACCAGATAGAACACCGTAAATGATGTAGGTAGGGAAATCTGATGGGGTAGGGAAATCTGATAAAACACCGGACATGACAGAAATTACATAGGTAGGGAAATCAAATAAATCTGAAAGAACACCGGAAATGACAGAAATTACATAGGTAGGGAAATCTAATAGAACTCCGCAAATGACGTAGGTTGGGAAATATGATGGGGTAGGGATATCTGATAGAACACCGGAATTGACAGAAATTACATAGGTAGGGAAATCTAATAGAACAGCGGAAATAAAGGAAATGACATAGGTAGAACACCTGATAGAACAACGGAAATGACGTAGGTTGGAAATTCTGATGGGGTAGGGAAATATGATAGAACACCGGAAATGACGAAGGTTGGAAAATCTGATGGGGTTGGGAAATCTGATAGAACACCGGAAATGACGAAGGTTGGAAAATCTGATGGGGTTGGGAAATCTGATAGAACACCGGAAATGACTTAGGTTGGAAAATCTGACGGGGTAGAGAAATCTGATAGAACACCGGAAATGACAGAAATTACATAGATAGGGAAATCTAATAGAACACCAGAAATTACGGAAATGACATGGGTAGGACACCTGATAGAACACCGTAAATGATGTAGGTAGGGAAATCTGATGGGGTAGGGAAATCTGATAAAACACCGGACATGACAGAAATTACATAGGTAGGGAAATCAAATAAATCTGAAAGAACACCGGAAATGACAGAAATTACATAGGTAGGGAAATCTAATAGAACTCCGCAAATGACGTAGGTTGGGAAATATGATGGGGTAGGGATATCTGATAGAACACCGGAATTGACAGAAATTACATAGGTAGGGAAATCTAATAGAACAGCGGAAATAAAGGAAATGACATAGGTAGAACACCTGATAGAACAACAGAAATGACGTAGGTTGGAAATTCTGATGGGGTAGGGAAATATGATAGAAAACCGGAAATGACGAAGGTTGGAAAATCTGATGGGGTTGGGAAATCTGATAGAACACCGGAAATGACGAAGGTTGGAAAATCTGATGGGGTTGGGAAATCTGATAGAACACCGGAAATGACGTAGGTTGGGAAATCTGATGGGGTAGGGAAATCTGATAAAACACCGGAAATTACAGAAATTACATAGGTAGGGAAATCTGATAGAACACCGTAAATAACGTAGGTAGGGAAATCTGATGGGTTATGGAAATCTGATACAACACCGGAAATGACAGAAATTACATAAGTAGGGAAATCTAATAGAACACCGGAAATTACGAAAATGACATAGGTTGGAAAATCTGATGGGGTTGGGAAATCTGATAGAACACCGGAAATGACGAAGGTTGGAAAATCTGATGGGGTTGGGAAATCTGATAGAACACCAGAAATGACGTAGGCTGGAAATTCTGATGGGGTAGGGAAATCTGATAAAACACCGGAAATGACAGAAATTACATAGATAGGGAAATCTAATAGAACACCAGACTTTACGGAAATGACATGGGTAGAACACCTGATAGAACACTGTAAATGATGTAGGTAGGGAAATCTGATGGGGTAGGGAAATCTGATAAAACACCGGACATGACAGAAATTACATAGGTAGGGAAATCAAATAAATCTGAAAGAACACCGGAAATGACAGAAATTACATAGGTAGGGAAATCTAATAGAACACCGGAAATGACATGTGTAGAACACCTGATAGAACACCGTAAATGACGTAGGTAGGGAAATCTGATGGGGTATGGAAATCTGATACAACACCGGAAATGACAGAAATTACATAAGTAGGGAAATCTAATAGAACACCGGAAATTACGAAAATGACATAGGTTGGAAAATCTGACGGGGTTGGGAAATCTGATAGAACACCGGAAATTACTTAGGTTGGAAAATCTGACGGGGTAGAGAAATCTGATAGAACACCGGAAATGACGAAGGTTGGAAAATCTGATGGGGTTGGGAAATCTGATAGAACACCGGAAATGACGAAGGTTGGAAAATCTGATGGGGTTGGGAAATCTGATAGAACACCAGAAATGACGTAGGCTGGGAATTCTGATGGGGTAGGGAAATCTGAAAGAACACCGGAAATGACAGAAATTACATAGGTAGGGAAATCTAATAGAACACCGGAAATGACATGTGTAGAACACCTGATAGAACACCGTAAATGACGTAGGTAGGGAAATCTGATGGGGTATGGAAATCTGATACAACACCGGAAATGACAGAAATTACATAAGTAGGGAAATCTAATAGAACACCGGAAATTACGAAAATGACATAGGTTGGAAAATCTGACGGGGTTGGGAAATCTGATAGAACACCGGAAATGACGTAGGTTGGAGATTCTGATGGGGTAAGGAAATCTGATAGAACACCGGAAATGACGTAGGTTGGAAAATCTGATGGGGTTGGGAAATCTGATAGAACACCGGAAATGACGAAGGTTGGAAAATCTGATGGGGTTGGGAAATCTGATAGAACACCAGAAATGACGTAGGCTGGGAATTCTGATGGGGTAGGGAAATCTGATAAAACACCGGAAATGACAGAAATTACATAGATAGGGAAATCTAATAGAACACCAGAAATTACGGAAATGACATGGGTAGAACACCTGATAGAACACCGTAAATGATGTAGGTAGGGAAATCTGATGGGGTAGGGAAATCTGATAAAACACCGGACATGACAGAAATTACATAGGTAGGGAAATCTAATAGAACTCCGCAAATGACGTAGGTTGGGAAATATGATGGGGTAGGGATATCTGATAGAACACCGGAATTGACAGAAATTACATAGGTAGGGAAATCTAATAGAACAGCGTAAATAAAGGAAATGACATAGGTAGAACACCTGATAGAACAACGGAAATGACGTAGGTTGGAAATTCTGATGGGGTAGGGAAATATGATAGAACACCGGAAATGACGAAGATTGGAAAATCTGATGGGGTTGGGAAATCTGATAGAACACCGGAAATGACGAAGGTTGGAAAATCTGATGAGGTTGGGAAATCTGATAGAACACCGGAAATGACGTAGGTTGGAGATTCTGATGGGGTAAGGAAATCTGATAGAACACCGGAAATTACGTATGTTGGAAAACCTGATGGGGTTGGGAAATCTGATAGAACACCGGAAATGACGAAGGTTGGAAAATCTGATGGGGTAGGGAAATCTAAAAAAAACACCGGAAATGACAGAAATTACATAGGTAGGGAAATCAAATAAATCTGAAAGAACACCGGAAATGACAGAAATTACATAGGTAGGGAAATCTAATAGAACTCCGCAAATGACGTAGGTTGGGAAATATGATGGGGTAGGGATATCTGATAGAACACCGGAATTGACAGAAATTACATAGGTAGGGAAATCTAATAGAACAGCGGAAATAAAGGAAATGACATAGGTAGAACACCTGATAGAACAACAGAAATGACGTAGGTTGGGAAATCTGATGGGGTAGGGAAATCTGATAAAACACCGGAAATGACAGAAATTACATAGGTAGGGAAATCTAATAGAACACCGGAAATGACATGTGTAGAACACCTGATAGAACACCGTAAATGACGTAGGTAGGGAAATCTGATGGGGTATGGAAATCTGATACAACACCGGAAATGACAGGAATTACATAAGTAGGGAAATCTAATAGAACACCGGAAATTACGAAAATGACATAGGTTGGAAAATCTGACGGGGTTGGGAAATCTGATAGAACACCGGAAATGACTTAGGTTGGAAAATCTGACGGGGTAGAGAAATCTGATAGAACACCGGAAATGACGTAGGTTGGAGATTCTGATGGGGTAAGGAAATCTGATAGAACACCGGAAATGACGTAGGTTGGAAAATCTGATGGGGTTGGGAAATCTGATAGAACACCAGAAATGACGTAGGCTGGGAATTCTGATGGGGTAGGGAAATCTGATAAAACACCGGAAATGACAGAAATTACATAGATAGGGAAATCTAATAGAACACCAGAAATTACGGAAATGACATGGGTAGAACACCTGATAGAACACCGTAAATGATGTAGGTAGGGAAATCTGATGGGGTATGACGTAGGCTGGAAATTCTGATGGGGTAGGGAAATCTGATAAAACACCGGAAATGACAGAAATTACATAGATAGGGAAATCTAATAGAACACCAGAAATTACGGAAATGACATGGGTAGAACACCTGATAGAACACCGTAAATGATGTAGGTAGGGAAATCTGATGGGGTAGGGAAATTGATAAAACACCGGACATGACAGAAATTACATAGGTAGGGAAATCAAATAAATCTGAAAGAACACCGGAAATGACAGAAATTACATAGGTAGGGAAATCTAATAGAACTCCGCAAATGACGTAGGTTGGGAAATATGATGGGGTAGGGATATCTGATAGAACACCGGAATTGACAGAAATTACATAGGTAGGGAAATCTAATAGAACAGCGGAAATAAAGGAAATGACATAGGTAGAACACCTGATAGAACAACGGAAATGACGTAGGTTGGAAATTCTGATGGGGTAGGGAAATATGATAGAACACCGGAAATGACGAAGGTTGGAAAATCTGATGGGGTTGGGAAATATGATAGAACACCGGAAATGACGAAGGTTGGAAAATCTGATGGGGTTGGGAAATCTGATAGAACACCGGAAATGACGTAGGTTGGGAAATCTGATGGGGTAGGGAAATCTGATAAAACACCGGAAATGACAGAAATTACATAGGTAGGGAAATCTAATAGAACACCGGAAATGACATGTGTAGAACACCTGATAGAACACCGTAAATGACGTAGGTAGGGAAATCTGATGGGGTATGGAAATCTGATACAACACCGGAAATGACAGAAATTACATAAGTAGGGAAATCTAATAGAACACCGGAAATTACGAAAATGACATAGGTTGGAAAATCTGACGGGGTTGGGAAATCTGATAGAACACCGGAAATGACTTAGGTTGGAAAATCTGACGGGGTAGAGAAATCTGATAGAACACCGGAAATGACGTAGGTTGGAGATTCTGATGGGGTAAGGAAATCTGATAGAAATGACGTAGGTTGGAAAATCTGATGGGGTTGGGAAATCTGATAGAACACCGGAAATGACGAAGGTTGGAAAATCTGATGGGGTTGGGAAATCTGATAGAACACCAGAAATGACGGAAATGACATGGGTAGAACACCAGATAGAACACCGTAAATGATGTAGGTAGGGAAATCTGATGGGGTAGGGAAATCTGATAAAACACCGGACATGACAGAAATTACATAGGTAGGGAAATCAAATAAATCTGAAAGAACACCGGAAATGACAGAAATTACATAGGTAGGGAAATCTAATAGAACTCCGCAAATGACGTAGGTTGGGAAATATGATGGGGTAGGGATATCTGATAGAACACCGGAATTGACAGAAATTACATAGGTAGGGAAATCTAATAGAACAGCGGAAATAAAGGAAATGACATAGGTAGAACACCTGATAGAACAACGGAAATGACGTAGGTTGGAAATTCTGATGGGGTAGGGAAATATGATAGAACACCGGAAATGACGAAGGTTGGAAAATCTGATGGGGTTGGGAAATCTGATAGAACACCGGAAATGACGAAGGTTGGAAAATCTGATGAGGTTGGGAAATCTGATAGAACACCGGAAATGATGTAGGTTGGAGATTCTGATGGGGTAAGGAAATCTGATAGAACACCGGAAATGACGTAGGTTGGAAAACCTGATGGGGTTGGGAAATCTGATAGAACACCGGAAATGACGAAGGTTGGAAAATCTGATGGGGTTGGGAAATCTGATAGAACACCGGAAATGACGTAGGTTGGGAAATCTGATGGGGTAGGGAAATCTAAAAAAAACACCGGAAATGACAGAAATTACATAGGTAGGGAAATCTAATAGAACACCGGAAATGACATGTGTAGAACACCTGATAGAACACCGTAAATGACGTAGGTAGGGAAATCTGATGGGGTATGGAAATCTGATACAACACCGGAAATGACATAAATTACATAAGTAGGGAAATCTAATAGAACACCGGAAATTACGAAAATGACATAGGTTGGAAAATCTGATGGGGTTGGGAAATCTGATAGAACACCGGAAATGACTTAGGTTGGAAAATCTGACGGGGTAGAGAAATCTGATAGAACACCGGAAATTACGTAGGTTGGAGATTCTGATGGGGTAAGGAAATCTGATAGAACACCGGAAATGACGTAGGTTGGAAAATCTGATGGGGTTGGGAAATCTGATAGAACACCGGAAATGACGAGGGTTGGAAAATCTGATGGGGTTGGGAAATCTGATAGAACACCAGAAATGACGTAGGCTGGAAATTCTGATGGGGTAGGGAAATCTGATAAAACACCGGAAATGACAGAAATTACATAGATAGGGAAATCTAATAGAACACCAGAAATTACGGAAATGACATGGGTAGGACACCTGATAGAACACCGTAAATGATGTAGGTAGGGAAATCTGATGGGGTAGGGAAATCTGATAAAACACCGGACATGACAGAAATTACATAGGTAGGGAAATCAAATAAATCTGAAAGAACACCGGAAATGACAGAAATTACATAGGTAGGGAAATCTAATAGAACTCCGCAAATGACGTAGGTTGGGAAATATGATGGGGTAGGGATATCTGATAGAACACCGGAATTGACAGAAATTACATAGGTAGGGAAATCTAATAGAACAGCGGAAATAAAGGAAATGACATAGGTAGAACACCTGATAGAACAACAGAAATGACGTAGGTTGGAAATTCTGATGGGGTAGGGAAATATGATAGAAAACCGGAAATGACGAAGGTTGGAAAATCTGATGGGGTTGGGAAATCTGATAGAACACCGGAAATGACGAAGGTTGGAAAATCTGATGGGGTTGGGAAATCTGATAGAACACCGGAAATGACGTAGGTTGGGAAATCTGATGGGGTAGGGAAATCTGATACAACACCGGAAATGACAGAAATTACATAAGTAGGGAAATCTAATAGAACACCGGAAATTACGAAAATGACATAGGTTGGAAAATCTGATGGGGTTGGGAAATCTGATAGAACACCGGAAATGACGAAGGTTGGAAAATCTGATGGGGTTGGGAAATCTGATAGAACACCAGAAATGACGTAGGCTGGAAATTCTGATGGGGTAGGGAAATCTGATAAAACACCGGAAATGACAGAAATTACATAGATAGGGAAATCTAATAGAACACCAGACTTTACGGAAATGACATGGGTAGAACACCTGATAGAACACTGTAAATGATGTAGGTAGGGAAATCTGATGGGGTAGGGAAATCTGATAAAACACCGGACATGACAGAAATTACATAGGTAGGGAAATCAAATAAATCTGAAAGAACACCGGAAATGACAGAAATTACATAGGTAGGGAAATCTAATAGAACACCGGAAATGACATGTGTAGACCACCTGATAGAACACCGTAAATGACGTAGGTAGGGAAATCTGATGGGGTATGGAAATCTGATACAACACCGGAAATGACAGAAATTACATAAGTAGGGAAATCTAATAGAACACCGGAAATTACGAAAATGACATAGGTTGGAAAATCTGACGGGGTTGGGAAATCTGATAGAACACCGGAAATGACTTAGGTTGGAAAATCTGACGGGGTAGAGAAATCTGATAGAACACCGGAAATGACGAAGGTTGGAAAATCTGATGGGGTTGGGAAATCTGATAGAACACCGGAAATGACGAAGGTTGGAAAATCTGATGGGGTTGGGAAATCTGATAGAACACCAGAAATGACGTAGGCTGGGAATTCTGATGGGGTAGGGAAATCTGATAAAACACCGGAAATGACAGAAATTACATAGATAGGGAAATCTAATAGAACACCAGAAATTACGGAAATGACATGGGTAGAACACCTGATAGAACACCGTAAATGATGTAGGTAGGGAAATCTGATGGGGTAGGGAAATCTGATAAAACACCGGACATGACAGAAATTACATAGGTAGGGAAATCAAATAAATCTGAAAGAACACCGGAAATGACAGAAATTACATAGGTAGGGAAATCTAATAGAACTCCGCAAATGACGTAGGTTGGGAAATATGATGGGGTAGGGATATCTGATAGAACACCGGAATTGACAGAAATTACATAGGTAGGGAAATCTAATAGAACAGCGGAAATAAAGGAAATGACATAGGTAGAACACCTGATAGAACAACGGAAATGACGTAGGTTGGAAATTCTGATGGGGTAGGGAAATATGATAGAACACCGGAAATGACGAAGGTTGGAAAATCTGATGGGGTTGGGAAATCTGATAGAACACCGGAAATGACGAAGGTTGGAAAATCTGATGAGGTTGGGAAATCTGATAGAACACCGGAAATGACGTAGGTTGGAGATTCTGATGGGGTAAGGAAATCTGATAGAACACCGGAAATGACGTAGGTTGGAAAACCTGATGGGGTTGGGAAATCTGATAGAACACCGGAAATGACGAAGGTTGGAAAATCTGATGGGGTTGGGAAATCTGATAGAACACCGGAAATGACGTAGGTTGGGAAATCTGATGGGGTAGGGAAATCTAAAAAAAACACCGGAAATGACAGAAATTACATAGGTAGGGAAATCTAATAGAACACCGGAAATGACATGTGTAGAACACCTGATAGAACACCGTAAATGACGTAGGTAGGGAAATCTGATGGGGTATGGAAATCTGATACAACACCGGAAATGACATAAATTACATAAGTAGGGAAATCTAATAGAACACCGGAAATTACGAAAATGACATAGGTTGGAAAATCTGATGGGGTTGGGAAATCTGATAGAACACCGGAAATGACGTAGGTTGGAGATTCTGATGGGGTAAGGAAATCTGATAGAACACCGGAAATGACGTAGGTTGGAAAATCTGATGGGGTTGGGAAATCTGATAGAACACCGGAAATGACGAAGGTTGGAAAATCTGATGGGGTTGGGAAATCTGATAGAACACCAGAAATGACGTAGGCTGGAAATTCTGATGGGGTAGGGAAATCTGATAAAACACCGGAAATGACAGAAATTACATAGATAGGGAAATCTAATAGAACACCAGAAATTACGGAAATGACATGGGTAGAACACCTGATAGAACACCGTAAATGATGTAGGTAGGGAAATCTGATGGGGTAGGGAAATCTGATAAAACACCGGACATGACAGAAATTACATAGGTAGGGAAATCAAATAAATCTGAAAGAACACCGGAAATGACAGAAATTACATCGGTAGGGAAATCTAATAGAACACCGGAAATGACATGTGTAGAACACCTGATAGAACACCGTAAATGACGTAGGTAGGGAAATCTGATGGGGTATGGAAATCTGATACAACACCGGAAATGACAGAAATTACATAAGTAGGGAAATCTAATAGAACACCGGAAATTACGAAAATGACATAGGTTGGAAAATCTGATGGGGTTGGGAAATCTGATAGAACACCGGAAATGACTTAGGTTGGAAAATCTGACGGGGTAGAGAAATCTGATAGAACACCGGAAATGACGTAGGTTGGAGATTCAAGGAAATCGATAGAACACCGGAAATGACGTAGCTTGGAAAATCTGATGGGGTTGGGAAATCTGATAGAACACCGGAAATGACGAAGGTTGGAAAATCTGATGGGGTTGGGAAATCTGATAGAACACCAGAAATGACGTAGGCTGGAAATTCTGATGGGGTAGGGAAATCTGATAAAACACCGGAAATGACAGAAATTACATAGATAGGAAAATCTAATAGAACACCAGAAATTACGGAAATGACATGGGTAGAACACCTGATAGAACACCGTAAATGATGTAGGTAGGGAAATCTGATGGGGTATGACGTAGGCTGGAAATTCTGATGGGGTAGGGAAATCTGATAAAACACCGGAAATGACAGAAATTACATAGATAGGGAAATCTAATAGAACACCAGAAATTACGGAAATGACATGGGTAGAACACCTGATAGAACACCGTAAATGATGTAGGTAGGGAAATCTGATGGGGTAGGGAAATTGATAAAACACCGGACATGACAGAAATTACATAGGTAGGGAAATCAAATAAATCTGAAAGAACACCGGAAATGACAGAAATTACATAGGTAGGGAAATCTAATAGAACTCCGCAAATGACGTAGGTTGGGAAATATGATGGGGTAGGGATATCTGATAGAACACCGGAATTGACAGAAATTACATAGGTAGGGAAATCTAATAGAACAGCGGAAATAAAGGAAATGACATAGGTAGAACACCTGATAGAACAACGGAAATGACGTAGGTTGGAAATTCTGATGGGGTAGGGAAATATGATAGAACACCGGAAATGATGAAGGTTGGAAAATCTGATGGGGTTGGGAAATCTGATAGAACACCGGAAATGACGAAGGTTGGAAAATCTGATGGGGTTGGGAAATCTGATAGAACACCGGAAATGACGTAGGTTGGGAAATCTGATGGGGTAGGGAAATCTGATAAAACACCGGAAATGACAGAAATTACATAGGTAGGGAAATCTAATAGAACACCGGAAATGACATGTGTAGAACACCTGATAGAACACCGTAAATGACGTAGGTAGGGAAATCTGATGGGGTATGGAAATCTGATACAACACCGGAAATGACAGAAATTACATAAGTAGGGAAATCTAATAGAACACCGGAAATTACGAAAATGACATAGGTTGGAAAATCTGACGGGGTTGGGAAATCTGATAGAACACCGGAAATGACTTAGGTTGGAAAATCTGACGGGGTAGAGAAATCTGATAGAACACCGGAAATGACGTAGGTTGGAGATTCTGATGGGGTAAGGAAATCTGATAGAACACCGGAAATGACGTAGGTTGGAAAATCTGATGGGGTTGGGAAATCTGATAGAACACCGGAAATGACGAAGGTTGGAAAATCTGATGGGGTTGGGAAATCTGATAGAACACCAGAAATGACGTAGGCTGGGAATTCTGATGGGGTAGGGAAATCTGATAAAACACCGGAAATGACAGAAATTACATAGATAGGGAAATCTAATAGAACACCAGAAATTACGGAAATGACATGGGTAGAACACCTGATAGAACACCGTAAATGATGTAGGTAGGGAAATCTGATGGGGTAGGGAAATTGATAAAACACCGGACATGACAGAAATTACATAGGTAGGGAAATCAAATAAATCTGAAAGAACACCGGAAATGACAGAAATTACATAGGTAGGGAAATCTAATAGAACTCCGCAAATGACGTAGGTTGGGAAATATGATGGGGTAGGGATATCTGATAGAACACCGGAATTGACAGAAATTACATAGGTAGGGAAATCTAATAGAACAGCGTAAATAAAGGAAATGACATAGGTAGAACACCTGATAGAACAACGGAAATGACGTAGGTTGGAAATTCTGATGGGGTAGGGAAATATGATAGAACACCGGAAATGACGAAGGTTGGAAAATCTGATGGGGTTGGGAAATCTGATAGAACACCGGAAATGACGAAGGTTGGAAAATCTGATGAGGTTGGGAAATCTGATAGAACACCGGAAATGACGTAGGTTGGAGATTCTGATGGGGTAAGGAAATCTGATAGAACACCGGAAATGACGTATGTTGGAAAACCTGATGGGGTTGGGAAATCTGATAGAACACCGGAAATGACGAAGGTTGGAAAATCTGATGGGGTAGGGAAATCTAAAAAAAACACCGGAAATGACAGAAATTACATAGGTAGGGAAATCAAATAAATCTGAAAGAACACCGGAAATGACAGAAATTACATAGGTAGGGAAATCTAATAGAACTCCGCAAATGACGTAGGTTGGGAAATATGATGGGGTAGGGATATCTGATAGAACACCGGAATTGACAGAAATTACATAGGTAGGGAAATCTAATAGAACAGCGGAAATAAAGGAAATGACATAGGTAGAACACCTGATAGAACAACAGAAATGACGTAGGTTGGAAATTCTGATGGGGTAGGGATATATGATAGAACACCGGAAATGACGAAGGTTGGAAAATCTGATGGGGTTGGGAAATCTGATAGAACACCGGAAATGACGAAGGTTGGAAAATCTGATGGGGTTGGGAAATCTGATAGAACACCGGAAATGACGTAGGTTGGGAAATCTGATGGGGTTGGGAAATCTGATACAACACCGGAAATGACAGAAATTACATAAGTAGGGAAATCTAATAGAACACCGGAAATTACGAAAATGACATAGGTTGGAAAATCTGATGGGGTTGGGAAATCTGATAGAACACCGGAAATGACTTAGGTTGGAAAATCTGACGGGGTAGAGAAATCTGATAGAACACCGGAAATGACGTAGGTTGGAGATTCTGATGGGGTAAGGAAATCTGATAGAACACCGGAAATGACGTAGGTTGGAAAATCTGATGGGGTTGGGAAATCTGATAGAACACCGGAAATGACGAAGGTTGGAAAATCTGATGGGGTTGGGAAATCTGATAGAACACCAGAAATGACGTAGGCTGGAAATTCTGATGGGGTAGGGAAATCTGATAAAACACCGGAAATGACAGAAATTACATAGATAGGGAAATCTAATAGAACACCAGAAATTACGGAAATGACATGGGTAGAACACCTGATAGAACACCGTAAATGATGTAGGTAGGGAAATCTGATGGGGTAGGGAAATCTGATAAAACACCGGACATGACAGAAATTACATAGGTAGGGAAATCAAATAAATCTGAAAGAACACCGGAAATGACAGAAATTACATAGGTAGGGAAATCTAATAGAACTCCGCAAATGACGTAGGTTGGGAAATATGATGGGGTAGGGATATCTGATAGAACACCGGAATTGACAGAAATTACATAGGTAGGGAAATCTAATAGAACAGCGGAAATAAAGGAAATGACATAGGTAGAACACCTGATAGAACAACGGAAATGACGTAGGTTGGAAATTCTGATGGGGTAGGGAAATATGATAGAACACCGGAAATGACGAAGGTTGGAAAATCTGATGGGGTTGGGAAATCTGATAGAACACCGGAAATGACGAAGGTTGGAAAATCTGATGGGGTTGGGAAATCTGATAGAACACCGGAAATGACGTAGGTTGGGAAATCTGATGGGGTAGGGAAATCTGATAAAACACCGGAAATGACAGAAATTACATAGGTAGGGAAATCTAATAGAACACCGGAAATGACATGTGTAGAACACCTGATAGAACACCGTAAATGACGTAGGTAGGGAAATCTGATGGGGTATGGAAATCTGATACAACACCGGAAATGACAGAAATTACATAAGTAGGGAAATCTAATAGAACACCGGAAATTACGAAAATGACATAGGTTGGAAAATCTGATGGGGTTGGGAAATCTGATAGAACACCGGAAATGACTTAGGTTGGAAAATCTGACGGGGTAGAGAAATCTGATAGAACACCGGAAATGACGTAGGTTGGAGATTCAAGGAAATCTGATAGAACACCGGAAATGACGTAGGTTGGAAAATCTGATGGGGTTGGGAAATCTGATAGAACACCGGAAATGACGTAGGCTGGAAATTCTGATGGGGTAGGGAAATCTGATAAAACACCGGAAATGACAGAAATTACATAGATAGGGAAATCTAATAGAACACCAGAAATTACGGAAATGACATGGGTAGAACACCTGATAGAACACCGTAAATGATGTAGGTAGGGAAATCTGATGGGGTATGACGTAGGCTGGAAATTCTGATGGGGTAGGGAAATCTGATAAAACACCGGAAATGACAGAAATTACATAGGTAGGGAAATCTAATAGAACACCGGAAATGACATGTGTAGAACACCTGATAGAACACCGTAAATGACGTAGGTAGGGAAATCTGATGGGGTATGGAAATCTGATACAACACCGGAAATGACAGAAATTACATAAGTAGGGAAATCTAATAGAACACCGGAAATGACTAAGGTTGTAAAATCTGATGGGGTTGGGAAATCTGATAGAACACCTGAAATGACTTAGGTTGGAAAATCTGACGGGGTAGAGAAATCTGATAGAACACCGGAAATGACGTAGGTTGGTTAATCTGATGGGGTAGGGAAATCTGATAGAACACCAGAAGTGACAGAAATTACATAGGTAGGGAAATCTAATAGAACAGCGGAAATTACATAGGTAGGGAAATCTAATAGAACACCGGAAATGACGTAGGTTGGGAAATCTGATGGGGTAGGGATATCTGATAGAACACAGGAATTTACAGAAATTACATAGGTAGGGAAATCTAATAGAACAGCGGAAATAAAGGAAATAACATAGGTAGAACACCTGATAGAACACCGGACATGACGTAGGTTGGTCAATCTGATGGGGTAGGGAAATCTGATAGAACACCGGAAATTACGAAGGTTGGAAAATCTGATGGGGTTGGGAAATCTGATAGAACACCGGAAATGACAGAAATTACATAGGTAGGGAAATCTAATAAATCTGAAAGAACACCGGAAATGACAGAAATTACATAGGTAGGGACACTGGAAATTACGGAAATTACATAGGTAGGGAAATCTAATAGAACACCGGAAATTACGTAGGTTGGGAAATCTGATGGGGTAGGGATATCTGATAGAACACCAGAATTGACAGAAATTACATAGGTAGGGAAATCTAATAGAACAGCGGAAATAAAGGAAATGACATAGGTAGAACACCTGATAGAACAACGGAAATGACGTAGGTTGGTTAATCTGATGGGGTAGGGAAATCTGATAGAACACCGGAAATGACGAAGGTTGGAAAATCTGATGGGGTTGGGAAATCTGATAGAACACCAGAAATGACGTAGGCTGGGAATTCTGATGGGGTAGGGAAATCTGATAAAACACCGGAAATGACAGAAATTACATAGATAGGGAAATCTAATAGAACACCAGAAATTACGGAAATGACATGGGTAGAACACCTGATAGAACACCGTAAATGATGTAGGTAGGGAAATCTGATGGGGTAGGGAAATCTGATAAAACACCGGACATGACAGAAATTACATAGGTAGGGAAATCTAATAGAACTCCGCAAATGACGTAGGTTGGGAAATATGATGGGGTAGGGATATCTGATAGAACACCGGAATTGACAGAAATTACATAGGTAGGGAAATCTAATAGAACAGCGTAAATAAAGGAAATGACATAGGTAGAACACCTGATAGAACAACGGAAATGACGTAGGTTGGAAATTCTGATGGGGTAGGGAAATATGATAGAACACCGGAAATGACGAAGGTTGGAAAATCTGATGGGGTTGGGAAATCTGATAGAACACCGGAAATGACGAAGGTTGGAAAATCTGATGAGGTTGGGAAATCTGATAGAACACCGGAAATGACGTAGGTTGGAGATTCTGATGGGGTAAGGAAATCTGATAGAACACCGGAAATGACGTATGTTGGAAAACCTGATGGGGTTGGGAAATCTGATAGAACACCGGAAATGACGAAGGTTGGAAAATCTGATGGGGTAGGGAAATCTAAAAAAAACACCGGAAATGACAGAAATTACATAGGTAGGGAAATCAAATAAATCTGAAAGAACACCGGAAATGACAGAAATTACATAGGTAGGGAAATCTAATAGAACTCCGCAAATGACGTAGGTTGGGAAATATGATGGGGTAGGGATATCTGATAGAACACCGGAATTGACAGAAATTACATAGGTAGGGAAATCTAATAGAACAGCGGAAATAAAGGAAATGACATAGGTAGAACACCTGATAGAACAACAGAAATGACGTAGGTTGGAAATTCTGATGGGGTAGGGATATATGATAGAACACCGGAAATGACGAAGGTTGGAAAATCTGATGGGGTTGGGAAATCTGATAGAACACCGGAAATGACGAAGGTTGGAAAATCTGATGGGGTTGGGAAATCTGATAGAACACCGGAAATGACGTAGGTTGGGAAATCTGATGGGGTTGGGAAATCTGATAGAACACCGGAAATGACGTAGGTTGGGAAATCTGATGGGGTAGGGAAATCTGATAAAACACCGGAAATTACAGAAATTACATAGGTAGGGAAATCTAATAGAACACCGGAAATGACATGTGTAGAACACCTGATAGAACACCGTAAATGACGTAGGTAGGGAAATCTGATGGGGTATGGAAATCTGATACAACACCGGAAATGACAGAAATTACATAAGTAGGGAAATCTAATAGAACACCGGAAATTACGAAAATGACATAGGTTGGAAAATCTGATGGGGTTGGGAAATCTGATAGAACACCGGAAATGACTTAGGTTGGAAAATCTGACGGGGTAGAGAAATCTGATAGAACACCGGAAATGACGTAGGTTGGAGATTCTGATGGGGTAAGGAAATCTGATAGAACACCAGAAATGACGTAGGTTGGAAAATCTGATGGGGTTGGGAAATCTGATAGAACACCGGAAATGACGAAGGTTGGAAAATCTGATGGGGTTGGGAAATCTGATAGAACACCAGAAATGACGTAGGCTGGAAATTCTGATGGGGTAGGGAAATCTGATAAAACACCGGAAATGACAGAAATTACATAGATAGGGAAATCTAATAGAACACCAGAAATTACGGAAATGACATGGGTAGAACACCTGATAGAACACCGTAAATGATGTAGGTAGGGAAATCTGATGGGGTAGGGAAATCTGATAAAACACCGGACATGACAGAAATTACATAGGTAGGGAAATCAAATAAATCTGAAAGAACACCGGAAATGACAGAAATTACATAGGTAGGGAAATCTAATAGAACTCCGCAAATGACGTAGGTTGGGAAATATGATGGGGTAGGGATATCTGATAGAACACCGGAATTGACAGAAATTACATAGGTAGGGAAATCTAATAGAACAGCGTAAATAAAGGAAATGACATAGGTAGAACACCTGATAGAACAACGGAAATGACGTAGGTTGGAAATTCTGATGGGGTAGGGATATATGATAGAACACCGGAAATGACGAAGGTTGGAAAATCTGATGGGGTAGGGAAATCTGATAGAACATCGGAAATGACTAAGGTTGTAAAATCTGATGGGATTGGGAAATATGATAGAACACCGGAAATGACGTAGGTTGGTTAATCTGATGGGGTAGGGAAATCTGATAGAACACCGGAAATGACGAAGGTTGAAAAATCTTATGGGGTTGGGAAATCTGATAGAACACCGGAAATGACGAAGGTTGGAAAATCTGATGGGGTTGGGAAATCTGATAGAACACCAGAAATGACGTAGGTTGGAAATTCTGATGGGGTAGGGAAATCTGATAGAACATCGGAAATGAGGTAGGTTGGATGATCTGATCAGGTATGGAAATCTGATACAACACTGGAAATGACAGAAATTACATAAGTAGGGAAATCTAATAGAACACCGGAAATTACGACAATGACATAGGTTGGAAAATCTGATGGGGTTGGGAAATCTGATAGAACACCGGAAATGACGAAGGTTGGAAAATCTGATGGGGTTGGGAAATCTGATAGAACACCGGAAATGACGTAGGTAGGGAAACCTAATGGAACACCGGAAATTACGAAAATGACATAGGTTGGAAAATCTGATGGGGTTGGGAAATCTGATAGAACACCGGAAATGACAGAAATTACATAGGTAGGGAAATCTAATAAATCTGAAAGAACACCGGAAATGACAGAAATTATATAGGTAGGGACACTGGAAATTACGGAAATTACATAGGTAGGGAAATCTAATAGAACACCGGAAATGACGTAGGTTGGGAAATCTGATGGGGTAGGGATATCTGATAGAACACCAGAATTGACAGAAATTACATAGGTAGGGAAATCTAATAGAACAGCGGAAATAAAGGAAATGACATAGGTAGAACACCTGCTAGAACAACGGAAATGACGTAGGTTGGAAATTCTGATGGGGTAGGGAAATATGATAGAACACCGGAAATGACGAAGGTTGGTTAATCTGATGGGGTAGGGAAATCTGATAGAACACCGGAAATGACGAAGGTTGGAAAATCTGATGGGGTTGGGAAATCTGATAGAACACCGGAAATGACAGAAATTACATAGGTAGGGAAATCTAATAAATCTGAAAGAACACCGGAAATGACAGAAATTACATAGGTAGGGAAATCTAATAGAACACCGGAAATGACGTAGGTTGGGAAATCTGATGGGGTAGGGATATCTGATAGAACACCAGAATTGACAGAAATTACATAGGTAGGGAAATCTAATAGAACACCGGAAATGACATAGGTTGGAAAATCTGATGGGGTTGGGAAATCTGATAGAACACCGGAAATGACTTAGATTGGAAAATCTGACGGGGTAGAGAAATCTGATAGAACACCGGAAATGACGTAGGTTGGTTAATCTGATGGGGTAGGGAAATCTGATAGAACACCAGAAATGACGTAGGTAGGGAAATCTAATTAAGAACACCGGAAATGACAGAAATGACATAGTTAGAACACCTGATAGAACACCGGAAATTACGTAGGTAGGGAAATCTGATGGGGTAGGGAAATCTGATACAACACAGGAATTGACAGAAATTACATAAGTAGGGAAATCTAATAGAACACTGGAAATTACGAAAATGACATAGGTTGGAAAATCTGATGGGGTAGGGAAATCTGATAGAACATAGAAATGACGTAGGTTGGAAATTCTGATGGGGTAGGGAAATCTGATAGAACACTGGAAATGACGTAGGTTGGGAAATCTGATGGGGTAGGGAAGGGAAATATGATAGAACACCGGAAATGACGTAGGTTGGTTAATCTGATGGGGTAGGGAAATCTGATAGAACACCGGAAATGACAAAGGTTGAAAAATCTTATGGGGTTGGGAAATCTGATAGAACACCGGAAATGACGAAGGTTGGAAAATCTGATGGGGTTGGGAAATCTGATAGAACACCAGAAATGACGTAGGTTGGAAATTCTGATGGGGTAGGGAAATCTGATAGAACATCGGAAATGAGGTAGGTTGGATGATCTGATCAGGTATGGAAATCTGATCCAACACTGGAAATGACAGAAATTACATAAGTAGGGAAATCTAATAGAACACCGGAAATTACGACAATGACATAGGTTGGAAAATCTGATGGGGTTGGGAAATCTGATAGAACACCGGAAATGACGAAGGTTGGAAAATCTGATGGGGTAGGGAAATCTGATAGAACACCGGAAATGAAGAAGGTTAGAAAATCTGATGGGGTAGGGAAATCTGATAGAACATCGGAAATGACTAAGGTTGTAAAATCTGATGGGGTTGGGAAATCTGATAGAACACCGTAAATGACGTAGGTTGGTTAATCTGATGGGGTAGGGAAATCTGATAGAACACCGGAAATGAAGAAGGTTAGAAAATCTGATGGGGTAGGGAAATCTGATAGAACATCGGAAATGACTAAGGTTGTAAAATCTGATGGGGTTGGGAAATATGATAGAACACCGGAAATGACGTAGGTTGGTTAATCTGATGGGGTAGGGAAATCTGATAGAACACCGGAAATGACGAAGGTTGAAAAATCTTATGGGGTTGGGAAATCTGATAGAACACCGGAAATGACGAAGGTTGGAAAATCTGATGGGGTTGGGAAATCTGATAGAACACCAGAAATGACGTAGGTTGGAAATTCTGATGGGGTAGGGAAA
The DNA here is from genome assembly GCF_965119305.1 of Pelophylax lessonae. Classification (NCBI taxonomy): domain Eukaryota; kingdom Metazoa; phylum Chordata; class Amphibia; order Anura; family Ranidae; genus Pelophylax; species Pelophylax lessonae. Next base: position 96,385,177 of record NC_138779.1, read on the forward strand.
TCTGATAGAACATCGGAAATGAGGTAGGTTGGATGATCTGATCAGGTATGGAAATCTGATACAACACTGGAAATGACAGAAATTACATAAGTAGGGAAATCTAATAGAACACCGGAAATTACGACAATGACATAGGTTGGAAAATCTGATGGGGTTGGGAAATCTGATAGAACACCGGAAATGACGAAGGTTGGAAAATCTGATGGGGTTGGGAAATCTGATAGAACACCGGAAATGACGTAGGTAGGGAAACCTAATGGAACACCGGAAATTACGAAAATGACATAGGTTGGAAAATCTGATGGGGTTGGGAAATCTGATAGAACACCGGAAATGACTAAGGTTGGAAAATCTGATGGGGTTGGGAAATCTGATAGAACACCGGAAATGACTAAGGTTGTAAAATCTGATGGGGTTGGGAAATCTGATAGAACACCATAAATGACGTAGGTTGGGAAATCTGATGGGGTAGGGAAATCTGATAAAACACCGTAAATGACAGAAATTACATAGGTAGGGAAAACTAATAGAACACCGGAAATTACGGAAATTACATAGGTAGAACACCTGATTGAACACCGGAAATGACGTAGGTTGGTTAATCTGATGGGGTAGGGAAATCTGATAGAACACCGGAAATGACAGAAATTACATAGGTAGGGAAATCTAATAGAACACCGGAAATTACGGAAATGACATAGGTAGGGAAATCTGATAAAACACCGGAAATGACGTAGGTTGGAAAATCTGGTGGGGTAGGGAAATCTGATAGAACACCGGAAATGACGTAGGTAGGGAAATCTAATAGAACACCGGAAATTATGGAAATGACATAGGTAGAACACCTGATAGAACACCGTAAATGACGTAGGTAGGGAAATCTGATGGGGTTGGGAAATCTGATAGAACACCGGAAATGACAGAAATTACATAAGTAGGGAAATCTAATAGAACACCGGAAATTTCGGAAATGACATAGGTAGAACACCTGATAGAACACCGGAAATTATAGGTTTGATATTAAACGTGCCAATCCTAGAGTTTGCTACATAGAAAATTGTGGAAGATTGGGAAGGAAGGATTTTCCAGGCACATAAATTACTTAAAAGCAATTTTATTCAAATTCCATAACATATAATATTGGGGAAAGGAAACAAATGATCACAAGACAAAAAATTGAAAATATATATGAAATAAAATTGACTGGAACCAAAATTGGCTGAGCAGTCAAATAAGTAACATACAGTAGTTCTACTCGGTATAGTCATGCATAATTACAATGTTATTGGTCAAAAAATGCGACTATAAATACGTGACGAAAAATGCTGTCAGAGGTCAATCCAATGGCAAGCACTATCCTGTATATACTCAGATAATGGTGACAAAGAGTAATGGTTCAATTGCTCAACATGTTTCGCCTCATATAGAGGCTTCGTCTGGAGCCTACTTGTAATTAGAATGGATAATTCTGTATATTTGTTATGCAGGACAAACGTCACCTCAGAAACATGATAATTAATAACGATGGGACACATGGAGATATGCTTCTATAGTTGTAGTGTTTGGTGGCACCCAGGCTTTACCACCCCTGGGCCAGTCCCTTTGTTATGATACCGAGCTCTGTACTTATCCATGAATGTCCCTTCGTTATTAATTATCATGTTTCTGCGGTGACGTTTGTCCTGCATAACAAATATACAGAATTATCCATTCTAATTACAAGTAGGCTCCAGACGAAGCCTCTATATGAGGCGAAACATGTTGAGCAATTGAACCATTACTCTTTGTCACCATTATCTGAGTATATGCAGGATAGTGCTTGCCATTGGATTGACCTCTGACAGCATTTTTCGTCACGTATTTATAGTCGCATTTTTTGACCAATAACATTGTAATTATGCATGACTATACCGAGTAGAACTACTGTATGTTACTTATTTGACTGCCCAGTCAATTTTATTTCATATATATTTTCAATTTTTTGTCTTGTGATCATTTGTTTCCTTTCCCCAATATTATATGTTATGGAATTTGAATAAAATTGCTTTTAAGTAATCTATGTGCCTGGAAAATCCTTCCTTCCCAATCTTCCACAATTTTCTATGTTCTATCAGATTTCCCTGCCTATGTCATTTCATGTGTTCTATCAGATTTCCCTACCTATGACATTTCCAGTGTTCTATCAGATTTCCCTACCCCATCAGATTTTCCAACCTACGTCATTTACGGTGTTCTATCAGATTTCCATACTCCATCAGATTTCCCTACCCCATCAGATTTTCCAACCTGTGTCATTTCCGGTGTTCTATCAGATTCCCCTACCGCATCAGATTTTCCAACCTACGTCATTTCCGGTGTTCTATCAGATTTCCCTACTCCAGCAGATTTCCCTACCTATGTCATTTCCATCACTTCCCAGATTTCCCTACCTATGTCATTTCCGGAGTTCTATCAGATTTCCCTACCCCATCAGATTTTCCAAAATACATCATTTCTGGTGTTCTATCAGATTTCCCTACCCCATCGGATTTTCCAACCTAACTCATTTCCGGTGTTCAGATTCCCCTACCCCATCAGATTTTCCAACCTACGTCATTTCCGGTGTTCTATCAGATTCCCCTTCTCCATCAGATTTCCCTACCTACGTCATTTCCGGTGTTCTATCAGATTTCCCTGCCTATGTCATTTCATGTGTTCTATCAAGATTTCCCTACCCCATCAGATTTCCCTACCTATGACATTTCCGGTGTTCTATCAGATTTCCCTACCCCGTCAGATTTCCCAACCTACGTCTTTTCCGGTGTTCTATCAGATTTCCCTATCCCGTCAAATTTTCCAACCTACGTCATTTCCGGTGTTCTATCAGATTTCCCTACCCCATCAGATTTTCCAACCTACGTCATTTCCGGTGTTCTATCAGATTTCCCTACTCCAGCAGATTTCCCTACCTATGTCATTTCCATCACTTCCCAGATTCCCCTACCTATGTCATTTCCGGTGTTCTATCAGATTCCCCTACCCCATCAGATTTGCCAACCTACGTTATTTCCGGTGTTCTATCAGATTTCCCTACCCCGTCAGATTTTCCAACCTACATCATTTCCGGTGTTCTATCAGATTTCCCTACCCCGTCAAATTTTCCAACCTACGTAATTTCCGGTGTTCTATTAGATTTCCCTACCCCATCAGATTTTCCAACCTACGTAATTTCCGGTGTTCTATCAGATTTCCCTACTCCAGCAGATTTCCCTACCTATGTCATTTCCATCACTTCCCAGATTCCCCTACCTATGTCATTTCCGGTGTTCTATCAGATTCCCCTACACCATCAGATTTTCCAACCTATGTCATTTCCAGTGTTCTATCAGATTTCCCTATCTATGTCATTTCCGGTGTTCTATCAGATTTCCCTAACCCATCAGGTTTTCCAACCTACGTCATTTTCGGTGTTCTATCAGATTTCCCTACCCCATCAGATATTCCAACCTACGTCATTTCCGGTGTTCTATCAGATTCCCCTACCCCATCAGATTTTCCAACCTACGTCATTTCCCGGTGTTCTATCAGATTTCCCTACTCCAGCAGATTTTCCTACCTATGTCATTTCCATTACTTCCCAGATTTCCCTACCTATGTAATTTCCGGTGTTCTATCAGATTTCCCTACCCCGTCAGATTTTCCAACCTACGTCATTTCCGGTGTTCTATCAGATTTCCCTACCCCGTCAAATTTTCCAACCTACGTCATTTCCGGTGTTCTATCAGATTTCCCTACCCCATCAGATTTTCCAACCTACGTAATTTCCGGTGTTCTATCAGATTTCCCTACTCCAGCAGATTTCCCTACCTATGTCATTTTAATCACTTCCCAGATTCCCCTACCTATGTCATTTCCGGTGTTCTATCAGATTCCCCTACCCCATCAGATTTTCCAACCTATGTAATTTCCGGTGTTCTATCAGATTTCCCTACCCCATCAGATTTCCCTATCTATGTCATTTCCGGTGTTCTATCAGATTTCCCTAACCCATCAGGTTTTCCAACCTACGTCATTTTCGGTGTTCTATCAGATTTCCCTACCCCATCAGATATTCCAACCTACGTCATTTCCGGTGTTCTATCAGATTCCCCTACCCCATCAGATTTTCCAACCTACGTCATTTCCCGGTGTTCTATCAGATTTCTCTACTCCAGCAGATTTTCCTACCTATGTCATTTCCATTACTTCCCAGATTTCCCTACCTATGTCATTTCCGGTGTTCTATCAGATTTCCCTACCCCATCAGATTTTCCAAAATACATCATTTCTGGTGTTCTATCAGATTTCCCTACCCCATCGGATTTTCCAACCTAGCTCATTTCCGGTGTTCAGATTCCCCTACCCCATCAGATTTTCCAACCTACGTAATTTCCGGTGTTCTATCAGATTTCCCTACCTATGTCATTTCCATCATTTCCCAGATTTTCCAACCTACGTCATTTCCGGTGTTCTATCAGATTTCCCTACCCCGTCAGATTTTCCAACCTACGTCATTTCCGGTGTTCTATCAGATTTCGCAAACCCCATGAATAAAGGGCACTATTGTAAGTACACGTCAGCGTAAATAAAGGGCACTACCGTAATTACCCATGAGCATGAATAAAGGGCATTACCGTAAGTACACTTCAGCATTAATAAAGGGCACTACCGTACTTTACCTATCAGCGTAAATAAAGGACACTACCATAATTATCTGTCAGCATAAATAAAGGGCACTACCGTAATTACCCTTCAGCATAAATAAAGGGCACTACCATAATTACCCTTCAGCATAAATGACTTTACCATAATTACCTGTCAGCATAAATAAAGGGCACTACCGTAATTACCTGTTAGCATAAATAAAGGGCACAACCGCAATTACACGTCAGTCAGCATAAATAAAGGGCACTACCGTAATTACCCATCAGCATAAATAAAGGGCACTACCGTAATTACACATCAGCATGAATAAAGGGCACTAACGTAATTACCCGTCAGCATAAATAAAGCGCACTACCGTAATTACCCATCAGCATGAAAAAAGGGCACTGCCGTAAATACACGTCAGTGTAAATAAAGGTCACTACCGTAATTAACCATCAGCACGAATAAAGGGCACTACCGTAAGTACACGTCAGTGTAAATAAAGGGCATTACCGTAAGTACACTTCCGCATTAATAAAGGGCACTACCGTACTTTACCCATCAGCGTAAATAAAGGACACTACCATAATTATCCGTCAGCATAAATAAAGGGCACTACCGTAATTACCCTTCAGCATAAAGGGCACTACCATAATTACCCTTCAGCATAAAGGACTTTACCGTAATTACCTGTCAGCATAAATAAAGGGCACTACCGTAATTACCTGTCAGCATAAATAAAGGGCACAACCGTAATTACACGTCAGTCAGCATAAATAAAGGGCACTACCGTAATTACCCGTCAGCATAAATAAAGGCCCTACCGTAATTACACATCAGCATAAATAAAAGGCACTAACGTAATTACCCGTCAGCATAAATAAATCGCACTACCGTAATTACCCGTCAGCATAAATAAAGGGCACGACCGTAAGTACACGTCAGCGCAAATAAAGGGCACTGCCGTAATTACTCGTCAGCATAAATAAAGGGCATTACCGTAATTACACATCAACATAGATAAAGGGCACTGCCGTAATTACCCATCAGCGTAAATAAAGAGCACTACCGTAATTACCCGTCAGCCTAAATAAAGGGCACTACCGTAATTATCCGTCAGCATAAATAAAGGGCAATACCGTAATTACTCGTCAGCATAAATAAAGGCACTACCGTAATTACCTGTCAGCATAAATAAAGGGCACTGCCGTAATTACCCGTCAGTGTAAATAAAGGGCACTACCGTAAGTTCTCGTCAGTATACATAAAGGGCACTACCGTAATTACCCGTCAGCATAAATAAAGTGCACTACCGTATTTACCCATCAGCCTAAATAAAGGTCACTACCGTAATTTTTCCATCAGTATGAAAAAAGGGCACTACCGTAAGTATATGTCAGTGTAAATAAAGGGCACTACTGTAATTTCCCATCAACATGAATAAAGGGCAGTACCGCAAGTACACGTTAGTGTAAATAAAGGGCACTACCGTAATTACCGTCAGCATATTGAATGTAATGCATTTCTTGTATTTGTGTGCAATGCCAGTACAGTATGAACATGGGTAGGGTTTCTCCATGTACAGCGGCAGGGGTAGGGTTTCTCCCTTTACTCCAGTGAAGTGTGTGTGGGTGTGTATGGCGGGGGGGAATGGTGTGTGTGTGTGTGGGGGGGAGGAGTGTGTGTATGTGTGTGGGGGGGAGGAGTGTGTGTGTGGGGGGGAGGAGTGTGTGTGTGTGTGGGGGGGAGGAGGAGTGAGTGAGTGTGTGTGGGGGGGGGGAGTGTGTGTGTGTGTGTGTGTGGGGGGGAGGAGGAGTGTGTGTGTGTGGGGGGGGAGGAGTGTGTGGGGGAGGAGTGTGTGTGGGGGGGAGGAGTGTGTGTGTGTGTGTGTGTGTGAGGGAGGAGAGTGTGTGTGTGTGGGGGGGGAGGAGTGTGTGTGTGTGTGAGAGGAGTGTGTGTGTGTGGGGGGGGGGGAGTGTGTGTGTGGGGGGGGAGCAGTGTGTGTGTGTGTGTGGGGGGGGGGGGGAGTGTGTGTTTGGAGCGGAGGTGTGTGTGTGTGGGGGGAGTGTGTGTGTGTGGGGGGAGTGTGTGTGTGTGGGGGGGAGTGTGGGTGTGTGTGTGTGGGGGGGAGGAGTGTGTGTGTGTGTGGGGGGGAGTGTGTGTGTGTGTGGGGGGGGGGGGGGGAGTGTGTGTGTGTGTGTGTGGGGGGGAGTGTGTGTGTGTGGGGGGGAGGAGTGTGTGTGTGTGGGGGGAGGAGTGTGTGTGTGTGGGGGGGGAGGAGTGTGTGTGTGTGTGGGGGGGAGGAGTGTGTGTGTGGGGCTAAATTGTAAGAAATAATTAAAGTGTGTATGTATAGATTTAGCTAAAAATTTATATAAATTAAGGAATAATGGATTCATTGCTGTTTGGTCTGCAGCTTCCTGTGTACTGTTCCTGACTCCATGTGACCTCTGATCTTGATCCGGCTTGTTGTCTCTAACCTGTGCTTGTCTGCTTCCTACCCTGACCCTGGCTTGTCTTCTGGATTTCGCTCCTGCCTGTTGATCCTGCATTGCTGCTCTCCTGGTACCGACCGGCTTGTGACCCGATTACTCTGCTGCCTATCGTCTATGTCCTTCCTGCCCGATCATTACCTACCCGGCTTGTTTGAACCTGCACCCTGCTCATCCGGCCTGCTACAACTCCAGCCCAGCAAGCTCGCTCCCAGCAGTCTCATACCAGCCCGCTCACTGCAGCCACGCTACTACTGGACTGATTACAGGCACTTCTACGTCACCGTGCTCCTGTGGCCGCTGTCTCACTATCAGAGGCCCACGAGCTGGAGTTGTACGAGAGGCCCTCCTCTACACGTCAGACTCACCTACCAGGTACGTGACACATTTGTGTTAGGTACAGGGTTGCATGACCGTGCAACTGTCATTCAAAATGCAACAGCATACAAAGCTGAAAATTGGCCTGGGCAGGAAGGGGTGTAACTGCCCTGTAAGGAAGTGGTTAACTATTGAAACATGGGACTAAATATTCCATGGGTTATCATGCTCAGCTCAATGGTTTAGTGGTTAGTGTTCCTATCTATAAACACTGAGAGCATGAGTTCAAATCCCAAGTGTGCCATCACCTCCTTAAATTTTAGACAACTGTAAATAAATACTGAAACTTGGCAAATGCATAATTGCACCCTGCACATATGCGTGTCTGTTTTTTGAATATACATGACCATTGACATGCAATTTTAGGTGATGTAGCCAATGTATTACTATGTGGCAAAAAATAATGACACACAACTGTGAGCACACAGGGTGTTATCATGGTTGGGCCTTGAACTCATGACCTAGCAATCTTTGTCTATGAGCATAGACCACTACACCAAAGTGCTGAATACAAGCAGACATGCCTGAAAGTTTCAGATGAATAAAGAATGAAGATTGCTAATTAGACAGCTGTGTAGTCTGTTATTAGTAAATCTAAAGGTTAAAACACATAAGATACATAACTATACCTTAAAATTAAAATAAACCATAATAGATGACATATCTGTGCAATAGTGATTCAGAATAGACAAATCTCCTTTTATGAAAAACACAAAGGGAATTTGGTTAACTCAAACTCCGAATTCACTAAAGCACCTAGTTGAAGGTTTAACTCCAGCAACGTCACCTAATTAGGATGCTAATGAGTTTAGGCTGGAGTTATTTTTGGAGAAGTGAGCAGCTCTACTCCCTTATAGTGAATTAGGCCCTATGTAACACCTTTTATAAGAAGTGAAAAAATTATGTTTTAAGGATAATGCACTAGGCAGTGTGCCCTCTGTTTTACTTTATGGTTTCACTGTCCTACCACCTACCATCCCCTTACCCTAATTGAGAAAACATCAATTTATCTATATAATATACATGTAATTGTCAGGAACAACAATAAGAAGGAGGGGGCTCCTCCAGATGTTTCAAGTCATTGTAAAACCTCGTTTTTTTTTTCATTAAAAATAATAAACATGTTATATATATGTGTAATGGTTTTGCACAGAGCAGCCCAGATCCTCCTCTTCTCGGGTCCCTCTTTGGTGCTCATGGCCCCTCCCTCCTGTTGAGTGCCCCCACAGCAAGCAGCTTGCTATGGGGGCACCCGAGCCGAGCCAAAGCTCCTTGTGTCCATTCAGACACGGAGCCGCGACCAGGCTCCATCCCCTCTCTTTCCTCATTGGCTCACTGAATTTGATTGACAGCAGCGGGAGCCAATGGCATCGCGCTGCCATCTCAGCCAATGAAGAGGGATTGTCTTGGGCTGCCATGACTATCCTGCAACATCACTGGATCAAGATGGGCTCAGATAGGTATTAGGGGGGCTAAGGGGGGCTGCTGCACACAGAAGGTTTATTATCTTATTGCATAGAATACATTAGGATAAAAAATCATCTGACTTTACAACCACTTTCAGTTTCCCCCAACAACCCAAAAACATAGCAAAAAGCTAAGGGGCTTCTGATTCAAGGCTTCATGCACATGGATGTAAAAAACGCATTTCAAATTGGTTTTTATTACAGATTTGAATGAAGATATATTGTTTGTAATGGGGGCATGCACACAGGTGTGTAAACATGCACTTCATTCAGAATTGTAGCCAAAAAAAATCAGGTGTAAATGCATATAAACGCATGTATACATGAATACATAGATGCAAAGAGAACACTCTGGTATTGAAAAAAGTAGGAGAATGTAGAACTACAATTTTATTAATTTTAAAACTGTATCTAATGGCAAGCATTTTACTGATCATTGAAGGCCGGTTCACACCAGCATTGTACGTTCCTGTGCGATTCACGTTCGGTTCCATTTGAGCCAATTCATTTTGAATGGACTGGGCCACATCAAAAGCAGCGCATGTATGACTTTAAAAGAACACATTGCAACCAGGTCGCATGGTACTTCTAAACCATGTGATTAGATGCAGGCAAACTGCATTTGGAGTGTCGTTGACAATAACACTTGCTGTAGATTGCAACTGCAGTGCGTTTTGAATGTGGCGCGGGAAATGCACACTGTATTCTGGTGTGAACGGGCACTTATGTAGGAACTTTTGTGCCAGACGATGCTTGTCTATAAGATCAGTAAAATTCTTCTGAAGCCTTACTGACCCCTAGTTTATGGTAAAGTATATGAGCTCCCTTCTATTACAAGTCATTTTCTGCAAAGTGCTTACTGAACATGAATAAAAACAGAGTATTAAAAAATAGTCAGATATGGAAACAAGAGTGTCTAATTTGCTAAGCCTATTTTTCATTCAGTGAATTTCAGTTTTCTTCAATGTATAATGTACAACACCCTCCTTATCTTGCTCAGGTTCAGTTATACTGTAGAATGGCTTATCTCTTATCTCAGTTTGGCAGCACTTTCTAAGATTCTGTGCAGTCAGCATGTATTTGTAGTAAAGTCAAGGGTGGTAAACACTGTAATAATATGTAACATTTGTGAAGTGTTATGAAGAACAAGGGTCAGGCTGAGTTTTGTACTTTGAAGGCATACCACCACGTCAGGTCGGTGTTGGGCTAAGGCTTTAGAGATGCCTTTCTCAACCAGGGGATTCCCCAGAGGTTCCCAGTTGTTCCTTGAACAATGAGCAATTTCTCCCTCTCAGATGAGGAACCACTGACACAAATGATCTCTTTAGCTATCTGTGAGGATAGGATTCTCCCAATGACCACAAGTGTAAGGAACATGCTTCCCAGTGACTGTAGCACTAATTTACTGCAAATATAGTACATACAGTATTAGCAGGGTTCCCTGGGTGTGGCAAGTTATTTCAAGGGTTCAAAAAAACAGAAAAAAGCATATACTAGGACTAGGTGAACAACCACCCAGTAGTGAGGGGTAAACGTACTTGCTGACTCACCAAGTAGGTGTGGTACTAGCCTATATGCATGCAAAAAACGGAAAAGGGGATATACAGCTGTATAGTACAAACTGTATGAAGTAGGCTTAAAGTAAGCCATGCAGCATAATGTACAAAAATGTTTTTATTAATTTACATAGAATATATATTAACTTACATAGAATACTGTATACAGAATACATTCTATGTGAGTAACTCACACCTTCCAGAAACACATACCAAGACACATAACTCAAAACATGAATAAAAACAATCCCGGGTGGGTAAACGATGTATTGGTGCCTGTGATCATAACTGACTCAGCAGTGATGTTGATTTAGCCAGGAATTCAGTGACCATAAAGGTACTCAATGACCATGAGTTAAGTGGGGTACACACTAGTAGAGAATCTGCCGAAAATTCCCGCCCGATGTGAAATCGTCCGATTTTCGCCTAGTGTGTACACAACTTTCAGCAGCCGATGCCGACATTTTCAACGAAAAACGGAGGGACAAACACCAAAATTTTTTCGTCCATCCCCAGACAACCGATTTTCGTTTAATGTGTATGCAGTACGTCCGTGAAAAATCGGATACGAAAGACCGCGCATGATCTGAAGTTGCTGACAATCCGGAAGTCTTGGAACAAATGTGCCAAAAAAAAGAAAAATCGGACGAGAAATTTCATGAACATTTATGCACTGTCAACTAAAAACGGTAATGAACGCTGAGAAGACAGAGAAAAATCGGAGGATATTTCGTCCGATTTTCGTCAAGTGTGTACGGCCCTTTAGAGTGTAAATCCCCCAATGGGTAGATAAGTGACACTAAATAGGTGACTATCTTCCTTAATAAACAATAGATTGTAGCAATGATTCATATCACATCCAGCAAATTTCCATCAACCTTTCACTCTGTGAAGCGATCAAGTTTGGGCTTTCGGGAGTAACTTAAGTGCAATCTAAAGCCCCGTACACATGTACCGATCGTCGGCCGAACGATCGGCCGTCTTTTGTCCAGGGCTGTCGTGTCTGTTGAAAACTGCAAAAGACTGCACACGAATTTTGTCGGCCAACAGCAGCCGACTGCAGAAGTGATGTCATGTGATGGTTAACTTTCCGTGTGTTTTTTCTTTTCTGAGCATGCCCAGTCTTGCAAATCTGCTGATTGTCGGCAGAATTCTGTACTGACTGGCGAACAATCGGCCGTTCTGGTGTTGGCCAACAAAAATTTTAATGCCTACACGACAGATTCTTTTCGGCCAAAAGTGCGCTGTCGGCTGTCGGAAGCATCATACTAAAGCCCCGTACACACGTACCGATTGTCGGCCGTAAATATTCGGCCGACAACAGATCGGCCAATTGTAGGCTTGTTAGTATGATGCTTCCGACAGCAGACAGCGCACTTTCGGCCGAAAAGAATCTGTCATGTAGGCATTAAAAATTTTGTTGGCCAACACCAGAACGGCCGATTGTTCGCCAGTCAGTACAAAATTCGGCCGACAATCAGCAGATTTGCAAGACTGGGCATGCTCAGAAAAGAAAAAACACACGGAAAGTTAACCATCACATGACATCACTTCTGCCGTCGGCTGTTGTTGGCCGACAAAATTCGTGTGCAGTCTTTTGCAGTTTTCAACAGACACGACAGCCCTGGACAAAAGACGGCCGATCGTTCGGCCGACGATTGGTACGTGTGTACGGGGCTTAACAAACCTACAATCGGCCAATCGGTCGTCGGCCGAATATTTACGGCTGACAATCGGTACGTGTGTACGGGGCTTAAAGGTTATGGGAATATGAAAGAAGTCCTTTAATATCTTTAGGACCAGAAGTAGCAGGACTGACCAAAGCCAACTTGTATTCCTGTATCATAAATGGCAAAGGCAATTCATTTATAACTATTCACAATTCCCATAGGAGCGTTCAAGTTATTTACTGCATATGCAGAGTATTGTAAGTAACATTTAGATTGCGCTAAAGTTACTCCCAAAAGCCCAAACTTGATCGCTTCACAGAGTGAAAGGTTGATGGAAATTTGCTGGATGTGATATGAATCATTGCTACAATTATTAAGAGAGATGGGCACCTATTTAGTGTCACATCAAGATAAGTGCCACGTTTTGGAGTCACACAGGACCCCTTCGTCAGGCATGCGTGACTCTGAAAAGTTGCACTAATCCTGATGTGATCCTAAAAAGTTTATTCGTACTGCTGTGCAAGATCCATGGTGTTCTGGAGAATATGTATGTATCTGTGATAGATCCAGCTGGTGATCGCTGCAGCACCCACAACAGATGTGCCTAATATCCAGCAAGGTGTGCGATGGGAATATGAACTATTCTATTTGAAAACACTCTCAGCCCATTCTCAGCACTATAAGATGTATATTTGCACATTATGGCAAAGGTTCCTCCAAGCTACCAAGTTTAGCTCTGCTTTAAGAAAAATAATTTTTCCTTCTCCATTCACACAAATGCCACGCTGGACATTTCTGTTTGAGGCAGTCCCACCCAATATTGGTTCCATCTGAATGTGCACCTTAAAAAACTTGGGAGTGTCTCTGAATATCCAAACTGTGTATCACACTGTGTTGTAATCAAGTCACCTGCCAAGACTGAGAGAAACTACCTAAACCAAAGTTGGGGGGGAGGGTACTGTAAAGGTACTATATCAATATTACCGAATAAGTAAGGTGGAGTTACGCCATAATTGTATGTATAATTGTATTAGCGCCTCCTTATCTTGCTGGACATCCCCTTTTTTGGGAACAGAATCATTTGTCCACAGTGGATTTTCTGCTATCCTTGTTTTTTTCACAGATTTTTGCAATTATTTTTCACCAATGTAGCTGGGGATGGTGGTATAAAAAACATAGAAAGCATATACTGTATGTGGATTTTGTTCCTAATCAAAGGAACTGACATGGTCAAACACCTAGCATGAAACCAGATCTCAGTGTAATTAATTAAAATCCGTCGTTACAGCATTCAATATACAAACATTATGGGCCTGATTCATAGTACGGCGAATTGGCGTTTCGGCGTGATTTTGCGAAGCGGCGATTATTTAAGTCTGAAATTGGCATTCAAAGAACGGCGGGCGGAAAATAGCGCCTAGTGTGAGATTCATTAAGATGCAATATGGTCAGAGCGCGACTTAAAACCACGCCAGCTAAAAGCTCGACTAAAGTTTAGCCAAATTTTCCCCTGTACCCCCAAAAATCCCAAATCACTGTGGAAGGTGTGGAAGTCAATTTGGAGATGACTTGCGTTTAAAAAATCTCAAAAACTGACTTAGAAAGAGAGATATCTGCGAAAGTGTGGAAAGGTTAAACAGCTCCTCCAGCCGCGAGCTGCGAACTCGCGAATGTGCGCATGCGCAACGTCAAATTGGCTCAAAAAATTTCGCCAGCGCGATTTTGGGTCAATTTTTTTTTGAATACCGCTTGCAAATCCGCTGTCTCGCCCATAGAAAATGGCAAAAACCGGCGGAATTGGAAAAACATGCACACTTCCAACAAGGGATCCTTTAGTAAACACCATCACATTCCATACACCTTTCCTGCTAACTCCGAAATCATAGCAGTCAAATCTACAGTGTTTATATAGAACCTCCACATTCTCTGAAAAAACCCACAAAATATTACATTGGGGAATTGGTCGTCAGATAGAAAAAAAATAGATGTAAAACATATTTCAAAGAAAGATTATTAGCATTTCACACATATCAAGGAAATGTCACAATTTTGACAATATTTTATGTGTTTCCAAAGAATGTTTTTAGAAATATATTGCAAATACTACCTTTTCTTCCATATGGGTATGGCCAAGTGTTACCATTTTACTACACATTTAACTGAAGGTATATATATATATATCCCTTATACTTGGCTAATTAGCAAAGTATGCCCAACAAACAAATAGAGCTTTAGCTCACAATATTGCTACATATTGACTTTATGGGGCATCTTTTGTATTTTGTTCATGTCTTTGGATTAAAAGTTTGCTGATACACATGCCTTTTTCAAACATGAACAAAATTAATGATGTCAACATTTGGAGGATTGGAGATATCCAAGTGTTGCCCATACAGAGGGCACCTTCCGGATTCGAACTTACAAACCTACAGCAGGAAGGCAGACTCCCTAATCATTGTGCTATTTCTCAGTGAGCGTTGGGTGTTTTCCTCATGCCGTCAAAATGCTCACATGGGAACAGGGGCCATTGAACTGAATAGGATTGGATTTTTTGCCTGTTTTGGGAGCTGATCCTTGAGCTGGACAAATCCCCCTCAAACGCCCCCAAACGGGCTACGTTCACATGTACGTGTTTGTGGTCTGTTTTTGGGGCTTTTGTAGGTGATTTCATATAACAATGCCTGCCCAAAAAATGCATGTCAAAACGCCTGGGAAAACGCCAGCCAAAATGCACATAAGAACGCCTGATATAATTGCCACGCCAAATTTAGGGATGTTCATGAGTGATGAGTCAGATTGTTGGCTTACATATCTGGTCAATCGTCACAATCTCACTTCTCAAATCCCAAAAGGTGTGTTTCAATTGTTTCCCTAAATATATATTTCTCTCTCTCTCACGTAATTGTATATATATGTATGTATTCCTGTATCTAAACATTCTAAATAATGACTAGCAAACTTCAAGAGAGAATTTTTTCAATTCACATATACTATACACACCTACATACATTTCTATTCCTCATTTCTATTTCCCTTGTTTTGGCAACTGAGCATGCTCCAAAACACACAGGATACACACAGTTAATTTTTGGACTGGGCGTTACCATTCTGGGTGTGTTTGCTTGGATTATATATAGCTCACTCAGACATCAGGAAAGATTTGACCTACGAAGAGGTCCAATATATTTGTGTGTCACATGTTTTATGGGTAACATTTTTGGCCCTTTGTTATTTATGGAGGTGAGATTTGGCTGTGTTGTGTGTTGACTCTCTGTAAGTATTTATTGCTGTTAACATAATTCTGTCAATCTGCACATGCATCTGTTGATTATGGGCTCTTTGTCGATGTATATGGTCTAAATGTTGTACAAAGGTTGTTTTGGTTTGAAAAATACAAATGTAATAAACAGCATGTTTCCAATTTTTTTTTTAAAATGTCTTCATGTGTCTAAATAAAGTTTTCTGGTGTCCACAAATGTATGTATTTGTATTTCTTTTTCTAAGTTAAATCTGCTTAATGGTTGTGTATGTTCACTATTCGCGAATTCGCGAATATACAAAACCGCGTTCTCACATTTATACATGAAACCGGAAACGAAACTTTTGCTGCGTGCACACGTTTCCGGAAATTGTCCAGGCCCTGTCGTAAGTGTGCATCATGGCTCCTGCACTGTTTACAGACGAAATCGTGGCATTTGTGTGTAAGGTAAGGAGGGGGTGTGAGTGTGCAGGGTGCGGGATGGGGGATGGTGGCAGGGTGGGTCGCTTATCTAGCGGGTGTGCAAGAAACTTTTGGTCTGCTGATCTGCGCATGCACTTTCTGCCTATTAGACGTGATCTAGAAGCTTCCTGTTATAGAAACTTCCTAGATGTGAACCTGTTCCCTATATATATATATATATATATATATATATGTATGTGTGTATATATATATATGTGTATATATATATATATATATATATATATATATATATATATATATTATATGTATATATATATATATATATATTATATGTGTATATATATATATATATATATATATATTATATGTGTGTATATATATATATATATATATTATATGTGTATATATATATATATATATATATATATTATATGTGTATATATATATATATATATATATTATATGTGTATATATATATATATATATATATATATTATATGTGTGTATATATATATATATATATATTATATGTGTATATATATATATATATATATATATATATATATATTATATGTATATATATATATATATATATATATTATATGTATATATATTATATGTATATATATATATATATATATATATTATATGTGTATATATATATATATATATTAATATATATTATATGTATATATATATATATATATATTATATGTATATATATATATATATATATATATTATATGTATATATATATATATATATATTATATGTATATATATATATATATATATTATATGTATATATATGTATATATATATATATTATATGTATATATATATATATATTATATGTATATATATATATATATATATTATATGTATATATATATATATATATATTATATGTATATATATGTATATATATATATATTATATGTATATATATGTATATATATATATATTATATGTATATATATGTATATATATTATATGTATATATATATATATATATATTATGTGTATATATATAGATGTATGTATGTGTATCTAAAAAATATATATATTAGACAATATATATACTATGTATATATTATATACAATATATATACATTAGATACATTATAGAATGTTATATACCATATATTAGTGTATATAATAGGGAACAGGTTCACATCTCTGAACTTTCTATATAGATATAGATAGGCATACCCTGCTTTAAGTACACTCACTTTATATACAATCGTGAGTAAGGACACAGCTTGTTCAGCTTGCCATGACACTGCTCACAAACCATAAGTGACAGGGATAACAAACTTAGGGAGCAACGACAGGGTACCCAGGTACCCAGGACTACACCATATCCATTTTGTGGCTGGCCAGCTTGCCTAGGTAATCTATCATGTCATAGTCCTGGATCCCCTTAACATGCTCCCACATGGTTTGGGAGTAAGGCTATGTCAATGTTGCCAAAATTTACAATGGAGCTGGTGTATTTTCATGCATCGAGAAAAGAAAAAAGGTATTGCTTCACTTTAAGTACATTTTCAGTTTCCATACATGCCCTGGTCCCATTGTGTACTTAAAGTGGGCTATGCCTGTATATAGATAGATTTGATTCGTTTCAACTTTTACACAAAATGAAACCCAATTATCTGTGACAGATTGCTCTGACGCTTTGGAATCTATCTAGATAAAGACAAATGTATTGACCCTTTTCATATATGCAAGATTAGAAACATTATATTCCCTAAATGCATAATGCAAAAAATTATTGCCTTACATACATCCATACACACTGCAAGCTCGGCCCCGTTTGTCTTGTCTGACACTCTTACCATCATAAGCTGGATCTGCACACAGCAGCTAATTGGTTCACCTGAGATGGAATCAGTGATCACAAAAATCTGGAATGGTCATGTCTTCAAAGGATTGCCTTGAACAAATCACCTCTAAAAGAAACACATGAGTGTATAATCACTTGTCTCAATGGATCACATTCCCAACAGACCCATCTCACACTGCCATATGATAATGAATGGGGGTGTCCATTGCAAGTTAAATACACCCCCAGATCCCATTGCTTTGTTAATTGACAGATCTAACTGGAATATGATGGCACTGCTGTGAACCACTATGCCATCAAATTCTGCTGGTGACCTTTAAAAAGGATTATGTGTGATTGTGTGGATAATTATGCCACCTTAAATTTGCATCTCCCACATACCATGTGCAACTCTTGCAGGAATTGTGAATCAAGGATAATTCAGCACAGCTTAATGAACAGACACATTGAGGAGTGTAGGAACACACCGTCAGATTACCCGATCACACTATGGGGTTTTAACTCCTCCATAATTTTGCCACTTTGGAAACCAAGTGCTTACTTTATGTATACTTTTTAGACGGAACTACAATTTCTAGTAGGGTGATATCATTGCATGAGATTTTCCCTCACTTCCTGTCTTAGTGTCACCAAGACAGGAAGTGAGGGGAATATCACTGTGGGGAAATAGCTTGCAATTGTTGCCTTATAATGTCCATAGTATATATAAAAGGAAAGAATTGCTGGCTGTATCCCCACGGGAGATTCCCTCACTTCCTGTCCTGGTGACACCAAGACAGGAAGTGAGGGGAATATCACTGTGGGGAAATAGCTTGCAATTGTTGCCTTATAATGTCCATAGTATATATAAAAGGAAAGAATTGCTGGCTGTATCCCCACGGGAGATTCCCTCACTTCCTGTCCTGGTGACACCAAGACAGGAAGTGAAGGGAAATCTCCTGCAATGATATAACACTGTTACATGTTCTAGTTATGTAGCAAACTTAAGAATATACAAAGCAAACATCTTTTTTTTTCCATTTTGGCAAAATCATGGATTCATTAAAAAAATATCTTTGTTTGTCCCGTGGCTTGCAGGAAAAACATTTTGCCTTGATTCCACCATCAACACAGACAGGGGAAACCCTCCTGCGGAGCCATTGTGTTCTCCTGGTGCTGCCCCTGCCAGGAAAACACAGTGATTATTGCTAGTGGCTACAAGAGATGCTAGCGATAAGTGTGTGTAAAATCTGACAGACTGGTTGTACGTTGTCCTCCAGGTGATCGACCAATCAACTTGGGTACCTTCAGCCTGGCCATACACAGTTTAAATCTGCATCTCAAATGAAGCAATCCCATTTACATATAACACTCCATAAAGGAGAATTGAGGGGCTTATCAGGTCTGCGTCAAAAATTAACAGCCACACCCAATCAGACAGCTCGTGTTAAAAGGGACCTGAAAAGCAATCTGCATGGCTTGCTTTTCCAAGCATTGGCTAGTTTAGTGAGCCTGGACTAATAACAGTCACTGTAATGCTACCCATACTGCTGTCCTTTTAACATGGTGACAAAAGTTGATACCTATGCTACATGTGTGTAAAGTTACTTGCACCCTGCTAAATGCACAGCAATAAGGTTGTAAATACAGTGACTGCCTGTCCCCCCTGATGGCGGCCCTGGGTGTGTCATGAAAGGCCAATTGAGAAAATGGCTATATCATGTAGAGGAAATCACCAGTGTGGGGCAACCTATGTCATGGAGGTAGATTTGGACATCGATGTATATGTATCACCAGAAATGGAATTCTTTGTTCTACAATATCTCAAAGACGACCTAGCATGTTATTTGAAGACTGTACTATTTTGGACATACTTGGACTCAAACATACACTGCTCTTTCCACAGCTCCTCCTCCTCTGGGGGTATGATAAAGTTTATACGCATCTTCACCAAAAGCACAAGATGATGTGTCGTCTCCGGATGAGGCTGCAGCGGAGATTTCAGTTCCAGGCTGATATAGTGGATCTGCAGCGGGCCTGGAGTGATGCCAAAAGGCGCTCACCCAGGCTCCTGCTAAAGGCTGTGGAGCAAATCTCCGGTAAGTAAAAATATACATTACATGTGACCAGATAGGTTACAATTTTTTGGGTAGGTGGACATGTGTTTAGCTATGCAACAACACTAATACCAACACCCCCCCCCCCCCCCTCCCTCTCGCTCCTACCTTTCCTACCTCCATCAAGTGTCTCTTCACAACCTTTAATACTACTATGTACATTCGTATTTTTTATGTTTTTTTTTTTCTTCTGCTTCTAGCCAAAGCGGACGGACGGCACCCTCTTGTGATTTTGGTGAAGAAGGGGAGGAGGAGGACGGCCACACTCCAATATGCAGTCCGAGGCAGCGAGCCCTTTGAGCAGCTGAAAATTGTGGATCGTAAGTAGAAAATAAAAATGTTAGAAATTTCTAATCTCTAATCACATTTTACAGAGCCCCCTTTACATCGGAGTCTCCAGACTTACTACACTGTAAGAGGGAAGTGTGAAGACTCTGATATAAGGAGAGTTTGGGAACCATTATTTGAGGGGGGAAGCTGGGGACTCTGGTGTAAAAGGGAACTCTGTGTTCCCCAAAGCTCCCCCATACATCTGAGCTTACAGAGACCCTCTTACACTTCCCTTCCTCAGTCCACCACAGTCAAGGGCACAACAAGTCCCACTGCAGAAGGCTACCTGCTTGGACTTGTAATCCTCTCTGTAGGGGAATGAGGAAATACTGCCTGCTATGCTAAGACTTGTAGTGCCCTCTGTTAGGGACTAAGGATTCCTCAGTCCTCAACATTCTAGGGCACTATAAGTCTCAGCATAGTGGGCTGTCATACCTCAGTCCCTCACAGCTCGGGTCAAAAACAACACAGTTAAACATCTAAAGGACAACTCCAAACAAAACTACCAATAATGGACAGAGTCCATATGCTCTATAATGTCAAAGACCCGCTACCACTCACCTTCCACCTCTGGTGCTGTCATTGTGTAGGGCAAAGGGCTCCATCTACACCATGTTTGGCTTTCATGTCAGATAGGCAGGACTTGCTCAGCTCCACTCTCTTCCTTGGCAATTGACTCTGGCGTCATTGTGGATCTTTCCTCCTCTAGAAAACCCCCAGGGGCCCTCTCCTTGTCCCCCAGCCACCCAGGGCCTTCTTCTCCTCCTCCTCCACCAACCATTTTCAGACTCTTCCAACTTCCCTGGGGCTACTCAACCACTTTGCATAGTGGACACAACAAATCTATGACCAGCCTGCAAAATATCAAGTCTGGGCCTGGTTACCTGTATGTTCCGGGTCCAGGGCGGAGCTCTCCTCCCAGAGCAACAACTGATGATAGCAGAGTGAGTTGACCGGCCAGTCACTTCCTACTGGTGCAGGTACACACCTACCGATTCCTCCACATCTTAGGATAACATGATCAGACGGCCAATCCCCAGGCAGAGAAGGAGGAGTAAGTGTCAGCGGACAACAGACACCTGGCAGACGCAGTGAAGGGACTGCAGCACACTGCTGCAACTTTTTGATCCGAGGATTGAAAGCAATCTTTTACTTGGGAGATTTCCCTGACTGCGCCCTTCGAAATGTTGGTGCTCCGCCACTGGCCGCAAGGCCCCTGTAGGTGCGAGGCCTTAGGCGCCCGCTTAATTTGCATGGTGCCCTCCTGTTTTAAAACATGGTCAATGCATCTCATTGGTGTAAGTGCACTTCTATGTTCTGAATTGTAGGGGCATTGAGTATGGTGCTAGCATGATGAGAGGTTACTGCCTATTTGTGTCCATAAATAATATATAATGTTTTTCTTTTATTTTAGAAACCAGTGATCAGGATGTTGCGGCTCAGCCTTCTCAGGCCCCCTGTAAGTAATGTGGATGTGCTGGTGTGTTGTGTATTAGGTCGAACTTGGAGGAATGATTGTTTGTTTTGTTTTCTTTTGTGGTTGATGTAACTTCAGCAAGAGAGGAGCCTCAGGCAGGGCCGAGTCGCCTGGATCCGGGCCAGGAACAAACTGTTGGCCAAGAAGAGGCCAATTGGTCCGACTCGGATGAGGACCTGGGCTCTCCTCAAAGGGGAAGTAAGTATTCTACATGTGTTTGTGTGTTCAATGTGTCCTGGTAAATATAAGGGCTGTAATATATATATTTTGACATTGGGGTTTTGTAGCAGCTGACATTGAGGATGTTTGTTGTGGAGGACTGGGGAAGAGGGGCCACTGCTTACCCAGTCCACTGTAACTACTACCTTCAATGTTTCCAGACTACTTTCTGTGTGCCTTTATCAAATAGCTTTTGTTCAAGGATTGTATTTGTGTCTTTGTGTTTCTAGGAGATACAACGCCATCCCCCCATGAAGGGACACCATCCCCCCATGTAGGGTCTCCCCCATCCTCCCCCACTCCAGGCTCCCCTGAACTAGTCTGTAAGTACCTAAAATTAGATTTTCACATGAATTGTGTGTGCTAGGATGATGTGTATCTAGGATAATCTAAGTTGGAGTCAAAGCAAGTGTAGTTTTGCTATATGTGACAGGAAGGTTGGTCATGAAACACTCTTGCTTAACCTTCATGTTTGAAAGGTGGTTTTGGGGAGCTTTACAGGACATGTTATCTTTTGTAAGTTATCTCAAGCCACCCTATTCTAAATTGGTGTTAGTTTCTCTACATTGGAAATGGTGTGCTTTGTACTTGTAAATTTTTAGGGGACATTGTAATTTAATCATGTCCTGATTTAGTCAACACTGAAAATGTGTGTTTGTCAATCTTTCATAAATACTCTTCCTCGGTAATGTACCACATTCCAGTTCACAATTTGTGTTCTTTTTGTGCAGTTTCTCCAGAGCCAGCCACGCCATCCACTTCAGGGGCCCCAAAAAAACCTGATGATGGTAAGTTGTGTGCTTTTCCAGTAATGTGTCTACTTAGTAAGTGGAGAAATGCTAACTGTGTATGTCCCCGCTCAGGCTTCAAGTTGTTCTAAAGGCAGCGGGTTCTTTATGTGAATGCATTCTATGCATTAGTATTCCAAGTGATAGGTGTGCATATTCCCCCTAAGACTTACTGGGACCATTTTTTACGGTCCAAATGTTTGCACTAATACTTGTCTGGAACAGACTCCCCCTCCTCCTTAACTGAGGTGACAGCATGCCAATATTGCCTCCTGATGCTGTCACTCCTAATCATTGAGACCAATGGAAGGGAGGGGGGCAAGGCTGGCTCACAGCCTAGTGCCTGAACAGGCACAGGGTGCTTGGCTTCATCTCATGTGCCTCCATAGCAAGCTGCCTGCTGTGGGGTCAAACAACAGGAGGGAGGTGCCTAGAGGTGTGTACAGGGGCCATGTAAAAAGGAGGATTGTTATTTCTCTTGTCCCCAAAAACCTAGAGAGTGTAAGTCTAACCTGATTAGTTTTCCGCAGCCCTCCCAAAATGATATGTTTCCAACACTTAGAACAGGCAGGGCTGAGGCACCAAAAACATCAGAAAAACACAATCAGCACAAAAGCAGGGAGTACGTATCCTTAACGCTACAAGCTTCACCCAGAAGAATGACGCTTGCACTGTACAAATCTGCATCACCACCATATCAATGTCTAAATAAAACTTTCAGGGAAATGTGGAGGGGTAATGAGTGGGTGTTAGAGCGTTTTCATGACTGCGTAACCTACAGTTAGCGTGAGTCCATTTGTTGATAAACTTTTTCTTCTCTCTTAACACAGCTGGGATGGCGGAAAGGAGATCAGGGGAGCAGACACATCTGCTCCGTCCAGAACTGGCCCTCAAAATTCCTAAGGGTGAGTCTCTACTATGTGTCAGGTTCAATCTATAGACAGTAAGAGTGAGAGAGAACGCTCCACAGATTCCAATGGTGATAGAGATAAATGTGTGCACATGTATCGTGTTGACCAATTGAACCCAAAACACCTTACATTCTTCAAAATGATTGCTTGTGTTTACATGCAGAAAAGCATTTTACTTAGCTTTGGTGGAACTGCTACTAACATTCCAAGCCATCTTATGTAACCTTTTGAACAATTTGCTGTGAAAGTTTGAGTTTAAGGTTTACAACAGCAATTTAGCATATTTGCTTCAGAGTGTTGATAAAAGCCAACCAATAGACTCCTAAGCATATTTGTTGAGGCACATTAATTACAATCCTTGTTTGGATCATTTTGCCTAAAACTAATTGTCATGTTTTTTTCTACCCAGGGCACACCCACCTCACCTACGAGGTCCTCCTGGATTATATGAGGTGGTGCGGAGACCGAATTCTATATTTGGAACACCTTTGTGGCGTGGATCCAGACCCTAAGGAGCCATTCGTTAGGAATGTCACACCTTTAAAAAGATCCTAGTATTTTTTTTTTGTGGTTTGTTTACTTATGTTGCACGTTGCAACACAAAGAAATGTCCCATTTGTAATTGTTGCCCATTATAAACAAAAATCTAACAAAAAAATCAAAAACAGTTTAAAAAAAAACCCTTTTTTTGGGGACCCAAAAAAAAAAAAAAAAAAAAAAAAGCCTTGTTTTTGGCAACCAAAAAAAATATAAAAATTTATAAAAAACCCTTTTTTTGGGGACCCAAAAAAAAAAAAAAAAACAAAAAGCCTTGTTTTTGGCAACCAAAAAAAATATAAAAATTTATAAAAAACCCTTTTTTTGGGGACCCAAAAAAAAAAAAAAAAAAAAAAAAGCCTTGTTTTTGGCAACCAAAAAAAATATAAAAATTTATAAAAAACCCTTTTTTTGGGGACCCAAAAAAAAAAAAAAAACAAAAAAAGCCTTGTTTTTGGCAACCAAAAAAAATATAAAAATTTATAAAAAACCCTTTTTTGGGGAACCAAAAAAACCAAAAAAAAACAAAAAAAGCCTTGTTTTTGGCAACCAAAAAAAATATAAAAATTTATAAAAAACCCTTTTTTTGGGAACCAAAAAAACCAAAAAAAAAAAAAAAATGCCTTGTTTTTGGCAACCAAAAAAAAAATGTTTACAAAAAAGCCTTGTTGTTTTTATGGCAACCGACAAAACCACAAATGTTTACAAAAAAGCCTTGTTGTTTTTATGGCAACCGACAAAACCAAAAATGTTTACAAAAAAGCCTTGTTGTTTTTATGGCAACCGACAAAACCAAAAATGTTTACAAAAAAGCCTTGTTGTTTTTATGGCAACCGACAAAACCACAAATGTTTACAAAAAAGCCTTGTTGTTTTTATGGCAACCGACAAAACCACAAATGTTTACAAAAAAGCCTTGTTGTTTTTATGGCAACCGACAAAACCACAAATGTTTACAAAAAAGCCTTGTTGTTTTTATGGCAACCGACAAAACCACAAATGTTTACAAAAAAGCCTTGTTGTTTTTATGGCAACCGACAAAACCAAAAATGTTTACAAAAAAGCCTTGTTGTTTTTATGGCAACCGACAAAACCACAAATGTTTACAAAAAAGCCTTGTTGTTTTTATGGCAACCGACAAAACCACAAATGTTTACAAAAAAGCCTTGTTGTTTTTATGGCAACCGACAAAACCAAAAATGTTTACAAAAAAGCCTTGTTGTTTTTGGTAACAAACAAAACCAAAAATGTTTACAAAAAAGCCTTGTTGTTTTTATGGCAACCGACAAAACCAAAAATGTTTACAAAAAAGCCTTGTTGTTTTTATGGCAACCGACAAAACCAAAAATGTTTACAAAAAAGCCTTGTTGTTTTTATGGCAACCGACAAAACCACAAATGTTTACAAAAAAGCCTTGTTGTTTTTATGGCAACCGACAAAACCACAAATGTTTACAAAAAAGCCTTGTTGTTTTTATGGCAACCGACAAAACCAAAAATGTTTACAAAAAAGCCTTGTTGTTTTTGGTAACAAACTAAACCAAAAATGTTTACAAAAAAGCCTTGTTGTTTTTATGGCAACCGACAAAACCAAAAATGTTTACAAAAAAGCCTTGTTGTTTTTATGGCAACCGACAAAACCACAAATGTTTACAAAAAAGCCTTGTTGTTTTTATGGCAACCGACAAAACCACAAATGTTTACAAAAAAGCCTTGTTGTTTTTATGGCAACCGACAAAACCAAAAATGTTTACAAAAAAGCCTTGTTGTTTTTGGTAACAAACAAAACCAAAAATGTTTACAAAAAAGCCTTGTTGTTTTTATGGCAACCGACAAAACCACAAATGTTTACAAAAAAGCCTTGTTGTTTTTATGGCAACCGACAAAACCAAAAATGTTTACAAAAAAGCCTTGTTGTTTTTGGTAACAAACTAAACCAAAAATGTTTACAAAAAAGCCTTGTTGTTTTTATGGCAACCGACAAAACCAAAAATGTTTACAAAAAAGCCTTGTTGTTTTTATGGCAACCGACAAAACCACAAATGTTTACAAAAAAGCCTTGTTGTTTTTATGGCAACCGACAAAACCACAAATGTTTACAAAAAAGCCTTGTTGTTTTTATGGCAACCGACAAAACCAAAAATGTTTACAAAAAAGCCTTGTTGTTTTTGGTAACAAACTAAACCAAAAATGTTTACAAAAAAGCCTTGTTGTTTTTATGGCAACCGACAAAACCAAAAATGTTTACAAAAAAGCCTTGTTGTTTTTATGGCAACCGACAAAACCACAAATGTTTACAAAAAAGCCTTGTTGTTTTTATGGCAACCGACAAAACCACAAATGTTTACAAAAAAGCCTTGTTGTTTTTATGGCAACCGACAAAACCAAAAATGTTTACAAAAAAGCCTTGTTGTTTTTGGTAACAAACTAAACCAAAAATGTTTACAAAAAAGCCTTGTTGTTTTTATGGCAACCGACAAAACCAAAAATGTTTACAAAAAAGCCTTGTTGTTTTTATGGCAACCGACAAAACCACAAATGTTTACAAAAAAGAATTGTTTTTGTGAAAACCTTCCAAAAAATGATGTCAAAACATAAAAAATGTTTAAAATGTTTATCTAAATTAAATTTAAGTATGTTGCTCTTTGCAACACAAATGTTACATTGGCAATTTAGTTCATTCTATTATATATTGTAATATATTTTTTGTACGCTACAGTTGGTAGACACCCACATGTGTTATTAAAACATTTATTTTATTACCCAAGTTTTCTTTTTGGTGTACACATCGAATGTCTTTTGTGTTGTATTTGTTTACTTGAGTGGTGTGGTCTGTAATTGTTAGTATGTTGGCTTTGGTTTATGTTAGCCTTGAGACTTGTTTTGAAGCTACATTTGAAGGGAGACCTTTTCTTGGGTCGTTATGTGAACATTGAGTTATCTAAATTTACATGAAATCATATGTTTGGAGATCGAGAAGCACGTGTGTATAAATGCCTACATTAACCAGGGCCATTACTTGGCCACCAACACTCCTAAAAAACCAAAGAGCAAACACAAACTAATCATTTTGCATAAAATTTTATTTCATCCCCAAAAAAAGCACTATAAGAAATCATATTGTGCCACCCTCAAATTTAAAAAAAAAATGGCCCCACAAATTGGCCAATGTAACAATCATTAACAAAACCAAAAAAAAAAAAAAAAAAGAAATTAAGTTGGTGGTGGTGGTGGTGACTGAAGCAGTGTGGTGAGCAATGGAAAGGTTCCTGCCATCAAATGGTGGGCCAATAGTCCCATCTGCTCTGGGGTTAGCCTTAGAGTTCTGGTAAAGTGGCCCATTAGAATCAGATCCCGTGTCTGAGGCTGCTGCTGATGCAGGGTGTTGAACCCTGGAAATGTCCCAGACTGAAGATCTTGTGCCAATAGTCCCATCTGCTCTGTGCTCAGCCTAAGAATTTGGGTAACGTGTGCCATTACCATGAGATGGGATCGTTGCTGCTCCAAGGCTATTTGATGCTGCTGGTGGTGCAAGGGTTGTGAAGATGTGTGGGGAGTGGTGGTTGATTGGTTGTTGTGGTCCACGGTGCGGGGGCAAACGACATGTCGCATTGGTGACAAAAAAGAAGAACGGCCTGGGGAGGAGTGAAGTGATAAAGGTGTGGAGGGAATGTAGTCAGGTGGAAGGGGTACTGTGGAACCAGTGCGCATTGAGGTTGTGCAGGAGGATTGCTCATTGAGGGGTGTGGGAGTCCGAACGGAGTGTGAAGTGCTAGGAGTGGCTACAGGAGGAATTGTCCCATCCCCAGCTGCCTGACAAGTGGCCAACACTGGCATTACCCTCCCACTACCACAACCTGCAGTGGCAGGTGAGTGAGATGTTTGGGAGGGCTCTGCCAATGGGGCATCTTCAGATCCAAACAGGCATTGGCGTGTGGCCAGCACCTGAGTGTCAACACTTTGCCGATCCCGTTGATGCTGGTCTGCTAAACTTACCAAGCTGTTACGCATATCCTGTTGAACCTGTAACATATCCTGGTGAACCTGTACCATTGTTGCTACAGATTCCTGTATGAGCCCGAGCAGACGTACTGCCTCAGTAGATTGCTGAGTACGCCTCCTTAACTCATTTTGGACCTGATACTCATCAAGCAGCCTCTCGGCTACATCCAGCATAGATGGACGAAGTTGGGTAGGTGACAATCCCTCTGCATCTAAGGCTACCTGAAAGCAGAAGAAATAGACCAAATCATTATCAAACATCATGACTAAATATTTCAGATTAGTTTGACAACTTAACACCCCAAGCAGAACGTTGAAAAGTTTGATGTGCTTCTAATGAGTACTTGTTCATTGTAAGATTATCCAAGCTAGCAACACTTCTGATAATGGGTACATATTATATTGGTAGGACTAATATGACAAAGGCAAAAAAGATTCAACATGAAGGTGTTCCCAATTAACCCTGGTGTGGTAGGTTGTTTATGCTTTTGGTAAATCTGTTACTACACCAATGACTTTATACATCTACGTATGTTGTCTAAAATCTTGCCATCAATCGGCTAGAGGACAACCCAACCAAACGATACCCATGAATTTGGACCTGGAAAATCAAAGACGGGCCGGACTTTAAAGATCCTGGATGTTTTTGGAACATTAGTGGCACACCAAATTATAACATAATTCCCTGATGTTCAAGATAGAACTCTTGTTGTGCTGGTGCATCGTCAGAATGTCATAGCACTAATTTAACACACACAATGTAAGCCACATCTAGTCCAAAATCAATGCTACCATTGAAATGTTACATGTGCACCTTGTTCCCTTATATCACATACCACAGCACTGGATGCAGAATCGTCGCCAGCTCCTGATCCAACTCCAGCTGCAACGTCAAGAGGGGCCTGATGTTCTTTTAAAAAATAAAAAAAAAAACATGTTTAGTACATAACCTTAGTCAGTAATGATTATGGCCAGATTGCCCTCCTAGCTTCATGAATGAAGCATTGAGGCCAAACATTCAAAAGTGCTTTCCTGGGCTCATAGGACACTTGCTAAACCCTCCCAAAGGTTAAGAAGGCTTGGTCTGCCTACTAATGACGGCACCCATTAATGCTGTCAACTGTGTTTTGCAGGGTAAACATCTAAAAGGCAACACTCTTTCCTAAGAAAAAACATGTGTGTTAATGGGGTTAATAAGATTCAAAAAAACATTATTTGACTAGACATACCAACACCTTCCTCCAGGCCTAGCTGCACTGGGTGTGTTCCCTGCTGCGGATCTTCTGTAAAGGACATAGCAATATGAGCTATCTTGGCCAAAAAAAAACATCTACATTGTTTGGCACAGTATGATATTGGACCTACCAGGAGGAGGGTCAGCACTGATGTCAACACCTGTGAGTCCGTCTGGTTCGCCAAGCTGCATGGGCTGTGGAGGGGCTGAGATCCGTGCTACAGATGAACAAATTGCAGGTTGGGGAAAACAAAAAAAGGACAATTGGAAGGGCAAGTATCACATTCTCTTAATGTCACACATAGGATAGTAGTTAATCTTTTCCAAACAACTCACACAATTGACATCCAAGATAATATCCTACCTCGGTGCAAAGCATCCGAATCTAAGTCCTCTCTGGTAAAGATGGTATCGGGTCCTATGATGTTCAAGAAAGGTAATTGATAATCCCAGAGAGAACTTCGTGCACGTTCATCCAGCCGACCTTGACGGTCATAAAGACCCTCCGCAGCCCATGCAATTAGCTTCTTCCGAACGGACCCACAGATGTCGTTGACCTTCTTCCGCACACTGTCACGGTGGCGAGGTGCTTCACCCAGTGCATTTACAGCATCCCGGATTTCATCCCACAATCTGTTCTTCTCTGTTACTGAGTAAGACGCGGCCCTGGTCCCATGTATCGCCTGATATCTGGCCATATAGGCGTGGACCAGGGCACAGCACTGATTGTGGGTGAAACGGGGAAGCCGGGTTAATGTGGACAAGCTGACTCTGGTGGACGGACCCTCTCCAGGACTACTGTCAGAAGAGCCAGCTTGTCCACTTGGTGTGTTAACACCTCCCCCGGCTTCCTCCTCCGGGATGGGGATGGTGGACTCCCTCATGGATACAGCTGGAGCCTCCCTCACACCAGAGCCAGACGATCTGCCCACCCTGCCCCCCCTGCCCCCCCTGGCCCCCCTGGCCCCCCTGGCCCCCCTGGCCCCCCTGGCCCCCCTGGCCCTTCTCATCCTTCCAGTGGGTGGGGCCATGGGAGCACGAGGTGGGCAGAGAATCTGGCTGTCCAGCAGCAGCAAAGAGCCCCAAACTCCTAAATCTGAAATGACAAAAGAGAAAACAGAAAAAACAGGATTTGCAGATTGCTCTTCATATACAGTATAATTAGTGAACAGTTACAGAACACACTTACCTAATGGCACAAACAGACTTGGTCGTGGTGGTGGTGGTAGTAGTGGGCAAAGAGCAGAAGAGGCTGCAAAGAAAAGGAAAAAAAAAAAACACATAAGAAAACGCATATGGGTACAAATCACACGAGGCCCTCCAAACACTTACCTAATGGCACAAACACGGTGGTGGTGGTGGTGGTGGCAAAAAAAGCAGAAGAGGTTGCAAAGAAATGTACCAAAAAAACACATAAGAAAACGCATAGGGGTACAAATCACACGAGGCCCTCCAAACACTTACCTAATGGCACAAACACAGTGGTGGTGGTGGTGGTGGTGTAATCCTTTATAGGCAAAAGGAGGCTGCAAACATTAAACATACATGAGAAATCGCATGACCTACATACGTGCACATAATAAATTACAGTTATCAGGAAAGCAAAAATGGTGTCTTTGGAAGCTGGGAAGGTAAGGGGGCAGGTTTAGATGCCAAATCTAGACTGCACACCTTTAACAAACATGAGAAAACACATGTCCAAACCACATGCACATGGGGCCAACTGCCAATGATTAAAAGACACTTGAGGGGTTCCCAAGCTATTGTGGGTTGGAGGGGATTCACCATAGACAACTTAAGCACACCCAAGATAAGTACAAATTGTCTCCTTCCTTTTTTTTGGGAGAGAGAGATACAATTGTCTTACCTCCAGATAATGTAGGTTGTGGGTCACAGGGTCTTGCTAGCACATAAGAAACATCGATCTATAACATCCAGCAGCCATATTGGCCATGTGCTCCTTTTATAGCTGGCTCACAGGTGTGATAATTAGCGGCCGTTTCTATATATATCTGCGCATTCGCGAATTTGCGCGTTCAAAATGGAGGACGATATCCCAGACGCATTAGATGGTGCAATGCTGGCATTTATTGGTGCCTTGTTTGAGGAGGCCCTGGCACAGGAGGCAGCAGAAGGTGGGGAAGCTGCAGCAGCAGCAGCAGCAGCACCTTCAGCAGCAGCACCTCCAGTCCGTGTGCCCTTACCTCGCCAGCCACGCATTTTTGCTCCAAGGATCTATTTGGACAAGCTGCGGGATTCTGATGTCAGGAGGAAGTTCCGGCTCGAGCGAGGAACTATTCTACACCTCTACCAGCTCATAGCAGAGAAAATTGACCCGGACACACAGCGCGGCCATGCGGTGCCCGGCATGGCCAGATTGCTGGCCACTTTGTATATTTTAGGGCGTGGCAGCTTCCAAGCCACTTCGGGAAGTATCATGGGCATTAGCCAGCCCACAGTTTCAAGGGTGTTCATGTTGGTCATTAATGCCATAGTGGATATAGTGCCCAATTTTATCCACTGGCCACAGAATGAAAATGAGTGGAATGAAGTCAAGTTGGGTTTCTACCGGCGGGCACACATGCCGCAAATCCTAGGGGCAATCGATGGCACCCACATAGCCATTAGGCCCCCAAGGAGCCACGAAAGTGAATACCGGAACCGCAAGCAGTACCACTCTGTGAACGTCCAATTAGTGTGTGACGCCAAACAGCGCATCATGAGTGTCAACACTGGTCACCCAGGGTCGTGCCATGATTCCAGTATGTTAAGAACAAGTACTCTGTACGAGGTGTTTGAAAGTGGACAAATGCCCGAAGGGTGGCTTATTGGTAAAGTATTTTGTCTTAACAACATAAACTGTAAGATTACATAGACATAGGAATAAGCTACATCGGTGTACACCCTGATTTAAGCAAAGCCTACCTAAAATGGATGTGTTATTAGTTGTCAGGCTGTTCACACACAACCAGATCAGCAGCTTAGCAGCTCACAAAAGAAAGATTTGCAAAGTTGTCTTTGAGTCCAATGAAGGTGGTTAACCAATGTGTAAATGGTGTCCTCTAGCCACCCAAAGAAAACCTACAAATGATTCCAATGGTATTGCCATATCCCCAAAGTACTTTGCATAAGTGAGTCAATATTGGTTTCCTCACTCTAGTTGCAGATATATTCCAGAAGTAAGACCTAGGCTAATGTAATAGGAACAGAATAGGGGCCAAGTTGTAACTTGCAAGAGAAACCCACCACTTTGTGTGTCCTTTTTCCCATTTGTATTAGTGATTTAGGCAGTTAGACAGAGTTGAGATGTTTCATATGATTTTTTGCAAACAGACGAGCAGGTTGTTTAGTAAAATGCCTAATTGTCTCCCATTTTGAGGAGTCATCTAAAGTCACATGATATGAATAACTAATTTATATTTTTCTTATTTTTCAGGGGATGCTGGTTACCCGCAGCTGACGTGGCTGATGGCTCCAATCAGGTACCCCCAGGGCCCAGCAGAGAGGAATTACAACAGGGCCTTGCGGAGAAGCCGGAGTATCATTGAGTTGACCATAGGTCTTCTCAAGTCCCGGTTTCTCTGCTTGGCCCGGCCTGGGGGTGAACTCCTGTACTCTCCTACCAAGGCTTCCAAGATCATCCTGGCGTGCTGCGTGTTGCACAACATGTGCGTTGCCCGGGATGATTCTTGGGAGCTGACGGAGGAGAGGGAGCCAGAGGTCCGTCAGCCGGCGGCCCCCAGGCGGCGGAGCACCGCTGCCGGTATGGCCACCCGGAATACCCTGGTTGCTAGCCACTTTACATGTAAGTACTGTAACCGGTCAAGATAGGGCATGTGTATTAATTAGCTAGTTAGCAGAGGTGCCACTCACAGGGAGACAGAGGGTGATTATCATCTGCCAATGACACTTGCCATTGTAGATAAAGTGTAGTCAACATTGGTAAAATTGTGTTACTTGAGCAAAAACATGCACCTCTAACCATAAACATGTTGGTATTGTGAATAGTGTAAAGGGCTGAGAAGAGCTGGCAGGTGTTTATTTGTGTCTATGCCACCTGTGTAGTTATTGATAACATGAACGGCTGCTTGGTATCTTATGGTGTTGTAATTTTCCAGAACATCAACATCTTGGAATCATGGCACGTACCATGGGAAGCCTGTGGTGATGGGCTGTCTGGCGTCACAGGTGTGTATTCAAATGTTTACATTAATGATTTCTGGATTGTGTAAGTTGGCATAAAATGTGTTATTTCACTCGTGATGTCGAAATTAAATGAAGTTCAGAATGAAGCAAACAGGCATTAAGATGTGATTTTCATAATGAAATGTCTTATCCTTTGTTTTATTTTTCCAGGAGTGGTACTGCTTGCGGGTGTAGGTGGTAGAAACCCACCTTGATGGACTCCACTCATTTTCTTTTGTGGTCAGTGGATATTTGGTAAGGCACATGGCCAATGACCAACATGAACACCCTGGAACTTCGAAAGTGGCTTGGAAGCTGCCCAGCAACCTTGCCATGCCTGTCCCCTATGAGCTGGTAGAGGTGCAGAATGGATTCTGAACTCTGCCGGAAGTTGTGGAAGACATCAGAATCCCGTAGCCATGGAGCAAAGATCGTGGTCTGGCGCTGTAAAGGCACACGGACTGGAGAGTGACAATATTCTTTTGCTGCATCCCTCCTTCTGCTGTCATTCTCAAATAAATAAATACATTAGAATTGAACATGTGTTTTTTTGTTTTGTGTGGGTGCCTACAGACAAAAGGGCCATCCACACTGTAAGATTTAGAGAAGACTTTATCCTTCCGATTGACATTTTCTATGTAGTGCAAGGGCCTGCCTGATTGCATCCAAATTGAAAGTGTTGAGGTTTGAGCTTCTATTATATGGTTTGGTTAAGTCTACAGGAAAAAGTCTAGACAAATTGTTAGTGTATGGCCCATTAAGCTGCCAAGGCCGGAGTTTTGCACTTTGCATGCTGCTTGTACTGGTGATGTGAGGGGTTGTAATGTAGAGTAGGGATGTATCAGTGTTGTGTTGAGGTGTGAGGCAAATGTAGTGTTGGACTATGAGGGCCTGTGTTGTTGAAATATGGAGAGAGTCCAATATCAGACACCTATGTTTATTGGTCAAGAAATTGTAAGAACCATGGTAAATATGTAAAGAATTGCATCTCGATAAAACTAGGACCACACTCATAAAATCAAAATTGTGTTGTTTCCATTGATGTGCTTGAAATTTGGGTAGGACACCCCCCTCCCCCCCCAAATTCAAGATAGTTTAAAAAAACTGTTTAAAAAAATGAGAGTGAAAAGAGATCCCAAGTGTAGTGATGTGATTTGAACCCATGACGTTGTGAACTGCAGTGAAGTTGCAAAGCACTTAGCTATTGTGCAGAATAAAGCTGTATGGTGGAAAAAATGGAGTGTGTTAAGGCTAAAAAGCACATATAGCTAAAGAACTAAACATTGTATGGAATGTGGGAAGAAGACCATGGTAAAATTGTGAGGTTTCATCTTGCCCTGAAGTAGGGTAGGGGTTTGGTCACTTGCCTTTGGTACTTTCCTTCATAAGATCGATTCGACACACAGACAAGATCAAAAAAACACTTAAAATGGTGTAAGCTTGCAAGCGCTTCTGAGTGTAACATTATTTAGCAATATATATGATGTAATCCGTTCCATTTTAGCAATATAAACAAAAAAAGAAAATAAAAAAAGTAGGTGGAGATGGTAAGCCTCGAACCTACAGCAGAGGGAGATGAATTACAGACATGTGATGTGAGCACTAATCCACTAGCCCACATCGCTATGTGAAACTGCTATAAGCAGGAAGACATAAGTTTGCGAATTGGCGAAGCCGCGATCGTAAGTGAATCCCGCTGACGGCGGAATTCATTATTGCTGTTTTACTCGCCAATTCGCCGCAGCGCCAGTTAATTGATTTGAACGCGGCGAAACTGAAACACGTCATAGATGTTTGAAGCTGCAGTTTCTTTAAATCCGGCCCCCCGTGTGTTAGCTGGGGATGGTGGTATGAAAAATCGTACAAAGCCTATATGTGGTGATTTCTTCCTACTCAGAGGGACACCAGATCTCAATGTAATTAATTATAATCCACCATGTCATGTTCATTCAATATACATGTGTTAGAATGATTAAACAAGTACTATGTCATTGCCACCCGGTATTGAATGACTTGGCAGACAATGTTGGGTGTGAACAGACACAAACTCAGTATTATCGACAAAGAAGACGCTCTTGTTTATTTATCTTATCTCTTACCTAATCTCTTCCATTACAGTATATTATGTACTGTACAGGGATATAGTTCCTTGGAGGTAGTGTAACTTGTCACAGCCACCTGAAATTTGCATATGCATTATAAAGCAGGCCATACATTTAACATTTTTTCAACCATAGGGTTTGAGGTGGATGGGGGAATCACTCTCGCTTTGCTATTGTGTTCTCACAGTGGGGAGCCTTCCCTGCCATCAGAACAGAATGATGAGTGTTGTCGGCTTTAGCCAGTCGCACTGATCGTTAATTTGCAAATTCATACAGTACACCACAATTGGACGTAAGCCTCACAAAGTATGAAAACATCAATACAATTATGGGGATAATAATTATATGAGGGGGTCTTAAAAAAGTTTTCGCAATTTTATATGTTTAGAAGAGTTTTAAAAAAAAAGTGCGGAAACTTTTTGAAGATGTATAAAATAAGCAGATTCAAGCATTTTGTGTGTTTATGATGTAGCAGTTTTCGGACAGACAGGTACCAAGAACAGGCAGAGAGGCTAGCGTGAGCCATACCATGGGTCAATATTATACCATTATGGCTCTGGCTCACAAATCATTGTTATGAACAATTGGTCCTGAAAAGTGTTGTCCATTTTTTAGATATAAGTATAAACTGACAGATCAAAGTTAACTGGGTTACGTAACAGCCAGAGAAAGCCAACATATTCTGAAGGATTGACAGAGAGGAGGTCCAGGAAATGAAAACCATTATGGCTTGACAGGTTTCTGGAAGAGCATTACCAGCTTTGTGGAACTACAACTCTATAATGGACACTGGGAGTTCTTTTCTTTCTTTCTTTGCAATAATATATTTCACACAAGGGTGGCCCAGTGACAGGTGTATGTATTAATCGTCAACTTTAGCAGACTATATTTTGCGACCTGATATACAGGTGCTCATGCAGCATGAGCTCCAGTGTCTACTCATTATGGTATTCTCTACTACAATGCCTACATGATAAGGTGACCAAAGGGAATATTATACTACTACAGATGCTCATTCCAATTTGACAGGTGTACAGGTGTGGGTAAATTCGGGTAAAATTGGGATGAGCATTTATGTTTGTGCAGGCACCATGTCCCTATAGAGTTGAATGCAACACCAAGTGGCTCAAGCCACATAAACACATGGCCCATTCACTGGCTATGGGCCTCACACCGCCCATGTATTTGAGGCCTAAATGCTAATTTGCTGGTTTTAACAGTGACCCTCCTACTCCCTAACACAGAATGCATTTGCAGTTAAAAGAAACATCCACTTTTCTGACCATGTTTTCATGCTCATATTTAGGGTGTAACATGGAACATGGTCCCAGTCTATGGGGTGATGTTGTTCCTTAAGACTAGGTTCAAATCTGTGCAGGTTGGGAACCCGTGCATAATTGCATGCATTCCGATCCTGCAGGCAAAATTTTTAGCAGGCACGCAAAGGTGCCATTTATTCATAATGGCACCCATTAATGGTTCCCATTAATTCTTAATAGCACCCCAACGCATCAGAAAATGTGGCTGTTGTAAAAAAGGGTTTGGGACTGTTTCCAGCAGCTACAGCATCCATTCAAATGAAAGGGCTGCTGCGTCCATGCAAATGCGGCACGCAGGAGCTGCACAAGTGTCAAACTAGAGGAATTGCTAGAAACCGTCCAAATAATGATTGCTAGGTAAAGCTTTGTATACTGTGTCACTAAGATCTGCTAAATTGAGATGCGGTTATACAAACTTTAAAAAAAAAAAAAAAAACAATAAACCAGCAATTCAAATAAATGTATATTTATATACACTATATTGCCAAAAGTATTGGGACGCCTGCCTTTACACACACATGAGCTTTAATGCCATCCCAGTCTTATTCCGTAGGGCTCAATATTGAGTTGGCCTGCCCTTTGCAGCTATAACAGCTTCAACTCTTCTAAGAAGGCTGTCCACAAGGTTTAGGAGTGTATCTCTGGGAATGTTTGACCATTCTTCCAGAAGCGCATGTAGCACTGCCCCCTAGGGAGCCGCTGAGAATTACACGTTCTTGGGTCTCCTGGGCTACCATTAGCAACTGATTGCAGATACACGGCATTAACAGTTCTTGGCTCAGATAATAAACAGCTCAGGGGATGTGTTTTTTTTTGTATTTTATTTTAGAACTTGGATAGGAGAAGGGAATGAGTGAGATACTCCAACTTTGAACTATGCACAATTTGAGGACAACTAGCTATAGTGTGTGCGGCAAGGCCGCTGCTTCACCTCGCCACTGCAGTGAAGTGAATGAATATGATCCTGTGATGATTTATCTTCAGGGCACTAGCTTGGCACCCCCTTTCTCACTTTCTGTGTGTGCTAGCTCCTGTCCACTGGAGTGGTCCCCTTCCTGGACAGACCCCTGGCAAGCTTCCTGGTACTCACGGAAACTGTTTTTCCCTGGGTCACTCTGCCTTCACCTCCATCCGTCAGCATACACTGGACCTCCTGGCTCAGCACCACACTTCTGGTCCACAAGGCCGACCGCTTGTGACCACCTTCCTCAGCAACAGGAGGAGAGACAGCCGTCACCCTCCTCCTGGGACCTGGCTTCCTGCCCAAAGACCCGTCACATGTGCTCGTGGCTTTTATAACGTATCCCAGGATGCACCACTGTTGTGCCTACCCACTGGGATAGTCATAAAAGCCTGTGTGTCACTGGCTGGGTTTCCTCCACTGTCCAACAAGCTCCTCTATTGGATACAGTGGGCACACTCCCTCAGACGAGATGAATCACACATGGACACATGTAACAGGCAGAACTACCGATCAGGCTCCCCTGATAAGCAGATGGAGCAAACTATACTTTACATAGCACCTACCCAGGAGGGTGCTACATGCATTTGTGAGGTCAGGCACTGATATTAGACGAGACGGCCCAGCCCTCTGTCTTCACTCAAATTCATCCCAAAGATGTTCTATTGGGTTGGGGGCATGCACAGGGGAGGACTGGGCCAGGGGTCAGGGGGGGCAATTGCCCTCTGGGCCGCTCTGATGCCCCGTGAAAAGGCTGCACCACTTCTGCCACAGACATGCCCAAAGGATTCCTGGGGAAGAGAAGTAAAAAATCCCTGCCGCTTACCTACTGAATGCAGGTTGAAGACAAAGACAAAGCGCAGCCCCCCCCCCAGCATGGATGGTGTAAACTGTGTCTGAACAGAGGTGGGTTCTATGCCCCACTGGAGACTCTTCTGCCCTAGCTAGCCCCAACTGAGCTTTCCCAGCTCTCCCCAACCTCCCCTGCTGGCCAGGTCGGGAACCCAGATTTAGCTGGTAAGTAGAGAGTATCTGGAGCAGAGCTTCAGCTTGGAATGGGGGTCAGGAGGAGGATTGGGAGAGTGAGGGGCGGGGGGAGTGGTAGGGGGCTGAGTTGCTGCACCATGGGTCTCTGGTTTGTACTTGCCCCCTGGGCCAAAAGTTGCCAGTCTGCCACTGGGCATGCATGAGTGCGTCCAGAGCAAGCAGCAGAATTGAGGGGCCAGCAGGTAAGTATGACATATTTGTTATTTTTAAAAAAAAGTACCCTCCCAGCAGAGGTGGCAAGGTGGACCTGATAGGCCAGAACACCACACCACAGTGCCACCAGCAGGTGAACTCGACCCTGACATCGATTTACCAAAACTTTGAAATATGAGGACAGCCTTAAACCATCAGATCAATTTATATCCAATCAGGCAGGCCCTTGTACCACATAGATGTTGGTATATCTAAAAGAGATTGTACAATCAGATTGTATGGTGTATGCCCACCCTAATTTTCTCCATTGTTCAGTTTGCAGGGTTGGAGGTGAGAGGTAAGAGATGAGCTCAGATGTCCTCTAAATTAATTGAACTCCACTGAACTTGTAGGTGGGGTGCAGCGTGGTGTGGCGACAATAACAAACACAGTCCAGGTGAGATGAAAGGAAAAATGCAAAGACAGTTCACAATAAACCCGGTTGAAAGGCAGCCCAACCAGGAACAATCTCAAGTCCAACAGCATGTAGAGAGCAGGATTCAGTTAATTTGACAGCGCCTGTTAGGAGGGGCAGAATGAGGCCTGGCCATCTTGTGACCAAGTCTGAAGATATCAAAAAAAGTTATGAGCCCTATGCTTTTCCTCCTCACCAAGAACCTTTCCCTGCCACTAGTTCTGTGCCTACCAGACAGAGATATTATCCGTACTCTACCCACTTGCAAAATGCATGCCAAGCCTGGGAGCCAGGGCCCTAAATAGGCTCTGCCTGACCCAAGATGGCAATTAGAGTCACATGGAATGGCAGCATCCATTTTAATAGCTTCCTCAGTGATCCAAGAAACCATAGAGGAACCATGTTCCTGTTGACTTCCTCTCCAATTGCAATGGTGCAGCGGAAGAGCGATATCTGCAGTGAAGAAAGTAGACTTCACCTGACTACAAACTCTGCACTTGCACTCTTTTTTCACTCTGGGTCATTCCCAACCTGTCTTTTTGTATATGTGAGCTCACTGAAGTAAAAAAGAGGGCACGTTCAGGGTTGGGCTAGAGATGAAGTCAGAGGATGCCTGAGCTCCTTACAGGCGTGTGTTCACTACAGCAGAACCTACATGGCGTCTGGGGGGGGGAACTAGGGTTGCCACCTCATCCCTTTAAACCTGAACACATATGAATTACACAGGTTCTGAGGCTAATTTAATGCAGATAAGACGCCAAGTGAGTTTAATTACCACCTTAATCAGCCACAGAACCTGTGTAATCCATGTGTTCAGTTTTAAAGGGATGAGGTGGCAACCCTAGGGGGGACACATCACCAAGCACCCCCTTTTAGCCTCAGCATTTTTATTCTGATCTCCATACATGACCCTGGTCAAGATGTACTGAAGCCAGAGGATAAGCATAAGGCCCCTTTTACACAGGGAGTCCGTCAGGCGGACTCTGTTTTTCCCCGCTGAGCAGGCGGATGGCAGCTGTGTCTCCGCGCTGTGTGCGGAGACAGAGCGGTCAGGTCCTGCTGTTCTCTATGGGGGAATCGGATGGGAACGGACCGTCTGTCTGTTCTCATCCGATCCGCCGGAAGGATGGAAAACGGAAAATTTATATCAAATACTTACCGTAATTTTCCTTTCCTGATGGACTCCATGGCAGCATACGTATCGGGTTTGGCCCCGCCTCCAAACCTACCCATAGGACATCACTCCCATAAATCTTTGCACCTGTTCAGCACACGTGTTCTGTAACTATCCTCCTCAGAATCCGGGAGGGAACTCCTGCTGCCATGGAGTCCATCAGGAAAGGAAAATTACGGTAAGTATTTGATATAAATTTTCCGTTTTCCTGACAGACTCCATGGCAGCATACGTATCAGGAAATAACTCGCCGTACACAAAAGGGTGGGCAGGTGCTGAACAAAAGTTTAATTTTACTCTGTCAAACAGACAGGACTTGTAAACCAAAGTTAACAGAAGAAAGAGCCGCCGGCTCAACACAATAGTGAGACAAAAAAGTATTTATAGAGGACCAGGATG
This sequence comes from Pelophylax lessonae, assembly GCF_965119305.1. Lineage (NCBI taxonomy): Eukaryota > Metazoa > Chordata > Amphibia > Anura > Ranidae > Pelophylax > Pelophylax lessonae. The sequence goes on from NC_138779.1 coordinate 96,426,317, forward strand.
CTGCTCTACAAATCACTTCAGGGGAGACGTGACTGGACACTGCCCAGGACGTAGAGACACTCCGAGTTGAATGAGCCGTAATCGCCACTGAAGGGGTCAAGCCCTTAGCCCTATAAGCCCATTGGATAGTTTGGATGATCCAAGAAGAGATGGACCTTGAAGAAGCCCGAAGACCCTTGTTCTTTCCACTGAAAGTGACAAACAAATGATCTGACTGTCAAAAGGAGACCGTAGCTTCCAGATACTGCTTGAGGCAATTTCCAACATCCAGCAGATGGACAGAAGAATCTTCTTCTTGCCTAAAGGTAGGCAGAACTATTTCCGTGTTTTCATGAAAAACTGAAGTAACCTTTGGTCTAGCCTCCAGCATAGGGATTAATACTACCCTGTCTGGAAAGAAGGTTAGAAAGGGCTCCTGTGCCCCTAAAGCTCCGATTTCAGAGACTCTCTTCGCCGATGTAATGGCTACCAGGAACACGGTCATCAATGTCAACTCCTTGACAACAATCGTTGTGATAGAAAGTCCAGAACTAAGGGGAGATCCCATTTGGGAAACCTTGGCTTCTTCTGGGGCCTGAGTCTCATTGCCCCTTTGAAGAATTGTCGGACTAGCGTATGGGTAGCCCAAGAAATGCCGGTAAAGGCTGGAATAGCCGACACCTGAACTCTCAGAGAACTGATAGAGGAAGATCTAGACCAGGCTGTAGAAAGTTTAGCACATCCTGAATCCTGATGGATGAATGAGGGTTGAACCTAGTGGCCAGATGAGAGGAAAATCTTGACCAAATTCTCTCATACACCTTATTAGTTGAACTCCCTTCTGGCACTCAAAAGTGTAGAGATGGCCCCTTCAGAGCACCCTAAGGCTTGTAGCCTTCCCCTCTCAACAGCCAAACCTTCAGATGCAGCCGGGCTGGACAAGGATGCAATATGGTGCCTTGAGATAGTAGATCTTGCATGAGAGGCAGCGGAATCGTTTCCTGAACGCTGAGAAGTGTTAGCAGAGGGAACCAAGGCCTGTTGGGCCAGAATGGAATCACCGCCACTATTTCCGCTGCTTCCGACCTGAGTCTCCGGAGAAACTGAAGGATTATGGGAACTGGGGGAAAGACATATGCCCTGTTGAACCTCCAACAATCCGTTAGGGTGTCCAACCCCAGAGCCTGAGGATCCCTGAACCTCGCACAGTATTTTTTCAACCTGCGGTTGCGAGGAGAGACAAACAGGTCTACCCCTGGGGAGAACCCTAGGCTCAGGATCCACTCGAAGACCTCCTCGTGGAGAGACCACTCGTTGTTGTCCAACTGCACACGAGATAGAAAGTTGGCTTGGACACCTTTGACTCCCGGAACATACACTGCTGACAGGTCAGACAAGTTCTTTTGAGCCCAGACCATAATTGGCTCCACCTTTCGCAACAAGGACCAACTGCGTGTCCCTCCTTGCTTCCTTATGTATGCGACTGCTGAGGTGTTGTCCAGTCTTAGCATCACTGGAAGACCTTTTGTCAAGTGAGGGAACGCTTTCAGAGCTTGAAGGGCCGCCAGTAGCTCCAGAATGTTGGACATTATCCCCTGGGAGGGGAATTTCCATTTGCCCTGAGACACTTCTGAGAGGCAATGAGCCCCCCAACCTGTGCTGCTGGCATCCGATGTTATCACAACCCATGAGGTCTGTACAAGAGAATGGCAGCACAGAAGATGCTCCCGCTGCAGCCACCATGGAAGACTTGCTCTCATGGCTGGGGTCAGAAAGATGGTATGATCCAAATGCCAGGTGTCCCATTGACGAAGAAAGCCTTTTTGGAAAGGCCTCATTCTCCATAGGGCCCACTTTACCATGGGAGCTACAGCCACCACGGTCCCGATTATTCTCAAGCACTGATGCGCTTGGAGGTGAGGTGATGCGAGGGCACGGAGAATCCTGTCCCTGACCACCGTGATTTTCTCCTCCTGGAAGGGACACTGTCGCTGTTAGTGTATTGAACAAGGCCCCGAGGTAGACGAGAGACTGGGTGGGAATTAGATGACTTTTCTCTAGATTTAGCAGCCACCCAAACATCTGAAGGGTGGACACTACCTGGTCCAGGTGCTTCAACAGCCAAGATTTGTCTTGGGACAAGAAGAGCAGATCGTCCAAGTAATGATTTAAGCGAATGCCCTTTGTTCTCAATAGAGCTACCACAGCCAGCAAAACTTTCGAGAAGGTTCGTGGAGAAGTGGAGAGCCCGAAGGGGAGGCAAGTGAACTGAAGGTGTAATTAATTGACGGAAAACCGGAGGTATTTCTGGAAATCTTCTGCAACAGGGACATGGAAATAGGCATCCTTTAAGTCTATAGACACCATCCAGTCCGCAGGTTGGACCGCCTGTTGAATAGAAAGAAGAGTTTCCATCTTGAACCTTCCTTTCTGATGAATTGATTTAGAAAGGTCAGATCGATGACTGGCCTCCATGTTCCGTTTTTCTTGCGAACCAAGAAAAGACGGGAGTAGATTCCCTGGCTGCACTCTGGTTCTGGTATGGAGACGACAGCCCCTTGAGAAACTAGTGACTCTATGTAGGAAAATAGTGCCAGGCGCTTCTCTCCTGAGGGTGGCAGGGAGGTAGGAAGAAACCTTGATCTTGGGAGTTTCTCTGAAAATCCACTTGTGCCCGTACGTGACTGTCCTGACAGTCCAGGAGTCTCGGACTGAGGCCGCCCAGACATGCCGGAAGTGTAGCAACCGAGCCCCCACCCGACATGTCTGAGCGGGCCCAATCTCAAAAAGACTTGGTCTTATCACATTCACCGGAGGGGATACTCTTAGAAGGTTTCCGCGAGGAGGTTTGTCATGCTCTCCAGTTGCGAAAAAATTCTCTGCCAGGCCTATAGGTACGTGCTTCCCTGGTACGGTCAGGAACATACCTTCTGGGTTGTCCTTTCCTTGTATTGAGAGGGCGTCGAGCCTGAGGGAGAAACCCAGACTTGCTGCCCGTGGCCCTGGTTTTCGCCTCATCCAGCTTATTCCCAAAGAGGGAGGAGCCTCCAAAAGGAATACGGCTTTAGACTTGTTTGGAAGCTGGGTCAGCCATCCAAGGGCGGAGCCACAAAGCCCTCTTGGCCATTACTGAGGACAGCATAACCCTGGCCAACAGACGTATAAGGTCAATAGATGCCTCCCCCAGAAAAGACAAAGCCACCTTAAGTTCCTGAATCGGGGGAACTTCTGGCAGCCTCCTCAGAAAGGCTCCGAAAGGACTCATCCACTAAGTCAGACCACAACTCCATTGCTTTGGATAATGAGGCTAAGGCCAGTGCCGGCTTGCAGGCCATTCCCACAGTCAGGTAGATTCTTAAGATCAGAAT